>NC_092398.1:16481335-17148489 GCF_030028105.1 Mobula birostris | reverse complement strand
GGCGGCTCTGAAAAGAGCCTTTTTTTTGTTTTGTGTGTTTTCTGTCTCCTATTCTTTGGAGGGTAGGGTGGTGGGGTGGGGAGGTTAGTGGGAGAGAGGTGGGGGAGGCGGTTCAGATCAGGTCACTTCACTTGCTGGCTCCGCCGGTTTTCTTGGGCAACAGCACGGCCTGGATGTTCGGCAGCACCCCGCCCTGAGCGATGGTCACCCCTCCCAGCAGCTTGTTGAGCTCCTCGTCGTTGCGGACGGCCAGCTGCAGGTGCCTGGGGATGATGCGGGTTTTCTTATTGTCCCGGGCGGCGTTGCCGGCCAACTCCAGGATCTCAGCCGTCAGGTACTCGAGCACTGCAGCCAGATAGACCGGAGCCCCGGCGCCTACCCGCTCGGCGTAGTTGCCCTTCCTCAGCAGCCTGTGGACACGGCCCACCGGGAACTGGAGTCCGGCCCGAGACGAACGAGACTTGGCCTTGGCCCGAGCTTTACCACCGGTCTTTCCTCGCCCAGACATTTCGCCTCCGAGATTAATCGAGGGGGTTAAATATATATATAAAAAAAGCTTCTCCACAAAGAATGAAGAAATCCACTTGTTCTCTTCCCCAAAGCTTCTGCAAGGAATGTAGCTGTCCAGGTGGATGATTGACAAGTCGCTGGCCAATCCCATTGGCCCGCTATACCTCGGCCAATCAGGTCGCGTCCGCGCCTGCCAATCATCAGCAGGGCGAGCGAAATCATCAGCAGGGCGAGCGTGGGAAGGAAATTAATTACTCGAGGAGCCCCTCGCCTCAGAATCAGATTTAATATCACTGCCACTACATACACAAAATGGTGGAGGCACTCAGCTGGACACTCAGCAAATTAATAAACAGCGGACGTTTGCGTTTGGGGCCGAGACCCTTCTTCAGAATATTATTACCGCCACATGTCGTGTAATATGATAGGCTACGGCTGCAGCAAATTGCAATACATAATAAAAATACAGGAGAAAATATTTATCATTATAATATATAAAATTATATATATATGTGTGTGTATGTGTGTGATTAAATAAATAGGGCGTAAAGTACGTGAAAAAAGAGTATGTTGAGGTAGCCTGGCGATCCCTTTCCATTCATAAAATCTGACGGCGGAATGGAAGAATCTGTTTCTGAAAAACTGAGTGTGTGTCTTCAGGCTCCTGTGCCTCCTTCTTGGTGGTAGCATTGAGAAGAGGGCGTGTCCTAGGTATTGGAAGTCCTTAATGATGGATGCCGCCAACTTGAGGCATTGCCTTTTGAAGGTTTCCGCAATGCTGGGGTGGCTAGTGCCCTTAATGGAGCACCGAACATTCTGCAGATACAGCGGGATTCCATCCATATTCCGTATTGAATGCTATTAGTAGTCCACATTCAATTGACAGTCCATATATGAACAGTCCATCAAAGGGTTTGGAGGGATATGGTCTGGGTGCAGGGAAACTGGAATAGGTAGAAAAACAGTTCAGCACAGACTAAACCACCAGAAAATCTGCAGATACTGGAAATTCAAACAACGCACACAAAATGCTGGTAGAACACGGCAGGTCAGGCAGCATCTATAGGAAGGGGTACAGTCAGCGTTTCGAGCCTGCTGTGTTCTACCAGCATTTTGTGTGTGTTGTTAGCACAGACTAGAAGGGCTGAAGGGCCCGATCTATGCTGTAGGACTCTTTACCTCTAAGTTGATCAACATGGACAGTTAGGCAATGCCTTTAGGGAAGACAAACCAGGGCAGGACTTGCACAGTAAACAGTGTTACACTTTGGGAGGACATACCAGGGTAGGTCTAACAAAGTGTAAAGTCACAGTTCAATGTAAAATTTATTATCAAAGTATATACATATATATATACATATATATATATATATATAAAATATATATCGCTATATTCTACACTGTAATTCATTTTCTTGTGGGCATTCACTGTAGCTACAAAGAAACACAATAAAATCTCACTGTTACCATCAGGTAGGAGATACAGAAGCCTGAAGGCACACACTCAGCGATTCAGGAATAGCTTCTTCCCCTTTGCCATCCGATTCCTGAATGGACTTTGAAGCTTTGGACGCTACCTCACTTTTTTAATATACAGTATTTCTGTTTTTGCACATTTTTAATAATCTATTCAATATACATAATTGATTTACATGTTTATTTACTTTTTTTCTCTCTCTGCTAGATTATGTATTGCATTGAACTGCTGCTGCTTAAGTTTACAAATTTCATGTCACATGCCAGTGATAATAAACCTGATTCTGATTCTGATTCATTACAAAGACAGAGAAGCAACCAAAATGTAAAAGACAACAAATTTTACACATGCAAAAAGAAACAAAAAATCAAAATAATAATAATAGTAAATAAGTAATAAATATTGATAACGTGAGTTGTAGAGTCCTGAAAGTGGACACAGCATAGGTTGTGGAATCACTTCATTGTTGAGGTGAGTGAAGTTATCCATGTTGATTCAGGAACCTGATGGTTGAGGGTTAATAACAGTTGCTGAATATTTTAATACTGTACTTCCAGGACTATAATTCTGAGCAAACTCATTACCAAACTCTGGGCTCCAGGATTCAACGTCTTCACTGCAACAATAGCACTTATTTAGAATTTATTGTAACTAAACATAACAAAGACTGACAAACAACCAATGTGCAAAGGAAAACAAATTGTGTCATTGACTCTTGAAAAGGGGAGCAGTACACATGCTTCTGTCTACATCAGTGATATTATAGTTGAGAGGGTTGAGAGCTTCAGGTGCTTAGGTGTGAACATCACCAATAGCCCGTTCTGGTCCAAGCACATAGACATCATGATGAAGAAAGCTCACTACCTCCGCAAGAAGCTAGAGAAATTTGGCTTGTCCCCATTGACTCTTACCAATTTTTATTGATGCATCACAGAATGCATCCTACCTGGATTCATCATGGCTTGGTATGGCACTGCTCTTCCCATGACTGCAAGAAACTACAGAGAGTTGTGGACACAGCTCAGAACATCATGGAAGCCAACCTCCCCTCCACGGACACTATTTATACTTTCAGCTGCCTAAGTAAAGCAGCCAGCATAATCCAAGTGTTCACCCACCTTGGGCATTCTCTCTTCTCTCCTCTCCCTACAGGCAGAAGAAAGCATATACCGCCAAGCCAGCTCAAGGGCAGCTTCTATCCCACTGTTATTAGACTCTTATCGTACAATAAGATGGACACCTGGCCTCACAATCTACCTTGTTATGATCTTGCCTTCACTGTGTACTTGCAGTGCTCTCTGTCTGTGGATGTTGCACTTTATTCAGCATTCTGTTATTGTTCTACTTCAATGAACTGCAGCTGATCTGTACAAACAGTATGCAAGACCAGATTTCCACTGTCTGGTTAAATGTGACAGTTAAAATAACAGTATCAATAGAGTCATAGAGCACTACACCACAGAAACAGGCCCTTTGGCCCACCTAGTCTGTGCCAATCCATAAACTACCTAGTCCCATTGACCTTCACCTGGACCATAGCCCACCATAGACTTTCCATTTATGTCTCATTCCAAATTTCTCTTAAATGCTGAAATCAAACCCAAATCCACAACTGGAGCTCATTTCACACTCTTATCACTATCTGAAAGAAGAAGTTCCCCCTCATGTTTCCCTTAAACAGTTCACCTTTCACCCTCAACCTATGACCTTTAGATCGAGTCTCACCCAACTTCACTGGAAAAAACTTGCTTGCATTTACTCTATCTATAATTTTGTTTACCTTTATTAAATCTTGCCTCATTCTCCTATGCTCTAGTGAGTAAATTCCTAAACTATTCAGTCTTTCCCTACAACTAAGTCCTCAGGTCCTGGCAATAGTCTGGTAAATTTTCTCTGCACTTTTTCAATAAACCAATGAAAGAGACTGGGCACAGTTGCCACAAGGCTCCATTGGTTATTACAGCATCTGATTCACTCAGAAACAGAATTAAGTTAACAGAACAGCTTGTGTACTGTTTAATATACATGTGTGCATGTACACTCACACACACAAATTTATTTATACATAACCTCAGTCCATACATCATTTACAGTGTTATCCAAACCTATACTGTTGTTGTAAATAGGAAAATGGATATGAAGCCTGCACCTTCCCCCCACTCCTCTCTCTCTCTCTCATACACACACACACAAATTTGTATATACATAACCTCAGTCCATACTTCATTTACAGTGTTATCCCAACCTATACTGTTGTTGTAAATAGGAAAATGGATATGAAGCCTGCACCTTCCCCCCACTCCTCTCTCTCTCTCTCTCTCTCTCATACACACACACACACACACACACACAAATTTGTATATACATAACCTCAGTCCATACATCATTTACAGTGTTATCCCAACCTATACTGTTGTTGTAAATGGGAAAATGGATATGAAGCCTGCACCTCCCACCCCTCTCTCTCTCACACATTGTTGTTCGTCCATCTTTGTCGTCGATGAAGACCTCGACACCATTATGATGGTGCCAAGACCAGCGCTTGATTTGGATTTAAGTGAGGGAGAGTTGCGCAGCGTCAGCCTCACTCTCTCTTCCCAATTCCCATCTGGATCCAGCGGCAAGACAACAGTCGAGATGGCTGGAGATGGGACTAGGCGCAGTGGATGACCAGGACATCTTCTGTGTCTTGTTCTGCTCTACACGTTCCACGACGCTTGCAGGACCGCCTTCTTGACCGTCGGACCTTCCGTTGGTCTCGTCCGCTCAGTCCGCCGGAGTCTGTCTTCACATGCTGGGATAGACAACTCCCTATCTCACCGAGGGTTTGAGACCCGTCAGCTACCCTCACCTGGTTTAGCCAGCTTGTCGAAGCTGTTGCTCGGGGGTGTGGCCACTGTCGCATGCAAACAGCTACGGGGAGCCACAGGTGAGAGCTGAGTGCCAGGTGGGGACCAAAGGTGGACAAGCCACCCTGAAAAGGACGCGACATGTTCCCCCACCAGAGGTACTACCCCTCCTTGACACCCCATACACAAACACACACATACACACAAGTTCACATATACATATCAGCACAAGTTGATAGGTACTTGTTTAATAAAGGTGTCAAAAGTGACAGGGACAAGGCAGGAGAATAGGGTTAAGGGGGATAATTATTCAGCCTTGATGGAATGGTGGAGAAGATTCGATGGGTCAAATGGCCTAATTCTGCTCCTATGTCTTATGGTCTTATGCTCTCATCTGTAAAAGAATAAAGACAGAAATAGGAAACCAACTATAGTACAATGAACTGAAAATTTACTGAAAATTTACAGACAAACAGGTGATTATGCAAACATACAAAGCCTTAGGACTCATGCCACCAGGTTCGGGAACAGTTACTACCCTAAAACCATGACCAAAAGGGATAACTTCACTTGCCCTACCATTGAAATGTTCCCGCTACCAACAAACTCGATTTCAAGAACCCATCATCTCATGTTGTCAATATTTATTGCTTATTTGCTTATATAGTTGTTTTCTCTTTTTTTGCATTTGCACAATTTGTTGTCTTCTACAGTCTGGCTGAACACTCTGGTTGAGTGGTCTTACATTGATTCTCTTATTGTTATTATTCTATAGATTTGTTGAGGATGCCCACAAGAAATCTCAGGTTTGTATATAGGGACGTATATATACTTCGATAATAAAATTTATTTTGAACTTTGAACAAAATAAAATAAAGTTACAAGAAAAGTTATCAATTAGTACGATATAAAGCAACATCAGGCCGTGGCGTTGAGAGAGGAACACAATGTAATGTGCTGAAGACACTTTTTCAAAACTCAGCATGAGGGCTGGAGATGGAGGAAGGATCTATCCCAGGCCTAATGTAGTGATGTAATTACAAAGAAGGCACAACAGCAGCTATACTTCATCAGGAATTTGAGGAGACTTGCAAATTTCTAGTGATGCACCTTGGAGGGCTTTCTAACAATTGCATCACCTTCTGGCACGGAGGGGCCTCTGCGCAGGATCAGAAAAAGCTGCAGGAAGTTGTAATCTCATCCAATTGCATCATGGGCATTAGCCCCGCTACCCCCCAAGGACAACTTCAAAAGGTGATGCCTCAAAAAGGGGGCATCTGTATTTACGGACACCCCCATCACCCAGGATATGCCCTCTTCTCATTGGTACCATCTAGGAGGATGTACAGGAGTCTGAAGTCACACAGTCAGCTTTTCAGGAATAGTTTCTTCCCCTCTGCCATCAGATTTCTGAATGGAAAATGAACCCATGTATACCACCTCACTATTAATTTATTTTATTTTTTTCTGCTCTCATTCTTAACTGAGTACTACTTAATTAATTTATTTTTTATATATGTTTTTATTGTAATTTATAGTTTTTATTATTGTGTATTGCAAAGTACTGCTGGCAAAAAAACAAATTTCATGACATATGCCAGTAAGATTAAGCATGATTCTGACTCTGTTTCGGAGAATTTGGCTCGAGAGGCTTTGGTGCGAAGAGGTGGAGGATGTGGTGCGGGGTGGAGAGGTTAAGTAGATCTTTAAGTGAAATGCTTGCGAGAGGAAACAGGTAAGAACAGGTAAGGTTTTACTTTGTTGTTTATCCTTTGTTTTGGTGTAGGCAGGATGGTTATGATGAGCACAAAAGATCCTGCAGATGCTGGAAATTCAGAGCAACGCACACAAAATACTGGAGGAACTCAACAGGTTACTCAGCTTCTATGGAAATGAATAAGCTGTCAATGTCTTGGGCTGAGACTCTTCACCAGAATTGGATAGTAAGAGGGAAGATGTCAGAATATGAATGTGAGGAGAGAACATAAGAAATAGGAGCAGGAGTAAGCCACCTGCTCTGTCATTCAATAAGATCATGGCTCATCTCCACCTACCTGCCATTTCCTCATAACCCTAATTCTCCTATTATACAAAAATCTATCCAACCTTGTCTTAAGTATATCTACTGAGGTAGTCTCCACTGCTTCATTGGGCAGAAAATTCTACAGATTTACCACTCTTGGAGAAAATCAGTTCTTCCTCATCTCCATCCTAAACCTACTCCCCTGAATCTTGAGTCTGTACCCCCTAGTTCTAGGCTCGCCTACCAGTGGAAACAACTTTCCTGCCTCTATCTTATCTATGCCTTTAACAAGGCTGGTCTGAAAAAATCACTAAACAATTACCATCAATAGATCACTTGCAATACCAGAGGAAATAACACACTGGACCATTGCTACACCACCATGAAGAATGCATACCGTGCTATTCCACGTCTGCATTTCAGGAAGTCTGATCATCTAGCTGCACTTTTACACCCTGAATATAGGCAGAGACTGAAGACTGCAGCACCAGCAGTGAGGACCAAGAAGGTTTAGACAAGGGAAGCACAGGAGCGCCTACAGGACTACTTTGAATCAATAGACTGGACTGTATTCAGGGATTCATCTTTGAATCTGGATGAGTATGGTACAGTTGTTACCAGCTTCATTAAAACCTGTGTCAATGAGTGTGTGCCTACAAAGACTTACTGTACATTTCCAAACCAAAAAGCCGTGGATGAACCAGGAGATATGTTGTCTGCTGAAGGCTACATCTGTGGCATTCAGATCTGGCAACCCAGGCCCGTCCCAGAAAACCAGGTATGATTTGCAGAGGCTATTTCAGAGGTGAAGAGACAATTCCAAACGAGTTTGGAGGCGATATCAGATGCACAGCAACTCTGGCGGGGCCTGAAAGACAGTACTTCCTACAAAGCAAAACCCAATAGTATGAATGGCAGTGATGCTTCACTACCAGATGAACTCAACGCCTTCTATGCACGCTTTCAAAGGGAGAACACAACTACAGCTGTGAAGATCCCTGCTGCACTTGATGACCCTGTGATCTCCATCTCAGAGGACAATGTTAGACTGTCTTTAAAGAGAGTGAACCCTTGCAAGGCAGAAGTTCCTGATGGAGTACCTGGTAAGGCTCTGAAAACCTGTGCCAACCAGCTAGCGGGAGTATTCAAGGGCATTTTCAATCTCTCAGTGCTACAGGCAGAAGTTTTCACATGCCTCAAAAAGGCAACAATTATGCCAGTGCCAAAGAAGAATAATGTGGGCTGCCTTAATGACTTTCATCCGGTAGCACTCACATTGACAGTGATGAAATGAGACGTTGGTTATGACTAGACTGAACTCCTGCCTCAGCAAGGACATGGACCATTGCAATTTGCCTAGCACCACAATAGGTCAATGGCAGACACATTCTCAATGGCTCTCCACACGGCTTTAGACCACCTAGATAACACAAACTCCTACTTCAGGATGCTGTTCATCGACTATAGCTCAACATTTAATACCATTATTCCCACAATCCTGATTGAGAAGTTGCAGAACCTGGGCCTCTGTACCTCCCTCTGCAACTGGATCTCGACTTCCTAACTGGAATATCACAGTCTGTGTGGACTGGTGATAACATATCCTCCTCGCTGATGATCAACACTGGCACACCTCAGGGGTGTGTGCTTAGCCCACTGCTCTACTCTCTGTATACACATGACTGTGTGGCTAGGCATAGCTCAAATACCATCTATAAATTTTCTGATGATACAACCATTGTTGGTAGCATCTCTAGTGGTGAGATATGCCAACTAGTGGAATGGTGCCACATCAACAACCTGGCACTCAACGTCAGTAAGATGAAAGATCTGATTATGGACTTCAGGAAGGGTAAGATGAAGGAACACATACAAATCCTCATAGAGGGATCGGAGGTGGAGAGAGTGAGCAGCTTCAAGTTCCTTGGTGTCAAGATCTCTGAGGATCTAACCTGGTCCCAACATATCAATGCAGTCATAAAGAAGGCAAGACAGCGGCTATACTTTATTAGGAGTTTAAAGAGATTTGTCATGTCAACAAATACACTCAAAAACTTCTATCGTTGTACGGTGGAGAGCATTCTGACAGGCTGCATCACTGTCTGGTATGGAGGGGCTACTGCACAGGACCGAAAGAAGCTGCAGAAGGTTGTAAATCTAGTCAGCTCCATCTTGGGCACTAGCCTACAAAGTTCCCAAGACATCTTCAGGTAGCAGTGTCTCCGAAAGGCAGCGTCCATTATTAAGGAACTCCAGCACCCTGGGCATGGCCTTTTCTCACTGTTACCATCAGGTAGGAGATACAGAAGCCTGAAGTCACACACCCAGCAATTCAAGAACAGCTTCTTCCCCTCTGCCATCCGATTCCTAAATGGACATTGAAGCTTTGGACACTATCTCACTTTTTTAAATGTACAGTATTTCTGTTTTTGCACATTAAAAAAAATCTATTCAATATACGTAATTGATTTACTTGTTTATTTATTATTATGTTTTATTTTTTTCTCTCTCTCTGCTGGACTATGCACTGTATTGAACTGCTGCTGCTAAGTTAACAAATTTCACGTCACATGCCGGTGATAATAAACCTAATTCTGATTCATAACTTTATATGCTTCTATAAGATCTCCTCTCATTCTTCTGAATTCCAGCAAATACTGACCTAGGTGACTCAATCTCTCCTCATAGTCTAACCCTCTCATTTCTGGAATCAACCTGTGAACCTCCCCTGCACCACCTGCAAAGCCAGTACATCCTGTCTCAAGTAAGGAGACCAGAACTGCCGCCTCACCAGTACCCTGTACAGTTGCAGCATAACCTCCCTGCTCTTAAGTTCAATTCCTCCCATATTGAAAGTCAATATTCCATTTGCCTTCTTGATAGCCTGCTGCAGTTGCAAACCAACCTTTTATGATTCATGCACAAGCACAACAGCAGGTTGCAAGTATTTACCATTTAAATAATAATCTGCTCTTTCATTTTTCTTTCCAAAGTGGATGACCTCATATTTACCAACATTGTACTCCACCTGCCAGACCCTTGTCCACTCACTTAACCTATCTATAGCTTTCTGCATTATGTCTGTATTCTCTGCAAAATTTGCTTTTCTACTCAATTTAGTATCATCAGCAAAGTTAGATACACTACACTCGGTTCCCTCTTCCAGATCGTTAATGCATATCGTGAACTTCTGCGGGCCCAGCACCGGCCCCTGTGGCACACCATTCACCATTGATTGCCAAACTGAATCACACCCATGCATCCCAATTCTCTGCTTTCTAATAGTTAACCAATCCTTCATCCACGCTAATATTTTTAAATTTCAAAATATACTTTATTTAAAAATAAAATTATATACAATAAATATTCAATAACTTTCCATCCTTGACATGCGTTTCCATTATGGTTTGTACATATCCATACTTATGGCCACCCACGTGGCACTCCAGTTGTTCACCTTAGCACATCATTGTTGAGGGGTATACTCCCCGCCACCCAACCCCTCCCACTCCCGTGGGTGAAGAAACCTATACTGTGGTCCTTCCCCACCGGGCCCTTGCGGTGGCTGCACCGAGTTTCAGTGTGTCCCTCAGCACGTACTCCTGCAGCCGAGAACGTGCCAGTTGGCAGCATTCTCCCACGGACATCTCCATGTGCTGGTAGATCATCAAGTTTCGGGCCGACCAAAGAACGTCTTTCACTGAGTTGATGATCTGCCAGCATACATCACTCAACAATATGCATCCTTATCTTATGGATAAGTCTTCTATGTGGCACTTTATTGAACGCCTCTTGTCCCTGACCACACACCAGATTTGAGGCAGCTAATCTAATGGGTGTGACTGCCTGTTGAAACAGAGACTCCAGGTAACTCTCCCAGTCCCTGATGTGCCGCAATGTTTGACGCTCTGATTCTGGGTCATCATCTTTGAGCCCGAGTTCCTCAGCAGCTAACACTTGCTGCAGATGGGGTCACCAGGAACCACAGTGGGATCCACCAGCTCCCAAATCATGCACATCACCTGATCCTGCATCATCCCTACTTTATTTAATTAGCTGTAATTTGTCGATTTTTTTCATTCAACCACTACGAAAGTCTTACCCTCTGCTTACCTGTGCCTGCTTGCTGAAGCCTCATGAACCAAAGCCTCAAGTACCCACTCATGTACTGGTCCACTCACACAATGGCTGCTCTGCTTCGACCCTGCTTTACTTTTATTTGCTCCTGCTAATGAATCACGAATCAATTGGTCTGCCGCTATTGCCCCAAGCCATTCGAAATGCTCCATTTTAAAACTCTTCTCTGCGACCTGTGCAAGGCTCTCTCTCTCTCTGTGAATTGATTGGCCCACCGCTAATGTGCCAAGCCCCACAAAAGGCCATATTTTAAACTCTTTTCCCTGACCTGTGCAAAGCTCTCTCTCGCTCTCTCTGTGAATCAATTGGTCTGTCACTAATGAGAGGAGCAGGAGTACAAGCTAGAAGGTGACAGGTGAAATCATGTGGGTGTGAGATTGGGAAAATGAAGTAGGAAGCTGGGTGGTGATTGAAGAAAAGAGAAAAGTGCTGGAGAAGAAGGAATCTGACAGGAGAGGAGAGTGGATCAATGGAGGAAGGGAAGGCAGAGGTGTACCGGGGGAGATGATAGGCAGGTGAGGAAATGAGATAAGAGTTCAGAGCTGTGTGGTGAAAAAGGCACAACAGCTCCTCTTTCACCTCAGACAGTTGAGGAAGTTTGGTATGGGCCCCTAATTCCTAAGAACTTTCCACAGGGGCACAATTGAGAGCATCCAGATTGGCTGCATTACTACCTAGTATGGGGACTCCCTTAATCGCAGGATTCTGAAGAGATTGGTGCGGACGGCCCAGCGCATCTGTAGTTGTGAACTTCCCATGATTCAGGACATTTACAAAGACATGTGTGATAAAATGGCCCGAAGGATCATTGAGGACCCTAGTCACGCCAACCATAATCTATTCCAGCTGCTACCATTCGGGAAATGGGACCACAGCATGAAAGCCAGGACCAACAGGCTCCAGGATAGCTTCTTCCACCAGGCCATCAGACTGATTAACTCACTCTGATTTGAATGTATTTCTATGGAAGTTCTACTTATTATAAATTATTATAAATTACTACGATTGCACAGTGCACATTTAGAAGGAGATGTAACGTAAAGATTTTTACTCCTCATGTATGTGAAGGATGTAAGAAACAAAGTCAATTCATTCAATTCATTCATTCATTCATTCAGAGTGGGGAATTAAAGAAGAGGGAAGGAGAGAGGGTAAAAACTTCCAGAAGCTGGAGATGTCAATGTTCATGCCATTAGGTTGGAGGCTGTCTGGTTGGATAGAGAACATAGAGCAGTGCAGCACAGTACAGGCCCTTTGGCCCACAATGTTGTGCCGACCCTTAAACACCACCTCCCATATAACCTCCCACCTTAAATTTCTCCATATACCTGTCTAGTAGTCTCTTAAATTTCATTAGTGTATCTGCCTCCAGCACTTTGCATTCCAGGCACCAACCACTCTGAGTAAAAAAACCTTCCTCTAATATCCCCCTTGAACTTCCCACCCCTTACCTTAAAGCCATGTGCTCTTGTATTGAGCAGTTGTACCCTGGGGAAGAGGCGCTGGCTGTCCTCTTAACATCTTGTATACAACAGGATATGATAGGACTGTAACGTTCCGTTATATTGGCTCGTGTACGTCTAGGAGAAATCCCGCCCAGCACCTGCTTCAGCACTCCCCTCAGGGTCAGTCGTCGCCCGAATCAATCACAAACATCGATCATCAGCCAGCACACCCAGTAAATTTTAACACATACACTTTATAGATATTACTAATTCTATGACATTAATATACATTTGATACAGAGAGGAAAGTAAAGGGGAAAAAAAAGGCACCAACACTTATCAAAGTCCAAGTTCTTCGCGCGCTACCGTTGGAGCTCAGTTCGACGTCAGACGACCACCCGAATTCCGTCGACCCACGGCTCGGGACCACCCGGAGTGATCGACCGGAGCCTCTCCGCACGTCCGCCGTCCTCCTCGTCTCTCCTCCGACTCCCCGCCAAAACTCAGTCCACAGTCATATCATACAGCATGGCATCCGAAAGCAAAACGATACATAACCAGCCAATGGCTAATAGAATCTGGTTATCTCATTTAAAGTAAAACAAACTGTTAACGCAAACTCTCTGCAGCGTTAAAACACAACAAAGCCGCATTCCACAGATTAACATAACAAAATCGCCATTTTAAATGTAACAAAAGAAAGACCCCGTACACTCTCCCCCCACCTCAAAAAGTCATGCCCTCATGACGTTAACAGAATTCACTAGTACTCCTTGTAAAACACAAAACCCAACCCAGGTGCATAAAGCAGTGACATAACTTTGCAGGGCAGTAGAGATCACACCCTGCTCTCCCGGCGCTATATAAGTGAGTCTTTCCGGGGGATGTCTACTCCTCTGAGGCCTCTGTACTTCCTCTGCTGTCTCTCCCTGTTCAGACACCCCAGTTGACCCCTCGAGCCTATCTGACGGACCTTCCCCTTCACCGGGATCCCTCTGCCCCAGTGTGCCCTCTGGCTCGGGCTTTGCCTCCACCCTCTCCTCCCCCAATGCCGGCTGTAATACAGGCGGCTCTGCAACACCCTCCCTCGGTTCCCCTGACTCAGTGATGGAAGGGCCAAGAGTCTCTTCTCCCGGCACCGGGGAATCAGCGAACGGAAGCAGGTACCACACGCCCGAATCATCATCTTCCGATGACGTATCCCTTCTCGAGGTGGGGACCGGCCCCGTTTTCTTCGCAGCGGGCTCTTCCCGCGCCCCGCGCCCTCGCAAAGTCCTCGTAATAGGAGTAAACTCCCATTCGGGCTCTGGGTCCATCTTCACCTCTCGACCCAGAGGCAACAGGTGGTTCCGATGGAGTACCTTGACAGGCCTCTGCCCGCCCTCAGGTCTCACCCGGTAAACCGGGAGATTCGGCATCTGATTCTCCGCCACATATGGGGTGGCTGCCCAACGGTCCGCCAACTTGTGCTTACCCTGTAGTCCTAAATTCCGGATAAGGACTCGGTCTCCCGGCAATAGCTGGACGAACTTTACCTTCTAATCATACCTCCTTTTATTCCGCTCGTTCTGCTTGGTGGCTGCCGCCTCAGCCAACTCGTACGGCCTTTTCAACTCTCTCCTCATATCGGACACGTACTTCAGACACGGCTTCGAAGGTATTTCCCCCGCTTCAGTCCCAAAACACAGATCAATGGGCAACCTCGCTTCCCGTCCGAACATCAGATAGTAGGGCGAGTACCCCGTAGCATCATTGCGAGTACGTTTGTAACAATGAACCAAATGGGCAATGTGCTGACTCCACTTACTCTTCTGTCCAATCTCCAAAGTGCCGAGCATGTCCAGCAGGGTCTGGTTAAACCTCTCGGGTTGAGGATCACCCTGCGGGTGATAGGGGGTGGTTCTGGACTTTTCAACCCCAAGCATATCCAGCAGTTCATGGATAAGCCTGCTCTCGAAGTCCCGTCCCTGATCACTGTGGATCCGCCGGGGAAGGCCATAATGAACAAAGTACTTCTCCCATAACACCTCCGCCACTGTAGTCGCTTTCTGATCCTTAGTAGGAAAAGCCTGCGCATATCTAGTGTAGTGATCCGTGAGGACCAAAACATTCGCGGTATTGCTGGTGTCCGGCTCAATAGACAGGAAATCCATACACACCAGGTCCATGGGTCCCGCACTCTGCAAGTGGGATAACGGAGCCGCTTGCGCAGGCAAGGTCTTCCTCCTGACGCAACGGCTACAGGTCTTACAGTATTCTTCCACCTCCCACCGCATCCGGGGCCAGTAAAACCGGTCCTTGACTAATCCATAGGTTTTCTCTACCCCTAAGTGCCCGGAATCATCATGTAGAGCCTGAAGCACAGCCTTTCGATACTTCTCAGGCATGACCAGCTGCCAGCGCCGGGGGTGGTCCGGAGGCGACGTGACTCGGTACAGGACGTGGTTCTTCAGCTTCAACCGGGGCCACTCCTTCAGTAGTAGAGGAACGGAGGCATGTTTCGCCTTCTCCACCTGCCCCATATCACCCTGGCTAACCGCGTACCAGATAGTGCCAATGCTTGAGTCATCACGCTGAGCCGCCTTTACTTCCTGGGGACTCAACTCCGGCAGCTGCCTGTTCCTCAGAGCAGTCACATTACAGTAAACAGTGGGTATCGCGTCATCGTCAGCCCCCAGATGATCTACTGCCCGATCCGTTCCCATCTGTGCTCCTACTTCCCCGTCGCTCCCAACTTGACACATGGCCTTTACTCCCTGGGCAGGGACACTCTTCCACTCCTCAGTCGTGCCCGACTTGTCGTGCGCCCGACGAGACAGGGCATCTGCATCGATGTTCCGACTCCCCGGGCGGTACTTCAGGCTGAACTCATAGGCAGACAAGGCTGCTAACCACCGGTGCCCAGTAGCGTCCAGCTTCGCCGAGGTCAGGATATAAGTGAGGCGGTTGTTATCAGTTCTCACCTCAAACTGGGCCCCGTATAGGTAGTCACTCAACTTGTCCACCACCGCCCATTTCAACGCCAAGAACTCCAGCTTGTGAGTGGGATAGTTTCTCTCAGATGACGACAAGCTCCGACTGACAAATGCCACCGGCCTCAAGCCGTTTCTCTGTTCCTGGTACAGAACAGCCCCCAGACCGTCGTGACTGGCATCAGTGTGTAGAACATACGGCTTCCGGGGATCAGCAAAAGCCAACACTGGGGCCTGTGTCAGCGCCCTTTTTAGAGATTGGAACGCCTCCTCACATTGAGCATCCCACCTCAATCCAAAAGGCTCCCCCGTGTTCAAGTATCCTCCTACCTCCGACACCTCCTCACTTGCGTCCTCGGGGAGAGTGTGGAGACCCCACGGCCCCGCCTCCCCCTGGACGTGGACTGTCGCTGGTAATTCTATAGTCATGACGTCGGCACTCCCCCACACCAACATCCAGCTAGCCTCCAGTTCTTTCCCACCCCTTCTAGCTACAAGTTCTACCTGCCCGATACCTTTAATCAAACTCAACACTCGCACCAGTACCTCTGCCGAAATGCGATAATCGACCCCGCTTACCACACACGCATGATTCACCGGTACCTCCTCCATTTCACACCAACTTACAATCTTATCTCGCTCCATCTTCACACCACTTACCGCAACAACAAGTACAACTTTCCCGAAAAAGTCCAAATCCCTGACGGTAGCCCCCACTTGTAACGTTCCGATATATTGGCTCGTGTATGTCTGGGGGAAATCCCGCCCAGCACCTGCTTCAACACTCCCCTCAGGGTCAGTCGTCGCCCGAATCAATCACAAACATCAATCATCAGCCAGCACACCCAGTAAATTTTAACACATACACTTTATAGATATCACTAATTCTATGACATTAATATACATTTGATACAGAGAGGAAAGTAATGGGAAAAAAAAGGCGCCAACACTTTGATAAGTTCTTCGCGCGCTACCGTTGGAGCTCAGTTCGACGTCAGACGTCCACCCGAATTCCGTCGACCCACGGCTCGGGACCACCCGGAGTGATCGACCGGAGCCTCTCCGCACGTCCGCCGTCCTCCTCGTCTCTCCTCCGACTCCCCGCCAAAACTCAGTCCACAGTCATATCATACAGCATGGCATCCGAAAACAAAACGATACATAACCAGCCAATGGCTAATAGAATCTGGTTATCTCATTTAAAGTAAAACAAACTGTTAGCGCAAACTCTCTGCAGCGTTAAAACACAACAAAGCCGCATTCCACAGATTAACATAACAAAATCGCCATTTTAAATGTAACAAAAGAAAGACCCCGTACAGGACGATGAAGATATACTAGTCAATAGAATCTATGCATAATGGCCAGTAATACTTCAGAATTAGTTATGTAACACTCCAATAGTAAGTGTTACCCTAGAACCCTTTGGCTTCCGTATCTTGTCTCAGCATGTCAAATGGCTCCAGTCTCATGCTGCACAAAGTCCTGCCTTGTCTGGGTTCAGTGCACACTGCCTGTAAATTATCCTTGCCAGGTCATTATCTTAACCCTTGACTTGCTGTACCTTCCACACCTTCTTCATGATAGCATCAATGTGTTGGGCCCAAAGACCGATCTCTGAGATGGTGAGGTATTGCATGTTGTCTAGTAAGGTAAGGTGTTGACCAGTACCTTCAGAGGAGGCTCATCAATTAGATTACAATGCACGGGATCTGAAGTGGAAAGGTTGGGCTGTTTCAAATTCCTGGGTATCAACATCTCTGAGGGTCTATCCTGGGCCCAGCATATCGATGGCGGACTGATATGTCAGAATGGGAATGGGAAGTAGAATTGAAACGGGTGGCAAACTGGAAATCCCGCTTTTTGTAGTGGATGGAGCGAAAGTGCTCAACTAAGTGGTTTCTCAATCTGCGTCGGGTCTCACCGATATACAGGAGGCCACATCAGGAGCACCAGATACAGTAGATGACCCTCAACAGGCTTAGGTGAGTTGTCGCCTCACCTGGAAGGACTGTTAAGAGCCCTGAATGGTATTGAGGGAGGAGGTGCAGGAGCAGGTGTGGCACCTGTTCCCTTGCAAGGACAAGTACAAGGAGGAAGATCAGCGGTGAGGGACAAGCGATCCCAGCTCTCATCCATGCCGGGTCTTCACAATTCCCTTCGACCTTCCCCTCTCTGATGCAGAACTTTCTGTCCTCAGTAAAGGCCTCACCCTTGTTCCATTGTGCCCAAATCTCAGCGAGTTCTGCGACTGCCATGAGGCAGCGGGTCCAGATCCCAGAGCGTGTCGGAGCGAGAGAACATGATGCTTGGATGACGATTTAAGCACTGGGCCAAATTGGAAAGGTCTGATACAGGTCGAATTGAGGTGGCGAGGGCCAGGCCCCGAGTGTATTGAAGCGACAGAACCCAATGTTTGCATGGCGATTTAAGTGCTGGGCCAGATTGAAAAGGTTAGGGTGTTCGAGGCCTGAGGCGAGGGATGGTCAAATTCAGCTCTCTGCTCTGTGAAGTTTACTGGCTTCTGTGCTGAACAGATGGTCTGTGGATGGACTGACTTTCTTTCCCGGACCTCAGTTCTGAATGTTATTTGCTTGCCTTTATTGTTTATACGATCTGTTTTTTTCTCTCTCTGCACATTGTCGGCACTTTTTGTGTGTGTTGCTTGAATTTCCAGCATCTGCAGATTTCCTCGTGTTTGCGTTTTTAAAAATTGGTTCTTTTCAGTTTCTTGTGGCTGTTTGTAAGGAGACATATATCAAGGCTATGTAATATATATATGCAAACAACAGGAATTCTGCAGATGCTGGAAATTCGAGCAACACACATCAAAGTTGCTGGTGAACGCAGCAGGCCAGGCAGCATCTGTAGGAAGAGGTGCAATCGACGTTTCAGGCCGAGACCCTTCGTCAGCACTAACTGAAGGAAGAGTGAGTAAGGGATTTGAAAGTTGGAGGGGGGAGGGGGAGATCCAAAATGATAGGAGAAGACAGGAGGGGGAGGGATAGAGCCAAGAGCTGGACAGGTGATAGGCAAAAGGGGATACGAGAGGATCATGGGACAGGAGGTCCGGGAAGAAAGACAAGGGGGGGGGACCCAGAGGATGGGCAAGAGGTATATTCAGAGGGACAGAGGGAGAAAAAGGAGAGTGAGAGAAAGAATGTGTGCATAAAAATAAGTAACAGATGGGATACCAGGGGGAGGTGGGGCCTTGGCGGAAGTTAGAGAAGTCGATGTTCATGCCATCAGGTTGGAGGCTACCCAGACGTAATATAAGGTGTTGTTCCTCCAACCTGAGTGTGGCTTCATCTTTACAGTAGAGGAGGCCGTGGATAGACATGTCAGAATGGGAATGGGATGTGGAATTAAATTGTGTGGCCACTGGGAGATCCTGCTTTCTCTGGCGGACAGCGTAGATGTTCAGCAAAGCGGTCTCCCAGTCTGCGTCAGTCAACACTTCACCTGTGAGTCGACTGGGGTGATATACTGTGTCCGGTGCTCCCGATGTGGCCTTTTATATATTGGCGAGACTGGACGCAGACTGGGAGACCGCTTTGCTGAACATCTACGCTCTGTCCGCCAGAGAAAGCAGGATCTCCCAGTGGCCACACATTTTAATTCCACATCCCATTCCCATTCTGATATGTCTATCCACCGCCTTCTCTACTGTAAAGATGAAGCCACACTCAGGTTGGAGGAACAACACCTTATATTCCATCTGGGTAGCCTCCAACCTGATGGCATGAACATCGACTTCTCTAACTTCCGCTAAGGCCCCACCTCCCCCGGTACCCCATCTGTTATTTATTTTTATGCACACATTCTTTCTCTCACTCTCCTTTTTCTCCCTCTGTCCCTCTGAATATACCTCTTGCCCATCCTCTGGGTCCCCCCCCCTTGTCTTTCTTCCCGGACCTCCTGTCCCATGATCCTCTCGTATCATCTTTTGCCTATAACCTGTCCAGCACTTGGCTCCATCCCTCCCCCTCCTGTCTTCTCCTATCATTTTGGATCTCCCCCTCCCCCTCCAACTTTCAAATCCCTTACTCACTCTTCCTTCAGTTAGTGCTGACGAAGGGTCTCGGCCTGAAACGTCGACTGCACCTCTTCCTAGAGATGCTGCCTGGCCTGCTGCGTTCACCAGCAACTTTGATGTAATATATATATTTTTTGGTAATAAATGCACCTTGAACTGGTTAGCTGAGAGTTAACTCGCTGGGTTTCTAGACAGTGCGGCTAAGAGGGCCTGTTCCGTGCTGTATTTCTAAAATGAGAAGTCAAAATAAATTAATTTCCCTCTTAAATGTCTGCAAACTGCACGTGTAACTCGGAGGCCGTTAGGTTTGCTTTGAAATGTGAATGGACATTGTTCGAAATGTTTGCAAGAATTCTTTGATTGACACGCTCCTCCCTCTTTGTGACGCTTCCCAGTCACGTGATCCCAAGCGGAGTGGCGGTGACCCGGCTCCCGGCTTTGATTGGAGCTGACATCACAAAGCAGAACACCCGCGTTGCCGGGCAATGGGTTCAGTGAGAGGAAAAGGGTAACGTCCAGTGAACAAAGGGCGCCATGACGTCACAAGGGATCCGCGACCCTGGCAGCGATAGGCGTGCGCGAAGCCGATGGCATCTCGTCTGTGGACGTCGTCTGGCGAGCTCGGCGTGATGACGTCAGGTGGCACCGTCACCTGGCAACGGCGGCGGCCGAGGTACGATAATGGCGGTCGCTGCCGTTGCGCTTATTCTGCACTCTTTGTGTTTGCTGCTGTCGGCAGGTGGCGGGACCGGGAGCTCCGGACGGCCAGAGACAGGGGAAAGAAACCTGAGGACGGGTAAGACGCTGGAGGGAGGGGAGTGTGTGGGAACTTAGCGGGTCAAGCAGCGTCTGAGGAGGGGAGGGGAGTGTGGGGTCAGCCTTAAATAAAGATAATCATGTCCTTCCACTGGTCGAAACTCGTCCGCCCGCGGTCTATGGAATTTCCTTCTGCAGCTTTGAAATGTGCGTGGGCAATGTTTGCGAGACTGCTTTGATTAACAGTTGATTGACACTCTCATCCCTCCCTCCCCGGGATAGTGAAGGACCCAAATGAGATCAATTCATACAATGGCACGTAGTGCAAGGTAAGATAATAACAGCATGTAGAATAAAGTATAACTGCTACAGGGAGATTGAAAGTTTGGCTGAGTGGTGTCATAACAGCAACCTCTCAGTCAACGGCAGCAAAACCAAGGAACTGGTCGTAGTCTTCAGGAGAGGGAAACCAGAGGTCCACGAGCCAGTCCTCATCGGAGGATCAGAGGTGGAGAGGGTTAGCAATGTTAAATTCCCGGATGTTACTACTTCAGTGGGCTTGTCCTGGACCCTTCAAACTTTCTGCATTATCACTCAGAGTTGAACTGCACGTGCATGTAACGAGAGCGTCTTGGACCTCCAGGTGGTCCACAGTAGGGGGTGATTGATAAATCTGTGGCCTAAGGGGGAAGGAGATGAGTTATACAGCTCTCGTTACATGCAAGTGCAGTTCAACTCTTTGAGTGATAATGCAGAAAGTTTGAAGTTAATAATTCACCTCCTTCTACCTTAGGCCACAAACTTATCAGTCACTCCTGCTGTGGACCGCTTTTGGAGGTCCAAGTCACTGACTTCTATAGAAGGGATCCGTATGTTCCACAACCACTGGACTAAGTGTGTAAATGTAGGAAAAATAAATGTGCTAGGTTTTCTAAAATTGACCTCTTCTACCTTAGGCCATGAACTTATCAATCACCCCTCATACTACAATTTACAGACAAATGGGTGATTAGGTGTAGAATAAGCTAAAGCTACAAGGAAAAGCACAACTAAAACAACAATCTGAACCTAAATCCAACAATCCTTGCACTTGGTGAAGGGCAGGTCCAATTTTTATGCTGTATGACAAGGGTTAATACGATTGCAGGGAGATAAATGGGGGAAACAGAACTGATGGGTGAGAGCTGGCATCGGATCAGTGGGTTGAATGGCCACATCCAACATCATCAAGAAGAGAGATTGGAAGGCTGAGAGGAGTAACGCACCAAAAGTGCTGGAGGAACTCAGCAAGTCAGGCAGGATTTATGGAGGGGAGTAAACAGTTGATGTTTTGGCCCAAGACCCTTCTTCAGGGCTGAGACCTTCATTAGGCTGAGAGGAGACTTCAACGTAGGACTGTGTCAGGGATTCCAGCTCCAGACATTTCTTTGAGGTTTACTCCCAAAGCCTTCCCCATGAGTGGGTACAGCCGCAAGGCAGTGGAGGTTTGAGATCAGATGAGCCTTCCGCCAGATGACGTGCCAACCACAGCTGATGAGCCTCATCTGTCTGGAGGGAAGATGTAATGGAAGTGAATAAAGTGAGGATACATCTCCATGCAACGGGTCGTAGATCAGCTGCTGCTTTTACCGGTTCAAGTTTGAGTTTAATTGTCTTGCAACCATACATGAATACCCATAAATACAACCAAATGAAACTGCATTACAATGTCAAAATACAGT
This sequence comes from Mobula birostris, assembly GCF_030028105.1. Taxonomy (NCBI): domain Eukaryota; kingdom Metazoa; phylum Chordata; class Chondrichthyes; order Myliobatiformes; family Myliobatidae; genus Mobula; species Mobula birostris. Next base: position 17,126,564 of record NC_092398.1, on the reverse strand, counting down.
ATCAGCAGACACACACAGTGCAAAGTAAGTATAATCAGTAAAATACAGTCACACTAAAAAAAATTGTAAAAGATCCTGAGTCCCAGAATGTTGCAGCAGTCTGCAATCAAACACCATCCGACTTGTCTTTGCTGAGCGAACACTGGGGGCAGCATCGACTCCAACTTGGATGTTGCACCTCACTGCATCCACTGGACGACACCAAATCCAGTGATCGCAGGAATGCGGAGGGGAAATTAAGAGTGATGTGAAGATGGGGGCAAAATTACCTCCACATGACATTCTCAAAGTTCAAGGTAAATTCATCATCAATATGCATTATATGTTGTTATATGCTGCCTTGAGATTCATTTTCTTGCAGGCATTTACAATAGAACAGAAATACAATAGAATCAATGAAAAATTATACACAAAGACTGAGAAACAACCAATGTGCTATGGATGATAAATAGTGCAAATAATAAAAAAAATAAATAAATAATGCTGAGAACATGAGCTGTAGAGTCTTTGAAAGCGAGTCCATAAAGTGGAGTCCATTCAGAGTTGAGGTGAGTAAAGTTATCCACAGTGGTTCAGGAGCCTGATGGTTGCATGGTAATAATTATTCCTGCACTTGGTGGTGTGGTACTTCCTGACGGCATCAGTGAGGAGAGAGCATGGCCTCGATGGTGGGGGTCCTTGATGATGGATGCTGCTTTCTTACATCAGTGCTCCTTGTAGATTTCCTTTGTACGGATGCTCCTATGTGCAGAACCGAAAGAGACTGCAGAAGGTTTGTAATCTCAGCCAGCTCCTTCATGGGCACAATCCTCCCAGTAATTGAGGACGTTGTGTAGAAGTGGTTCCTCAAGAAGGCGGCATCCATCATTAAGGACTGTCAGCACCTGGAGCATTCCTCTTCTCACTACCACAGCAGGTACCATGCACCTGCTGTCCATCTGTGTTGCTATGGAAACTAGTATCATGAGTGGGGGGGCATGGTAAAAGTGAACAGAATGAGTTGCGTCTTCTTGCTTTGTGTGTTGTTGTTTGCAGTTGAGGACGGATGGATATCATATCTTTAGTTAAATGCACAATTATGCTTAACCTGCACTTGAGCATGCTTAAATTCCATCGCTTCAAAATTGTGTGTTTGCTAATAAAGGATCGAATGCACATCTTTGACTTTGGAACGATCATTATTGGAGGTGGGGGTGTGTCATACAAGAATAACAAATCTGTGGGGATTGCCAGCGTTGGCAAGAGAGATAGACACTTTATTGATCCCAAAGGAAATTACAGTGTCACAATAGCATTACAAATGCACAGATATAAATGTTGGAAAAGAAATAGAAAGAATGAAGAAAATACTACAAGCAACTTCCCCTGCTATTGGTTGACTCACTATAGAGCCTAATGGCCAAGGGTAAGAATGACCTCATATAGTGTTTTTTAGAGCAGCGCAGTTGTCTTAGTCTATTACTAAAAGTGCTCCTCTGTTCATCCAAGGTGGCATGCAGAGGGTGAAAAACATTGTCCCCAATTGCCAGGATTTTCCGTAGAGTCCTTTGTTCTATCACAGCTTCCAGTGTTGCCAGTTTGACTCCAACAACAGAGCCAGCCGTTCTAACTGGTTTATTGAGCCTGTTGGCATCATCCGTGTTGATGCCATTGCCCCAGCACACCACTTCATAGAAGATTTGGTTTGATTAGAATTGGCTGCTAAAACCACCAATGGAAAGCAGGAAAAGGAGCCTGAAGACCCAGACTCAACATTTTAGGAGACATATATCAAAGTCAAAGTATTCATATTGGAATTGGTTTATTGTCATCATGTGTCAAGGTGCATTGAAAAGCTTCATTTCTGCATACCCCCTACACAGTTTGTCACATAAGTACATCATAGTAGTACAAAGTGACAAGTAGTAACAGAACGTCACAGTGAATGTTACAGTTACAGAAAAAAGTACAGTGTAGGTAAACAATAAGGTGCAAAGGCCACAATACCTTGGTCCTATGATAGTGCTGGTGAGATATGGTGATATTTTGTGGGCAGTTAACAGAATTACTGGACTGTGATCACTGCAATATGCAGCCTCTAGTTTCCCTTTGGGAGCTGTGTTTTGGAACCATCTGTACGATCTAGCACTTCTGCGGTATCCTGAAGGATTCAGTGTGCTGGACTCTCGAGTGCAAGTACAGCCGCAATGGCCATTGCTGGAGTGGACTTTGGCCCGGATTGAAACCTGGGGCCAGACTGAAGCGGCAGAGCCTGAGCCCAAGAGCAGAAAATAAACATATATTTAACTGATTCAAGCGCCGAGCTGAATATAATGGGAATTAAGCCGTTGAGGCTGAGGGCGAAGGGTGAACTGGAGTTCGACTTACTACTCTGTGAGGCTATACTCACCTCAGTGTTGAGCCAGCTTTGTGTGTGCTCACTTTTGGGGGCTCTGCGGTTCGAGTTCTACATATTATTTGTTTAGTTCTTAATTGTCTGCACTATTTGTTTCTTTCGCATATTCGATATCTGATAGTCTTTGTCAGGTTTCTTGTGGATTCTGTTGTGACTTTGCTTTGTGGCTGCCTGCAAGATGACGAATCTCAAAGTTGTGTAAGGTGTGTATCCGACGATGACAGGAAACCTGAGCGGGAGAGTTTTTAAAGTAGAAAAGCTGTTGCACTGGAGCCGTTCCACTCTCTTGACCTCTGGTCCAGGTCCAGTGGAACAGACAGGTGTCACAAACATGGGTCTTCCTTGGTGGCAGTAGATGACCAAGATGTCTGTGGTGCCTTATCATACCCTTCGCTCCTGAGGCGTTGAGGCTGAAGACGGAGGGTAAACTGGTTTTCGGCTCACTACTCTGTAAGGCTTTTCTCACCTCAGCGCTGAACCAACTCTGTGCCTGAGAGGGGGAAGAAGAAAGTGGGATGTGGGGGTTGGGGATGTCCAAGGCAACGAGAAGTTTGAGAGTCCATCTTTATTGTGCTGAAGGTTTCCCGGATCTTTGGAGGCTGTCATTGCTGTATTGTAAGGTTATGTCTTCTCTTCCAGCGGTTCCTATTTGTATCTGTGACCTGACCCCAGGAATGTGCGAACTGAACTGCTGCTGTGATCGTGACTGCTCCACCACTGATGTCCGTGCTTTCTCATCCTGCCTGCCGGGCAGTGAACCGTGAGTCTCTTTCAGTTACCATTGCTAGACCTGGGTATTGGGTGTGTGAATGGCCATCCCCAGCTTATTATTTGATGCACATGTACACACAGGGATCTGTTCTGGCTCCCCAGGTCTTTGCAATTTTTTAACAAATGACTTTGGATGGGTAATTTGAGAGGAGAGTTAGAAGCTTGCAGGTGACATAAAGATAGGAATATTTTTCCATGGAGTACTTTTTACTTGGTGTGTTTGGGTTGTCCAGAGTGGTAGCACCTCTGGTGAAGTGGTTTTAGTGTCAAATTAGGGGAAGCTTGCTCTCGTTTGGTCCCTGTGGCTCCAAGTAGCTGTTTGCATGTGACAGCAGCCACACACTGGTACACCGCTCTGACAGGCGGGCTAAACCAGATGAGGGTAGCTGGTGGCCATATACCCCGGTGAGAGAGGGACATGCCTGTCTTAGCATGCGATTTACAATGAGATTCAACTGATAGGAAGGTGGTACTGCAATGCTCTATAGAGTGTGAAGAACATGACAAGGCACAGAAGACGTTATGGTCATCTACTGCGACCAAGGAAGACCCCAGTGTGTGACGCTTGTTCATCCCACTGGACCCGGACTTTAAGGTTGAGAGAGTGCGATAGCTTTTCCATTTTAAGAACTCTCATGCGCAGGTTTCTTGTCATCATCTGACATGATGGACAATCACCACTTTTTATTTATTTAGAGACATACTGTGGAACAGGCCTTTCCAGCCCAATGGCCTGCAGCACCCAGCAAACCAACTGTTTAACAGTAGACTAATCACAGGATAATTTGCAAAGTCCTATTAACCTGCTAACAGTTACGTCTTTGGATTGTAGGAGGAAATGGGAGCACCCGGAGGAAACCGCACTGTTATGGGGAGTATGTACAAACTCCTTACAGACGCTGCTGGAATTGAACTCTGAATGTCTCAAGCTGAAATAGCATCGCACTAACTGCTACGCTGCCGTTGCTTGGAGTACTATGTCCAGTTCCAGTCTTCTCATTATAGGAAGGGTGAGAAAGCTTCAGAGAGGGTGTAGAGCAGATTTACCAGAACGTTATCTTAAGAGGAATGGTTGAACTTGCTAGAGATGTTTTCTTTGAAGCGAAGGAAGCTGAGAGGTGATTTGTTATAAGATGATAAGAGGCGTTAATAAAGTAGGCAGCCAGCGACTTTTCCCGGGGCTGATACGAAGGGATATAATTTTAAGGTGATTGGAGGAAAGTGCAGGGGGCATATCAGTGTGGATATGCAGTGGGGATTTTACAAAGTTGTGGGTACATGGAATACATAGCCAGGGGTGGTGGTAGAGGCAGTTACATTAGAGATGTAAAAGAGACGGTTAGATAGGCATATGTATGTTAGAAAAATAAAAGCATAAGACATGGGAGCAGAACTATTTCATTCAGTCCATGGATTCTGCTCTGCCATTCCACCGTGGCTAATTTATTATCTCTCTCATCACTATTCTCTTCCCTTCTCCCTGTAACCTTTGTTGTTCTGGCTAGTCAAGAATCCATTAAACTCCTTTTTAAATATACCCAGTGACTTGATATTCACAGCTGTCTGTGGCAATGAATTCTGCAGATTTACTACTCTCTGGCTAAAGAAATTCCTCACATCTCTGTTCGAAATGAACATCCCAGACTCTAAGACTGCCCCCACTATAGGAAACATCATCTTCATGTCAATTTTATTTAGGCCTTTCAATATCGATAGGTTTCAATCAGATCCCCACTCATTCTTCTAAACTCCAGTGAGTACAGGCCCAGAGTCCTTAAATGCTTCTCATACATTAACCCTTTCATTCCCAGAGTCATTCTTGTAAACCTCCTTTGTACCTTCTCCAATGACAGCGCTGCCTTTCTTAGATAAGTGGTCAGAACTGTTCACAATATTCCCAAGTGCTGTCTGACCAATGTCTTGTAAAGCCTCAGGGTTACATCCTTGGTTTTATATTCTAATCCTCTTGAAATGAATGCTAACATTGCATTTGCCTTCCTCACCACTGATTCAACCTGCAAGTTAACCTTTGGGGAATCCTGCATGATGGCTCCCAATTGCCTTTGCACCTCTGATTTTTGAATTTTCTCCCATTTTAGAAAATAGTCTACGCCTTTATTCCTTCCACCAAAGTGCATGACCATACAATTCCCAACATGGTATTCCATTTTTCACTTTTTTGCCCATTCTCCCAACCTGTTTTTCCTCCTGCATTCTCTCTCCTTGCTCAGCACTACCTGCTGCTCTGCCTACCTTTGTATCATCTGCAAACTTTGCCACAAAGCCAGCAATTCTGTCATCTAAATCATTGACATATAAGGTAAAAAGAAATGGTCACAACACTGACTACTGTAGATCAGCACTAGGCACTGGCAGCCAGCAGAAAGGCCCCCTTTATTCCCACTGTTTGCCTCCTGCTAGTCAGCTAATCTTCTATCCATGCTAGTATCTTTTGTGTAATATCATGTGCTGTTATCTTGTTAAGCAGTCTCATTTGTGGCATCTTGTCAAAGGCTTTTTGAAAATTCAAGCCAGAAACATCCACTGTCTTGCCTTTGTCTATCTTGCTTATTATTTCTTGAAGGAATGACAACAAATTTATCAGACCAGATTTTCTCTTCAGGAAACCACGCTGAATTTGATCTATTTTATCATGTGCCTCCAAGTACCCTGAAACCACATCCTTATATTAGGCGCTGATATTTTCCCAACTACTGAGGTCAGGCTAACTGGCCTATAATTTTCTTTCTCCTGACACCTTCCCTTCCTATAGAGTGGAGTGACATTTGCAATTTTGCAGTCCTCTAGAACTATTCCAGAATCTAGTGATTCTTATAAGATCATTATTAATGCTGCCACAATCTCTTTAGCTATCTTTTTTCAGAACTCTGAACTGTAGTCCATCTGGTCCAGATGTACTGTCTACCTTTGGACTTTTCAATTTCCCAAACACCTTCTCCTTAGTAATAGCAATTACATTCATTTCTGCCCCCTGAGACTTGAACTTCTGTCATACTGCTTGTGTCTTCCATGCTTAAGATTGACTCTATGATTTATTAAGTGGATCTTCCATTTCTTTGTCCGCCATTATTACTTTTCCAGTGTCATTTCCCACTGGTCTGAGATCCACTCCCCTCTTTTTTTCAGTTCTTTATACAGTATGTCTGAAAAAACTTTTGATACCCTTTTTTCTATATTTGGATAGTTTAATGTCCTCTTTCAGTTTTCTTCTCCTTCTGACCTTATTAATTGCCTTCTGTTGATTTTTTTTAAAAGCTTTTCAATTCTCTAGCTTCCCACTAATATTCGTCATCATCATCGTCAGGTGCCATGCCCAGTTTGAGCTTTGACTGCCATGGCCCACACACTCCACTAATATTAGCAATATTATTTGCAATGTAATGTTATATATCATCAAGTGCTCTGTCATATAACACAGGTGATCATGGTCCCATGACCATGGTTGCTCTTGGCATTTTTTCTACACTGAAGTGGTTTTTCATTGCCGCCTTCTAGGCAGTATCTTTTCAAGAAGGGTGACCCCAACCATTGGCAATACTCTTCAGAGATTGTCTCCCTGGCGTCTTGGTTACATAATCAGAACTTGTGAAATGCACTGGTTGCTCGTACAACCATCCACCACCTGTTCCCATTTCTCCATGTGACCCTGATCGGGGGCGGTGGGGGTGGTTAAGTGGGTGCTATAGCTTACCCAAGGGTGACCTGCAGGCTAGAGGAGGGAAGGAATGCCTTGCACCTTTGTTGGTAGAGACCTATCTCCACCCCTGCCTGTTTGGTATAGAAGGATTAGATTGATCTTGGAGTAGGTTAAAAGACCTATACAAAGGACCTATACTGGGCTGTACTGTTCTGTGTTTGATGGCTGTGTTGCGGATAGTGTAGAAGTTGTAGATTATGACAGGACATTGACAGGATGCAAAGCTGGTCTGAGAATTGGCAGATGAGTTCAATAATAAAAAAAAATATGATGAGATTCATTTTGGAAGGTCAAATTTTGAAAACGATGGTACAGGGTTAATGACAGGATTCTTAGCTGCGTGGAGGAACAGAAGGATCTTGTGGTTCAAGTCCGTAGATCGTTAAAGTTGCCGTGCAAGTTGATTGTGTAGTCAAGAACACTTCTGGTGTGTCAGCCTTCAGTAGATGGGGAATTAAGTTCAGGGGCTGTGGGGTAATGTTGCAGCTCCATGAAACTTAAGTTGAACCACACTTGGAGTATTGTGTTCAGTTCTGGAAGGATGTGGAAGCTTCAGAGAAGGTGCAAAGGAGATTTACCAAGATGTTGACTGGATTAGTGTACATGTCTTATGAGGAAAACCTGAGCAAACTGGAGCGAATCGAATCAATTCAAGTTTAATTATCATTCAGACCATACATGGATATAGTCAATCAAGACAGCGTTCCTCTCGGGCCCAGGTGCATAACATACATTCAAAATAGCGAGAGAGAAAATATATCTATCTCTCACTCTCTCACTCTCTCGAACATGCGCGCGCACGCACACGCGCACACACACACACACACACACACACACACACACACACACACACACACACAGTTACACAAGAAAACACGTGTACAGTCCGAGTCCCTGAGCGACATGCAAATTGATGGTACATCTCCCTACAATTTAGCCTGTCCTTCCGTCAGTCGAACACTATAGGGCAACACCGACGGGAGCGGCCAGTGCCTAACAGAGCACAGACTTCATGCTACACCGCCTCCAGCGTCGTTCGCCTGGAGTGCAGCAGCACGCAAGCCTACCTGAGGCCTTGTCCTTGTTACAACCGAGGCCATGTTGCTGTCTTACCACCTGTCTCGCCACCAAACAAGGGAAACAGACCTGCGGCATCTTACATTATCAATGTCCAACAGGGTCTTGCGATTGCAAGAGAAACGTCCAAGACAGTCACTCACAGTTACACTGCACGCTGCTTTCACACACCAACTCTGGTGTCTTCAAGTAGCAGGCAGCAGCATGGCCTGCACCCAGCTCAGCAACTCAGAACCTTCTCTGGGCCGTTCGCCAGATCCTCCACATCCTGACCTGTCTGCCAGAGGTTCTGAACAACAAACAGATCACTGATGCGGTAAACCTGCTATAATTATTGTTCTTGGAGTATAGTCTTATGATCATAAAACACATTTTAAAAAGAAAATAAATATATTCTTATTTGTTTATTGATGTTTGCATATTTGACCTTTCTAATGGATGATTGCTCTTATCTGTGTGCACTATTGCCTTGTAAATTGTTGGTTGCTACTGTGTTGGCTGTATGGTGTTGTCCTGTGGTTTATGCTTGGCACCGAACCAGAATCACATACTGACAATAAAGTGACTGATGATTCTGATTTGAACTGAATGGTAGAAAGTTTGAGAGGGCTGTTAAGAGCTAGTGTTTTTTTTAACCTAAAGACTGGTAAGTGCCAGCTATGAACTGCCAGGTGTGGTGCTGGAGGTTGATACAAAAGGGATATTTATGAGACTCTAAGATAGGCACGTGGAGGAAAGAAAATGAGGGGTTATGGGCACTGCACAAATGAAGGATTAAGTGGATTGATGGGGGCATGCTAAATTTCTTTAGCCTCCTGAAGAACCTGAGGTGTTGGTGAGCTTTCTTGATTTTCCATCTTTGCAAAAATCTCTCCGGATTATACTACATAGCCATGCACCAGAAGCAAGTTGTACACTGGAGGCTATACCTCCAAAACCCCCTCATGCAGTGTGCTCCACATTCTGAATAACTTGTCAGTTTGCATATATTGAGGAAGTGTATGGGAACTCATAGAGCCACCAGGACACAATGCAGACCTCATCAGATTGAACTTGGGTTGCTGGAGCGTCCTGGTTGGTTGTCATTTTATTGTACCCTCCGCACTGCTCCATACCTTTCTGCTCCCAACTATACATAAGACGATAGACATAGGAGCAGAATTAGGCCATTCTGTCCATCTAGTTGGGTCCGCCATTCCATCATGGATGATTTATTATTCTTCTCACACCCATTCTCCTACCTTCTTCCCGTAATTGACGCCATGACTAATCAAGAGTCATTAGACCGCCACCTTAAATATACCCAATGACTTGGCCTCCACAGTTGTCTGTGCCAATGAATTCACCACCTTCTAGTTAAATTCCTTTTCATCTTTGTTCTAAATGGTTATCTCTCCATTCTGTGGCTGTGTCCTCTGATCCTAGACTCTCCCACTACAGGAATCATCCTCACCACATCGACTCTATCTAGGCCTTTTAATATTCAATAGGTTTTAGTGAGATCGCCACCCCCCCACTCCAATTCTTCTAAACTCCAGGCAGTACTGAACCAAAGCCATCAAATGTTCGTCATACGTTAATCCTTTCATTCCCAAGATCATTCTCATCTACCACCTCTTCACTCTCTCCAATGCCCGGACCTCTTTTCTCAGATAAGTGGCCTGAAACTACTCCTAATAATCCAGGCAACACACATCAAAGTTGCTGGTGAACGCAGCCGGCCAGGCAGCATCTCTAGGAAGAGGTACTGTCAACGTTTCGGGCCGAGACCCTTCGTCAGGACTAACTGAAGGAAGGATCCAGAAAGGTTCTGACCATCGCTCTCTTCTCTGTCCACTGCAGGGTCATTAGCCGGGTTTGCATCAAGGACTCTGTTGTCTTCATCAGCAATAATCCTCTCCCAACAGTTCTCGACCGGAACGGTTTGGACGTTCTCTTCTGTGTGATCGTCAACAATCGTAAGTTGCGTGCAGGGTGTAATTCATGAGTGGCAGTTAGTGTGTTTTGAAATTGAGCAAGAAAACAGAGTGAAGCAAGCACTTTATCCAAAAACTATTAAATTAAGTCTGCTGTCTCAGAAGTTTATGAAATTATGGGCAAATTAGATAGAATAGTCGCAGTTCTTTCTTTTCCTGGTAGGTGAGTCTAAAACTAGAGAGCATGCTATTGGTTTGCAGGGGTTCCCAACCTTTATTATGCCATGGGCTAGTACCATTAAGCAAAGGATCAGTAAAGCTCAGGTTGGGAACCTCTGGTTTAAGGTGAGAGGGGAAGGGTTTAAAAGAGGTATATGGGGGATGGTGGGGAAGAAAGTTTTAACACAGTTATGGGTGTATGGAACAAACTGCCAGAAGATCTGGGTAAATGCCCTTCATCTGGATGGAAGAGCGTCAACCCAAAATGTCGCTGTCCATTTCCTTCCACTGATGTTGCCAGACCTGATGACTTCCTCCAGCGTTTTTTGTGTTGCTCTGGATTCCAGCACCTGCAGTCTCTTGTATCTCTGTAGGATTGCTGGTATTAGAATCAGAAGCAGAATTAGGTTTATTATCAGTCTTGTCTGACATGGAATTTGGTATTTTGTGACAGTAGTGCAGAACAAAAGCTTAAAATTACAGTGGAAGTGGTCAATCCGTGTTTGATTCCAACAGTTAAGGGGATTTTGGATAAGTGCGGGAATGGAGGGCTATGGTTCAGTTGCAGGTCGATGGGACTAGGTAAAATAATGGCTTGGCATGGATTAGATGGACCGAAGGAACTGTTTCTGTGCTGTAGTGCTCTATGACTAAACTCTAAATTACAAACTAAGTAAATCGTGGTAAAGAAGAAATGATGAAGTAGCGCCATGTGTTTAAAGACTATCAGAAATATGATGGCAGAGGGGAAAAAGCTGATTTATTGAGTGTGGGTCTTTAGTTTCTTGTACTTCCTCCCCGATGCTGATAACGAGAAAATCAATGAAATCCTGAATGGCAAGGGTCTTTAGTGATGGAAGCCACCTTCCTGAGGTATCTACTGCCTCTTGAGGATGTACTCGATGCTGGGAGGTTAGTGCCCATGATGGTTGGCTGAATGTACAACCTTCTGTAGCCTCTTCTTTTCTTGTGCATTGGAGTCCCGCCACCAGCTGTGATGTGACAAGTCAGAATGCTCTCCACCGTACATCTATAGAATCAGGCTTAATATCACAAACACGGGTGAATTTTTTTCTTTTGCAGCAGCAGTGCAGTTTAGTACATAAAAATCTATAAATTACAATAAGAACTGTATATAAAAATGAATATTAAATAAGTAGAGTAAAAAGAGAGCAAGAATAGTGAGGTAGTGTTCATAGGCTGGTTCATTCTCCATTCAGAAATCTAATGGTCAAGGGGAAGAAGCTGTTCCTAAATTCTTGAGTGTGTGTCTCAGGGCTCCTGTGCTGCCTCCCTGATGGTAGCAATGAGAAGAGGGCGTAGCCTGGGTGATGGGGTCTCTAATGATGGATGTTGCCTCTTTGAGGCATCATTTTTTGAAGATGGTGGGGAGGCTAGTGCCCACGATGGAGCTGGATAAGTCTGCAACCCTCTGCTGCTTTTTCCTGATCCTGTGCCGTGGCCCCTCCATACTAAATGTTGATGCAACCAGTCAGAATGCTCTCCATGATACATCTATAGAAATTTGTTAGAGTCCTTGGTGACATAGCAAATCTCAAACCCTTGATCGAATATAGCCACTAACATGCCTTCTTCATAATTGCATCAATATGCTGGGCTCAGCATAGCTCCTCAGGGATGTTGACACTCAGAAACTTGAAACTGCTCACCTTTTCCACTGTTGACCCCTTGATGAGGACTGGTGGATGCTCAAGAATCTTTGGTGATGTGGGTAGGAGTACAATCTGAAGTAGGGATGGAGCTCAGGGTTATAGTCACGCCACCTGTGATGTTGAAGGCTGCACCAGAGTGGAAGGGCTAAATGGCCTCCTACTTTGTTTGTTCATGTACAAACCCTAGCTTATTGACCCTCTTACCATGTTACAATCTCAAGAAATGCAGGGAAGATGTGTCAGTAATTATCGAGAACATGAGGTGACGAATCCTTGAAAGCAATTCATAGTTTGTGAGAACATTTCAGTAAGGAAGTGAAATTGAGTGAAGTTATCCCCTTTGGTTCAAGAGCCTGATGGTTGAGGGGTAATAACTATTCCTGAACCTGGTGGTGTGAGTTCCTAGACTCCTGTACCACTTTCCTGATGGCAGCAGCGAGAAGAGAGCATGTCCTAGGTGGTGGGTATCCCTGATGATGGATGCTTCTTTCCTGTGACAATGTGCTGAATGGTATGGAGGGCATAGCTTATCTCAGGACTCTCATCACCAGGTTCAGGAAGAGTTATTACCCCTTAACCATCAAACTCTTGAACCAGAGGGGATAACTTTATTCAACTTGACTTGCCATCAGTATCACTGAACTGTTCCCACAACCTATGGACTCACTTTCAAGAGCTCTTCATCTTGTGTTCTCGATATTGTCCGTCTGTCTACTTTCTTTTGTAGTTGCACAGTTTGCTGTCTTTTGCACATTGGTAGTTTGTCTGTCTTGTCGGGGGGTAGTCTTTCATTGATGCTATTGTATCACTTGTATTTACCATGAATAGCTGCAAGATAATGACTCTCAAGGTTGTATATGGTGACATATCTGTAGTTTGATAATAAATTTACTTTGAACTTTGAAATGGTCAGTATCAGTAACTGCTAGTCAATTCTGTATAAAAATGGCATTTCTCTGTTCAGACTTCAGGACAGTTTGGTGACAGGGACCGTGCTGTTCTCCTTGTGCACAATTAAAATAAAGTATGATTGAGGAATGAATGTGAGTTTCGGAATCCAGTTAATTGGCGATGACACTTGCACTTTATTGCCTATACCAGGAGTTCCCAACCTGGGGGTCTGTGGACCCCTTGGTTAATGGTAGGGATCCATGGCATAAAAAAGGTTGGGAACCCCTGCTCTACGCCAACACCAGTGGAACTTTGTTTACCCCAGGCCAACAATTTAAGTCAAGAATGCTACCGTATTAAGGTGTATGGTGTGTTGTCTTTTATTAATTGCGGATTGAGTTCAAAAGCCGAGAGGTAATGTCGCAGTTATGTAAAACTCTGGTTGGATCACACTTGGAGTATAGTTTTCAATCTAGGTTGTGGAAACTTTAGAGAGGGGGGTGCAGCGGAGATTTAACAGGATGCTGTCTGAATTAGAGAGAATGTCTTATAAGCATAGGTTCAGCGAACTAAGGCATTTCTCTTTGGAATGAAGGAGGATGAGAAGTGACTTGATAGAGGTGTAGAAGATGATAAGAGGCATAGATTGAGTGAATAGTCATTGACTTTTCCCCGGCACGGAAATGGCTAATATGAGATGCCAGTATAGAGGGGATATCAAAGATAGGTTTCTTTATACAGCGTGGTGGATGCGTGGTACATGCAGCCAGTAGTGGTGGTAGAGGCAGATACAGTAGGGACATTTAAGAAATTCTTAAATCGGCATGTAGGGTAATGTAATTAGTGGAAAGTGCATAATTCACAACCACTGACGTTGGCGTTCATGTTAAGAGGCTGGTCTGACGTGATGATGTAATTACGTAAAGGACTGTTACTGTGCTTTGTGTTTAGTTTTTTGGAGTTTAATAAATGAGTTGTTACAGCTTTTTCTTAAATAAAATGACATGACCATTTTATGTTTATGAAAACCTACCTTGCTGACCCTAATGCTGCAGGATGATTCCAAGAGTTATTGAACATGTCAGCCAATGCAGTCGCTTTGAAACTGCTAGAGTGTTGGGAACAAAATGCCATAGCTTGGTTTGTACATTCTGAGGCCCAAGTTGCGCTGCGAGAAATCTCTGCCAACAAAACCAAATTCTACTATGTGGTAGCATCACTTGGAAACTCCTCCATAGCTACGAGAGTGGTGAGTCTTCTAGAACACCCGCCTCAGCACAATAAATACCGATTGCTGATAACTCACGTTTTACTCATTTTTGGACTATTGGAGTCTGAGCACGCCAAACAGTTGCTCTCCTTACCCAGTCTTGGCGATGTTAAACCATTGGTGCTAATGGGCCACATGCTGTTTCTCCTGGGAAATCACCATTCTTGTTTTATTTTTAAAGAACTCTTCCTTCAGCCAATGCCTGATTAAGTTTACATGGCCCTTGCTAATACACATGTGAAGGACTATAGGGAGATAGTCTACACTCAGCTTGGCTGGAGTGTAATTACGTCTCTTTTCCATGCCTCAGTGAGCCCACAGCAAGGCCTCCAACATAAGCACGCGAAACAGGCTACTAACAATGCCGCAAAACAGGCGATGCCAGGTCTGTGTTTTTACCATGCTCACTTTGGTACAAATGCTAGGAAGTACCAACTGCCTTACAGCTTCGATAGTACCAGCATATTGGGACATCAGAGATCTGTGAACACTGTGGGTTCTAGCTGCCAGGATTGTCTACTGTTCATTACAGACACCTCCCAGGGTAATTCTTCCTGTGTGATATGGGTGCTCAGTTAAGTGTGCTGCCAACATCGTCTTTTGATGAGAAGGCAAAGAGTGACAAACCCTCGTAGGAGGCTGCCAATGGCAACATGATTTAGACTTGCGGGACACAACGAGTAATGCAGTACTTTAGTGAGTGGTGTTACACATGGGACTTCGTCCTGGCTAAAGTGGCTAGACCTCTGCTCGGTGTAGATTTTCTGTGTGCCCCAGGACTATAAGTCGATCTTAAAAAACGCTGGCTTGTAGAGTCAAGGACTTTGGGTCATTACCCTTCCCCCCCCCCCCCCCGGTAAATTCTATGAGTTTACTGGACTGCTGGGCAAATTCCCAAAACTCACCAAGCCCCTATTCTCCACTACAGTAATAAAACATGGGATCGAGTACCAGATTCCAACAACTGGCCCGCAAGTCCATGCCCGCTTGTGTAGACTGGATCCAGAAAAGCGGGCAACCGCAAAGGCTGAGCTAGCCAATATGGAAAGACTTGGCATTTTACACTCGTCGAATAGCCCCTGGGCTTTGACCTCCATACGATCCCTAAGTTCGATGGTGGTTGCTGCCCGTGTGGTGATTACTGACGCCCTAACAAGGGCACCAACATGATCATTTCCCTGTCCCACACTTTCTAGACTTTACGGCATGTTTAGCCGGAAAGTTAATTTTTTCCAAAGCTGATCTTGTTCGGGGCTACCATCAGCTGCCTGTGTGCTCGGAGGACTGTCCGTAATGGCTGTGATAACCCTGCTTGGTTTCTTTGAGTTTCTGCACATACCATCTGGGCTGAAAAATGCAGTGCAGACTGTCCAATGGCTGATAGATTAGATTAGATTGTGAGGACATGCAGTCCTCTTTTATTGTCATTTAGTAATGCATGCATTAAGAAATGATACAATATTCCTCTGGTGTGATATCACAGAAACACAGGACAGACCAAGACTGAAAAACTGACAAAAACCACATAATTATAACATATAGTTACAACAGTGCAAGCAATACCGTAACTTGATGAAGAACAGGACATTTAGCACGGTAAAAAGTTCAAAGTCTCTTGAAAGTCCCACATCTCATGCAGACGGGAGAAGGAAGAAAACTCTCCCTGCCATACCCGACCACAGTCCGACTCTGAGCCGTCCGAAAATTTTGAGCTCCGACCAGCCCTCCGACACCGAGCACCTTCTCTGCGGAACGCTTCAACCCCAGCTCCGGTTGCCAGCAGCAGGAAAAGCCGAGGATTTTGGGGGCCTTCCCTCCGGAGATTCTCGATCGCACAGTAGCAGCGGCAGCGAACCGGGCATTTCAGAAGTTGCTCCAGATGTTCCTCCATGCTCTCATGGCTGTCTCCATCAAATCAGAATTGTGCACGGCCCCTATTTAACAACACAAAGACACTGTGTTTTAAAAAGAACTTTCTTTTTGTTTGCCTGGATGACATACTTGTCACAAGTGCATCATACTGGACAGCCAGCGCCAATGGCTAATACCAGAGGACATCCTTTTGAGGTGAGTGGAGGAAAGTTTAGGAGAGATGGCAGAGGTAGTATTTTTTTTCCACACAGTGAGTGGAAAGTGCCTGGAATTCTCTGCTGGTGATGGTGGCAAAGGCTCATAGGTTAGGGACATTTAAGAGACTCTTAAGACCATAAGACACAGGAACAGAATTAGGTCATTCAGCTCATTGAGTCTGGTCTGCCATTCCATCATGGCTGACTTATGACCCCTCTCAATCCCATTCTCCTGCCTTCACCCTGTAACCTTTGACACCCTTATTAATTAAAAACCTATCCAACTTCGCTTTAAATATGCCCAATGACTCGGCCTCCAGAGCCATTTGTGGCAATGATTTCCACAGATTCAGCACCCACTGGATAAAGAAAATTGAAGGGTTATCAGCTGTGTTGGCGAGAAGGGTTAGATTGGTCGTAGAGCAGATTGAAATGCCGGTACAACATCGTGGGCTGAAGGGCCAGTATTACGCTGCGTAGTTTTATGTTCTGTGACTGATACAGTGTGTGAAGCATGGTTACTTTAACTTTCAGAAAATGTGACTAAAAATCTCCTCTTCCAGCGGAAACAAATTACTTTGTCGTGCCACGGTCCGTCACCCGGGAGGGGTTCCCGCTGCTGGCTTCACAGTACGGCGAAAGCTCCTTCATCATCCCTTCACAGCTATCAGTGTTCGATGGCAAGTACACGGTAAGGTGGCACCTTCAACTTACAGTTATGGGACCCTGTTGTGGACGTAGCAGTGACTAGACACATGGGGATGAGGGTGGTGGCTGACGGAACTGACCTCAATCAGGTTCGATCTTGACTTCTTGCAATCCCTGTCTGTAGAATTGCAAGTTTGTCCTGGGTGGGCTCCCCCCACCCCCTAACTTCCCCGGATCCCTCCCTCTTCCCACAGATGTGCGGTTCATGAGTTTAGTGGCCCCGAGTCTGTTGGCGAGGGTTAGAATTGGGAGTGAATGTGAGCATAGAACAATATAGCATATGTACGCGACCTTTTGGTCTATAACGCTAACAAAGCATGTGAACTAATAAAGCTAATGGCATCTACTCATTTACGTCCACATCTGTTCCATATATCTCCATTCTCAGCATGTTCACGTCTGTCTAAGGGTTTCCATTTAATTGCCTCTCTCCTATGTGCCTCTACCACTATAGACAAGGCATTCCAGGCAGCCATGGTTCTGTGTTTTTAAAAAAAAAAACAAATGAATTCCTCCATGCGGGTGGCACGGTATCGTAGTGGTTAGCACAAGGCTTTATGGTACTGGCGACCCGGGTTCAATACCCGTTGCTGCCTAAGGAGTTTGTAAGTTGTCCCTGTGACCGTGTGGGTTTTATTCAGGGGCTCTAGTTTCCTCCCACAGTCTCAAAAAGACATACCAGTTGATTGGTTAATTGTAAATTGTCTCGTAGTTAGGCTAGGATTAAATGGCGGGGTGGTATTGCTGGGTTGCATGCCTTGAAGGACCAGAAGGGCCTATTTTGTGCTGTATCTCAATAAAATAAAAAAGATAAAACTTCTCCTTTTATTTATTTATTTAGAGATGCAGCTTGAAACAGGCCCTTCTGGCCTAACAAGCTGCACTGCTCAGTAAACCCACCCATTTAACCCTAGCCTAATCACAAGGCAAGTTACAAAGTCCAATTAACCTACTAACTGCTTGGTCTTTGGACTGTGGGAGGAAATCTACGTGCTCACGGGAGGGGCATACAAACTTCTTCCAGATGGCGTCGGAATTGAAGTCCGAACTGCAAAGCTCTGAACTGTAGTAGTGTCATGCTAACCACTACACTACAACCACAGCACAGTTACCCCTTTTTGTAGCCTGACACCGCAGCGACCCCTAGTGCTTCCTTCATCCTGCCATTGCTATAGCATCTTCAGATCTTCATGGCATTCCCTTCCCCTTCACTCTATGTTCTCTCTCTGTCAGGCATACTGGCACAACTCGTAGAGCCATTGCCTTACTGTGGGGAAAAATAAACCTGTTTTTCAATCCTTTCACGTTCTCCCTTTTGACAGCAGTATATAAAAGAAAGACTACACCACAGGAAAAGGCCCTTCAGCCCATGATGTATGTGCTGACCAGGACAAAATTTAAATGAATCCATCTGGCAGCACAAGATCTATGATACCCCATTCATAGAGTACTATGACAGTGAAATAGTCCCATTGGCCCAATTCGTATATGCAGATAAAGAAGCCTGTCTTGGCCAGTCCCATATTCCCGGTTTTCGCCCAGATCTCTCCCCCTCCCCTCTTCCTCTATTCCCCACTCTGGTCTTTTACCTCTTCTCACCTGCTTATCATTTCCCCCTGGGTTCCCTTCCTCCCTCTCTTTTTCCTATGGTCCACTCTCGTCTCCTATTAGATTCTTTCTTCCCTGGCCCTTTACCTTTCCCATCCACCTGGCTTCACCTGTTACCTGCCAGCTAGCCTGCTTCCCCTTCCCCCACCTTTTTATTCTAATGTGTGTTCTTCCTTCTCGGTCCTGAGAAGTCTCAACTTGAAACGTCGACTGTTTATTCATTTCCATAGATGCTGCCTGACCTGAGTTCCTCCAGCATTTTGTTTGTGTGTCTCTTTAAACCATTCCTTTCCAACTCTCTCTGTCTGTTCATGTGCCTGTCTCAAAGCCTCAGGTGTGTTGGTCAGTAAATGATTAAAACATTGGAAAATTGGTTTATTTTTGTTTGGAAAAAAGCATAGTTTTACATGCCATCTATACAGACCATTCTATTTCACCAGTACACTGGGATAGTACAAGGGTTAAGTATGTCAGAATGCAGAATAAAGTGTTCCTGTTTCAGAGAAAGTGCAGTGAAGGCAGACAATGAGGTGCAAGGGCCCTGACAAGGTTGACTGTGAGCTCAGGAGTTCATCTTATCGTACTGGGGACCATTCAGTAGTCTGATAACTGTGAGGTAAAAGCTATGCTTGAGCCTGCGTTGATAGGTTAATTGGTGCAGGCAGATGGTAGAACTGATGAGAAAATGGGGAAGTTGGATTAAACAAAAAGTGGTGTGGCAATGGGGTGACTGTGTGTGACAGTGTAGACCTTACCAATGTGTAGGTGAGTGATAGAATCTGAGATGTATTGATGGGGTTTGGGGAGAATAACATGAGATTTCACATTGGCCTTAAATGAAAGTACTGAGTACGGGATCAAGAGGTATCTGCAAGATGCTGGTGGAACAAATGCCATCACCTGCCTCTGCACCTGCTCCCTCACTACCCTTCAGGGCACCAAATAGCCCTTCTAGGTGAGACAACACTTCACCTGTGAGTCTGTTGGGATTATCTACCATATCCGGTGCTCTGTGGCCCCCTGTGTATCGATGAGACCCAATGTAGAATTGGAGACTGTTTCACCGAGCACCTTTGTTCTGTCCACCACGTAGAGTGGGATCTCTCGGTGGCCACCCATTTCAGTTCCATTTCCCATTCCCATTCCCATTCTAACATGTCAGTCCATGGCCTCCTCTGCTGCTGTGATGAGGCAACACTCAGGTTGGTTGAGCAACAGCTTATATTCTATTTGGATATTGTCCAACCTAATGGCATGAACGTTGATTTCCCAATCTTCTGGTAATTGCTCCCCTCCCCCTCAACCCCTTTCACCATTCCCCACCCTGTTTTCCCTCTCTCAGCTTATCTCCTTACCTGTTTATCATCTCCCTCTGCTGCTCCTCCCCCTTCCCTTTCTTCCATGGTCTTCCGTCCTCTCCTGTCAGATTCCCCCTTCTCCAGCCCTTTATCTATTTTACCAATCAGCTTCCCAGCTCTTTACTTCACCCCTCCTCATTATTTCACCTATCACCTGCTACCACCTTCTTTTTCCTCCCCTCCCTCCACCCTCTTAGTCTGACTGCTGCCCCCCTTCCTTTCCAGTCCTGATGAAGGGTTGAAGGGTCTCAGTCTGAAATGCTGACTGATTACTCTTTTACATAGATGCTGCATAGCCTGCTGAGTTCAGCCTGGATTCTGTGTGTGCTGTTATTGAGTACAGGAAATGGGATTTTCTGTTGAATTTGTATAAGATATTGGTCAACCCTAATTTGGAGTATTACGTGCAGTTTTGGCCACCTACCTGTAGCAAAGATATCAATAAGGTTGAAAGAAATCAGAGAAAATTTACAAAGATGTTGCCAGGTCTGCAGGACCGTAGTTATAAGGAAATATTCAACAGATTAGGACTTTATTCCTTGGAACATAGATGATTGAGGGGAGATTTGATAGAGGTGCAAGCTAGTTTATGGACAGTAAGTTCTGGATTTTTTTAATGTAGGGTATAGGCTTCTCAGTGAGTTCACAGGAGGCACCCATATCCTGTCCTGAGAATTCAACTGATCTTTTGAATTGTTGCTTGTTTCAAAGAATTGACTTGTGATTGTATAACGTTCGCTTTCTCTCTTCCTTCAATGCAGAGCCCGAATGAGTCTGCGAACTTCTATAAGGTAAGCCTGATACATTTATTTAAGTTTGGCACTTGATCTACCTAGAATCAGAATTAGGTTTATTATACCTGGCATATGTTATGAAATTTATTGTTTTGTGGTTGTAGTACAATACAAGAAATTAAAAATTACTAAGTTACATTAAGGAATAAAAAATTGTGCAAAAGAGGAATGGAAAGGTAGTGTATATGGGATCAAGGATAATTCAGTTCCTTAATGACAGAGGAAAAAGTCCGTTTCTAAATGTTGAGTGTGCATCTTCAGGCTCCTGTACCTTCTCCTTGATGGTAGCAATGAGAAGAGGGCATATCATCTTCTTGAGGCACCACCTGTTGGAGAATCAGAATTAGTATCACTGGCATGTGTCGTGATATTTGTTGTTATGCGACAGCAGTGCATTGCAATACATTAATAAAAACTTAATTACAGTAAGACGTATATATATTTTAAGTTAAATATGTTGTGTAGAACGAGAAAATAAATTAGTAATGTGCATGCAGAAATCTGATTGCAGTTAGAAGAAGCTATTTCTGAAATGTTCAGTGTGTGTGCCTTCGAGCTTCTGTACCCACCTCTCTGCTGATGGCAATGAGAAGAGAACATGTCCTGGGCGATGGGGGGTTCTTAATGATGGCTGCATTCATTTTGAAGCATTGCCTTTTGAAGATGTCCTCAATGCTGGGGAGATGAGTGCCCATGATAGAGCTGGTTAGGTTTACAACTTTCTGCAGTTTTTTTTGATCCTGTGCAGTGCCGCCTTCTCCATACCAGATGTTGATGCAACCAGTTACAATGCTCCCCAAGGTACATCCTTAGAAATTTTCAAGTGTCTTTGATGCAAAACTGATTCTTCTCAAACTCCTAATGAAATATTGCCAGTGTCTCATCCCACCAAACAGCGTGAATTCACTCCAATGGAGGAACGGGGCTTCCTTTCTGTGCGGAACACAGACGGGGAGCGTTGGATGAGAGTGTTAAATCTGTCTGCTGGGGAACTGGTTACACTGTTGGAGATAAGCCACGTGTCCCCCCACCTTGTTGCAAGCAGTGTGAGTCAGGGTGGTGTAAATGTCCCCTCCTGTGTCTTGCAAACATTTCAGGAATTACTCCTGCTCCTCCGCTTGTAGTAGCTGTTTGTAAATGCTAAGTGTGCATCTTCAAACTCCTGTATTTCCTCCCTGATGGTAGCAATGAGAAGATGGCATGTCTTGGATGGTAAGGGTCCTTACTAATGGATGTCACGTTCTTGAGGCACCATCTGATGAAGATGCTCTCAATGGTGGAGAGTGTTGTGCCCATGAGTGAGCTGGCTGGCCTACAACCCTCTGTAGTCTCTTTCGATCCTCTATAGTGGCCCTTCATACCTGGCAATGACACCCTTCTCCACCCATCCACATTCCCCTCACCTGGTTTCAAAGTTCTGTACGCTTTATTATCAAAATATGTACATTTTGTACAACTTCTTGATTTGTTTCCTTACAGGCAGCTACGACAAACGGAGCCCCAATAAAACCTATTGAAAACAAAGACCATCCAAGCAGCCAGTGTGCAGAGAGAGAGGGAAAAAAAGCAAATCTTGCAAACAATAAAAGTAAAGCAAAAGCATTTAGAACTGAAGTTCACAATGTCAGGCATCACTGCAGCCAATCCAGAAGTCCACGAGTTGCAGGCCACAATTTAAGTCCAGCACAGTGAGCAGGTTTCACCTAAAACCTGCCAGCTTGTACTCCTTTCCCTCCCCTACCTTGCTCTAACCTGCCCCCTTCCTTTCCAGTCCTGATGAAGGTTCTCGGTCTGAAACCTTAACTGTTTATTTCCCTCCATAGCTGTTGCCTGACCTGGTGAGAAAAGGTAGTGGAGTTGTGGATTGTGCAGAAGGCTGTGAATGGTGCAGTAGGTTGTGAAAGGATACAGCAGGATATGGATCAGACGGAGATATGGGGGAGAAACAGCAGATGAAGTTTATTCCTGGCAAGTGTGGGGTGCTGCACTTTAGGTCAAATGTAAGAGAAAATTACAAAGTCGCAGGACCCTTAAGAGCAGTGATGTACAGAGCGAACTCGGAGGCCATATGTCTCCGAAACTGGTGACAAAATTGGGCAGAGCAGGAAAGAATTTGTGCGGTGTACTTGTTTTCATCAGTGGGAGCATTAAGTGTAAAAGTTGGGTTATTATGTTTGATCTGTCTAAAACTTTGGTTAGCGTGCATCTGGAGTACATGAAATGCCGGCACAGGGAAACAACATCCATTATTGGGGACCCCCACCACCCAGGGTATGCTCTCTTGTCACTGCTACCATCAGGAAGAAGGCACATGAGCCTTGGGACTTGCAACATCAGGTTCAGGAACAGTTAGTACCCCTCAATCATCAGGCTCTTGAACCAGAGGGGATAACCTCACTTCAGCTTCAACTCATTTTCAAGGACTCTTCATCTCATGTTCTCCATATTTATTGCTTATTTATTTATTATTATTATTTTTCCTTTTTGTATTTGCACAGTCTGTTGTCTTCTGCACTCTAGTTGAACACCCTAGCTGGGTGGTCTTTCACTGATTCTGCTATATTAGATTTGTTAAGTATGCCCACATGAAAGTGAATCTCAGGGCTGTATATTATACTGTATTAATAAATTTACTGTGAACTTTGAGTAGCGTGTGCATTTCGGGTTTCCACATTACAACCGGGATGTGGAGGTTTTGTGGACACGAGATTCTGCAGATGTTGAACAACTTGAGCAACATACACAAAATCCCGGAACATGTTTTTTGTGTGTTTCTAGAGACTTGAAGACGGTGCAAAAGAATTTTAGGTGGAAGTTGCCTCCATGAGGGAGTATAAGCGATAAGGAAAGGTTGGGCAAACTTTGGTGGTTTACTTTGCAGCTTCAGAGGCTGACAGGCAACCTAAGAGAAATCTATATAAATATGACTAACATAGACTGGATATACGGTAGGAATCCTTTATTTCCCTGTGTGTAAATGTTAAAAACAAGAAGTCATTGTTTTAAAGTACGATGCAAGAAGTTTGACTGAGATCTAAAATCTAAAAGCCAGTTTTTTGTAAAACAAAAAGTCTGTTAGGTGCCTGTACTCCAGAAGTAAGACTGTAAGTCTTCAAAGCAGAATTAAGCCATTTAACCTATCGAGTCTGCTTCGCCATTTCATCATGGCTGATCCATTTCCCTTCAAACCCCGTATTCTCCATTCTTATCTTCGTTTATCAGATCAATTTGTTATGCTTCAATATCGTTGGCTCAGGCACATCTGACTGACCTGTGTCAGCTTCTTATTGGGTCTGGCTTAAGACTATAAACAGTATTACTTCAGGTTGGAGGAGAAAACCTCATTATCCAACTAGGTAGTCTATACCTGATGTTATGAACAATGATTTCTCCAGCTTCCAGTAAATTTCTCCCTCTTCAATTCCTCATTCTGACCCCTTGCCTCTTTTCCTCACCTGCCTATCACCTTCCCCTGGTATTCCTCTTCCTTCCTTTTCTCTCATGGTCCACTCTTCTCTTATCCGATTCCTCCTTCTCCAGCCCTTTACCTTTATCACCTGTCATCTCCTAGCATCTTACTTCATCCCCCACTTCCCCCACCCACCTGGCTTCATCTATCATCTTCCAACGTCCTTCTTTTCCCTCTCCCCGCCTTCTTATTCTGGCACCTTCCCCCTTCCTTTCCAGTCCTGATGAAGGGTCTTGGCTCGAAATGTCTCCTGTTTATTCCTTTCCATAGATGCTGCCAGACCTGCTGAGTTCCTCCAGTATTTTGTGTGTTGTTGAGAATTTCCAGCATCTGCAGAAACTCTTGTGTTTAAGCAGTATTACTTCATGGTTCTCCCACCAGACTTGTGCCTCAGGTCTTCCCAACTTGGACCAGTTCAAAGGAGTTTAGCCAGGTCAGCCAAACACTGGGTTCAGGCTACTTCAGGTCACAGGCTGTTCTTTCTACAGCACACACAAAATGCTGGAGGAACTCAACAGTTCAGGAAGCACATAGAGAGGGAAATAAATTGTTGATTTTAAAGCCCGAAACCCATCATCAGGATCCTTCATCAAGACCTGATGGTCTCTGCTCGAAATGTTCACTCTTTAATTCCCTGCATAGATGCTGCCTGACCTACTGAGTTCCTCCAGCATTTTGTGTGTTGCTGCAGGTGATAGAGAAATAATAATAATAAATAAACAAACATGAGATGAATCCTTGAAAGTGAGTCCATACCTTGTGAGAACGGTTCAGGGTTTGTTTGAAAGAAGATATCCCCTCTGGTTCAAGGGCCTGATGGTTGAGGTGTCATAACTGTTCCTAAACCTGATGCTGTGGGTTTTGAGACTCCCTCACCTCCCTCTAGATGGCGAGAGCAAGAAGAGTCCTGTTTTTCTTTTGTGTTCTCACCCATTCTTTCTTGTTGCAGTTTGTAGGCTAGGGTTTTGGGTGACCTGTTAGTTTTTATGCCAGGTGTTTGAAGTTTGAGTTTTTGTTTTTTCTTTTCATGTGGGTGGATGTCTTTCTTTCAACTACTTGTATGATTTTCTGTATTCTATGGCTTTCTGAAGAAGAGACAAATTTCAAATTCTACATACAAAACTTTAATAATAAAATGAACTTTTGAACCTTTGTCTTGGATGGCAAGGGTCGTTGATGATTCATGCTGCTTTACCAAGGCAGCGAGGAATGTAGGCAGGATCTAGAGAGGAGAGGCTGGTTCCTGTGGTGTACTGAGCTGTGCCCACAGCTCTCTGCAGTTTGTTGTAGTCAAGTGCAGAGCAGTTGCCATACCAAGCCGTGATGCATCCAGACAGAATGGTGCATCGATTAAAGAAAGTGTTGACAGGGTTTGGCATGCTTAATCTGTGAAACTAATCACCCTGTTTTCTTCACACCCCACTTCCCATCCTGCCACCAACTCCAGGTTGGTCAACAGATTCTCACCTACTTCCCACACGCCCATGCCCTAGGCGTCTTCATGCAGCCGACGGCGCTGGTTGGAGGGCAGTGCACGGACAGGAACCCAGCAGGTATCGTTGCTGACAATTCAGTGATCACTGTGAATCCTGGTCCTTAAGAATTCCACTCATTTGCAGTCAGGATCAGGTTTAATATTACTATTAGAAGTAAGTTGGAAAGGTGAGAGAGAGAGACAGAGGAAAGAGCGAAACTCCAGATGATAGGTGATACCGGGAGTGGAGGGATGAAGTAGAGAGCTGGGAAGTTGATTGTTGAAAGAGATACAGGGCTAGTGAAGCCGGCAGGTTTGTTAGAGCTGTTGGGGAGGGTTTAAGCTAATTTGGCAGGGGGGTGGCAACTGGGGTAAAGGGACTTAGAATAGGACAGATGGTAAAAATGTAAAGATAGTGTGCAGTCAGGAAGGGCAGGCAGGTGATGGGACTTAGTTGCAGCCAACAGGCTGAGTATCAAAACATTAGGGATGCAGAATCAGAAAGGACAGCAAATACGGTACTCAAGGTGTTGTACTCAAGTGTGTAGTATAAGATATAAGGTGGATGATCTTGTTGCACTATTACAGATTGCCAGGTGTGATGTTGTGGCCATCACTGAATCGTGGCTGGTTGTAGTTGGGAGCTGAATGTCCAAGGTTACACGTTATATTGAAGGGATAGGAAGGTAGGCAGAGGGGGTGGTGTGGCTCTACTAGTAAAGAATGGCATCAAATCAGTAGAAAGATGTGACATAGGATCGGAAGATGTTGAATCCTTGTGGGTTGAGTTCAGAAACTGCAAGGGTAAAAGAGACGTTGATGGCAGTTATATACAGGCCACCCAACAGTGGCTGGGAGGCGGACCACAGATTACGATAGGAAATAGAAAAGGTGAGTCAAAAGGGCAATGTTGCGGTAGTCATGGGAGATTTTAACATGCAGGTCGATTTGGAAAATCAGGTTGGTATTGGATCTCAAATGAGTGAGTTTGTTGAATGCCTAAGAGATAGCTTTTTAGAGCAGTTTGTTGTTGAGCCTGCTCGGGAATCACCTGTACTGGATGGGGTGTTGTGTAATGAACCAGAGGCGATCAGGGAGCTTAAAGTAAAAGAACCCTTAGGAACCAATGATCACAGTATGATTGAGTTCAACTTGAAATTTGACAGGGAGAAAGTAAAGTATGGTGTAGCAGTATTTCGGTAGAGTAAAGGATATTATAGTGGTCTGAGAGAGGAGCTGGCCAAAGTAAATTGGAAGGAGCTGCTGGCAGGGATGTCAGCAGAGCAGCAATGGCATGCGTTTCTGGGAAAAATGAGAAAGGTGCTTGACATGTGTATTCCAAAAATGAAGAAATACTCAAATGGTAAAATAGTACAACCATGGCTGTCAAAGGAAGTCAAAGCTATTGTAAAAGCAAAAGAAAGGACATACAACAAAGTAAAAATTAGTGGAAAAATAAAGGATTGGGAAGTTTTCAAAAACCCTCAGAAAGGAACTAAAAAAAATCATTAGAAGGGAAAAGATGAAATATGAAAGCAAGCTGGCAAACAATATCAAAGTGGATAATAAAATTTTTTTCAAGTATGTTAAAAATAAAAGAGAAATGAGAATGGATATGGAACTGCTAGAAAATGAGGCAGGAGAAATGATAATGGGGGACAAGGAGATGGCTGATGAATTAAATGAGTACACGTTTCCCCCGCTATCCGAAGGTAGAGCGTTCCTATGAAACTGTTCGTAAGCCGAAATGGCGTAAAGCGAAGAAGCAATTACCGTTAATTTTTATGAGAAAAATTTTTGAGCATTCCCAGACCCGAAAAAATAACCTACCAAATCATACCAAGTAGCACATAAAAATACACAGCCTATATAAAGTAGAAATAATGTATGTACAGTGTAGTTTCACTAACCGGAATTGGGAAGACAGCGAGCACACTGATGATGGTGTGTTAGGCTGAGACTGCGGTGGTGGAAGGTACAGGAGACTGGTCACTAACGTCTTCTATGTCTACCTGCCTCGACGTCGAAGGTCGAGGTTCGTCGTCTGCTGTGGCTGATGTGGAAGGCTTAAAAAACGACAGTATGCTTGACTGCTTAGCCTCACGCATTTTTCTATCATACAGTTCTTTGTAAGCAGTCAAACCATTCTGCAAATATGCCCTTTCAAAATTAAAGTCATACTTTTCTGCAATCATTGCAGCGCTGTCAGTTGCAGCGAAAATCTCACGCAAGTGCCTCACGTTTAGTTCCTGGACGACTTCACTTTTGGGCCGTTCGCTACTGTGTTCGGTTTCGATTCGCATCCTTTCCTCCTGCAATTGCATCAGCTCTTCATCTGTCAGTTCTTGGCCATGGGATGCCAAAACCTCTTCAACATCATCTTTGCTAACTTCCACAAACCCAGACTCCTTAGCCAAAGTCACTATTGCAGTATTTATTGTTGATGGTTCGAAGCCTTTAAAATTGTTCACTGCTTCGGGACACAGTTTCCTTCAAACGCCATTTCTCATTGAGACTGTTAGCCTATCGAGAGCATCTCCAAGGTTGGCGATTGCCAATTTTATATTGTATTCTTTCCAGATCTCTCGCAAAGACGCTTCGGAGTTGCCCTCTCTGTCAGTGGTACTTATTATAAAATGCATCACATTTTGCGTACAGTAAGCCTTAATTGTGGCTATTTGGCCTTGGTTGCACAGCTGCAGCAACAATGTCGTATTCAGTGGTAAGAACGCAACATGAATGTTACCACCATACTCGGTAATGCCAGGTGGATGAGCAGCAGAATTATTGACAATCACGAGACACCTATTATTGAGGTTATTTTCTCTGCAGTATTTTTCAACAAAAGGACTAACATATTCACTCATGTACTCAGAAAAAATCCCTTGGGTATTCCAACTACTTGGATGTGAACGGAACACAACAGGAAGTGTATTCTTATCAACACCTTCTAGTGCCCTCGGATTTTCTGAATGGTACACTAGTAGAGGCGTTAATAATAGGCATTAGGGGAAACCTGTCCTTTCGATGCCTTGCGTCCCTTAGCCTGCTTTTCTTCTATCAAAATAAATGTCTTGCTCAGCAATTTTTTCCAATAAATTGCAGTTTTGTCACAGTTAAACGCCTGCTTATACGAATAACCACCTTCTGTAATTTTTTTTTCTTCAGTTCTGCTGGGAGCTTTTTGGCAGCTTCTGTATCAGCAGAAGCACTCTGTCCGGTAACGTTAAACTATGAAGCTGCCCTTCTCTCAGAAACCAATCAAACCACCCATGACTACCTTTAAATTCCACTTTCGCAACACTTTCATCACCATTGTCCAGTGCTTTCTGTTTCAGCTTATTAAAAAGACTGACAGATTTTTCCATAAGTATAAGGTAACCTAACGGAACATCACGCTTTGTACAGCCATCAATTCACTCAAGCAATAGACTTTTCATTTTATCCATTATTGGATGCCGACTAGAAGAGACCACTTTGCTACGAGCAGAACCAATAGTAACATCGGCAGCTTTGAAGATTCTTTCTCTCTGCGTGTAAATAGTGCGAATGGTGGACGCAGGCAAGTTCAACGCACGGACAATGTCTTTATTTCGTTCACCACGATCAAAACGCTTAATTACGTCTAGTTTTACGCTAAACGTAACAACTTTACGAGCTCTCTTAGGCTTTTCCGATACCTTAGAACTCACCTTGCTAACAGATGCACAAAATAAATCCAGATAAAGCACAGATGCTCACAGACACATGTTTAAGCTATAGTGACTAGAATGCAGTTCCAGGGGAGGAGCTTGGCTGCTCAGGGCGCGCGCGCATTGCCTTTTCTCGTAAAAGCGAAAACACACTTCGGTTAGCGAAAACAGGTAACTAGTGTAGGTCTTTCGTAACAGTGAGCTGTCGTAAAGCGAACGTTTGGAAAACGGGGGCCACCTGTATTTTGCATCAGTCTTCACTTTGGAAGACACTAGCAGTATGCCTGATGTTGTAGTGTGTGAAAGAAGAAAAGTGGGTGCAGTTACTGTTACAAGAGAGAAAGTCATAGTCATACTTTATTGATCCCAGGGGAAATTGGTTTTCGTTACAGTTGCACCGTAAATAATTAAATAGTAATAAAACCATAAATAATTAAATAGTAATATGTAAATTATGCCAAAAAATAAGTCCAGGACCAGCCTATTGGCTCAGGGTGTCTGATCCTACAAGGGAGGAGTTGTAAAGTTTGATGGCCACAGGCAGGTATGACTTCCTATGACGCTCTGTGTTGCATCTCGGTGGAATGAGTCTCTGGCTGAATGTACTCCTGTCCCCAACCAGTACATTCTGTAGTGGATGGGAGACATTGTCCAAGATGGCACGCAACTTGGACAGCATCCTCTTTTCAGACACCACCGTCAGAGAGTCCAATTCTATCCTCACAACATCACTGGCCTAACGAATGAGTTTGTTGATTCTGTTGGTGTCTGCTGCCCTCAGCCTGCTGCCCCAGCACACAACAGCAAATATGATCGCACTGGCCACCACAGACTCGTAGAACATCCTCAGCATCGTCCGGCAGATGTTAAAGGACCTCAGTCTCCTCAGGAAATGGAGATGGCTTTTACCCTTCTTGTAGACAGCCTCAGTGTTCTTTGACCAGTCCAGTTTATTGTCAATTCGTATCCCCAGGTATTTGTAATCCTCCACCATGTCCACACTGACCCCCTGGATGGAAACGGGTCGCCGGTACCTTAGCTCTCCTCAGGTCTACTACCAGCTCCTTAGTCTCTTTCACATTAAGCTGCAGATAATTCTGCTCACACCATGTGACAAAGTTTCTTACCGTAGCTCTGTACTCAGCCTCATCTCCTTTGCTGATGCATCCAACTATGGCAGAGTCATCAGAAAACTTCTGAAGATGACAAGACTCTGTGCAGTAGTTGAAGTCGGAGGTGTAAATGGTGAAGAGAAAGGGAGACAAGACAGTGCCGTTTGGAGCCCCAGTGCTGCTGATCACTCTGTCGGACACACATTGTTGCAAGCACACGCACTATGGTCTGCCAGTCAGGTAATCAAGAATCCATGACACCAGGAAAGCATCCACCTGAATCGCTGTCAGTTTCTCGCCCAGCAGAGCAGGGCGGATGGTGTTGAACACACTGGAGAAGTCAAAAAACATGGCCCTCACAGTGCTGGCTGGCTTGTCCAGGTGGGTGGGCGTAGACATGGTTCAGCAGGTAGACGATGGCATCCTCAACTCCTAATCGGGGCTGGTAGGTGAACTGGAGGGGATCTAAGTGTGGCCTGACCATCGGCCAGAGCAGCTCCAGAACAAGTCTGTCCATGGTCTTCATGATGTGGGAGGTCAATGCCACCGGTCTGTAGTCATTGAGGCTGCTGGGGCACGGCGTCTTCGGCACAGGGACGAGGCAGGACGTCTTCCACAGCATAGGAACCCTCCGGAGCCTTAGGCTCAGGTTGAAGACATAGTGAAATACTCCACATAACTGAGGGGCACAGGCTTTGAACACCCTGGTACTGACACCATCCGGTCCTGCAGCCTTGCTTGGGTTGAGACATTTCAGTTGTCTTCTCACCTGTTCAGCTGTGAAGCCCACCGTAGTGGTTTCGTGTGGGGAAGGGGTATAGTCATGAGAGCAGAGTGGGGGACTGTGAGAAGGGGTAGGAGGGGAGAGTGGAATATGTTTTGGTTGGGGGCCGACAACAGATGACTCATGTGGGGGATGGGCAGGGGCCACAATGTCAAATCTGTTAAAGAACAGGTTAAGTTCGTTGGCCCTGAATTTTAATAAGTGGAATAGAATGATATATAAAAGCCCTTTTGCTACTGTTATTACTAATAATTGCAGATCTCCTTTTTTTCGACTCTCGGGGGGTACGAGACAAGGATGTCCGTTAAGTCCCCTGTCATTTAATTTGGTGTTGGAACCCTTGGCCATTGCACTTCATGAAGCTACAGATATCCATAGAATTTTCCATAAATGGGACTATTCATAAGATCTCCCTTTATGCTGATGATATCTTAGATTATGTTTCAAATCCTGAAGAATCCATTCCTCGTTTATTGAAATTATTAAATGAATTTGGAAAGTTTTCGGGATATAAATTAAACCTTCATAAAAGTGAATTATTTCTTCTAAATGATTCTGCTTTTATATATGATGACGTTCCTTTTAAAGTTACGGACTCTTTTAAATATTTAGGTATTATCACTAAAAATCACAGAGACCTTTATAGAGTTAATTTGGTTCCTTTAGTGGATTTCATGAAGCAATTATTTTATAGATGGAATCCACTTACACTTTCGTTAGCTGGCTGAATTCATGCAGTTGAAATGATGATTTTACCAAAATTTTTATATGTATTTCAAAATATTCCTATTTTTTTAACTAAGAAGCTTTTTGATCAGGTTGATTCTATTATTTAATCTTTTGTTTGGAATAATAAAAGACCAAGAATTGGAAAATATCATTTACAAAAATTAAAAAAGGATGGAGGTTTTGCTCGGCCTAATTTAAGAATGTACTATTAGGCTGTTAATATGCATTATGTGTGTTCTTGGTATTTTTTGGTTGATAAAAATGAATGACCACCTTGGACTGATTTGGAATTGAAAGCTGTGAAACAATTTTACTTAACCTCATTATTAGGAGCTTCTTTACCTGTACAACTGGCGAAAATTTCAAATCTAAATTTATATCCTATGATTAAACAGCCGTTACGAATTTGGTACCAGTTTCGTAATTTTTTTAATCTCAAAAAATTTAACCTTCTTAGTTTAATTTATTGAAATTATTTATTTAAACCTTCATTAAGTGATCCTACCTTTTTTCTTTGGAGGAATAAAGGAGTCTATTCCTTCATGGATTTTTTTTCCAAGAAGGCCGATTGATGTCTTTTGAGAAATTAGTAACTAAATACTCTCTCTTGTACTCACATTTCTTGCAATATCTTCAGGTCAGACATTTCTTACAAGAATATTTAAGTAATTTTCCATATATACAGGATTCTGACCTGTTGGATATTATTTTAAAAATAAATCCTTTAGTGAAAGGTTTTATTGAGTAAATTTATAATTTACTGTTACAACAGTACAATTACCCTTCACTTAAGATTAAGCAAGATTGGGAAAGAGAGCTTATCATGACCTTGATAACGGAGGATTGGTTGCGAATTTTGAAGTTGGTTAACTCTTCGATTTGTGCCAGTCACTCTTTAATTCAATTTAAAATTGTACATCATTACTATTTGACAAAGGAGAGACTGTCTAAAGTGTTTCCTAATGTTGATAGTCAGTGTGATAGATGTAAAACTGAGACAGCTATATTGACACATATGTTTTGGTTGTGTTCTGTATTGAAACAGTTTTGGAAATCTATTTTCTCTACAATTTCTAAAGCTTTAAAAATTAATTTACAACCTAATAAATTGACAGTTTTGTTCGGTATAATCCCTCAATATAATCATAGTATTTCTATACCAGGCCAACATGTAATTGCATTCGTTACATTATCAGCCAGAAGGGCTATTTTATTGAAATGGAAAGATGCGTCTGCGCCCACTTTGATACAGTGGTTCTTTCAGGTCTTAGTTTGGACAAAATCAGAAGTCGAACTTTTGATCCTCGTTTTGACTTTGAGAAAAGGTGGGGTTGTTTGGCCCACTACTATCATCTGATTTGAGTTAATTAAGATGGTTTCCTTCTAATTGTTTAATTGGATTTGAATTGGTGGATTGATGTTTTTCTTTTATGGAAGCTTGTATGGCGTATAGCTCCGGGGTTGTGCTCCCCATGGGTTTTTTTTTTCTCTTTTCGTTTTTTTTTTGCTAGTGGGGTTTTTTTTTGTTGTAGTTAGCAGGGGTTCTTTTTTCCCTTCTTGCTTTTTCCCAAAAAAAATATTCTTAATACTTTATTTCTTATTATTATTGGTATATTGTTTAGCTTTGTTAATCAGTTATTTGGTAATCTCATTGCACATATTGGCACGTTGACTTGATTACTTTAATGTATTTTTTTGTTGATCTCAATAATAATCAATAAAAAAGATTTAAAAATGAAAAATCATGTAGTAGCGGGAATGCAGCATCCATGGTCGACCCCAACCACAGAGGGCCTCATTGATGCATCTACACTTGGATGTCGTTTGACTTAATTTAAATATCATGATTGCATGGCAGAGTTATTGTTACGCAGTAAATCCAAATCAACCCTTTTCAGAGTCAGAATCAAGTTTAAAATCACTGGTATCTGTTGTGAAATGTGTTGTTATATGGCAGGAGTGCAATGCAATACATAATAAAAATACTGTGAATTACACTAAGTGTGTGCCTGTGTACATAGACATTCAACAATTGCATCCATAGATTTTCCTGCATTGCCTTTGGAGATGTCAGTGGCAAGTGTGTATGGGGGCACCTACTACTGCACAGAATCGAAAGAAATTGCAGTAAGTTGTGAATGAAATATACATCTATATAAAATAGTTCAATGAAATAAATTGTGAGATAGTATTCATGGGTTCAATGCCCATTCAGAAATCTGATGAGAAAGGGGAAGAAACCATTCCTGAATCGTTGAGTGTGTGCCTTCAGGCTCCTGTACCTACTCCCTGATGGTAGCATTGAGAAGAGGGCATGTCCTGGGTGATAGTGGTCCTTAATGATAGAAGTCGCCTTTTTGAGGCATCGCTCCTTCAAGATGTCCTTGATGTTGGAGGGGCTAGTGCCCATAATGCAACTGAGTTCAGAAATTTCTGCAGCTGCTTTTGATCCTCTGCAGTAGTAGCCTCCTATATACACTTCCCACTGATATTTCCAACAGTGACGCAGAAAAATCTGTAGATGTAATTGTTGAACGTATTAGAACTCAGTCAGCTCCATCAAGCACCTCCCCACCATGAAGGACATCTTAAATAATTAATGCCTTGAGAAGGAAGCATTTATCTAGGTTGGCACAACATGGTGAACCAGAGGGCCTCTGTGTTCTAAGTTTGTTGTCTGTAATGAAAAGACAATTAAAAGGTGGTAGAACATTTGATGGAGGGAGTTTAACGTTTTTTTTCCCCCTCGCTGCCTAGGTTTTCTGCAGAGTCGCAGCTCCACGTGCTCCCGCAACCTCCAGGACTTGCGCACATCTTGCAACGGGCTCCGTGCATTGAATGCAGCTGAATATTACAAGTACTTTGTCCTTCTCCAGGTGAGGATGCCTTTAATCCTTTCCAGTGATGACATGCCAATGTGGTTCAAGGGGAGGGCTTGGTGGAAAAAAAGGGGGCGCTTCTTTTGTAGGTGGAAAGATGATTCTGGCTTCTGCCTCCTCTCTTTCCAGCCATGATGAGGGGTCTTGGCTTGAAACGTTGACTATTCGTTTCCTTCCATAGATGCTGCCTGACTTGCTGAGTTCCTCCAGCATTTTGTGTGTGTTGCCTCCCCCCCCTTGAAACTGTGCTCTCCTCATTTTGGACACCCAATGGGCCCTTCCCATTGGTCATGGTTGACCATGGATATTGTGTCCCAACTGCTTACACGATACACAAGCCAGGGCAGTATGACATGGAGAGCAAGTTATTGCCCATTCAGCAGCTGTGATGAACCCAAAGGAGCAGCGGACACTGATACTTTTTTGCACCATCAGCATTGTAAGAGCTGCCAATCAGCATTGAACTCAATGTAGGACTGCCTTAGGGACTCCAGCTCTGGATCTTTCCTCGGGGTTTACTCCTGAAGCCTTTCCCATGAGTGGGTACTGTCGCAAGGCAGTGGAGGTTTGAGACCAGAGTTTTCCATCTCCTAAATGAGCTTCCAGCCATGGCTAATGAGCCCCATCTGCCCAGATGGACTGGTTTTAAGGCACCAGTGACCCGCCTTTGTCCCTTCTCTTGTTAGTAGAAACAGTTCCTCTGGGCTTAGTAGCTAATCCAGGTGTGGCCATGAGCTGAACTTGATTGTCAGAGCCTATTAGAGATGCACATCATTGGGAGCATTTAATAGGTAATGGGGCCTCATCATGAGTAACTCCCACCTACACCCCCCCCCCCCAAAGCAATGGCAACTTTAAGGACCCCCTAAACCTGGGAAAATGACAAAGACTGTTGCAAAGGGAACTGTCAAGTCCCAGGTCTTGGAGTCTGTAGATCAGTTTGCTTGGAATTATGATATTGTAATCAGAGCTGTCATCGATAAGTTGTATCTGATGTAAATATCTTTATCAGAATCAGAATCCTTTATTATCGCCAAGTATGTGGACACATACAGGGAATTTGATGTTGGTTTCCCTGAGATCTCACTGTACAGAATCAAAAAGCAAACAAAATAATAGTGCAAATAATCGTGAACTATATACAATAAGGTATACCTGTGTATGTACAGGTGGACTTGGTTTATTATGACGATGCTTCAGAGATGAGTGTAGTGCCAGTTGATGGGTAGCACTGACTCAATGGGCTGAACTGCCTGTTTACCTTACTGTAGCTCTTTGCGACTTTGAACGAAGTGCTGGCATTGATTCCCATGTTCTAACCTGCTCTCTCTCTGTGTATTTTGTGTCTTGCAGACTCCGAATACCACAGTCATGAGAGAGGTAAGGCCTCTCTGCCAAGGATTCTGTCATTCTCCTTTGAGCATTCATTTTGACAGGACTAGAATACGGTAGCATAGCAGTTAGTGTAATGCTATTACAGCACCATCAGCCTGGGTTAAATTCAGCAACTTATATGTTCTCCCCATGACTACGCAGGTTTCCTCCGGGTACTCCACTTTCCTCCCACATTCCAAAAAGATGTATGGATTAGTAGGTTCATTGGTCACATGACTGATGACACAGTCTAGTTGCACCAGAAAGGCCTGTTACTGTGTGGTATTGCTATAATAATAAAATAAAAGCAAAGGTGTAATCCTAAAGCTTTGTAAGGAGATGGTT
The DNA here is from genome assembly GCF_030028105.1 of Mobula birostris. Classification (NCBI taxonomy): domain Eukaryota; kingdom Metazoa; phylum Chordata; class Chondrichthyes; order Myliobatiformes; family Myliobatidae; genus Mobula; species Mobula birostris. The sequence goes on along the minus strand of NC_092398.1, from coordinate 17,090,239 downwards.
TGACCATATTTGGAATAACGTGAATAGATTTTGGGCAGCCTATGTCTGAGGAAGGATGTGCTGGCATTGGAGAGAGTCCAGGGGAGGTTTACGAGAATGATACTGGGATGAAACAGTTAATGTATGAGTAGTATTTGATGCCTCTAGGCCTGTACTCACTGGAGTTTAGAAGAATGAAGGGGGAGCGGAATCTCATTAAGACCTTTTGAATATTGAAAGGCCTCGATATAGTGGATGTGGAGATGATGTTTCCACTTTTGAAAGGGTCTCGAACCAGCAGCTACTTAGAATAAAGGTATCTCCCTTTAGGAATGAGGGTGAGGATAGTGTTGTATACTGATATTTTGATCCAGGGTTCTTTTGGAAGATGAGAAAGATGGACAAAACTTGTTGCTTCACAATTGTTTTATAAGTGCTCAGAGAACAAAGGAATTGGAAATGTAGAGTAGCAAAAGCCTAGTAACTAAGAGCAAAGAATAGAAAAAGACGGTGGGTCAACATGCTCAGTCCTTCTTATACCGTAGATACGAGACATTCCATTCAAATTAGTAGATAAGAGTTAATCAGATGTCCCCTATTCAAATAATGCAATAGCAAAGGCACTTCTAGAAAGAGAAAGAACCGTAATCACTAGGGGACGTACTGAATGATTGCATGCGTTGAGGCCTTCCATTGGTCAGGGATGACCATGGATGTTGCGTCCTGCCTGTCTATGTGATACACAAGCCAGCGTAATATGATATGGAGAGCAAGCTGTTGGTGATGCAGCAGGCTTCCCCTCTTCACATAGCTGATGAATCCAGAGGAACAGCAGAGACTGATACAGTTTGGCACCAGTGGTATTGCAGAAGTTGCCAGTCAGTGTTGAATTCAACGTAGGTCTTCTTAAGGGACTCCAGCTCTGAATGTTTATGGGGTTTACTCTCGAAACCTTACGCAGAAGTGGGTGTAGCCTCAAGGCAGTGGACATTGGAGATCACAGTTTTCTTTCTTCTAGGTGAGTTGCCAACCACGGCTGATGAGCCCCATCTGCCCGAAGCGACTGGTTTTAAAGTGCTAGTAACCTGATTTGTCTCTTCTCCTGTCAATAGAAATGGTTCATCTGGGCTTAGTAACTAAGCCCTACATGAAGGCCAGGAGCTGGACTTGGTTATTAGAGACCTTTTGGGACACATGTCGTTGGGAGCATTTAATAGGTAGTGGGAGCTTATCTCCACTGCCAACCCTAATATAACACCCTTGAGGATCTGCATATAGAGTGTATAGGTAATTATATAAAATACAAATTAGCATATAAAGTTAAACTGAAAAATAATAAAAATATTAAAAATTACACTATGTAATCTAACAGAGGTGAGCCATACTCTGGCTCCCAATACAGTGGGAGCTTCACTTTGTCTATTATCTGTCCCATTTATGCTCTGGGAGTGAATGATGGAGCGGCACAGTGGGAGGTCCACTTTGCATGTGGCTGGTGCCATTCCTGCTTGGACTGGTGGATGATCAGTATCTCCTCTGAGACTTTGTGATGCAATAGAACAAAGAAGCCTCCCGGTGCTCGTCCCTTCTGTCATTTGACGGTCTGGTTGTGTTTCTGTCCCCTTCGCTGTTGCCTGCAGGCATAGCCGATAGAACTCTGCCTGCTCCATTCACTCTGAGCGTGTTTCTGCTGTGTTCCAGGTGAGGATTCAACCTCAAGGTGGGCGGGTTGTGCCCTCCCCAACTCTTCTGAATGACCTGTGCATCAACGTCATCTCAGAGGTAAGTGAGGTAGTGGTGGTGTGTGTGAGTGGACCCATGTGCTAGCTTTCAGAGTCAGTATGCACAGAAGAAAGGAGTGAGTTAGGGTTCACATTTGTCAGCTATTCTGCCTTCTGCGTGGTCTTTTCACATTTTCCTCCCCAACTCGCTGTAGGCTTTCTCCCCACCCTAAAGAGGTGTGTGCATTAGTATAGTTCTGTAAGACATTGAAGCATAAGACCTCTTGTGCAATAAGATGGGCTCATGACCTTACAATCTACCTCATTATGATCTTGCACTTTATTGTTTATCTGCATGCACTTTTGATTGATCTAGAATAATGTAAGACAATAGCAATGCAGTATAAAGTGTAATTCTTTTAATCTATTTCCCAAATTATGGACTCGCTTTCAAGGACTTTACAACTCATCCTTACTCCCTGTTATTCCGCTAGCATTTAGGACAGCAATGAAGGTCCTCTTTTTCTGGCAGAGGTTAGAGCTTCCTTCATCATGTCAATAGCTTCCTCTCAGATTTCACTTCTGTCAGTCCTGAAAGTCCCGGGTGTAGGCTCAGGAATACTGTCACACTCAGATGTAGGAGGATTCTTCATTGCTGTTTCCATAAGTTTTGTTTTACCAGTTAGGGTTGTTGGCCGTGAGCTGAATCCCTGAACCTGGAGGACCAGTGAACCACATTTAGTTTGGTATTTACCCACTTTGACCTGTTTGGCATGGAATACCCATCCAACACCCAGCATGGCTCTCCGGAACACAGAAGCGTGCAAGCCTCCAAACTCTACGACAAGTTTGTGGTCCTCTTGGACGTTTACAACTCATGTTCTCAGCATTTTTTTTTGTCTGTCTGTTTGCCTAGTCTTCTTTTGCATATTGGATGTTGATAGTCTTTGTGTGCAGTTTTTCATTGATTCTACTGCATTTCTTTGTTCCTCTGTGAATGCCTGCAAGAAAATGAATCTCAGGGTGGTACATGGTGGCAGACCTACTTTGGTAACAAACTTACTTTGAAGTTTGAACCTATTCTGCATTATTACTGTTTTTCGTTGTTTTAGCTCAATGGATGATGGGTGGAGATGTGTGTGTACCAAAGGAGGTGCAAGGCGTTCCTTCCCTCTGCTAGCTTGCAGGTCACCTTTAGGCAAGGTGTTGCAACTGCTTAGCAACCCCCTCCCTTACCCAAGCAGGGTCATGTGAAGCCATGGGAGCAAGTGGGGGATGGTTGTATGAGCAGCTGGTCTATATCACGTCCTGGTTATGCAACCACTGGTGTCAGGCAGACAATGGCTGGGCTCACCCATCTTGTAGAAGACAATGCAAACCACTTCTGTAGAAAAATTTGTCAAGAACAATCATGGTCATGGGAAAGACTACGATCGCATATGTCATCGGAGACATTATGAAAGAACACACCTCAATGCATTGTGTAATGACTTGACCTGTATGAACAATATGCAAGTCAACTTTTTCATTGCATCTTTGCACGTGTGAAAATTTTATACCAAATAGACCAGAATTAGCCCATTTGTTTCATCAAGTGTGTTTTGCTGCATTTGGTTATGGCTGCTTCCCCATTTATTCCTGATTTTATTTATTCCCTCTCCACCCATTTCCCCCGCAACCTCACTAATCAAGAGCCTGTCAACCTCCACTTTAAGTGTACCCAACAAATTAGCCTCCACAGCCATTCTGTTGAAATGAATTCCACAGATTCACCGCCCACTGGTCAAGGACATTCCTCCTCATCTCAATTCTGAAGGGATGTCCTTTTATTCTAAGGTCATGGCCTCTTATCCTAGACTCTCCCACTACTGAGAAATGCCCTCTGCATATCCTCCATGTTCTGGCCCTTTCAAGGTTCAGTAGGTTTCAATGAGATCATCTTCTCTTCCCCCTCACCTCTAAACTCCAATCCATAAAGACCGAGATGCTGGAGCTTTTGGTTTTTGTGCAGCTACAAGCAATTGACTTACAGACATCCGATAGCAGTCACTCACTCACTGAGTCATTGAGGCTGGTTGGTGGCCACTCTGCCATTATAGTTTCCATGATTCTCTTCTGCACACTGTTACAGAACCATAGAACCATAGAGAATGGAAAGAGGCCTTTTGTCCAACTCACCATGTCAGTTTAGTGTCCTGGAGCACTACTGTGCAGAAACGGGTCCTTCAACCCATCCAGCCCATGCCGATCTGGTCTTCTGCCTTGTCTCATTTACCCTTACCCGGACCATTGCCCTTCATACTTCTCTCATCCACATACATATTGAACCTAACTAAACGTCTCTTAACTACAGCTTGTTCCACTCTCGCAGCACTCTGAGTGAAGAAGTTCCTCCACAAGTTACCCTTAAATATCTCACTTTTTGCAGGGGAAAGCCTGTATGTATTTACTCTATCTATACCTGTTATAATTTAATTTGCTTGGATAAGATCTCCCCTGATTCTCCTGTGCTGTGAGGAGTAAAGTTCTAATCTATTCAACCTTTCCCCTACAACTCAGGACCCTCAATTCCCAGCAACATCCTTGTAAATTTTGTCTGAACTCTATCTCATTGATATCTTCCCTGTAGGTTGACTAAGATCAAGTTCAAGTTTATTGTACATATATGGATGCAAACTAAACAATGTTCCTCTGCATCAGGATTCACCCACACAATATGTATCATACACAGCACATAAATCAAAATCTTATACCATGAATTAATTAATAAAATATAATTCAAAATGCATGTAGTAAAGTGTAGCACAGATAATATAGTAAACAGCTTGCTATCCTAGTGATGAGATCACAGTGGTGGCAACGTATTCATTACTTTCACAGCCTGAGTGAAGGAGCTGTTACCTAGTCTGGCAATCCTAGTCCTGATGCTCCTGTACCTACTTCTTGATGGTACTGAGTTAAAGAAATTGTGAGATGGGTGGTAGAGACCTTCAACAATGCTTTGGGTTCTTTGTCTACAACACTCCTGGTAAATGTCAGAAATAAGGGAGAGGGAGACCCCGGTGATCCTCTTGGTGGTTTTTACTGTCCCCTGTAGGGTCTTGCAGTCTGATGCCTTGCAACTTCTGTACCACACAATAATGCAGCCAGACAGAACAGTCCGGATGGTGCTCCTGTAGAAAGTTGTTAGAAAGATGCTCATCTGCTCTCGCCCCATTTGCGACTGTCTCTGAAAGCCTTTCCTATTGAAGTAATATGTACTTGTCTCTTATATGTTGCCTGAAGCACTTCCTCTAGTATCTGTTTCATAGTTTCCCCTGTTAAATTTCTGCATTTAAACCTGTGCCCTCTAGTTCTTAATTTCCTAACCTTGGGGAAAAAAAGAGTGTGCATATTTGCCCTATCTGTGCCCCTCATGGTTTTATACACCTCTTTCAGGTCACCCCTCAGTCTCCTATGCTCCAAGAAATAAAGTCACAGCCTACTTAATGTCTCCATAGAACCTACTGAAGTACTGGCAACACTCAAGGAGGAGGCTATGTAGCATCCTCACCAGGACCATCAGACTCAACAGTTATTTTCCTCAAGCAGTAAAGCTGATCAACACCTCCACCCACTAACCCACCCCTCTACAACCCCAACCACCACTGCTTTATCATCTCCTGTCAGAATCACCTTATGTACAGACTCTCCTGTGCCTAGTGTCACTTCATGGACATATATATAAGCTACCTTATGTATTTATATTTCTGTTTTTATATTATTGTTGTGTTCTTTGTCTTGTGCTTTTTTTTGTGTTGTATTGGATCTGGGGTAGCTTTCTTCTGGATCTCTTTACATTGGAAATGACATCAAACAATCTTGAATATTGAACACAAACGAGAAAATCTGCAGATGCTGGAAATCAAAGAAATACATGCAAAATGCTGGAGGAACTCAGCAGGCCAGGCAGCATTGATGGAAAAGAATGAACAGTTGATGTTTCAGGGCAAAACCCTTTATCATGTGTGAGTCCTGATGAAGGTTTTGTCCTAAAATGTCGACTGTTTTCTCTTTTCCATAGATGCTGCCTGGCCAGCAGAATTCCTGCAGCATCTTGTGTTGAATATTGAACATCCTGCAAAATCTGCTTAGTATTCTTTCCAGCATAATGGCATCTTTCCAGTAGTAGGGCGACCAAAACCGAACACAGTTGTCCAAGCGGCCTCACTATTGCTTCCTGTAAAACTTCAATGTAACATCCCTCTAATATACTCATAGCCCTGACTGCTGAAGGCCAGCAGGCAAAAGCCTTCCCCACTACCCTATCTACCTGTGTTGCCACTTTGAGGGGCCATGTACCTGTACTCCTGGGTCCTTTTGGTCCACAACACTCCACGGCTCTACCATTCACAGTGAAAATCCTACCTGTTGTACGTTTCCAACTTTTGAACATTTTGAATTATGAACAGCTGCAGTCATAGTCTTAGAGTATGGAAACAGGACTTTCAAAGTTCAAAGTAAATTTATTATCAAAGCACATATACGTCTCCATAAACAACCCTGAGATTTATTTTCTTGCAGGCATTCACAGTAAGTACAAGAAAAACAAAAGAATCAATGAAAGAGTGTACCTAACAGGACAGACAGCAACCAATGTGCAAAAAAACACTAAAGAGAAAAAAATGACAATAACTAAATATTGAGAACATTGAGAGTCCTTGATAGCGAGTCCATAGGTTGTGGGAGCAGTGATGGAGTGAGTGGGGTGAACCCTTCTGGTTCTATAGCCTGATGGTTGAAGGGTAATAACTGTTCATGAACCTGGTGGTGCAGGTCTTGAGGCTTCTGTACCACTACCTTGGTGGCAGTGGCAAAAAGAGAATGTGCCTGGGTGTGGGGGTCCTTGATGATGGTTGCTGCTTTCCTGTGACAGTGCTCCATGTAGATGTGTTTAGTGGTGGGAGGGCTTTACCTGTGATGGTCTGGGCCATATCCACTACTTTTTGTAGGCTTTTCTGCCAAAGGGCATTGGTATTTCCATATCAGCCTGTGATGCAGCCAGTCAATATATTCTCCACCTTGCCTTCTATAAAAGTTTGTCAAAGTTTTAGATGATATACCGAATCTTTGCAAACTTCTAAGAAAGAGAGGCGACATAGGGGATAGTCAATGAAGTGGAAGAATTATTAGAGATGTATGCCTAGTAGTACAACATGGGGAGCTTCATAAATGGACATTTCTTTCCTAGTAACTCAGGTCTCCAAGTCCATTCAGTGTCCTGGTGTATCTTTAAGTTCTGAGGAACAGATCCCTGTCATAAACCATAGATTTCCTAAGTTATTTGGGCATCAGATAATGCTCCTGGTGTGTATGTATATGGCAGAAGTTGGGGAAAGTTGTTGGTGATGCAGGGAGAGCACTAGGGGATTTTTTTTTTTTTTTAGCATTTCAGTTCTTGGAAAGTGTCTTGTTCATCCTGAAACAAAATTAAACAGTACAGGCACTTCAGCCTATGATGTTGTGCTGACCTTTTAACCTACTCCAAGAACAATCTCAGCCAGCCTTCCCACCTATATTTTTCTTACATCCATGTCCCTATCTAAGAGTCTCTTAAATGTCTCCATTGTATCTGTTCTGGCATTATGTTCCAAGTACTTATCACTCTCTGTGTCAAACTACCTCTGACATACATACTCAACTTCCCTCCAATCACCTTAAAGGTATATCCTCTCATATTGGCCATTACTGCCCTGGGAAAAAGGAGCTGGCTGCACACTTGCAACACACACAAAAGTTGCTGGTGAATGCAGCAGGCCAGGCAGCATCTCTAGGAAGAGGTACGGTTGACGTTTTGGGTGGAGACCCCTCGAAAGGACTAACTGAAAGAAGAGCTAGTAAGAGATTTGAAAGTGGGAGAGGGAGGGGCAGATCCGAAATGATAGAAGACAGGAGGAGGAGGGATGGAGCCAAGAGCTGGACAGTTGATTGGCAAAAGGGATATGAGAGGATCATGGGACAGGAGGCTGAATGCTGAACTGTAGTCTTAGAACAGCATTCTCACATAAGCATCCCTCTTCTCCAGATGTGCAAGGACGGTTTGTAGAGCTGTGGTTATTGCGTCATCTATCGATTGGTTGTGTCAGAAGGCAAATTGTAGGGGGTCAAGTGTGGGTGGCAGAGGAGTTGATCATGAGGCATAAACCTCAAACTTTTTTTTTTTTGAGACACTCGTTAGTCCTAATCCATCTGAATCGCTGCATCCGGTACAGAAGGGGATAACGAGGATTCCATTAAACAAAGGATGCAAGTGGCCCTAATGTCCCTCTGATACAGCACCCTAGCTCTTTCTCTATCCCCAAGGTTGGCACTCTGACCTACTGAATGTTTTTGACATTTTCTGCTTTGGATAGATTAGTACGACACTGTATGGGCCCTTCAGCCCACAAAGTTGTGCTAACTATATAAACCTACTCAACAATTAATCTAATCACCAGCGATTCTGCAGATACTGGAAATCCAGAACAACACACACTCAAAGTGCTGGGAGCAATCAGCTGATCCGGCAGCATGTATGAAAATGAATAAGCATTGGATTTTCGGGTCGAGACTCTTCATCAGGATTAGAAAGGAAAGGGAAAGATGCCAGAATAAGGAGGTGGGGAAAGGGATGAAGCTGCCTGACCTGCAGAGTTCCTCCATCATTTTGTGTGTGTTGCCCACGATTAATCTAACCCTTCCCTCCTATACACCCCATAGCCCTCCTTTTTTTGTAGATCGATAGGCCTGTTTAAAAATTTTGTAAGTGTCTCTTCCATCTCTGTCACCAGTCCCTGGCACTGTATTCCAGGCATATGCCACTCTTTCTATATATAAAAAAAAACACCTAACTTCGACATCTCTCCTAATTTTTCCTTCACTCTCCCTACTGGAAGATGTCCTCCAGTACTAACATTGCCACCTTGGGAAAAACACTCTGGCTGCCCATTCTATGTATGCCTCTCATAACAATTCACCTTTGTCAGGACCCACTCCTCTTCCTTTTTCTCTGAAGAGAAAAGCCCTAGCTCATTCAGCCTTTCCACATAACATAAGGAATGTTTTCCAGTCCAGGTAGCTTGGGTTCATTTTGGTTGGATCTGGAGATGATATGAGATGAGAAATCTTTTTAAGCCAGAGAGTAATGAATATCTGGACTTCATTGCCATAGATGGCTGTGGAGGCGGAGTCATTTGCTATATTTAAAGCAGCGGTTTATAGGTACTTGATTAGTAAGGATATCAAAGATTACAGGGAGATGGTGGGAGAATGGGGTTGAGAGGGATAATAAATCAGCCTTAATGGAATAGCAGAGTGGACTTAATGGGCCAAAGGTCTAACTCTGCTCCTATTTCTTATTGTTTCACTATACTCATCACACTGCATGAAGAAGTTGCCTCTTTGGTCTCTTTTAAGTCCTGTTGCGCTCACATCAAACTTGGACTCTCTGGTTTTTGATTCCCTTTCAATGGGAGAAAGACCATAAGATATAGGAGCAGAATTAGGCCATTTGGCCTATTGAGTCTGCTCTGCCATTTCATCTTGGCTAATCCATTTCCCTCTCACCCCCAATCTCCTGCCTTCGCCCTGTATCCCTTCATACCTTGACTAATCAAGAATCTATTAACCTCTGCCTTAAGCATAAGACACAGGAAGAATTAGGCCACTTGGCCTATTGAGTATGTTCCACCATTCAACCATGGCTGATCCTTTTTTCCTTTCCTCAGCTCCACTCCCTGGACTTCTCCCTGTAACCTTTGATGCCATGTCCAATCAGGAACCTATCAATCTCTACCTTAATTAAACCCAAGAACCTGGCCTCCACAGCTGTCTGTGGTAACAAATTCCACAAATTCACCACCCACTGGTTGAAGAAATTTCTCTGCATCTCTGTTTTAAATGGACACCCCTTTATCCTGAGGTTGTGCCCTCTTGTCCAAGACTCCCCCACCATGAGAAACATTCTTTTCACATCTACTCTGTTGAGGCCTTTCAACATTCAAAAGACTTCAATGAAATCCCCTCCTCATCCTTCTAAATTCCAGTGAGTACAGACCCAGAGCCTTCAAATGTTCCTCATATGATAGCGCTTTCATTCCAGGATTCATGCTTGTGAACCTCGTCTGAACCCTCTGCAATGCCTGCACATCTTTTCTTAGATGAGGTGCCCAAAAACTGTTCACAATACTCAAGGAGCCTCAGTATCACATCCCAGCTCCTGTATTCTGACCTTTGAAATGAATGCTAACATTGCTTTGCCTTCCTCACCACCGACTCAACCTCAGAGTTAACCTTCAGGGTGTTCTGCACAAGGACTTCCATGTCCCTTTGCCTCTCAGGTTTTTGGATTTTTCTCTCCGTTTAGGAAATAGTCTGCACATTTATTTCTATTACCGAAGTGCATGACCATGTATTTTCCAACATTGTATTTCATTTGCCCCTTTTGGGCAAGAATGGGCAAATTCTTTTAATCTTTCGAAGTTCTTCTGCAGCCTACCTGTTTCCTCAACACTACCAGAAAAGGATCCTCGTATTCCCACTCGCTGCCTCCTACCAATCAGCCAATGCTCTAACCATACAAGTAACTTTCCTGTAATACCACGGGCTCTTAACTTGTAAACAGTCTCATGTGTGGCACTTTGTCAAAGGCCTTCTGTAAGTCCAAATATACAACATCTACTGCATCCCCTTTATTAATCCTACTTCTAATCTCCTCAAAGAATTCCAACAGGTTTGTCAAGCAAGATTTTCCTTCAAGGAAACCATACTGACTTTGTCGTACCTTGTCCTGTGTTGCCAAGTACTCCATAACCACATCCTTAACAATTGACTACAAATGACTTGGCTGCCGCAGCTGCTGGTGGCAACAAATTGTACAGATTCACCATTCTCCGGCTAAAGAAATTTCTCTTATCTCAGTTCTAAAAAGACATAGCTCTATTCTGAGCCTGTGTCCTCTGGTCTTAGACTCCCTCAAAATCAGAAACAACCTCTCCACATCCACTCTTTTGAGGCCTTTTAACACTTGATAGGTTTCAATGAAATCTCCCTCATTCTTCTGAGTTCTAGTGAGTTCAGGCCCGGAATCTTCAATGGCTTCTAATATGATAAGCTTTTCCATCTCAGAATCATTTTCGTGAACCTGTGTGTATTCACCCTTCCCATAGGCAAGGTGATTTTTTTTTACATCTCCACTAGGTCACAGGGATACTGGGTGTTAAGGAGGTCTTTTGACATGGTGGAATTTGTGACTGGGCATTCTGTCACACTCACCTCAATAATAAGCAAATGCTTTGAGAGGCTGGTCAAGGATTACATCTGCAGCTTGCTACCACCCACACTAGACCCCCTATAATTCACCTAACAACACAACCGATGGACAGATGATGCAATAGCTGCTGCTGTACATGCTGTCCTTACACATCCAAAGAAGAAGGATGCTTATGTTAGAATGTTGTACTTGGACTACAGTTCAGCGTTCAACACCGTAGTTCCATCCAGGCTTGATAAGAAGCTCAGAGTCCTCGGCCTTGACCCTGTCTTGTCCAGCTAGATCCTGGACTTCCTTTCAGATTGCCAGCAGATTGTAAGAGTGGGCTTCCTCACCTCCAACCCTCTGACTCTCAATACAGGAGCCCCTCAGTGCTGCGTACTGAGTCCCCTGCTTTATTTCATGTATACCCACGACTGTATTGTCACCCACAGCCCCAATCTGCTAATTAAATTTGCTGACGACACTACATTGATTGGCCTTATCTTAAACAATAATAAGGTGGCCTACAAGGAAGAAGTAATCTCTCTGATACAGTGGTGTCAAGGAAACAGCCTCTCCCTCAATGTCGCAAAAACAAAGGAGCTGGTTGTGGATTACAGGAGGAATGGAGACGGACTAACCCCTATTGACATCAATGGATCTGGGGTTGAGGTGGTAAACAGCTTTAAGTTCCTTGGCATCCACATTACCAAGAACCTCACATGGTCTGTACACATCACCTGAGTGGTGAAAAAGGCACAATAGCATCTCTTTCACCTCAGATAGTTGAGGAAGTTTGGTATGGGCCCCCAAATCCTAAAACTTTCTACAGGGGCACATTTGAGAGCATCCTGACTAGCTGCATCACTGCCTGATATGGGAACTGTACCTCCCTTAATCACAGGACACTGCAGAGAGTGGTGCGGACAGCCCAGCGCATCTGTAGTTGTGAACTTCGCATGATTCAGGACATTTACAATGATAGGTGTGTAAAAAAGGGCCCATAGGATCATTGGGGACCCAAGCCATCCCAACCACCATCTATTCCAGCTGCTACCATCTGGGAAGCGGTACCGCAGCAAAAAAGTCAGGAGCAGCAGGCTCCAGAACGGCTTCTTCCACCAGGCCATCAGACTGATGAAATGATGGTGACTTGAGTATACTCTCTATTGCATTGTTCTATTTATTATAAATTATTTTAAATTACTATGATTGCACACTGCACATTTAGATGGAGACGTAATATAAAGATTTTTACTCCTTATGTATGTGAAGGATGTAAGAAATAAAGTCAATTCAATTCAATCCTTCGTGATGCTACTGGCTTTTTTCTGACCCCTTTCCACATGTGTCCTTGATGACAGGTAGGCTGGTGCCAGTGATGCGTTGGGCAGTTTTGACTACCAGTTGTAGAGCCATCCTATCTGCCACAGTGCAATTTCCATATCGTGTAGTGATGCATCATGTTAGGCTGCTCTCTACTAGCCATCTGTAGAATGATGTGAGCATAGGTGTGCAAGATATAGTCCGGCTATCCATCTATAAAACGCTAGAGTCCCTGATGAACCAATGTCAATAACTCCCTTCCTCTTCTTGCTACTAGCTCTCCCCTCAGCCTCCACCACATCACAGAAAACAACAGAAGTTTGCTCTACCTCTCCTGATCCCACTCCTCATGGGTCGCGGTTCCCTACAAAGCTACCGACATTGGAGTCATGGGGCCACAGAAGGAAATGGGAGATCCTGGGGGGGAAATCTGTGGAGTAATGAGAGATATAGGCAAGCAACGCACAACACCAGGGGGTCAAGGTCGAACAGGTTGTCTGAGCTCTGAGGTGGCATTCCCACTGTCCAGCGCGTGAGACCAAGATTCAGGCTATCACAAAGCAATCATTGAGTGCATATTTCCTCCTCCTGTCCCTCCCAGGTGACCTACATGATAAGAAGTCGAGGCCGAGAAGGGATCGTTGAGGCAAACGTCAGCTTCACCTTCACGAATGTATCATTGACGGCCACCAGCATTCAGCAAACCTATCGCGTCTTCTTTGTAATGGTGAGTTCAGGGTCCAGAAAGTGACAGATTCAGATTTAGATTAATTTATTATGTGTACATGAAAAGATAAAGTGAAATGTGTCATCTGTGTTTACACCCAACACAGCCAAGAATGTACTAGGGGCAGCCCGCAAGTGTCGCCATATATTCCAGTGTTTTGCAATGCTTGACAGAACAACACAGAGGACAATAAAACAGAGCTATAGCTGTGAAACAAGACCTGTTCCCTCCTCCTTCACACCCATGCCGGCTTGTCTAGTGCATGCTAAGTTGGTTTTCTGCTTAGTCACACCTAGCTGCAACTGAACATACCCCTTTTTCATCCAAGTATGTCTCCAGACACTGGTCCCTGACTTCACTCTTGGACTTGCAGAAATTCAGAGACCCGGGCTCTGGTTATCAGACCTCGATGTCTGGACTTCTGATTGATGATGAGGCTTCGATCCAGACCTCCGATCAGCCTTTAAGGCCTCAATCTAGACCTCTAATCTGCCTTTGAGATTCGATCTTCAGCCCAGGACGCACAGATGATGGCAGGAATCAAATGTGAACAGCAATCACAGAGTTTGTATGAGGGGTGCGTGGGGCCCTTCATAATGCTGTTTGCTTTACGGATGCAGCGTGTGGTGTAAATGTCTGTAATAGCAGGAAGAGAGACCCCGATGATGATCTCAGCTGAACTCACTATCCACTGCAAGGTCTTGCAATCTGAGATGGTGCAATTTCCGAACTAGGCAGTGATGCAGCTGCTCAGGATGCTCTCAATACAACCTCTGTAGAATGTGGTGAGGATGGGGGTGGGAGATGGACTTTTCTTAGCCTTTGCGGAAAGTAGAGACGCTGCTGGGCTTTCTTTGCTATGGAGCTGGTTTTGAAGGACCAGGTGAGATTCTCCGCCAGGCAAACACCAAGAAATTTGGTGCTCTTAACGATCTCTATGGAGGAGTCATCGAAGTTCAGCGGAAAGTGGTCGCTCCGTGTCCTCCTGAAGTCAACAACCATCTCTTTTGTTTTGTTCACATTCAGAGGCAGGTTGTTGCTCTGCACCAGTCCATTAGCCACTGTACCTCCTCTCTGTATGCTGACTCATCGTTCTTGCTGATGAGACCTACCACGGTTGTGTCTATAACAGATCCATGCTGTTCCTGCTTACTGCTGGGAGTTGGGGGAAGGGGTGTTTATAAAGGTCACTACTCTACTAGATCATTACTGGGGATTACAGACCCCTGTTCTTCTCATTCCTTATTGAAGATTACAGAGTTCTGCTGTTCCGTTTCATCACTGGGGATTACTGACCCCTATTGTTGTCTTTCATTGCTGGGAGATTACAGAACCTTGCTGTTCTGGTTCAGAACTCGGGCATGACAACCCCTGTTGTTCTAGTTAATCCCTGAGCATTACAGTCACCAGCTATTCCATTCCATCACTGAAGTTTATAGACTCCAGGTACTCTTGTTCATCAATAGGGGATTACAGACCTCTGCTGTTTAAATTCATAAACTGGGGGAATCACAGACTCCTGCTGTACGAGTTTATCACTGCGGATATGTGTAGGCATCTGTATATGCATATATGTGTATGTATGTGTAATTATGTACTTATATTTATTTATTTTGCAATAAAGCCATTCCACACCAGCAACTCCATACCCCAATTAACCCTAACCTAATTAGGGGCAAATTGTGGTGAATTTGTGGAACTTGTTGCCACATGCAGCTGTGGAGGCCAGGTCATTGGGTGTATTTAAGGCAGAGATTGATGGGTTCTTCACTGGACGTGGCATCAAAGGTTACGGGGAGAAGGCCGGGAACTGGGGTTGAGGAGGAGATCGAAAAAATCACCAGCCATGATTCAAATGGCGGAGTAGACTCGATGGGCCAGATGGCCTAATTCTGCTCCTATGTCTCATGGTCTAATTACAATGACTAATTAACCTATGTGGATGTGTCTTTGGATTGTGGGAGGAAACTGGAGCACCCAGAGAAAATCCACGCATTCCACAGAGAGGACATACAGAGACAGAGCACCTTTGGAATTGAACTCCCAAAGCCTGGAACCTCCCAAACTCTTAACAGTGTCATGCTGACCACTATGTTACCGTGGTGCTTATTTACAGATGCTGGTTTTATTACTCAGTGCCGTGACTATGATCTTGATACTTAGCGGTAGCACGACGCAGCTCAGAGGATTGGAGTTTGGTGTTCGATTCTGGTATCATCTGCAATAAGTTTGTATGTCCTCAGTGTGAAGGACATGGGTTTCTTCTGGTGCTGTTGTTTCCACCCAGAGTCCAAACATGTACTGGATAGTAGGTTAATTGGTCTTTGTAAATTGACCTGTGATTAGGCTAGTGTCAGATGGGTGGGTTGCTGGGTGGTGCGGCTTGTTGTGGTAGAAGAGCCTGTTCTGTGCTGTATCTCTAAATAAATAATTTCTGTGTCGTGAATTTCAGAACCTTGCTAACTTGCTTCTATATTTTGGGTTTGCTAACCATTGTTGGTATAGTTCAGTAATAGACTTTCCAGGCCCTTGTTACACTCAGTGACCACTTTATTAGGTACACCTACACACTTGCTCATTAATGCAAATATCTAATCAGCCAATCATGTGGCAGCTAGTGCCCGTGTTGGAGCTGGCTGGGTTCACAACCTTCTGCAGCTCTGTCTTACCCTGTGCAGTAGCTCCTCCACCCTAGGCGGTGATGCAACCAGTTTGAATGTTCTCCACGGTACATGTATAGAAATTTGCTAGAGTCCAAGTCATCTCACTCAGTGGCCATTTTGTTAGGTACACCTGCTTGTTAACACCAATATCTAATCAACCGATCATGTGTCAGCAACTCTAAGTAAAAGCATGCAAGCATGGTCAAGAGATTTAGTTCTTTTTCATGTAATGCCCTGCTTTATATTTTTTTACTGTTATGCTGTATGTATTTCATTTTAGCAGCTTTGTGTGAGCTGCTTGTTTTTATATTTCTACTGTTATGCTGTATTTATTTCATTTTGAGCTGTTCTGTGCGAACTGTTTGTTTTCAGCTTGTGTTTGGGTTATTGTTGAAGATAAAAGAGGAGGAGAAATGTGTACCATCCAATTAGGATGGTTGAATTGAAGGGGATGTTTCTCTGGTGAGGGACACTAAGGTTGGGCTTGGGGTTTGTTTTTGGTTCGAGAGAGATGAAGAGAGAAGAGGTTGTAGGATTTGACCTGGAGTGGGACTGTGATTCGACGAAGCCCAGGGTGAGATTGATTGAGGATCGGTGACTTGGGGAAACTGTGAGCGCCATCTTGTGCACATTAGACTGTTACATTAAAATGGGCCCTTTTCTATTTTGTTCTTTTCTTTACTAACCCTTTAGTCATCTTAAGAATTATAAAGATAAATCTTAATTGTATGTGGTATGCGGTCTGTTATTTTGTGACACTCATTTGTAACAAGGTAGTGAATTACACAGCATCCACAGGAACAAGGGATTTGGGGTAGGCTCGCTCCTCAATCTCACAAGTTTGGCAGGGCCAGAGATTGTCTTGCCTAGACTTATTCAGCCCAGGAAACCAGGGTGTTTCATTGAAAACAACCATTAGAATGGGGAAGGAATATGCTTTAAGTGACTTTGACCGTTGAATAAGTGTTGGTGCCAGACAGGGTGGACTGAGTATCTTAGTATGTGCTAATCTGCTGGGTTTTCATGGACACCAGCTACTGGGCTTTATAGAAAATGGCGTGAAGAACATAAAAGATATCCAGTGGGTGTCAGTTCTGTGGACAGAAGAACCTGTTGATGAGAGAGGTCCGAGGAGAATGGCCAGACTGGTTCAAGCTGACAGGAAGGCAACAGTAACTCAAATAACCATGCGTTGCAGCAGTGGTGTGCAGAGGAGCATCTCTGAACATGTAACACATGAAACCTTGAAGTGGATAAGCTACAGCAGCAGAATATACCAGAAACATACAGGACAACACTCAGTTGCCACTTTATTAGGTACCTCCTGAACCCAATGATGTGCCACTGAGTGTATTTTGATTCTGTGTGTGTGCTCTCCATTTTTCTTATTGTGTGAAGAAGGTTGCTGATGTGAGCATGAGTCCATGCACTTGTGGTGTTAAGTATTTTATTGACTTGTTTTGTTCGCCTTGCTGTCTGTTATAGTCCACCGCTGTGATTTCGGCATTGACATTAAGTTGTGGCAGTACCCTTGTAGTTGTGTTTCAGCCTTGTAAACGAAACCATGCTGATTCAGCTTGTCTCTGACTCCCTCTTGAGCACTGTCCTGGGATGTTATAGTCAGTTGAAGCTTGCAGACTGCCTTGGTCTGTCAGGAGTCCTCCTCTGTTGACCCTTTTGTTGGCTTAAGTCATGCTGGAGTTTGATTGGGTGATTTGTGTGTTGTGGCTTTCCATATTAATGCAGCAATATCTTTTCTCCATGTCCAGGATTCGGGGAACAGCACAGTGAAGAGACGGAGCGGAAATCCCGGTTACCTGATTGGGAAGCCCATTCTGGCCTTCAGAGGGGAGGACTCTGCATATCCATTTTCCATGCGGGATGGATGGGAGACAATGATGTGGTCCATTGAACCAGGTCCTGCATTAGAGCTACCCCAGGGCAGCTGAATACTGGGCTTGGATAGTTACCACTGTGGGTCAGGCCACTGTGTTTCGCCAATCTCCCAAGGATGCCGAAATCCCAAGGAGGAGGACATTGGATATTGTCAGTGTTCACTGGATCTCTTGAGGAACAGGGCACTGAGTTGGGTCTGCCCCCACTGGATTCCCAGTGGAATTGGGCACTGGGCTTGGTATGACTCCACTTTATCCCCTATGGCAATAGGGTGGGTTAATCTGCACTAGACCCTCGGTGGCAGCTGTCATTTCCTCTGTAGTGGTTCAGTCTGCGCTGGATCCCCAGTTAATCTGCGCGGTGTACTGGCTCAGGCTCCACTGGGTCCCTAGTGGTACAGGAGTCTAGTTTGTCAGTTGCCACTGTACCCCATGTGGAACTGGGCACTATTCTGCATCTGTCTCTGCCTTGTCCCCAGTTGAACCCAGCACAGATCCAGTTTAGTCTCTGCTGGATCCCTAGTGGAACAGGACCCTGGCTGATCTGTATCCACTGGATGCTCAGGGAACAGGTTACTGTGTTATGCCGGTCTCCACTGGATCCGCTGTGGAACATGACGCTGGGGTTGCTCAAACTCCACTCAGTGCCCATGGAATAGGTCACTGGGTTGGTTCAATTACCACTGGCTGCTGAGGGAGCTGGACACTGGGATGGTTCAGTCCCCACTGGATCTTAAGTAGAACTGGACTGCACAAGTCTCATATGCAACCATTGGGAAGTAGTGTAGGTCTGACTATTGTCAGTGGGCAAGTTTGCCTGTCCCCAGTCACCGACCTATTTGTATTGGGGTGGGAGGGTGGAGGTAGGTATGGAGAGTTGGGCAGGTTGTGTGGAGGGCTTCTGTCCCTCATGCAGGTCTGGGCCTGTTGTCCCAACACTGTCTTCTACTCTGGATTCCTTAACCTGTCCTGACACCAGTCTGAGTATCCTGCACAGCGAGATGGATGGATCTTGCTCCCCAACCCTGAGGACAGCAGTGGTCTACCGGCACAACATGAGGGCTGGCTGCTGGTACAGGTGAGGGGTATGGGGTGGGGTGTGTAGGGGTGATTTTTTTGGTGGTGGGGCTGCCAGTGAGGGTTGTGGGGGAGGGGAGCTGCAAATGAAATCAAATTATTTTGCTTCAAGTTCACTTGATTGAGCTCTGCCAAGAGCACGGAGAGCAATAAGATTGTACAGCACAAAATTAGACCCTTCAGCCCATCAGTATCTGTGCAGACCCTTGTTTATTTCCCCCATCTACGCTAATCCTGTTTGCCTGCCCTTCCTTGTTCATGCCCTTCCACACTTCACCTATTTTAATGTCTGTCTAAATGTCTGTTCACCAACTCCAATCAGGGAACAGGCTGTGTAGCATCCATGCCAGGACCACCAAACTCAACAAAAGTTACTTTCCCTAAGCTGTAAGGCTGATCAACCCCCTCCCACCACTATCCCACCCTTCCACCACCTCAACCATTTTTGCACTACTGATTTAAATTATCTATTTTAAATATATACAGTAAATCCTACTTTTTCTATTATTACGTGTTGCATTATACTGCTGCTGCAAAGTCAACAAATTTCACAACGTATCCCGGTGATATTAAATCTGATTCTGATTCTAACCATTAACCAACCAAACCGGTAAATCTTTGGACTATGGGAGGAAACCCACGTGGTCACGGGGAGAACGTGCAAACTCCTTCCAGGCAGCGATGGGAATTGAACCTGGGTTGCCTGTACTGTAAAGCAGTTTGTTAACCACTATGTGACCGTGCTGCTCCATTAGCAATTAGCATAAGTTATTACAGCTGCAATGACCCGGTTCAATTCCCACTGTTGTTGGTGAGGAGTTTTTATGTTCACTCCGTGAGGTTTCCTCCTCACAGGGAGAAATAAGAAAGGTATGACCACGTTAATGGGGTTGTATTACAGACCACCCAAACGTCCTGGAGATTTAGAGGAACAAATTTGTAAGGAGATTGCAGACTGTTGCAAGAAACATAAAGTTATCGTAGTAGGTGAATTTTAACCTTTCACATATTGATGGGGAGTCCCGTAACGTAAAAGCACTATATGGGATAGAATTTGTCAAGTGTATTCAGGAAAGTTATCTTCATCAGTATGTAGAAGTTGCAGTGAGAGAGCGTGTGATACTGGATCTGCTAATAGAGAATGAGGCAGGGCAGGTGACAGATGTTTGTGTAGGGGAACACTTTGCATCCAGTGACCACAATGTCTTTAATTCAAAGTAAGTATGCACAGAGATAGGTCTGGTCTGTGGGTTGAGATTCTAAATTGGAGAAAGGCCAGTTTTGATGGTATCAGAAATGATCTGGCAAGTGTGGATAGGATAGGCTGTTTTCTGGCAAAGGTGTTCTTGAACAGTGGGAGGCCTTCAAAACTAAAATTTTGGAAGTACAAAGCTTGTACATGCCTGTCAGAATAAAAGGTTAAGATTACAAGTGCAGGGAACCTTGCTTTTCAAGAGATATTGAGGCCCTGGTTAAGGGAAAAAACGACGTGCATAGCAGGTAGAGGCAAGTAGAAACACCTGAGGTACTTGTGGAGTACAAGAAATGCACGAGAGGACCCAGGAATCAAATCATGAAGGCTAAAAGAAGGCATGAAGTTGAAGGAGAATCCTAAGGAATTCTATAGATATGTTAAGAGCAAAAGGATTGCTTGGGATGGCATTGTTCCAGAATGGTAATCCATGTGTGTAGCCAAAACATATGGGGGAGATCTTAAATGCATTCTTTGCTCAGGAGGTGGACGCAGAGTCTACAGAAGTGATGCAAAGAAGCATCATCTTCATGGATCCTCAACAGATTACAGAGGAGGAGGTGTTTGCTACACCGACGCAAATGAGGGTGGATAAATCCCCAGGGCCCAACAAGGTGTTCCCTCTGGACCTAAGGCAGGCAAGTGCAGAAATTACTGGGGCTTGAGCATAGATATTTAAAACATATTTAGCGACAGGAGATGTACCAGAGGATTGGAATATAGCCAGTGTTGTTCCCCTGTTTAAAAAAGGTCCTAAACAGAAACCAGGAAATTAAAGGCCAGTGAGTCTGACATCAGTTGTGGGAAAGTTATTGGAAGATATTCTAAGGGATCAGATATATAAGTATTTGGATAGACATGATTAAGGACAATTAGCATGGCTTCATACATGGTAGGTTATGTCTAATCATCTAGAGTTTTTCGAGGAAGTACTAGTAAAGTGGATGAAGGCAAGGCAGTGGATGGACTTTATGTCTACATGGACTTTAGTAAAGCATTTGTGATTTGGCATTTCACAATATCTACATGGACTTTAGTAAAGCATGGGAGGCTGGTCAAGAAGGTTCAGTGCTCAGCATTAAGGATTAGGTAGTAAATTGGTTTAGACGTTGGCTCTGTGGGAGAAACCAGAGAGTAGAAGTAGATGTTTGCCTCTCTGACTTGAGGCCTATGACTCGTGGTGTGCTGCAGCGGTTTGTGCTGGGTTCTTTGTTGTTTGTCATCTAAGTCAATGATCTGGATTATAATATGGTTAAATGGATCAACAAATTTGGAGATGATACCAAGATTCAGGGTGTTGTGGACAGTGAGGAGGCAATCATGGCTTGCAGAGAGACCTGCATCAGCTGGAAAAATGGGCTGAAAAATGGCAGAACGAATTTATTGCAGAGAATTGCGAAGGTTTGCACTTCAGTAGGACCAACCAGGGTAGGTCTTACACAGTGAATGGTAAGGCACTGAAGGGTGTGGTAGAACAAAATGTTCTGGGAATACAGGTATATAATTTGCTGAAAGTGGTGTCACACATAGGTAGGGTCGTAAAGAAAGCTTTTGACACACTGGCCTTCAGAAATCAATGTATTGAGTACAGAGGTTGGGATGTTGTGTTGAAGTTGTATAAGACATTGGTGAGGCTTAATTTGGAGTATTTTGTGCAGTTCTGGTCAGAGAAATTGTAAACAAGGTTAAAAGAATGCAGATAAAATTTACAACAGTGTTGCCTGGTCTGGAGGACCTGAGTTATAGGGAAAGGTTGAATAGGTTAGGACTGTATTTTTTAGAACATAGAAGATTGAGAGGAGATTTGATAGAGCTAAGCAAAATTATGAGGGATGAGGATAGAGTAAATGCTTGCAAGCTTTTTCCACTAAGGTGGAACTACAACCGGTGGTCATGGCTTAAGAGTAAAAGGTGAGAAGTTTAAGGGGAACAGGAAGGGAAACTTCTTCACTCGGGGGATCATAAGAGTGTGGAATGAGCTGCCAGCACAAATGGTCCATGCGAGTTCAATTTCAAAGTTTAAAAGAAGTTTGAATAGGTACATGGATAGTAGGGATATTGAGGGCTATTGCCTTAGTACAGGTTGTTAGGAGTAGGCAGTTTAAATGCTTTTGGCATGGACTAATTAATTAATTGGTTACATGGTTGTACAGGGGCAGCATAGGCTGTTGGGCCAGAAGGATCTGTTATAGGCCATATCTTCAAATAAAATAAATACCTAATAAATGTTTGTAGCTGATTTCACCACCTTTTCTGGCAGTACTTTCTTGATGTCACCCACTCTCTGTCTAGGAAAGAAACACCAAATCCTCTAAAGCTTCTTTGTTTCCCCTGAAGCCTCTGCCCTGTTTTTTTTTCTTGGACAAAAATACATACTCTGTGTTAGACTATGTATCCTATCTCTGCCTCTAATAACCTTGTATTCCTCTATCAGGTCACACCTCAGTCGTTATGTACAGAAGCCTGAAGTGACATACCACCACGGACATCCAATCCCTTTACACTTCTATCCACCATGAAGAAGGTTTTAAAGCACTTTGCTTCTTTTTTGTCAACAGATCCAACCAGTTCCTCTCCACCATCACCCTCCTCCATTTGCGAGAACCTGGTACTTGCCTTTTACAACTAGTTTTTCAGCTCCTCCCTCATGATTTTATGCACCTCTACAACATCACAGAGAAGGAAAGC
The DNA here is from genome assembly GCF_030028105.1 of Mobula birostris. Classification (NCBI taxonomy): domain Eukaryota; kingdom Metazoa; phylum Chordata; class Chondrichthyes; order Myliobatiformes; family Myliobatidae; genus Mobula; species Mobula birostris. The sequence continues at coordinate 17,067,640 of NC_092398.1, read as the reverse complement.
CTTGATTTCAAACCTCTGCTGCCTTGCGGCTATCCCCCTTCATAGGGAAGGCTTTGAGTGTAAACCTTGAGGGAAAGATCCAGGGCTGGAGTCCCTAAGGCAGTTCCACAATGCGTTCAACGTTGACTGGCGTCACCTGCGACATTGCTGATGCCAAACTGTACCGGTCTGTGCCGTTCCTGTAGGTTCATAGGATGTGTGGAGAGGGGGAGGCTGCTACATGTACGACAGCTTGCTCTCCATATTGTATTGCCTAGGCTTATGGATGTAGACAGCTAGGACGCAACATCCATTGTTGACTCTGACCAACTGAGGCCTGAGATAAGATCATAGAACATAGAGTATTACTGCAAAGTTATGCTAACCTACTCTGACATCAGTCCAACCTTTCCTTCCTATGTAGCTCTCAATTTTTCAATCATCCTTGTGCCTACCTATGAGAATCTTCCACACACTCATCACTCAGTTTGGGGGGAAAAAAATTACCTCTGACATCCCACTTATTCTTAGTGATTACCGTGACGCTATTACAGCTCTGGGCGTTGGAGTTCATTTCCGACATCATTTGTAGGGTGTCTGTATGTCCTCCCCATAAAATGTGTGGGTTTTCTACGGGTCCTCTTGTTTCCTCCCAAAGTCCAAAGATGTACCAGTTAGTAGGTTAATTGGTCATTGTAAATTGTCCCATGATTGGGCTAGCTTTAAAATTGGTGGGTTGCTGTGCAGTGCGACTTGAGGGGTCGGAAGGGACAACTCCGAACTGTATCTCGTTACGTAAATAGTAAATAATAAATTTCTTTAAATTTATGCCCCTTCATTTCGGGTGCCGTAGGAAAAAGTCTCTAGCTGCCCAGTCGATCTATGCCTCTTATCATCTTGTTCGCCTCTATCAAGTCACCTGTCACCCTCATTTGCTTCAAAGAGAAAAGCCCTAGCTTGTTCATCCTTTCCTCATAAGGCTCTCCAATCCAGGCAGCATCCTGGTAAATCCACTCTGCACCTTCTCTAAAACTTCCACGTTCATTCGTTATGTTACGTGCTGTGTTGTATGATGTGGGCGATCATGATCTTTCCACGACCATGACTGATGTTGGCAAATTTTTCTACAAAACTGGTTTGCCATTGCCACCTCCTGGGCAGTGTTTTTACAAGACGGGTGAGCCCAGCCATTATCAATACTCCAGAGATTTTCTACCTGGTATCATTGGTCACATAACCAGAACTTGTGCAATGCATCAGCTGCTCATATGACCATCCACCACCAGCTCCCATGGCTTCACGTGACCCTGATCAGGAGGGCTAATCAGGTGCCACAGCTTGCCCAAGGGTGACCTGCAGGCCAGTGGAGGGAAGGAGTGCCTTACACCTCCTTTGATAGGGCAAATCCTATATCTTACGCCTATCACCTCCTTTGGTAAAGCTTCCACATCCTTCCTTTAATGAGGCAATCAGAAATAATTACAATATTCCAAGTTGGGTCTAACCAGAGTTTCATGGAGCTGGATCAGTACCTTGTGACTCTTGAACTCAAACCACTTACTACTGAAGGCCAACGTGCCTCCTTAACGACCCTGTCAACTGCATTAACTTGTGCAGTAATTTTGAGGTCATTGTTCAATCTCCTACGTTGCAAGAAATAAAGACCTAATGTGCCTGACCTCACTCCCCAATGCAGGCTCCCACATCCTGGCAACATCTTTGCAAATCTGTTCTTCACTCTTCCCAGTTTCAACATGCCTTTCCTATAACTGGGTGATAACACAATATTCGAAGTGTAATCTCATCAGTATCTTTCCCAACTGCAACATAATGTCCGAACTCCTGTACACAGTATCCTGACTGATGAAGGCTGGTGCACCAAACGGTTTGTTCATCACTCACTTTCCATAAGACAGAGGGGCCATTCTGCCCATCTTTTCTATTCTGCTACTGAATTATGGCCAATTTATTATTCCCTATCAACCCCATTCTCCTGCTTTCTCCCTGTAACCTTTGACACTCTTAGTAATCAAGAACCTATCAACCTCTTCTTTAAATATACCCGGTGACGTCCTCCACAGCCATCTGAGGGAGTGAATTTCACAGATTCCTCAGATTCACTACTCTTTGGCTAAAGAAATTTCTCCTCATCTCTATTCTAAAGCGACATCCTTTCATTCTGACTCTGTGCCCTCTGGTCTTAGGCTCTCGCATTACTGGAAACATCCTCTCCACATCAGTACTGATGAAGTTTCAATATAGTCCCTATTCAGTGAGCTATGCATTTGTGCTCCGTCTGGTCTACACCACTTCCATGTTGTGATCTTCCTTTCTGTTTCTTCAGCTAGACCCATCTACTTTCATTTTTTTTTTGGCAGTTTTGCCTCCCGAAATACGTGCCGTCAACGCCAGGAAGCCATTAACCTCATCCTCCTGGGAGATAATCCCCCCGATTCCCTCGGCATCCTGGGTAACGCCAGTGGCAGTGAACTCCAGGGTCTGACTCGGATTATCAATGGCATTCCTGAGACAGCGGTGAGAAACTCCTCGTCACAGCGGTGCCTTCTTCTGGAGGGAGGGAGCAGGGGGAGCAAAAGGGAAGGGGAGGAGGGAAGGAAGGAGGGTATGGGATGGGGTGGATGGAGGGAAGGGATTGGACGGGGAAGATGGAGGGAGGGGAAGGGAGGGAGCGGATGGAGGAAGGGCATGAGTTAAAGGAATTCTCCCGGGAATTTTGTGAATAATTCTGAGGAGCAAAACAAATATACTACAGTAGCCAGTCATGGCTCCGTCTGTCTAAGTAGACAATGGACGAGCCCGTCTGGGGCGCAGACCTGGGCGATGAATATGGAGATTCTGGGCTGCCCAGACATCAAGATCCCCCTCTCGGCCTCGTGATGCAAAGCAGTACATTTGGCAGCAACTCGGCTGCAGGAGCTGCCGCGGGGTGATGTGATACGTCATCCAATCGCCTTAGGGGCTCCAGTCTGGATTTGTGTAGGGTTTACTCCTTAGCTTTCTCTTCTCCCGAAGATACCCACAAGGCAGTGGGATCCGCAACCCTGGATAGGGGCCCATACCAGGTACTGTCAGCCGAAGCCAGCTGAGCTTGGGACTCGAGTAAGGCAGGGTCCTCACGCCCTGTAGCAGTACATAATGGAGCCATTACCCACTACAGTAAACAGGATTGTAACATCAGAAAATGGAGATACAAGAGGCTGCAAACACTGGAATACTGCTGGAAAATCTCAGTAGGTCAGGCAGCAGCTGTGGATGCAAATTGATGGCCGGCACCCATTTCAGACAGGTAGGGGGCAAACTCATGAAAGAAGGTGAAATTCCAATAATCCTGTGGGTTTGGGACTTTGGTGTTACTGGACTGGCAGATGTTCTTGATTGTTGGATGTTGTGCAGAATTGAAATTACAATTAATTAAAGTATTTTATAAAATTGAAGTTACCCTGTGTTATCATACAGTACTATGCAAAAGTCTTAGGCACATCTATATAGGGTGCCTATGACTTTTGGACAGTACTGTATTTGTCAACACAGAGCAGTGAAAAAGTCTGTAAATCAGGAGGAGACAAAGGATGTTGGGGCATGGTGAGGGTGGAGTGCTACGGGAGGGGTGTGGAACAGGTGGCAGAGAAGGAGTGCCAGGAGTGTGGAGTAGCACTAGTGCAGACATACCCAGCCTTGAGACATGAGGCAAGGTCATTGGATTCCAAACAATTGGTTATTGATCATTACAGAATTTGTCTCTGGTGCTTCCCCCTCACTTCTTTTCCCAACTACAATTCCTCTCTCACTCCACAATAGAGACCCATATCAGAATCATGTTTATCATCACTCACATATATCATGAAATTTGTTTTTTTTGCAGCAATGGTACAGTGCAATACATAAAATTACTATAGTGTGAAAAAGTGTTAAGCACCCTAGCTATATGTGGCTAAGACTTTTGCACAGTACTGTATACTTTCCAGTGAACCCAGTAAGTTTAAAAGGAGTGTAGGAAACATGGCAACAGTTTTTTTCTAGGGAGTGGGAAACAGGACCCTTGTTTAATGGGAGAGAGGGAAACAGGGCCTTTATTTAACAGGAGAGAAGGAAGTGGAATCTCAGTGAATTTAAAGGGGATGGATGGTGAATAGGGTTTCTGTGTTTTAAGGGAGCGAGAAACGGCCTTGGTGAGTTTAAAAGGGGTGGGAGACAGGGTCCCAGTGGATTTAAAAGGAGTGGGAATAGGGATTCCGAAAGGTTTAAATGGAGTCGGGGTCCCAGTGGGTTTAAAGGAAGAAATGGGGTTCCGCTTGGTTAAAAGGGAGTGGGGAAAATGGTGTCTAAGTGAGTTTAAAGGGAGCACATGGATTTCTTCCAGGTGCTGTGGTTTCCTTCCACAGTCTAAATACGTACCAGTTACTAGGTTAATTGATCATTGTAAATTGCCCTGATTAGGCTAGAGTCAAATCGAAGTTGCAGGGTAATGTGCCTTGCACTGTGCTACATCTCAATAAATAAATAAATTTGTGTCTTTCTTGTGAATACTGCTTATAACATGTCATGTGCATATGATGCTGGTGCAAGCCAAATTCATCCATAGAAGATATGCAGGTTTTTTTTTTAAACACAGAAAGTGGTGGATGTCTGGAATGTGCTTCTGTGGTAGTGGTAGAGGAAGAACATTGGAGACTTTTAGGAAACGTTTAGATAGGCATGTGAATCTGAGTAAAATGGAAAGATATGGACATTGTGCAGGCAGAAAAAATTAGTTGAGTTAGCCGTTTGATTACTAATTTAGATTAGATTAGATTATGAGGACACTCAGTCCTCGTTTATTGTCATTTAGAAATGCATTGCATTAAAAAATGATACAATGTTCCTTCAGAAACACAGGACAAACCAAGACTAAAACTGGCAAAACCACATAATTATAACATATAGTTCCAACAGTGCAAAGCAGTACCATAATTTGATAAAGAGCAGACCATGGGCACGGTAAAAAAAAAGTCTCAAGTCTCGATAGCCCCATCATCTCATGCAGACGGTAGAAGGGAAAAGCTCTCCCTGCCATGAACCTCCAAGCGCCGCAAACTTGCTGATGCGTTGGAAGCACCTGACCGCAGCCGACTCTGAGTCCGTCCGAAAACTTCGAGCCTCCGACACCGAGCACCAAGCACCATCTCTGCCGAGCGCTTCGGCCCCGCTCCAGCTGCCGAACAACAAGCAAAGCCGAGGATCTGGGGCCTTCCCTTCCGGAGATTCTGGATCACACAGCAGCAGCGGCAGCGAAACAGGCATTTTAGAAGTTTCACCAGATGTTCCTCCGTGCTCTCACGTCTGTCTCCATCAAATCAGGATTGTGCAGGGCATCCTACTTGACAGATAACAGATATCATTCACTGGAGTGGCTGCTGCAAACTGTGTCGTGCCGCCATCTTCTCCTCCCTCCTCAATTTAATTGGCTTATCGCAACATTGTGGGAATATGGGTGTGATCTCCCATAAACTAGTGCAAGTCTAACCACCCACCCTTGACACTGTGGCAAAGTTTACGGATGCTACAAAGATAGGTGGAGGGGCAAGTGAAGTTGAGGAAGCACGGAGGCTGCAGGGACTTGGGCAGATTAGGAGAATGGGCAAAGAGGTGGCAGATTGAATATAGCGTAGGGAAGTGTATGATCGTGCACTTCGGTAGAAGGAATAAAGGCGTAGATTATTTTCTAGATTGGGTGCAGATTCAGAATTCAGAGGTGCAAAGGGACTTGGGAATCCAAGTGTAAGTTAACTTGCAGGTTGAGTTGGTGATAAGGAAGGTAAATACAATGTTAGCATTCATTTTCAGAGGACTAGAATATAAAATCAGGTATGTAATGCTGAGGATTTATAAGGCATTAGTCAGACCACATGTGAAGTACTGTTAGCAGTTTTGGGCCCCATATTTTAAAAAAAAACAAACAAAGTGCAGGCATTTGAGCGGGTTCGGAGGACGTTTACAAGAATGATCTTGGGAATAAAGGGGTTAAGGTATGAGGAGCATTTAATGGCTGTGGGTGTGTACTCACTGGAGTTTAGAAGAATGGAGAAGGAGGATCTCATGGAAACATACTGTCTGTTGAAAGGCCTAGAGAGATTGGATGTGGGAGAGTCTAGTACCAGAGGGCACAGGCTCTGAATATGAGGACGGCTCTTTAGGACAGAGATGAAGAGGAATTTTTTTAGCCAGAGGGTGGTGAATCTGTGGAATTTATTGCCACAGATGGCTGTGGAGGCCAAGTCATTGTGTATATTTAAAGCAGAGGTTGATAGGTTCCTGATTAGTAAAGGCATCAAAGATTACACAGAGTAGGCAGGAGAATGGAGTTGAGATGGAAAGTAAATCAGCCGTGATGGAATAGTAAAGCAGTCTCAATGGACTGAATGGCCTAATTCTGCACCTATGTCTTATGGGCATTCAGTGGTGTTCTCATCGCACCAACAGCATCCTGGAGGTAACTATAAAGCAGCAACATAATTTCATGACTTTTGAACTCAGTGCCTTGACTAACATAGACAAGTATGCCATATGACTTCTTAACCACCCTTTCAATCTGTGTAGCCACTTTCAGGGAGCTATGAACTTGGAAGCTAAGATCCCTCTGCTCCTCAACACTGTTAAAGTATCGTCCTTCATGAAGCTGTAAATACTACCAATGGTGAGGTACATTGTGCCAAGATGTATCGGTCAAAGTCCGGTTCTCTGCAGTATTGTAAGTTCTTGGGCATTCATGTTTCCGTACCAGACCACGATGCAACCAGTCAGGGTACTTTCCCCAGTACATTATTAAAGTCTGATGGAGTGTTTGATGACAAGCCAAACCTCTGAAGAAACAAGATGTAGGCCATAAACAGAAGAGGTGTTGCAGATGCTAAAAGCAAGGATGTACTGCTGAGGCTATATAAGCACTTGCTCTATAAGATATAGGAGCAGAATTCATCACGGATGATCCATTTCCCTCTCAGCCCCAATCTCCTTCCTTCTCCATATATCCTTTCATGCCCTGACTAAGCCAGCATCTATCAACCTCTGCCTTAAGTTGGAAGTTTGGAGAGGAGGGGACTTCAATCAGGTCTACTGCCCAGGGACACAAGGCAGGAGCAGTTCGCAGCTGTGTAATACAGCTTTGACCAGTGGCCAATTGACGTTTAGGATTGATTAGTTGGAGCAAATTAAAGGAAGGTAGGTGCAAGAGCAGCACCGTCATCTGAACTGACATAGTTGAAGTGGTGATCTTAAAGCTTTAGCTCTTTGGGGCTTTTGTGAAGAGGGGCTTCACTCAGAGAAAGCAAAGGAAAGAAAAGCTAAAGTTTTTTTCCTTCTCTTTATATATGCTCAGCTCGGACAGTAGAGGTGTCAGGCAAGTTAGTGCAATGCTCCTCTTGTGGGATGTGGGAAGGAAGTGAGTCCTCCAGTATCCCTGACCACTACAACTGCGAGAAGTGCATCCAGCTGCAGCTTCTAAAAAAGAGTTGCAGCTGGAACTGCATGAACTCTGGATCATTCAAGAGGCTGAATGGGTGATCAATATGGCATATAGAGTGGTAATTACACTCAAGGTGCAGGAAACAGGAATCTGAGTGACATTTAGGAAGGGGAAAGGGGTTAAGGAGCCATTGCGGAGTACCCGTGGCTATCCCGCTCAACAACAGATATATCACTTTGGATACTGTTTGGGGGAGGGGGTGAGGGCGAATGACCTAACGGAAGAAAGTCACAGTGGTCAGGTCTCTGGCACTGAGTCTGACTCAGAAGGGGGAAGAAGAGGCATGCTGTCGTGATTGAGTATTCATTAGTTAGGGGAATGGACAGAAGCTTCTGTGGATGAGAACGAGATTTCCAAATGGTATGTTCCCTCCCAGGTGCCAGGTCTGGATATCTCGGATTGAGTCCTCAGCATTCTTAATGAACAGCTGGAAGTTGTGCTCCATGTAGGTACCAATGACGTGGATAGGACAAGTGACGGACTTCTGCATAATGAGTTTAGGGAGTTAGGTGCTAAGTTAAAAGGCAGGATCTTCAGGGTTGTGATCTCAGGATTGCTACCCATGCCACTTACTTGTAAGGCTAGAACTAGGAAGATTATGCATTTTAATACATGGCTAAGGAGTTGGTGCAGGAGGGAAGGCATAAAATTTTTGGATCATTGGGCTCTTTTCCAGGAAAGGTGGGACTTGTACAGAGGGGACGATTGGCACCTGAACTGGAGGGAGACTAATTTTCTAGTGGGAAGGTTTGTTAATGCTGCATGTTGGGGTTTAGACTAGATTTACAGCGGATGGGAACAAGAGTGCCAGAACAGTTAGTGGAGAGGTTGTGGAGGCAGATGTTGGTAAGACCTCAGACAAAGTTATGAATCGAAAGGTTGAGCATGGTGCGATAAAATCAAAAAGGGTTGAATACAGGATTCAAGGCGTTATATCTGAATGTGCGCGGTATACAGAATAAGGTAGATGAAACGGCAGCACCGTTGCAGGTTGCTAGGTATAATGTTGGAGGCATCATGGAATCCTGGCTGAAAGATTATAGCTGGGAGCTTAATGTACAAGGATACACATTATATTGAAAGGATAGGCAGGAAGGTATAGGGGGCAGCTTTGCTTTGTTGGTAAAAAATGAAAGGAAATCTTTAGAAAGAGGTGACATAGGGTCAGAATATGTTGAATCATTATGGATGGAGCTAAAGTACCACAAGGGTATAAAGACCCTGATGGGAGTTGTTTACAGATGTCCAAACAGTATTAAGGATGTGGCTTACAAATTACAACGGGGAGATAGAAAATGCATGCCAAAAGGGCAATGTTACAAAAGTCGTGAGGGACTTCAATGTGCAGATAGATTGGGAAAATCAGGTTGGTACTGGATTACAGGAAGGGAAATTTATAGAGTGCCTACAAGATGGCTTTTTACATCAGCTCGTGATTGAGTGCTCTAGGGGATCAGCTATTCTGGATTGGGTGTTGTGCAATGAATCAGAATTGATTAGAGAGTTTAAAGTAAAAGAACCCTTGGGAAAGTCATCATAATATAATCAAATTCACCCTGAAATTTGAGAAGGAGAAGGTAAAGTCAGATGTACCAGTATTACAGTGGAGTAAAGGAATTACAGAGGCTTGAGAGAGGAGTTGGCCAGAATTGATTGAAAAAGAACACTGGCAGAGGTGATGGCAGAGCAGCAATGACTGTAATTTCTGGAAGCAATTTGGAAGGCACTGGATATATACCTGTACATCCCAAAAAGGAAGAAATATTCTAAAGGAAAGATAACACAACTGTGGATAATGAGAAGTCAAAATCAACATAAAAGCCAAAGAGAGGGTATATAATAGAGCAAAAGTTAGTGGGAAGTTAGAGGATTGGGAAGCTTTTAAAAAACAAACTGAAGGCAACTAAAAAGTCATTAAAAGGTAAAGATGGAATACAGAAGTAAGCTAACCAATAACATTAAAGAGAATACCAAAAGCTTATTGAAATACATAAAGTATAAAAGAGAGGCAAGAGTGGATATCGGACCGCTGGAAAACGATGCTGGAGAGGTAGTAATGGGTAACAAAAAGGCAGATGAACTGAATAATTATTTTGCATCATCATTCACTGTGGAAGACACGAGGAATTGGAGGAAGTTCCAAGTGTCTTAAGTTACCATAACTAGAGAGAAGGTTCTCGGGAAACTGAAAGGTCTGAAGGTCGGTAAGTCACCTGAACTAGATGGTGTACACCCCAGAGTTCTTAAAGAGGTGGCTAAATAGATTGTGGAAGCATTAGTAATGATCTTTCAAGAACCACTAGATTCTGTAATGGTTCCAGAAGAATGGAAAATTATTAATATCACTGCTCTCTTCAAGAAGGTAGAGAGGCAAAAGAAAGGAAACTATAGGCCAGTTAGTATGACGTCAGTGGTTGGGAAGACGTTGGAATCGATTATTAAGGATGAGGACTCAGGTCACTTGGAGGCACATGATAAAATAGGCTGTAGTCAGCATGGTTTCCTCAAGGGGGATATCTTGCCTAACAAATTGGTTGGAATCCTTTCAACAAATAACAAGCAGGATAGACAAAGGAAAATTGGCTGTTATGTTCTTGATTTTCAGAAGGCCTTTGACAAGGTGCCACACATGATTCTGGTTAACCAGCTATGAGTCCATGGTATTACAAGAAAGATTCTACCATGGATAAAGCAGTGGTTGATAGGCAGGAGACAAAGAGTGTGAATAAATGGAGCCTTTTCTGGCTGACTGTTGGTGACTAGTGGTATTCCATGGGGTCTGTGTTGGGTCCAGTTCTTTTTACTTTGTATGTCAATGATTTGGATGATGGTATTGACGGCTTTGTTGCAAAGTTTGCAGATGATATGAAGATAGGTGGAGGGACGGGTAATTTTGAGGAAGTAGAGAGGTTACGGAAGGACTTAGACAGATTAGGAGAATGGGCAAAGAAAAGGCAGATGAAATGCACTGTTGGGAAGTGCATAGTCATGCACTTTGTAGAAGAAATGAAAGGGTTGACAATTTTCTAAATGGAGAGAAAATATGAAAAACTGAGGTGTAAAGGGACTTGGGAGACTTTGTGCAGGATTCCCTGAAGGTTAATTTGCAGGTTGAGTCTGTGGTGAAGAAGGCAAATGCAATGTTAGCATTCATTTCAGGAGGACGAGAATATAAAAGCAAGGATGTAATGTTGAGACTTGTTATAGCACTGGTGAGTCCTCACTTGGAGTATTATAAACAGGTTTTGGCCCCCTGTCTTAGAAAAGATATGCTGAAACTGGAGATGATTCAAGGGAGATTCACGAAAATTATTCCAGAATTGAAAGGCTTGTCATATGAGGAGCGTTTGATGGCTCTGAGGTTCTACTCACTCGAATTCAGAAGAATGAGGGGAGATTGCATTGAAACCTATGGAATGTTGAAAGTCATCAATAGAGTGGATGTGGAGAGGGTGATTCCTGTGGCTGGGTCTGAGACCAGAGGGCACAGCCTCAGAATGGAGATGAGGAGTAATTTCTTCAGTCAGAGAATGGTGAATCTGTGGAATTGATTGCTACAAGTGGCTGTGGAGGCCAAGTCATGGGGTCTATTTAAGGCAGACATTGATAGATCCTTGATTAGTCAAGGCATGATGAGATACAAGGAGAAGGCAGGAGACTGGCACTCACAGGAAAATTAGATCAGCTATGATGAAATGGCAGAGATGACGCGACGGGCCAAATGGCCTAATTCTGCTCCTATATCTTGTGGGCTTAAATATACCTAATGACTTGGCCTCTACAGCCTCCTGTGCCAAAGTATTCCACAGATTCACTACTCTCTAGCTAAAGAAATTCTTCCTGATCTCCGTTCGAAATGGACATCCTTCTATTCTGAGGCTGTGTCCCATGGTCTTATACTCCCCTACCATAGGAAATATCCTCTCCACATCCACTCTTTCGAGGCCTTTCAATATTCAATACTTTTCAATGAGCTCACCCCCACCCCCATTATTCTTCTGAATTTGAGTGAGTAGCCTAGAGCCATCAAATGCTCCTCATATGACAAGTTTTTCAATCCCGGAATAATTTTCATGAACCTTTTTTGAACCCTCTCCAATGTCAGCACATCCTTTCTTAGATAAGGGGTATTGGAGTATTGTGAGCAGTTTTTAACCCCATATTAAGAAAGGGTGTGGTGGTGTTGGAGAAGGTCCAGAAGAATTTCACAAGAATTATTACGGGAATGAAAGGGTTAATATATGAGAAATGTTTGATACCTTTTGGTCTGTTTAGAAGATTGAGAGGGGAGCTCATTGACACCCATTAGATATTGAAAATCCTAGGTGGAGTGAACGTGGAGAGGGTGATTTCTATAGTGGAGGAGTCTAGGACCAGAGAGGGCATAGCCTCAGTATACAAAGGTGGTCCCTTTAGAATGGAAATAAGGAACTCCTTTAACTAGTGTGTGGAATTAATTGCCACAAATGGCTGTGGATGCCAAGTCATTTGGTACATTTAAAGCAGAGGCTGATAGGTTCTTGATTAGTGAGGGCATCAAAGGTTACGGGGATAAGGCAGGAGAATGGGGTTGACAGGGATAATGTCAGTCGTGATAGAATGATGGAGTAGGCTTGATGGGCAAAATAGCATAAAGTTTCTCCTATATCTAATGGACTTATGGAAACCGAAAGCAATGCTCAAAATGCCAGAGGACACTCAGCGAGTCAGGCAGTATTTATGTAGGCAATGAACAGTTGACATTTCAGGCCAAGATCCTACATCAGAGACCCTTCATTACTGATGAAAGGTCTTGATCTGAAACATTGGCTTTTTATTCAGCTCCATAGCCACAGCCTGAGTTGCTACATTCCTCCAGCATTTTGAGTGTGTTGCCAATGTCACTGGCACTTATCATTGCATCTTTGTGACACTAATGAAGGCAGATCACAGCTGGATGTAGAACAGTCCATGTACCCTCATTAAGCACTTTATGATCTTATGATCTGCCAAGCTGTGCATAATAGGGGCAGCATGGTAGTTTAGTGGTTAGTGTAAAACTATTTTTGTGCCAGTGACTGGGGTTGTAAGGAGTTTGTACGTTCTCCCTGTGACCTCATGGGTTTCCACTGAGGTGCTCTGTTTTCCCCCCACATTTCAAAGATGCATGGGTGAGTAGGTAACTTAGTTACATGGTATAATTGGGAAGTACAGGCTCGTTGAGCCAGAAGGGCTTGCTATCGTGCTGAATCTTGTCACAAAAACTCACTGTGCTTCCCTTTGCAGAATATCATGTGTGAGGTCAGCTGCACCCTTGCTGTATCGCTGGACATCCAGATCCTGTGGGCAAAATTGGGTCCGCTCTCCAATCCTCAGTCCGCTGTGCTGGGTGCTCGCTTCCAGTACCACACCCAGGAAGTTCAGGTGGGTGCCTTGTCTGTTCCTCACAGGGGTGACCATTTGAGAGCCTTTCAAGGCAGCACCAAGAGTTTTGAGGTAATAGGTGGGCATTCGAAACTTGAGGAGGCCAGAGACCCTTCTTTTGATGGCAGTGGATCTCTGGAGCTTTCTTATTCCAGAATGTGGTGGAGATGGGATTGGGAGTCCTTGTGCAGGATTCCCTAAAGGTTAACTAGCAGGTTGAGTTGGTGGTAGAACAGAGGGATATGGGAATACCAATCCATAATTCCTTGAAAGTGGCATCACAGGTAGATAGGGTTGTGAAGCGAGATTTTGGCCTATTGATTAGAAGGTAAGAGCTATAAGGAGAGGTTGGACAAACTTGGGTTGCATTTTCTGGTGCGACAGGGGCTGAGGGGAGATCTGAAATAGGTTTATAAGATTATGAAAGGCATAGATAGAGTAGAGAGCCGATATCCTTTTCCACTGGGTGGAAATATCTAATACCAGTGGGCATGCATTTATGGTGAGAGATGGCAAGTTGAAAGGAAATGTGCGGGGCAGGGTTTTTTTTTTACACAGACTAGTGGATGCTTGGAATATTCTGCCAAGGTGGTGGTAGAGGCATATATGATAAACGCATTCATGAGGCTCTCAGAATGTCCAGGGAATTGGGGGGATAATCTGTATGCAGAAAAGTTTAATGTAGTTCCACATAAACAAGGTTTTGCAGATGTTGGAAATCTAGAGCAACAGACACAAAATGATGGAGGAACTCAGCAAATCAGGCAGTGGAGGGTAATAAACAATTGAAGTTTCAGACCAAGGTCCTTCACCAGGACTGGAAAGGAAGGGAGAAGAAGCCAAAATAAGAAGATGGGGGAGAGGGGAAGGAGCACAAGCTGGAAAATGATTAGGTGATGCTAGATGAGGGGGAATGGTAGGTAGGTGGGGGAGGGGAGGGATTAAGTGTGAAGCTGGGAGTTGATAGGTGGAATACAGCAAAAATGAGTGGGAAGTTTAGAGGACTGGGAAGTATTTAAAAAAACAATAAAGGCAACTAAAAAAACCGTAAGAGGTGAAAAGATAAAATATGAAGGTAAGCTGGTTAGTAATATCAAAAGTGATACTTTTTTTTGGATATGTAAAGAGTAAAAGCTGGAGTATATAGTAGACAGCTGGAAAATGATGCTGCAGAGGTAGTAATGGGGGTCAAGGAAATGGTGGATGAACTGAAGGAGAATTTTGCATCCATCTTCACTGTGGTAGACACTGGTAGTATGTCAGAAGTTCTAGAATGTCAAGGGGCAGAAGTGAGTGCAGTTTCTCTTACTAGGGGGATTGTGCTTGGAAACTGAAAGGTCTGAAGGTAGATAAGTCAACTGGACCTGATGGGACTACACCCCAGAGTTCTAAAAGAGGTAGTTAAAATATTGTGGATGCACTAGTAACAATCTTTCAAGAATCAATGGATTCTGGTACAGTTCCAGAGGACTGGAAAATTGCAAATGTCACTCCACTCTTCAAGAAAGGAAGGATGCAGATGAAAGGAAGCTATAAGAGATAGATAGGTTCTTAATGAGTCAGACACGAATGGTTATGGGGAGAAGGCAGGAGAATAGGGTTGAAAGGGCGGAGCAGACTTGATAGACCGAATGACCTAATTCTGCTCCTATGTCTTATGGTCTTATGAAGAGCTGAAGAAACAGAAATCTGATAGGAGAGTGGACTATTGGAGAACGGGAATGAGGAGGGGATGCAGAAGGTGGTGATAGGCAGGTGAGAAGAGAAGGGGTGAAAAGGGAGACAAAGGGGAATGGAAAAAGAGAGAAGAAGGAGTGGTTACCCTAGTTAGGCATTTGATTACTTGTGTAATTAGACTGGCAGATTACAGTCTGCCAAAGGGCCTGTTCTGGTGCACTGATCTATGTTCTGTGTAAGGATCTACAGTGTCTTAATAACATCTCATTGTTTCACAGTGTTCAAGAACCAAAGTCTCCCTGAGATCCTCTGTCATCTTTGTGGAGACCACTCGCTACCCGCCGTCACCCAGGGGCCAGCCGTCCCTGGACTGGAAGCTGCCTATTGACTTCTTCTACCCGTTTCGAGTCTCGCGGGCTGGAATTGCTGAGCCAGCGGGTGGGGCACTGGGTCCCGTCTATGCTGTGGCTGTAGTGCTTTTCCTGAGTCAGCGGTGAGGACTGGACAATCTGATTGTGGCAGGATTGACAGATGGGGGTGGGTGGAGTCACTGGGCGGGCAGCTTTTGCTGAATGCAGGAGGGCTGGCGCATGGCATAGCTCTTCCTGGTCTTTGCACAGAGGCAGGACATGTGAATTACACAGGGTGCTGGATAGGGATGATTGCACACTTCACAGGGTCCTGGGCTGGGACAGGAATGTGGATTATGCAAGTTCCTGGACTGGGACACAGTGGATGTGGATTACACAGGGTGTGTGCATTACTCAGGGTCCCAAGGTGGGTCAGGGTGTGGACTACACAGAGTCATGGCTGGGACAGAAGTTGTAGTTACACTGAGGTCTGATCTTGGACAGCGGGTGGCATGCATTATTCCAGGTCCTGGTCTTACACTGGGTGTTGGGCTAAGTGAGAGGGTGTGGTTACAGAGCATCCAAGACAGGTAAATAGGTCCCACAGCAGCACTCCAGAGGGATATGGGACCCACTTAGACCAAGGAGTTCTTGTCCATTTAAAGCCCCCTCCAGGAAGTGTATTGGGGAAATGTATCAGGGCAGGATGCAGGGGGTGTATGAATCCCTCCCTACCGCCCCTGCCCCCCAAATGTGTGCTGCCTCTATATCAGGTAGGAGAGGTTCTGAACCAAACCAGAGGCATCAACACAAACATGTGGAGTGCGAGCCTTTGACTCAAAGCCTGCTTATTTGAGTGCTTTTGAGGTTCATCCCTTGCTTCTGAGCATGAAGTGCCTTGTCCCAGCCCCTGCCACCATTCTTGAGCAGGACAGAAAGGGGACGACCTTGAATACAATGTTGTTCCGAACCAATTAAATTATAAATCAATGTCCACCAAAACTTATTCCTTCTGCCTACATAATGTCCATATCCATTCATTTCTTGCTGATTTGCGTGCCTATCTCAGATCCACCGAAATGCTTCTATTGTATTTACCACCACAACCATAGTTCTACCACAACTCTATGTATACAAAAGCTTACCCCACACATCTCCTTTGAAATCACTCCCTTTCACCTTAAAGGCATGGCTCTGGTATTAGACAGTTCAATCCTGATAAAGGATACTGAGTGTCCATTCTATCTTTGCCCCTCTTAATTTTCTAAACCTCTATGCGGTCTCCTCTCAGCCTCTGTTCCACAGAAGACAATCCAAGTTTGTTCAACCTTGCCACATAAGTTAATAAGCTGCTTAAGAAGGCACATGGTGTGCTGGTTTTCATTAAACCATTAAATATAGGAGCAGAATTAGACCATTTAGCCCATCGAGTCCGCTCTGCCATTCTATCGTGGCTGATCCCTTTTCCTCTCTCAGCCCCATTCTCCTGACTTTTCTCTGTATCCCTTCATGCCATGACTAATCAAGAATCTATCAACCTCTGCCTGAAGTATATCCAATGATTTGGCCTCCACTGTTGCCCGTGGGAATGAATTCCACAGTTTCACCACTCTCTGGCTAAAGATATTCCTCCTCAACTCTGTTCTAAAAGGGCGTCCCTCTATTGAGGCTCTGTCTGGTCTTAAACTCCTCCACAATAGGAAACATCCTCTTCACATCCACTGTATCAAGGCCTTTCAACATTCAATGGGTTTCAATGAGGGCACCCCTCATTCTTCTGAATTTCAGTCAGTGGAGGCCCAGAACCATCAAACGCTCCTCATATGTTCAACCTCTCAACTCTGCAGTTATTTTTATGAACCTCCTTTGAACCATCTCCAATGTCAGCACATCTTTTCTTAGAGAAGGGGCCCAAAACTGCTCTCAGTACTACTAAGTGTAGCCTCACCAGTGCTTGGTAAAGCCTCAATATTGCATCCTTGCATTAGCCGGGGGATTATGTTCAGAAGAAGTAATGTTGCAGCTGTATAGACTGCACTTGGAGTATTGTGTTCAGTGCTGGTCACCTCATTATAGGAAGGATGGGGAAGCTTTAGAGAAGGTGCAGAGGAGAATTACCAGGACGCTGCCTGGATTAGTGAATATGTCTTTTGAGGAAAGGTTTAGCAGGGTAGGGCTTTTCGTTTTGGAGTGGAGGAAGATGAGAGATGACCTAGTAGACTTTGAGAAGCATAGATGGAGTGGACAGCCAGCATCATTTTCCCAGGGTGACAATGGCTATTTGTTTAAAGTAATTTGAGGAAAAGTTAGGGAAGGTGGCACGGGTAGGTGTTTTACATAGAGAGTTGTGGGTGCCTGGAATGCACTGCTGGGGATGGTGGCAGAGGGTGATATAACAGAGACATTAAAGACTCAGATGGGCACATGAACGTAAGAATATTGGAAGGTATTAGGTGGATCAAAATCATGGGCTGAAGAACCTGTACTCTGCTGTATTGTGTTGTTCTTAACATTTTATATCACAAGCTCTTTAATCCAGGTGGCATCCTGGTAAACCTCTTCTGCACCCTAAATTCTACATATCTTTCCCATAATGGGATGACCAGAACTGAATGCAATCCTCCAGAAGCACCCTAACAACTGCAATGTATCTTCCTGACTCTTGAACTTAATTGTTACCTGTTGACTTGAGGTTAGTGGGAATGTACACAGGCTCGCGGGTTTTAATACTTGTTTGTATTTGGATCTTTATAAATAAAATTCATATATTTTATTTTCAACTGACATAATTTGTGTGTCTCCTTTACCAAACATGAGGAAGGGGAGGGCAAGATCAAAAGAAAAAAAATGTGCAATAATACCACAGTATGTAATAGTTAGAGCAGCAGTCTTACAGTTCAGGGTCATTGGAGTTCAGAGTTCAATTCTACCGTCCTCCATAAAGAGTTCATCCAGGTTTCCTCCGGGTGCTCCGTTTTCCTCCCACATTCTAAAGACCGACTAGTTAGTAAGTTAATTGGTCATTGTAACATGTCCTGATTAGGCTAGGGTGAAACAGGTGGGATGCTGGACAGTGCAGCTTGTTAGGCCAGAAGGTCCTGTTCAGTGCAGTATTACTAAGTAAAAATAAAATACATATATGCTCAAACAGATTGATGTTAAGTACAGGAGCACATAATGTGATTGACAGGAAAGGATAAAGTGGTGATTGGGGGTGTGGAGTGGGGTGCATTAGTGGGTAGCGGCCTGATTTCTTGGGGAAAGTAGCTATTTTCGAATCTTGTGGTCCTGCTGTGAATGCAACATAGCCTCCTCCCTGATGGGAGTGGGAAAACAGTCCATAAACTAGGTATTGGGCTCCGTCATGATGCTACTGGTCCTTTTCTGGTACCTTTCTGAATATGTGTCTTCAATGGCGAGTAGGTTGGTGAAGGTGATGTGTTGGGCTGTTTTGAATAACTGTAGTTGATTCCTTAGGTTTGTTTCCCTGTTTTATAATTACATTACTGTAAGTGAATTAAGTCATAGGGTGAATAGGTAGTGGAGAAACATGGGAACGATTCATTTGTTTAATGTCATTTGCAGTACAAAGGTGTAAAGGAGAACAAAATATTTGTTACTCTAGATCCTATGCAGCACAAAATAACAATGAGATAAAGAACACAATAATAAAAGAAAGACAAATAATATATGGTAAATCCAGTAATGCTTATATATGGATGGTGTGTACATAAATGGACAACAGGTACTGGAGTGTCTGCACATAAGGTGACTCTGGACAGGACATGATAATGCAGTGGCAGCAGAGTTGTGGTGTGGTGAGTTAGTGGGTGGAGGTGTTGATCACTATTAATTCATCAGGAATGCAACTGTTTTTGAGTCTGGTGGTCCTGGTGTGGATGCTACATAGTGTGGGGCTAACAGTCCATGAGCAGGATGAGACCAGGCAGGGAAACCACTAACACAGAACATAGAAATCTACAGCACATTACAGACTGTTTAGTTAACAATGTTGAGCCGACCATGTAACCTACTCTAGAAACTGCCTAGAATTTCCCTATTGTATCCGCTTCCATGACTGCCGCTGGTGGTGCATTCAACACACCCACCACTCTCTGTGTGAAAATATACATTAAGTATAAATGTAAAAGCAATCCTGTTGAATGCTATGTAGAAGTATCTATTATATACATAGACTAATTGTATATACATAAACTGACGCTATGTGATGTCTATCGTGGTGGTGGGGGGTCGTGGGTTGGGTTAGTGGGTGGAGGTACTGATCAGCCTTACTGCTTGGGAAAAGTAACTGTTTCCGAGTCTGGTCGTCCTGGTGTGGATGCTGTGTAGCCACTTCTCTGATGGGCGTGGGACAGTCCATGAGCAGGGTGGGTGGGATCCATTATGATATTGCTGGCCTTTTCCTGCCACCTTCCTGTAATTACATCCTTGATGGTGGGTGCACTGGTGTTATGCTCATATTGAAAGGGAGAACAGTGGTAAGTGGTTGGATCTGCCAAAGGCATCAAAGTTTTCAAAGTGAAAGTATATGTCACCATATGCTACTCTGAGATTCATTTCCTTCCGAGCATTCACAGTAGAGCTAAGAAATACAGTAAAATCAATGATAAACTACCTACAAAGACAGGCAAACGACATAATGTGCAAAGGAAAACAAACTGTGCAAATACAAAAAAAATGTTTTAGATGGTAGGTAGGCTTGTGCCAATGTTTTAACAACCTGTGTAAAACCCTCCTGTCTGCCATAATGCAGTTTCTGTACCACACAGTGATGTAGCATGTTAAGGTGCCTAACAAATTACATTGGTAATCTGTTGTCCAACTGAATTAATTACACCTTCTATATCTTGCATTTCCTGTGTGTACATATGCCTACTTAAAATGCTTCTATTGCATCTGCCTCCACCACCACCTCTGGGAGCACGTTCCAGGCACCCACCACCCTCTTCCAAAAAAACTTGCCCTGCACATCTCGTTTGAACTCATCCCCTCGCTCTTTCAATGCATGCTCTTGAATATTAGACATTATGAAGCTGTGGGGAAAATACTAGCTGTCTATGCCAGAGTCTTAATATTATATAAATCTCAATCAGATCTCTCTGCTCAGCCTACACCAACCCAGAGAAAGCAACCCAAGTTTTCCCAACCTCTCATTATAAGCACATGCCCTCTCATGCATAAGACCGTAAGGCATAGGAGCCAAATTAGGCCAATTGGCCCATCTTGTCTGATCAAGGCTGATTATTATTCCTCTCAATCCATTCTCCTACATTCTCCCCGTAATGTTTGATGCCTTTAATAACCAAGAACCTATCAAATTCCACTTGAAATATACTCAATGACGTCCATGGCAATGAATTCCACAGTATCACCAACCTCTCTGGCTAAAAGAATTCCTCCTGATCTCTGTTATAAATGGATGTTCCTGTATTCTGAGGCTCTACCCTCTGAAACTAAACTTCTCTGTTGATGAAACATCCTCACCAGATGCACTGTATTTAGGCCTTTCAGTATACGAAAGGTTTCAGTGAGAGTGTACAGTGAGAGTGGTGATACGCTGTAATAGTTTGAGGTGGCAATAGTTTTATATATCATTATCGGGACAAGGTATACCTGTTCATATTTCATACTCTTTCAATTTCCTCTTTTAATTCAGAATATTTCTGTTGTTATATTGCTTATTGATTTCTGTCGGTTATGTGCGTTTGGAAAGACTATGTGTACTAAGTAAGTGGTTCTTGCTTTTTCGTCCCATCCTTGTTTATTCCGTATGGTTATTATCCATTGCCATATATGCAATAATGGCTCTGTCGTAATAGAATTTGCAGTACCCTGACTCTAAAACTAGATTAGGTTTACATTTACAATAAGGTATGGTGTCTTTTATGAGTTTACATTTCAAAGCAAGATTTTAGTGACTGGTGTTTGCCAGTTGATTGTGTTTGTGTAAGTAATCAGATTGAGTTAAACTGCTGTGAGGTCCTGTAATGTGTTAGATTGTTTCTGGTTTCTCTTGGCATTTTCTGCATGAATTCTCTGGAATTTGATGTTTTTATTAGGTAATGTTGATTTTTTTTTTGTGTTACCACCTGGTCCTGTATTGCCATAAGGAAACCCACTGTTTCTGGGAAGAGGACCCAATTCTGAGCCAGGTGTTCGATGCTTTCTTGATGACATCTAGTTTGATCAGGTCTTGTGGATATCTTTCTTAGAGGGCCATGCTCTTCCGTTGATCAACTTTTTCTTCTATAGTGATGATTTTTTTTTCTCTTTTTCTGAGTTAGGATTTAATTTAAGTTTAGTGGTTTGTGCTTCATACCAGAATTGCATATGCTCCCGTGGAGTGCTGTGTCCTGTGTTAGTCACTGGTAAGCAGCAAAAACGTGAGATAATTGATAAAAAAAAAGAGGAAATAAATACGAACTCTGCAGGAGTAGAATGAGAGGATTTTCATTTGCCTTGGATTCAGTGAACATTGCGGAGATACAGTACCACGTTCATTTCTAGATTAATCGGCTGCTGTGACATCAACAGAAGCACAGAAAACCATTGTAACGTACAGCAGAGTTTTAAATAAAGAGGAACAGTGAAACATTCAGGTCAAAATGTAAACAGGACAGACATTTGACAATATTCGTAAAAGCTGAAAATAGAGCCATTGCTTTTAAACTGTCATGTTACACGGCACACCGGTCTTTTCCCTAAAGGAGATCTGACGCCATGGACATTTATGTGTTACTACAATATGTGCACCATATATAATAATGTTGATGCAATGTGTTTGTTCAAGTGACTAACCAGGGAAAATGATCAGAGCTATAACCTTGCTACTGGAGACTGATCCTCTATAAATTAGTGCCTTTTGGACTAGATCAGCTGCGAGTGGCTGCCAGTGCTTTGCATTCCGGAGCAACGAAAATCACTGCTTCTCACTGAAATGCAATATCCAATAATCTGGCGGATGGAAGACATTTTCCAGCCTGTTATTTCAGCCATTGGGATTCCCGGTAAGCTATTGACTCATCTGGCTTTGGTGGAAATTCATACTTAATTTCAATCTCCAGACGTGTATCTCTGGTGACCCATCGAATCCCAGCATTTCAAAAACGGGATTTCGTGGTCTCGTATCCTTTTGTCTTGTAGCAACTGCATCATGACTGCGTTTCTGCAGCAAGGGTACTGATAGTGGATTACATGTTTAAGTGTAGTGGGGGCAAGTATCAGACTGTATGGCGGAAATTGGACCATCGGCAACTTTTAGCAGTAACATTGATGTGTAAAAAACCTCCTCTGCAATTTCTTTCAGGGTATTTGAAATCAGAGGCTGAATTTGAGTTCGTTGGGTAAGTTGCAGAGTCCACGAAGCGAACGCAATTTCAGAATGAACAGAGACATTTGAGTTAATTAGCTATCAAAGTAGCGAGACATGTTTCATTATTTCTATAGCAGACATCATTACCGGGGGACAAACTGCCGATCTGGTTAGTTGCATCTTATTGGCATCCCCTTCTGTTCCCTATTGATGCATTCAATGTGAATCGTACGTCTCGTTTTGAGGTTACCAAATTGCGCTAAAAGTGCTGTGACCAGCGGACCGGTCACTGGGGTGCAGCAAGTGTGTGACTGGTTGATGGGACAATACCTCCCTCTGCCGGATCGCTGCGTTCATTTCAGATCAGGTAGCAAATAAGCTATAGGTGCCAGAATCTGAAAGAGAAAAAAATGATGAATGCTCAAAGAACTCAGCCAGTAAAGGAGCACAGAGGAAAGTGGAACAATAGCGTTGAGGAGAAGTGTACTGGACAGTAAATCTCCACTAGTTAACTTTATCCTGCATTGCTGTCTCTCCTGCCATTGACTTAATTTGATTTACGACGTTACGGTGCCAGTAAACGCAAACACGAGGAATTCTGCAGATGCTGGAATTTCAAGCAACACACACAAAAGTTGCTGGTGAACGCAGCAGGCCAGGCAGCATCTCTAGGAAGAGGTACAGTCGACGTTTCAGGCCGAGACCCTTCGTCAGGACTAACTGAAGGAAGAGTTAGTAAGAGATTTGAGAGGGGGAGATCCGAAATGATAGGAGAAGACAGGATGGAGCCAAGAGCTGAACAGGTGATTGGCAAAAGGGATATGAGAGGATCATGGGACAGGAGGCCCAGGGAGAAAGAAAATGGGGAGGGGGGGAACCAGAGGATTTTTTTTAGTGTGACTGTATTTTACTGATTATACTTACTTTGCACTGTGTGTGTCTGCTGATACTGTATTTTGACCTTGTAATGCAGTTTCATTTGGTTGTATTTATGGGTATTCATGTATGGTTGCAAGACAATTAAACTCAAACTTGAACCGGTAAAAGCAGCAGCTGATCTACGACCCGTTGCATGGAGATGTATCCTCACTTTATTCACTTCCATTACATCTTCCCTCCAGACAGATGGGGCTCATCAGCTGTGGTTGGCACGTCATCTGGCGGAAGGCTCATCTGATCTCAAACCTCCACTGCCTTGTGGCTGTACCCACTCATGGGGAAGGCTTTGGGAGTAAACCCCAAAGAAATGTCTGGAGCTGGAGTCCCTGACACAGTCCTACGTTGAAGTCTCCTCTCAGCCTAATGAAGGTCTCAGCCCTGAAGAAGGGTCTTGGGCCAAAACATCAACTGTTTACTCCCCTCCATAAATCCTGCCTGACTTGCTGAGTTCCTCCAGCACTTTTGGTGCGTTACTCCTCTCAGCCTTCCAATCTCTCTTCTTGATGATGTTGGATGTGGCCATTCAACCCACTGATCCGATGCCAGCTCTCACCCATCAGTTCTGTTTCCCCCATTTATCTCCCTGCAATCGTATTAACCCTTGTCATACAGCATAAAAATTGGACCTGCCCTTCACCAAGTGCAAGGATTGTTGGATTTAGGTTCAGATTGTTGTTTTAGTTGTGTTTTTCCTTGTAGCTTTAGCTTATTCTACACCTAATCACCCATTTGTCTGTAAATTGTAGTATGAGGGGTGATTGATAAGTTCATGGCCTAAGGTAGAAGAGGTCAATTTTAGAAAACCTAGCACATTTATTTTTCCTACATTTACACACTTAGTCCAGCGGTTGTGGAACATATGGATCCCTTCTATAGAAGTCAGTGACTTGGACCTCCAAAAGCGGTCCACAGCAGGGGTGACTGATAAGTTTGTGGCCTAAGGTAGAAGGAGGTGAATTATTAACTTCAAACTTTCTGCATTATCACTCAAAGAGTTGAACTGCACTTGCATGTAACGAGAGCTGTATAACTCATCTCCTTCCCCCTTAGGCCACAGATTTATCAATCACCCCCTACTGTGGACCACCTGGAGGTCCAAGACGCTCTCGTTACATGCACGTGCAGTTCAACTCTTTGAGTGATAATGCAGAAAGTTTGAAGGGTCCAGGACAAGCCCACTGAAATAGTAACATCCGGGAATTTAACATTGCTAACCCTCTCCACCTCTGATGCTCCGATGAGGACTGGCTCGTGGACCTCTGGTTTCCCTCTCCTGAAGACTACGACCAGTTCCTTGGTTTTGCTGCCGTTGACTGAGAGGTTGCTGTTATGACACCACTCAGCCAAACTTTCAATCTCCCTGTAGCAGTTATACTTTATTCTACATGCTGTTATTATCTTACCTTGCACTACGTGCCATTGTATGAATTGATCTCATTTGGGTCCTTCACTATCCCGGGGAGGGAGGGATGAGAGTGTCAATCAACTGTTAATCAAAGCAGCCTCGCAAACATTGCCCACGCACATTTCAAAGCTGCAGAAGGAAATTCCATAGACCGCGGGCGAACGAGTTTCGACCAGTGGAAGGACATGATTGTCTTTATTTAAGGCTGACCCCACACTCCCCTCCCCTCCTCAGACGCTGCTTGACCCGCTAAGTTCCCACACACTCCCCTCCCTCCAGTGTCTTACCCGTCCTCAGGTTTCTTTCCCCTGTCTCTGGCCGTCCGAAGCTCCCGGTCCCGCCACCTGCCGACAGCAGCAATCACAAAGAGTGCAGAATAACCGCAACGGCAGCGGCGGCAAAAGCCACCATCATCGTACCTCGGCCGCCGCCATTGCCAGGTGACGGTGCCACCTGCGTACACAGACGAGATGCCATCGGCTTCGCGCACGCCTATCGCTGCCAGGGTCGCGGATCCCTTGTGACGTCATGGCGCCCTTTGTTCACTGGACGTTACCCTTTTCCTCTCACTGAACCCATTGCCCGGCAACGCGGGTGTTCTGCTTTGTGATGTCAGCTCCAATCAAAGCCGGGAGACGGGTCACCGCCACTCCGCTTGGGATCACGTGACTGGGAAGCGTCACAAGGAGGGAGGAGCGTGTCAATCAAAGAATTCTTGCAAACATTTCGAACAATGTCCATTCACATTTCAGAGCAAACCTAACGGCCTCCGAGTTACACGTGCAGTTTGCAGACATTTAAGAAGGAAATTAATTTATTTTGACTTCTGATTTTAGAAATACAGCACGGAACAGGCCCTCTTAGCCGCACTGTCTAGAAACCCAGCGAGTTAACTCTCAGCTAACCAGTTCAAGGTGCATTTATTATCAAAATATATATATATTACATCAAAGTTGCTGGTGAACGCAGCAGGCCAGGCAGCATCTCTAGGAAGAGGTGCAGTCGACGTTTCAGGCCGAGACCCTTCGTCAGCACTAACTGAAGGAAGAGTGAGTAAGGGATTTGAAAGTTGGAGGGGGAGGGGGAGATCCAAAATGATAGGAGAAGACAGGAGGGGGAGGGATGGAGCCAAGAGCTGGACAGGTGAAAGACAAAAGGGGATACGAGAGGATCATGGGACAGGAGGTCCGGGAAGAAAGACGGGGGGGGGGGGTGGACCCAGAAGATGGGCAAGAGGTATATTCAGAGGGACAGAGGGAGAAAAAGGAGAGTGAGAGAAAGAATATGTGCATAAAAATAAGTAACAGATGGGGTACCAGGGGGAGGTGGGGCCTTAGCGGAAGTTAGAGAAGTCGATGTTCATGCCATCAGGTTGGAGGCTACCCAGACGGAATATAAGGTGTTGTTCCTCCAACCTGAGTGTGGCTTCATCTTTACAGTAGAGAAGGCCGTGGATAGACATATTAAAGTGGGAATGGGACGTAGAATTAAAATGTATGGCCACTGGAAATTCCTGCTTTCTCTGGCGGACAGAGCGTAGGTGTTCAGCGAAACGATCTCCCTGTCTGCGTCGGGTCTTGCCAATATATAGAAGGCCACATCGGGAGCACCGGACACAGTATATCACCCCAGCCGATTCCAATTCAGTTTCTGGGCAATATTAAAGCCCAGGGTATTGATTGCAGGTGTCAGTGAATACAATTTCATGTCAAAGGGAAAGGCATGGATTTCCTGTTGCTGCGTAGTGCCATTGTTTTGTACTTCTGTCGCGAGAATGTCACTTTGCACCTATCGTCGCCCAGATCTCACTACGTTCGTATGTGCACTTATGCGTTAACCGAAGAGTTGCTCTTTCTTTTCTAAATATTGCGAACTCAATATCTCCTTACTATGGAAGGAAAGGTAACGATGAATCATTGAAGATAGCTGGGACATATACACTCCTGTAGCGAGCTGCTCTGCAAGAGGTAATTGAACTTTGTCCACCACAGCCATCCTCCTTTGTCATTGGTATTATTCTCCCTCGCTGATATTTTTATGTAATTATTTTATCAGTAATATTTCGTGTCGATTTTGTCACTTTATGGACAATTTCAGAGTTTAAAGAAATGTGGATGACCACTAGACGTGCAAAATCTCTTTCCGGGGTGTAATATTTTCGCCTACATCGGATGGTGAATTCAATTGAACCCAAGGCAATCTTTGACAGAATTTGGGATCAGCCATCCATGATAAATCGCATGATCAAAACACAAAGAGAAACTTTCCTGTGGTTGTGATAATGGTTCGCAGTCAGGACAGCCCTTGAGGTGATCAGAGTTCAGCCAGCCAGCCGCAGGACATCACTCAGGATGTTTCGCAGATTGCTGCTCCTTAGATCCATAGTTACATGACCTTCAATTCCATTTCCAGTTCATCTGAAAATGGCACCGGGTGATAACCAACAAGAGCCGTTCTAACCACCTTAAATAGAATTCCATCACGTTAGCATGATTCAGGGCGAATTATCAAAACGCGTGTCTTTGTATTGAATCGAAATCCATCCTGCCGTCTATACAAAGCCAATGTTCGTGGACGCTTCTGAGTTCTCTTGTGACATTCGTGGTCGGATTGTGTTCGGCACTGGCTTGAGGATGGGTTAATTGCAATGCAACTGCGTGCTGTTGAAAGTAACAATAATAATGAAGCATAATTGCAGTAATAGCGAGGCATAAGATTTTATTAAATGTTGCAAGTACTCACACTCATGTCGGTGCGTTCCGGGTTGAACGGGCGGTGTAACTCCAATGGGGTGAGGGATGGGGACATCAAGTGGGTTAAACTGGTACTGCACCAGAACCAAAGATGCATCCACATTTTTAAAATTAGCATTTCCATAATTCCTTGTGTAAGTTTGCATCAGATATCCGTAAAAAAGACCTGGTCCTCAATATCTGGAAATAAGTGTCTCACATTGAATTTTTGCGAGCACCGGAGTTTTTGTCGCCAACAAAACTGCTGACGCGTTACTTGGGTTTGTTTTTGCACTGAAACTCTTGCACCGATGGAATGTTTCAAGTTTTTGATTTTAAAAAGCTGTAGAATTCGCGTATCTCTTTTTTTTACTTCCTATAACGCTGATGCTTTGACAAGGTAATAAAACTTTAACTAGCGTTTTCACGTTGATCTATACTAGGGGTGATTGATAAGTTCGTGGCCTAAGGTAGGCGGAGTCAATTTTAGAAAACCAAGCACATTTTTTTTTCAACATAGTCCCCTCCTACATGTATACACTTAGTCCAGCGGTCGTGGAGCATACGGATCCCTTCTTTGTAGAAGGGGTCCATAGCAGGGGTGATTGATAAGTTCGTGGCCTAAGGTAGAAGGAGATGAATTATTAACTTAAAACTTACTGCATTATCAAAGAGTTGAACTGCACGTGCATGTAACGAGAGCGTCTTGGACCTCCAGATGGTCCACAGCAGGAATGATTGGTAAGTTCGTGGCCTTAGGTAGAAGGAGATGAGTTATACAGCTCTTGTTACATGCACGCGCAGTTCAACTCTTTGAGTGAAAATGTAGAAAGTTTGAAGTTAATAACTCATCCCCTTCTACCCTAGGCCACAAACTTATCAGTCACCCCTCGTATTATAATCCTGCTTCACCATCCTCCAAATAACCGTACAGGTCCACTCTGATCCCATCGCGGCTACACTTTAACCATCTTTCTCATTTTGCCTCGAAGTGTTTCGCTTTACTTTCCCCATCATAAAAATGCACCAACCGCTCATTTGGCCCGTCACGTTGGAGCAGCTTCTTTGCTCAAGCTAGGATGATCCCATCAAGAAAGCTGAAACAATGTGCGTTGCTAATCCTGATGTTTATTATAGTATGAGAAGTAAACGCAGTCGAACATACACATTGTAAGAAGGTAGAAAGTAGAGTTTGAGTTGTCTTCACTCAAGGGAGAGTCATGAACAGGGAGAAACAGCAAAAAAAAAAGATGGATCGATCGATAGATAAACAAACAAATAAAACGAAGAGCCAGGGATTTAAAACAGAGATGCGTAGACGCCTTTTCTTCTTAGAGCACGCGTTCCCAACCTTTTTTACGCCATTGTCTCCAACCATTAACCGAGGAGTCCGTGGACTCCAGGTTGGGAACCCCTGTGTTACAGGGTAATTAATAGGTGAAGTTCTCTGGTCAAAAGGGCATTGACGCAAGATAATCAGAAATATTTAAGAGGAGATGGATCTAAATTCTGCCTGCCGTGTACATAAAGTCAACGACTATCGTGTCAGTGGAGGCTTCTGATTTCTCTTTTGACCTTCATGCTTGGACTGTGTTCAGCACAGGTTTGAGGATGGATTAATTGCAATGCAACAGTGTGCTGCTGAAAATAACAAAAACAACGAAGTATAATTGCAGTAATGGCGGGGTATGGGACTTAATTAAATGTTGCAAGTACCCGCTGTCAGTTCCTAAGTTTGTCTTAGCCGGGGGTGGTAGTGGGGATAAGCTCCCACTACCTATGAAGTGCTCCAAATGGCGTGCGGCTCTAATAGCCTCTGACAACCAAGTTCAGATCTTGGCTTTCACATGTGACTTAACTGCTAGGCCCGGCGGAACTGTTTCTACTGACAAAAGAAGGGGCAAAAGCGGACCACTGGTGTCTCAAACCCAGTTGCTTCGTATAGGTGGGGCTCGTCAGACTTTGACGGCAGCCTGCCTAGGAGGAGGAAATCTCTGATTTTAAACTTCTGCTGGCTTGCGGGCATACCCATCCATTGGAAAGGCTTCTGGAGTAAACCCCGAGGAAGAAATCCGGAGCCGTGGTCCCTAAGGCAGTTTGGTGTTGTTTGCAACTTCACTCTGGAAACGTTTGCGACGACACTGGTGCCAAACTGCATCGGCGCTTGCCCTTCCCTTGGACTACATCAG
Source organism: Mobula birostris (assembly GCF_030028105.1). Lineage (NCBI taxonomy): Eukaryota > Metazoa > Chordata > Chondrichthyes > Myliobatiformes > Myliobatidae > Mobula > Mobula birostris. The sequence goes on along the minus strand of NC_092398.1, from coordinate 17,038,111 downwards.
TGATGTGGAGATGTGGGATCGACGGCTGCATACTACTACCCGCTGTCACGTCAGTGCGTACCAGGGTGAATGGGTCGTGTAACTCTGATGGGGTGTGGGATGGGGACATCATGTGGTCTGAACGGGAACTGCAATAAAAACAGAAGCACGCCTGCAGGTTTTAAATTTGTTGTTTCAGAATTCTGGATGTAATTTTGCATCTGATACTCCATGGTAAAGACACTTTTTTAACTGCAGAGTTCGCCTATCTCCTTTTCTTTTCATTTCTTATAACTCTGTTGCTTTAATAAGGAGATCATTGAATACTAGTGAACTCTTAAAGTCGGGTTTTCTCGTCGAACCTTACAGTTCTTATTGACCATCCCCGACGTCACCGTAGAAATCATGGTAGTAGGACACCCTGAAGTCATCGCACTCCAGTTAAACACTGAAGGAGTTGATATTGGTGAGGAATTGGCTCCAGGGAGAATCGGAGACCAACATCAAACAGTCATCATCATATTGAAATTGAGGCGGGGGTGGGGGCAAGTCTCCTTTGCCAACGCTACTCGTAGATTGCATGTAGAACATAGAACTCAGAACATAGAGGAATAACTACAGAACATTAGAACAGGCTGTTCCTGCCAGGATGGTGTGCGGAAGTATTAATTGCCCAGCGAAACTAATCCGTTTTGCCTGCACAATGTTAATTGCGCTCAAATGCCTGCGCATTGATCTGCCCATCTGAGAGCATCGTAAACGGCTCCGTTACCATCTCTATCACCTTGTGCCGTTTTTGCCTCCTTTGAACTCTTCCCTTACACCTTAAATACAAGCTGTCTAGTATCAGATAATTAAACTTAAAGAGAATCTCGTGCTTTCCTAATCCACCTATACTTCTTATCAACGCCTTCCCGCATCTTCCGCTGATCCAGAGAAAATAAACGAGCTTCATCAAACCTCTCTTTATAGACATGCTCTCTAGTCCAGACAAGATCTTAGTAAACCTTATCTGCACCCTCTCCAAAGCCTATAATAGGACGAAAAGACATGAATTGAAACTTGACATGCGGCCTTACGAGAGCTTCACTGTATAAAGCTGCAGCGCAACTTCCCAACTGCCAAAGCCGATTTTCACAACTACCAAAGTCAAGTATGCTATACGTCTATTTTTTTTCGAAACTATCAACTTGTGGAGACACATTCGGGAATCTATATGCCCCGAGATTCCTCTGTACATATAATCTTGGGGCTTTGACATTAAGAGCACGATCCATTTACATTTGATCTCCTAAAGCAAAACTACTCACACATAGCCCAATTCACGACGTGGTATTACTCTGCCTTTTTGTGCAACTGTTTTATATCCCGCTGCTTTACTAGGCAAAGTTCTACGATATTCATAACATCTTCAAACTCTTTACTGTCTGTGAACTGACTAACACACACTTCCACATTTTCATCGCAGAGGGATCTGCCCAGATCTATAAACACCATTGGTGAGGGACCTCGAGGCGGAATACATCCCAACGACTATCACGTCACTTCTCAATCCAAAACGGCGCGGTCACTCTGAATCCTTTGCATCTCAATCTTTTGGATTGTCTACCACGAAGAGCGGCAAACATCTGATTATGTGCTATGTTTTAACACTCTAAGCTCTAACCTCAAAGATCAGTCAAGCTAGTTATATGCAACTTCTCCTACCAATGACGTGACATTGGTGCATCATTTACAGGTTATTTCGATTTTCTCAATTCCTTTCATTTCGCATCCAGCTAGTTTGTACACGAACATTTTGGTCATGGCTCCATAAATCTTATCACTTGATTCTATCAATCACCTGGGGGTATATCTCATAAGCTCTTGGGGATATACACAGCTTAATATTCTTTAAGGTATCCAACACTCTCCCTTTCGTTATTTCAAAATACCGTAAGATAATAGCACATTCCATACTGACATCACTGAGCACCTGTCGTTCTTGTTTAAAAATATGAACACCAGGAACTTGTTAAAGAATTCGCCTTCCCCTTCCGTGTCCAAACACATGTTCATTTCTTCATGCTTGAATGACCCAGATCTCTCTCTCGATATGCTCTTTCTTGTGATGTATGCGTAAAATTCTTCAGACTTCTCTTGCATTCCACTTGGCTAATACTTTTCGTGGAGCCTCCTTGCTCTCTCTCTCCTTTTTCTCCCTCTGTCCCTCTGACTATACCCCTTGCCCATCCTCTGGGTTCCCCCCTCCCCCTTTTCCTTCTCCCTGGGCCTCCTGTCCCACGATCCTCTCATATCCCTTTTGCCAATCACCTGTCCAGCTCTTGGCTCCATCCCTCCCTCTCCTGTCTTCTTCTATCATTTTGGATCTCCCCCTCCCCCTCCCACTTTCAAATTTCTTACTAGCTCTTCCTTCAGTTAGTCCTGACGAAGGGTCTTGGCCTGAAACGTCGATTGTACTTCTTCCTAGAGATGCTGCCTGGCCTGCTGCGTTCACCAGCAACTTTGATGTATGTTGCTCCAAAACCATTTGTAGACTTAAAAAGAAAAAAAAACAAAGGCAAGAAGAAGTTATCATCTGTGTTCTATGGTGTGTGAGAGAAGAAACTATAATATGAGTTCCTTGTTCTGAAATAAGTGCTCACCCATGTGATGCACAGGTTGTGTCATTTATACTCCAAAATGGTCCGAAGTAGTTGACGGTATCCTCTTCAACGAATAAAATATGGAGGTAAGTATTTAGCGAGAACAATATGCGAGAAGGATTTAACCGTGTTCTTGTTAGGTGGAGAAGAAGGCCCGAGACCCTTCCGCGATTGCTTCCGGATAAACACGGTATTTCATAAGAATCTGAGACGACTCATTATTGCCTGATCAACAAACTTCAGTAGTTACTAACATTTCTTTCCATTTCTTTATCGGGAGTTTATGGGAAAACAGCATTAAATACAGGAACAAGTACTTTACCTGCAAAGTGCAAAATAATCGTATATAAAATAATGAGAGTGTGATGGAATTAGAATAGTCTTTGAAATAAACATTTGGGCCAACTTTCTTGTCTCTAATACAAGGGGAGTTACAACACACCAACAGCCTCCAGAAAAAAAAAAATAAGTAAGGAAACATCATTTTACGAATACAAAAGAAACATACCCGAGCTGTTTGCCCAGATTTCATACTTAACGGGATTGGTTGGCGCCCCACAGCAAACCCTTGCCATGGAAAACAATAATACATATAATAAATCAGCAATATTATAATGGTAATCGCTGCAGTTTTACGCCAAGGACGTAAATGATAGCTCCCACTCAACAACTTACAACAAACAATTCAAAGCATAACTATTTCCTTGTTGGTCCAGATTTTATTCATTCATGTGGTGGACACTTCGGAGGTCTTAAGCACGGCGAGTTTTACAGAACACTCGTGTGCTATTTCTACGGATGTGCGGTCATATTCAGTCTCCGCTCACCTGATGCCAATTTTCTCTTTAATTTCAGCTTTGAATTTCTCCATCTGCCTCAAAGTAATCTACATTCATGTCCCGAGAATCAATAAATATAAAAATTTCATTCTATTAATCGTAAACACGTATCATCAGCGTTTCTCCAAGTTCTGCGATTTAAACTGATTAATGTTGCTGAACGAGGTGGACGCAACATGCTCAGGGTTGTTATATACATAGTTCAACGTAAGCAAGTCATTAAGTTCACGTTCGAGCTTACTGTCATTCAACGGCGTACATGATATCGTCAAACAAAACACGTTTCTTCGAGACCAAATTGCCAACACAGTACATATAACTCACACATAATACAAAGTAATATAACCACAAATAACGAAATCAATTCCAGAGGAATGACAACATTTACGACACAAGTTAAAAAGTCAAAAGTCAACAGCATAACCTTGGTGGTACTTCATACGTGATGAGACCTGGGTGGCGGCAGAGAATTCAGTAGTCCAAAGGCTTGGTGGAAGAAATTGTTTTCCATTCTAAAACGTCTTGTTCTAATACTACAGAAACTCCAACTTGATGATAGGATTTCAAAGGCATTGTGAAACGCATGGCAGATATTCTTGACAACACTAAGTTTATTACCCACAGCTCAAAATATTATAACATCGCTCAGTGAATGTACTAACAGAATTTATACGTCATTTGCATAGCTGTCCACTTAATCTAGGCAGATACTTCAGCGCATTCTTCAGCTCCTCCCTGAATTTTCTCTGTGACAGTGTGTAGATACACGTGTTAGTGCAGGTACACAGAAATTGCAACATGAATGCACATTGCTGCAAGATATATATCGGGTTACTGAAATATTTGTCTGTGTAAAAATAATTTTGCGGTTGCCAGTTCGTGGAGTGTACTACATAGGGTATCCACAGCAAAATGAAATTCGTTGATATGGCGAACAACAAAATCATCGACTTTCTCCTGTTCTTCACCTCTGGATCATTCTGATCTTCACTGTTGTTACGGAGTCCACGGCGGACTCTATTTGCTGCTATAATATGTCTGACGGTTAAAATATTGAACAGCAGGATCAGAGCAATTGGTAATAAAGGTGTTATGATGCTGTCGAATGACTCGTAGACTTTCCAAAAATATGATGTATAGTATTCAATTTTGGGGACGCAACGCCACGGCACGTGGTTAATGACCATCAGAGGCTCCACTGCAAAGTAAAACGGCACACATCTCCCACTGCTCAATGCACTCGTGATTACTATAATCACAGTCGCCGTTTTCTCGGTGCAGTATCGCTCCCGAAGCTTTTGACAAGAAATAGCGATAAAGCGATCGAAAGTGAATGCAACCGTGAGCCAAACAGAAACGTCCACGGTTGCTATCCTTAGGACAACTATCACTGCGCAGATCGGTGTAATAAGCAAGACTCTGGAATACACATAGATATTATTCAGCTGATCCAATCCAACAGCGAAGATGACGCTCATTAAATCAGCCGCTGCCATCCCCACTAGATAACGGGTAACGCATTTGGTTAGACCACAATTTCCCCGAGAAAGGATCACTACCGCTATTAAATTAACTGTGAAGAATTAAAAAGAAAGCATGTTAGTTCCAAGCACGTACTACGTTGTGTGTGATACTTGATTTAGCCTTGGGTTTGTCCTATGTCCTGCCGAATGGTTCCATTTATTTTTCCTCTGATATCCTCTCTGTCTGCGTGGGAATCCTGGAGTAGAAATGTATTGGGCCCCGTATCCGCCACGGCGCTGTGGATGGAGAACAAGTACGGTCCCAAGCTGTGGTTGTGTCATTAACTCCCCAACAATTTACACCGGGGTATTTGAAGTCCACGAAAGAGTTACCGGTTAGCGTCCGATCGGGTGAGTCGTTGCAACTTTGCTCATCAACAGAGTGATGGATGTTGAAGGGAGCATTAAGCGTGCCAAGAAAGTGCACGAAAAGGGATTTATTCGTCGGGTAAAATATATTTGGGAATTGGAACGCCGAATAATAATAATAACAATAATGTTATCAATAATAACAACAGCAACAGCAACAACAATGAGGATTTTACTAGCTTGAGCTGAGAAAATAAATAATTATAATAACAGTGGAGATTATTGCTATTGAAGGAAAATTTAAACAAGGGAAGAGCACGACCATCCATCGAAAAGAACCCCACCATCTGAGCGGACTAGAGGTCTACAAGGAAACAACGAACTCCTGCCTCAGAGTTGGGTACATCTTCCCTGAAACAGAGGGGTTCTTTCGGCAATTCACGACACAAAAAAGGCAAAAACAGAAATAAATGAACAAACAATTCAAAATGATAGATGTAAAAAAATGTCAATAAGAAGCAGAATTAACCCAATACGCCACAGGATCCTCTAGCAGTTTTATTCAATCTGATTACTCACATAGGCACAATCAAGTGGGAAACATCATTCATCAAAATCTTGTTTTAAAATATAAACTCAAGAAAAAAAACATACCTCAGTATAAATACAAGCCTGATCCGTTATTACAGATAGTATAATCCATGATAACAATCTGATTATCATAATACAGGATAAACAAACAGGAACAGCTTACTTAATATAGTCCTTCCAAAGACACGTAACTTTCAGAACTCAATTAAGTAAATAACAGCAGAAATATGCTGAATTAAAAGAGGCGATTGAAAGTCTTTTGAATATGAACACGGTATACATTGTTCCACTAATAATATTTACAACTGGTATCATCCTAAAGACACTACACAATGGCACTAACCAATTAGGGCTGTACAAAAATATCTGTGTAAATCTTCAGAAACCCATAATACTAAACACCAAGAGAATGGTCCGAAAGTTCCTAACGATTGAGAAATGAATGTGCTTGGCTATGCCCGATCCTTAAGGTCTACCAGCTTGAGCTGAGTCAAAATAAAGAAACATAAATTAATAATAATTTCTAAATGGGACGAAAATATGGTATAATATCAGAAACAACCAAACAAGTTGCACGTTGATAAAAATTCTCTACATGGAGGACTAGAAATTACAGACGCTTTCATCAGTAAATCTAAACCGATTAATATAAAGAGTAGAACTATTTTTTTAAGATATAAACATAACTTTGGACTAAATAGGTGCGGCGCATTAAATATAAAGAGAGCTGCAATAGAGCTAATAGAATAGAAAGCAGTCCAATGCGATACAATACAGTCTCTAGATGATAAGGAACATAATCGTTAACTGGGATATCAACAAGTACAGTAAATAACTCATCGTGTAATAAATAACTTACTTCAACGCTTCAGAAGATCTGACAAATAAAGCTCAATAGTAAAGATATTACAGAAGGAATAAACACGTTAGCTATACCATTTTTAACGTATTCTTTTGGCAGTCGACCTTGGTCTGAAACTGGTCTGGAAAAATTACAAGGTAAAATAAGAACTGAAATGACAAATTACGGAAAACACTATGTGTACTCGAAAGCTCGCATGTTAACACTACCCAGGACAGAAGGAAGAGGGAGTGTAGATTACACAGCAGTCAGATAAAGCACATAAGGACATATTCCATCAACGAAAACAGGATTCTACAACGACAAAAGCTATGATTTGCCTGGTTTTCTCTTTGAAACTTCACGCGAGTATATGCTACTGAGGTAAAAAAGTAAACACTGCTAAATTTAAATGAAAGCACAGCCCAAAAGAAAATTAAGAAATTATCACTATAGAAGAGAAAGTTAACGACTAGAAGAACACGACGTCCCATGGAGGGCATTTCCAGGATCTTAGCAAACTACATTGCGCCAAGGAAGCGCGGAACACTTAGTCAAGTGTTCCCATTCCCAGAAAAAAATTATGTCAAAATACATAAAAATGACCGAGAACCTCAAGTCGATAATTACAGAAGTGCCAAGACTGGGCATTATCCGACATGTCAAGGGGATGTCCTAAAGGTTCGGCTCGCCTATGGAGGCCTAGGATCTCCGGTCTTTGGAGACAGGCGGACTGAAGGTCGGTCATCGACAGATCGGTGTTGCGGGGGACCGGACGATCTTTGGCTGTGTGCCCAGAGACAGAAGATGTTTAGGCGCAGAGCTCGGAAGAGGCAACGCAACGGATTTTTGACATCATGAAACAGCGAGCCGTTTGCGATGTCCTTTCTCCATGTGAAATGGAGACGCCTCTTTCTCCCTTATCAGGAAGAGAGAGACTGTGGTATGTCGAATACCGGGTGAACGCGCTGCCTTTGGAGGACTGAAAGTATGTGTTTTTTGGTCACGCTTGACTGATCGGTGGTGGGTGCCGATGTTTTTTTTTCTGGTGGAGGGATGGGGATCGTTGCTTGCTGCCACTTACGCGCGGGAGGGAGGGGAGTTAAGGGGGACTTTGGGGTTTTAACACTTAGCTGTCATTCATTCTTTGGGACAGTCCTCTCATTTCGTGGATGGTTGCGAAGAAAAATCATTTCAGGATGTATATTGCAAACATTTCTCTGACAACATTAAATGTACCTTTGAAACCTTTGAAAGAGAAGAAGAAGAAGAAGAAGAATTTGTCAAAAGAAAAAAGAAGGAATGCAGCGGTGATGCATTTCAAGAGCCAGGTGCAACAGAAAGGTCCTTTAAATGAAGGATGTAAAAGTAAAACACGAATTTGCCTAGTTGCTACTGAAATCATCTGGAGGTTCTTTGAACAAAAAAAAAACCTTTGGCACGGGGAAAAGTTACTTCTTCGTGAGTTAGTTACGAGTGTCTTCAATAGTGCAGATTCACACTTCGAACATACTAACTGTGATGTGTGGGATTGTCGATGTAAGTAAAATAATGTCAAAAACGCCACGATTGGCACAAAGTGCAATGGTGATATTGACAAACTAACTAGTAGTCAAAGCGATTAACACACTTGAAAAAAACATGACTCGTCTTCTGACACGAGGAAATCTGCAGATGCTCGAAATCAAGCAGCAGACACAAAATGCTGGTGGAACGCAGCAGGCCAGGCAGCATCTATGGGAAGAGGTACAGTCGACGTTTCGGGCCGAGACCCTTCGTCAGGACTAACTGAGAGAAGAGCTAGTTAGAGATCCGAAAGGACAGGAGAAGACAGGACGGGAGGGGTGGATCTAAGAGCTGGAAAATTGATTGACAAAAGGGATACCAGACTGGAGAACGGAGAGAATCATGAGACGGGAAGTCTGGGGAGAGAGAGAAGGGGTGGAGTGGAGCCCAGGGGGTGGAGAGCAGGCAAGGAGCTATAGTGAGAGGGACAGAGGGAGAAACAAGAGAGAGAGAGAGAGAGAGAAAAAAAGGGGGGGGGGTATAAAAATATATTAAATAAATAAATAACGAACAGGGTACGGGGGGAGGTGGGGCATTAACAGAAGTTAGAGAAGTCAATATTCATGCCATCAGGTTGGAGGCTACCGAGACGGAATATAAGGTGTCGTTACTCCATCCTGAGTGGCTTCATCTAGACAGTAGAGGAAGCCGTGGATAGACATATCAGAATGGGAATGGGACGTGGAATTAAAATGTGTGGCCACTGGGAGATCTTGCTTTCTCTGGCGGACAGAGCGTAGGTGTTCAGCGAAACGGTCTCCCAGCCTGCGTCGGGTCTCGCCAATATATAGAAGGCCGCACCAGGGGCACCGGACGCAGTGTATCACCCCAGCGGACTCACAGGGGAAGTATCGCCTCACTTGGAAGGACTGTCTGGGGCCCTGAATGGTGGTGAGGGAGGAAGTGTAAGGGCATGTGTAGCACTTGTTCCGCTTACAAGGGTAAATACCAGGAGGGATTTCGGTGGGAAGGGATGGGGAGACGAATGGACAAGGGAGTCGTGTAGGGAGTGATCCCTGTGCAAAGCAGAAACGAGCGGGGAGTGGGGGGGTGGGGAGAGAAAGATGTGCTTGGTGTTGGGATCCCGTTGGAGGTGGCGGAACTTACGGGGAATTATATGTTGGACTCAGAGGCTGGTGGGGTGGTAGATAAGGGCAAGGGGAACCCTATTCCTAGTGGGGTGGCGGGAGGATGGAGTGAGAGCAGATGTGCGTGAAATGGGAGACATGCGTTTGAGAGCAGAGTTGATGGTGGAGGAAGGGAAGCCTCTTTCTTTAAAAAAGGAGGACATCTCCTTCGTAGTGGAATGAAAAGCTTCATCCTGAGAGCAGATGCGGCGGAGACGGAGAAATTGCGGGAAGCGGATGGCATTTTTGCAAGAGACAGGGTGGGAAGAGGAATTGTCCAAGTAGCTGTGAGAGTCTCTGTAGGCTTATAGTAGACATCAGTAGATAAGCTGTCTCCAGAGATAGAGACAGAAAGATCAAGAAAGGGAGGGAGGTGTCAGAAATGGACCAGGTAATCTTCAGGGCAGGGTGAAAGTTGGAGGCAAAGTTAATGAATTCAACGAGCTCAGCATGCGTGCAGGAAGCAGCGTCAATGCAGTCGTCGTTGTAGCGAGGGAAAAGAGGGGGACAGATACCAGCAAAGGCTTGGAACGTGGATTGTTCCACAAAGCCAACGAAAAGGCAAAAATAGCTGGGACCCATACGAGTGCTCATGGCTACACCTTTTGTTTGGAGGAAGTGAGAGGAGCCAAAGGAGAAATTGTTAAGAGTAAGGACAAATTCCGCTAGACCGAGGAGAGTGGTGGTGGAGGGGAATTGGTTAGGTCTGGAATCCAAAAAGAACTGGAGAGCTTTGAGACGTTCCTGGTGGGGAATAGAGGTATATAGGGACTGAACATCCATGGTGAAAATAAAGCGGTGGGGGCCAGGGAACTTAAAATCATTGAAAAGATTCAGAGCATACTCCTCTTCTGATGCACCATCTGTGCTGAGCATTAACTCATCTGTTTCATAGTGCAGTGGGTAGAGCAATAGGAAGCAGATACAGATTTGGCATCCAGATTCAATTACTTACCAGGTATCCCAACCGATAAAAGTACAGGATAGAAAATGCTCGCTACATAGTAAATCGCTGGATATCCCATATTTCACGTGAGGCAATCAGATGCATGAAGGCTTCCAACACTCGGCTGAACTGGGGATTAGTTTAATCAACTCTTATATAAGAAATGGAATGCCCACAGTGCCAATTAGTGCGAATACTGTGTCATCTAACCCCCCCGAGCAAACAGACACAAACATTATTATTTTTTTAAAATCATAGTGTCACTGTACAATGAATTTTGTCTCTCGCGGGATATTACAAACAATCAGTTGTAATATTTCCTGTCTATTTTTCTAAAGTACAATTGCACATTCTGTTTCTATGCCACATGGTTTGAGCTCCTTCCATGAATGAAACAGTATTTCTAACAATATACGCAGCTCCTGGATTTATAAGATTCTGGACTGAAGCTTACTTTGGCATCCAAAATTATGTATTTGTCAAGGAAAGATTGGGGCAATTACTTTTGTGTCGGAGAAATGCCATGTAAGGCAGAATTGGGGAGTACCGGTTGATGAGGGATAATGTCGGTCAGGCGAGGAAAGCTGAGGTATAAGTTAGGTAGTGGTAGCTGGAATCAAACGAACACCTTGACGAGTGTAAGGGATGTAGAAGAGCACCATGTGGAAATTTAGAAGGGGAAACAATGCAGTCACTACCTTTGGAGGACAAACAACATATCCGAACATTCTAAAGTATCCTGTGAGTACTTTAAGAGCAAATGAGTAGGTTGGCAAATGATAATTCCACATAGGATCGAACAGTAGGACTTTCAATCAGTGATTTGCGTCACTATTTATTGTGGAAAAGGAAGCCAAGAGAAAAGAATAAAGATGCATTGAAGCATATCCCTACTTATAAAAGAGGAAGTGCCGGACGTTTTGCATATATATTAACAAATCAACAGTGCCTCTCCGCATGCTGGGAACAAGAACAGTAATGTTTTACAGAGGCAGTTGTATCATCATTCAGCACGATATGAGAAGATTGGAAGTGAGGGAGTTCGTTCTGTGGCAAAGTTCGCCTCGCAAATTTGATAGAGTTTTTTTTTATGAAATCGTGACCGAGAAGATTCATAATGGCAGGTCGAGGGACTTTGTCTATTTGACTTTTAAAAACCTCTTTTATAAGATCCAAATTGAGTTGGCCGATTGGATACAGCTGTCCTTGGTGCTACGAAGCAGGGGTTGTTATTAGAGGGTTTCAGGTTAGAGGGCTTTGTTCACTGGTGTCCGAGATGGAACAGTTCGAGGTCCACCGTTTTTCTTTTGTCTTGTATGTTACCAATTTGAGCAAAATTGTGGATAGCAAAGTTAGTGCGTTTACAGATGAAATGGTCATTCGTATTGCAGTGGATATCGAAAAAGGACGTATACATTCACCCAGGACCTTTATCAAATAGGAAAATAGGACGAATACGATTTTTTTGCATTTTGATAACATAAAACGGGGGTGGTGGGGGGGGGGGGGAGTGGATGGCATTGTAGAACAAAGAGAAGAATGATGTAAATATATAAGATAATTATATAAGATATAAGATTCTTCTCTCTTCTTATGGTGTCAGGACGTCATGTTACACAGGTTCAAAAAGTTGGTTAGACTACACTTGGAATATGGAATAACGTTACAGTCCTCTAACTACAAGATGGATGTTATGAAGGGGAAAGCGTAAATAAAATATTCGCAATGCTGTTACTGGGGGCTGGTGAGCTACAGTTTTAAAGAGAGACTGGATAGGCTGGGGATTTCAGTACAACACCTGGACTGTAAGAAGCTGATGTTGACCTTATAGAGGTGCAACGATAATGAAGATAGCAGTAAGAATAAATGCTCATTGACTTTTACCTAGGATAGAGGAGTCTAAATATGGACACATGTTTAATATTCATGGAGAAAACACGTGGTACAGAAACATGACCGTTTCTGGATTAGAACGCTGGATTCTTCTCATTGTGGCACATTCCTCCATGCACTGGTCCGTGGCACAGAGAATAATCCGAAAATTACTACCTTGGATGTTTTCAACTTCGTTCCTAACTCTATGTACTAAGTGGGTAGGGACTGTTCCCCTTTTCTCCCTATGTCATTCGTGGCAATATGCTCCATGATCTTTGGCTGTTCACGCTGTCCCTTGAGAATATCCTGCAGCTGCTGCGATACATGGTGGATCTTGATATGCTTGTGTGCCTTTTGCAGCCACAGCATCTCCTTTCAGCCCTCCTAACTATTGAATTACCTTTAACTGTTCTTTCTTGTTGAGCCTCAGTGTCAATCCCAGTGCCACCAGCCTGGCCGCTGCTCCCGAGCCCTGATGGGTCATTCCATCCCAGCAGTATCCATAGAGGAATACTTGTTGCTGAGCAGAATGTCCACAGGGAACCCTGCTCTGACCCGGTCAGTCAGGTGCTGAAGATGGGTGCAATTCCCAGAGATATTTAATCACGAAGCCGTAATTCGACGGAGGAGTATTCCATTCTGACCGCTCTGGTAAAAAAAAAATGCTTCCCACTACTTAACCGTTCCTCCGCCTGTTCACGTCGATGACTGTTAAGCTACAGCCTTCCCACTGTATCACTGACACTCTCCAGCAATCGCCGTTCCACTTGAGCCTACCGTCCTTTTTATTTGCAGCTGAGCTTTGGTCTCCAACGCCGGCACTCACCACCCCTGCGCAGCCGAAAAAAAATCCGGCATTGCCCGAATCTGCTCCTTTAATGCTCCATCTCCGGTCTTCGGTAGGATCCTGACACGGACACTCACACCTCTGCTCCTGAGTCACCGAAAACAATACCGGAGTAACGCACGTCTCTTTTTTAAATTTTTACTTTTTAAATACGGCGGAAACCGTTAGAAATTGGCATAAATGGCGTCGCAGAAGTAGCCATTCAGCGTTGCATTAGAAGTGCTACTGCCTTAGGGACTCCAGCACCGGATTTTCCCTCGAGATTTACTCCCGAATTCTTCCCGATGAGAGAATATAGCCGCAAGGGCAGCGGCGGTTGGAGATCAGTTTTCCTTCTCCTAGATGAGCTGTCAGCCACGGCTGACGAGCCCCGTTTACCCGAAGGCGCCAATATCCCGTTTTGTGTCTTCTCTTGTCAATTGAAACAGTCCACTGGGATTAGTAGCTAAACCACACGTGAAGGTCAGGAAAAGGACTTGGTTGTCAGAGGCTATTTATTTCGTCCACTATTTAGTAGGTAGTGGAGGCTTATCTCCATTACTACCCTCGGCTATTGAAACCTTCTTATCGGATGAGAATAAATGCGTTGTGTCGCAGAGTACAGCAACATCATGCTTTTAGTTGTATCATGTAGTGTTGAATAAATAAATCTCAGGATTGGAAAACGCTGAAGAATGTTGCAACACGCAAAAAATACTGGAGGAACTCAGCAGACCAGGAAGCATGTAGGAAAAATGTCCAGTCGACGTTTCGGGCCAAAACCCTTCCGCAGGACTGGAAAATAAAGCTGAGGATTAGATTTAAAAGATGGAGGGCGGGGAGAGAAAAACTCAAGGTGATAGGAGAAACATGCAGAAGGGAAAATGAAGTAAAGAGCTGGGAAGGTGATTGGTGAAAGAGACAGAAGGCCTTGGAAGACAGAAGAGGAGGAGCAGAACCTGAGGGAGTCGATGGCGGGCAAGGCGATAAGGTGAGAGAGGGAATAAAGGTGATGGGAAATGGCAAAGGTAGGGGTGCGGTGCTGGTTGAAGGAATTACTGGAAGTTTGAGAATGCGATGTTCCTGCTATCAGGTTCGAGGGTACACAAACTGTAAATAAGGTGTTGTTTCTCCAACCTAAGTGTAGCCTCATCACGAGGAGACCATGGATGGATATAAGGGAATGGTAAAGGGAAGTGGAATTTTAATGGGTGACCACTAGGAGATCCGCTTGTTCAGGCGGAGAGACCATAGATAATTGGCGAAAAGTTCTCCCAGTCTACGTCGGGTCTCAGCGATATACAGGAGGCCACACAGGGAGCACCGAAGAGAGTAAATGACCCCAACAGACCACAGGTGAAGTGTCGCCTCATCTGGAATGGCTGTTTGGTAGTGATGGAGGAGGTGTAGACTTGTTCTGCTTGCAGGGAGAGATCAGCGGGGAAGGGCAAATGTACAAGGGAACCATCCCTATAGAAAACAGAAAAGGGGGTGGGCGTGGGAGATGTGCTTGCTGGGGGGATCACGTTGGAGATAGCGGAAGTATCGGAGAATTACCGCAGGACGCGGATGCTGATAGAGTGGTAGGTGAGGACAAGTGGAACCCTATCCCTGGTAGGTTGGCGGGAGGATGGGATAAGAGCAGACGTGCGAGAAATGGAAGAGATCCGGTTGAGGGCAGCGTTGATGAGGGAAGAAAGGAAGCCCCTTTCTTTGAAGAAGAGGACATCTCCTTCGTTCTAAAATGAAGCGCCTAATCCTGAGAGAAGATGCACCAGAGGCGCAGGAATTGAGAGAAGGGGATGGCGTTTTTAAAAGTAACAAGGTGGGATGAGGTATAGTCCAGGTAGATGTGACCGCCCGTGGGTTTATAACAGACATCGGTGGACACGCAGTTTCTGAAGATAAAGAAGAAAAATCGAGAAACGGGAAGCTGGTGTCAGTAATGGACCAGGTAACTTTGAGGGCAGGGTGGAGGTTGGAGGCAAAGTGGATAAAGACGACGGGTTCAGCATGGGTGTAGGAAGCGGCACCAAAACAGACTGCAAAACAGGCTCCATCACGGAGGACATTTTTAAAAGGCGATGCCTTAAAAGAGTTGCATACTTTATTAAGGACTACTACCATCCAGGCCATGCCTTTTTCTCGTTACTACCACGAAGGAAGAGGTACAGGAACATGAATGCACACAGCCGACGTTCAAAGAACAACTACTTTCCCACCACCATCCGATTTTTGAACGGTTTGTGAACCGTTATTCACTACGTCTGTCTATGCTTTGCTATTTCTTTTTCAGAATTCATTCCCAATGGCCATAGGATTGACTTTGACGGCACAAAACTATTGTGCCGCACCAATAGCCTTCCTCCCTGCTTAATACGCCGCCAAACTTCGTGTCATACGCATATTTGCCAATCCAGATTACCTCATTATCAGATTGTTGATATAGGTGATCAACAACCATGGACTCAACACCGATCCCTGTGGAAAGCCATACTCACAATCATCCTGTCAGAGAGTTAGCCATCTTCTATCGCTCTCTAGCTTCTCCGTATAGCCTATTTCCAAACCTCATCGTAATGCTAAGGAACAGAAACTAATTGCCCAGCTTTCCAAGCGGCACTCTGACAAAGGTTTTGTTAAAGACCATGTGCATAACATTTATCACATTTCCTTCAATAGCATTCCTGGTAAACTCATCAAAAACTCTATAAAATTGGTTGGACGAAGCATACAAAAAACACATAATTATCACTCCATTCCAGTCCAAGTCCATCAAAATATAACTGGTGCTTTAGATTACATTCCAATAGTTCTCCCACTACTAAGGGCAGGCTCACAGGCATATAGTTTTACGGCTTATTCTTAGAGGTTTCCTCCAACAACGAAAAAAGAAATATGGGTTATTCTCCAGTCCACCGGCACCTCATCCGTGGCAAAGGACGTTATAGATACCTATTCCATCTCAGTTTCTGAGCTACCATCCGACAAGGTCCGAAGAGATAGCTTGTCGATTCTTGTATCCTATCTAGCATAATGAAACTCAAGACAGCAAGAACATCCTCTTCAGCAATCCATAGTCTATGAGGTCAGAAGTGTATTACACGGTTCTACAAGCTCTCTTTATATTTTAGACCCTTTGGACTTTCCTTTACCATGTTTGCTGGAACAAAGACTTGCCATATTTTAACGTTTCTGCTTTCCCCCCGAGGTGGTCTCTTGCATTTCATATAATCAATCGACTTATTAGTATCTTGCTGCCCGTACCTCCTGCGCGCCTCCTTATTTTCCTGAACAAATGCCTTGATGTCTGTAAAAAACCAGGGGCCCCTATATCTGTTAGCGTTGGGTTTTTATTCTAACAGGAACTCTCTCTGTACTCTCGAAATTTCACTTTTGCAGTCACCCAACTTACCAAGAGTCACTTTGGGAGAAAGCAGTCTAACCAAATCTACATTTTCCAGATGCTTTCTTATGCCACCAAGATCGGGCTTTCTCTATTTTAGAATATCAAACCGACAGCACGTTCTCTCCTTCTCCATCGTTATCTTGAAACTAATGGAATTATCATCATTCGAACCAAATTGCTCCCCCAACACACAATTCTGTCAAATTCCTTGTGTCATTCCCTAATAGGGTCCTTAGTATCACGATCTCTCCAGTTCGCAATTTTATGTATTTATTAAGGACACTTTCCTGAAGACATCTGAGAAACGATATCCCAGTAAGCATTTTTGAAATAGGGGACTCTTAGTCAATTTGCGGAACATACAAAGCTCTTACTATCACAACCTTATTTCTTTTGAAACTCCTTACTCTCTAAAATGTGATTCTCAAAATTCCAATGAGTATTGAGTAGTTCGTAATATAATTCTATCAACGTGATTATACTACTTTTATTCCTAAATTCCACCCATATATTCTCAGAAGACGAACCTTCCAGTGTGTCCTGTTTGTGTACTTCGGTGACATTTTCCCCGAGTAGATATGCCACCCTTCCCCATTTAATACTTCCACTTCGATCGTGTTCCTGCCTTGGCGGTAACATACTTGAATATAGTGTAGCAGCGATCGACTGTTGATCAGTGTTGAATTGACTACAGTAGCATAGCGGTTAGTGAGACGCTATTGCAGCTCAGCTGCACGAGTTCAGAATACAGTTCTGACATCGTCTGTAAGAAGTTTGCACTTGCTTCCCAGTAGCGCGCTGGTTTCTTCTAGATACTCCTGTTCTCTCCAGCATTTCAAATACATATCGGTTAATACGGTAATTGGTCATTGTAAACTCCAGTAATTATGCTAGAGTTAAACATTTGCATTGCTAGGCGGTGCGGCTTTATAGACAGGAAAGACCCATTCCGAGCTGTATCTCTAAATAAAGGAAAAGAAGTATAAAAACGGGATCACTGAAGATTGACTTGAATATCCTGCGCCTCCTGGAAGCATGTCTTACTAGTGGCTATAATATCATCTTTGCATGCGCTGCCGTATTCTGTAAGCTCAATCGCCTTACCTGCAATATCCTTTGCACTGGAATATATACAACCTTGCATATTCTTCCAACATGCTCAACATTTAGATTGTGATTTCATGTAGACTTCATCTTTCACCGCAACCGCACCACTCTCTCCACTGGTACTTTGCTCCCATCTCTTCCAACTCTGGTGTAAACATCGTCCTGGGAGGAGCACCAGCAAATCTTCCAGCAACGACTTTGGTCTCGCTTCAAAAGCTTCACCTTCCCAGGAGTCTGAAGACCTCTCTGCTGCAGCATTTGCTTAATCACGCGTGAAAATGAATTTTCATCTTACTTCTGTTCTCACTAGTATGTGTGATGGGGACGAATTCTGAGATCACAGCTCTTGATTTACTCTCCTTTGAAATCCTGGGATGAAGTGGAGATTCCGGATTAGACTGGAACCAACGAAGGATGCTCGACAACTGTTGCAAGGATTGAATGTCATAACCTCCTACAAATATAAATCCTGCAATATAGAGGACAGCGGAGCTTCGTTTCACATAAGCACAATGTCTTCTAAGCTCGCTTTGACATCCAGAACGGAGGGGGGCGGGGGAAACCACCGCGCACCACCATGTCTCCCAATGATGCTTTCGTCTCAGTGTCTGAAGATGATGTGAATGCTGCTTTCAACAAAATGAAACCAACGAAAACATCTGGTCCGGACAGAATACCTGGCCGAGTACTGAAGATCTGTATTGACTAACTGGCTGATGTTCTCACTGATACATTCAACCTCTCGCTCCGGCGGTGTGTGGCACCCTCCCGCTTCAAGCAGGCTTCAATAGTACCGATACCCAAGAAGAGCGTGGTAACCTGTCTGAATAAATATCGCCAAGTGACACTTACATTCACAGTGATGAAGTCTGTTGAGAGGCTGGCGTTGGAACATATCAGCTCCTGTATGAATGGCGACTTGGATCTGCTCCCATTCCCTTACCGAAACAACAGGCCTACCGCAGAATCTGTTCCGCTGGCTCTTCATACAAGCCAGAAACATTTGGACAGCAAAGATTAATTCATCAGGATGCTCTTTATAGATTACTGCTCGGCATTTGACACCATCATCTCCTCAAAATTAATCCGTAAACTCCAAGATCTGTACCACAATAACCTCTTGTGAAATTGGATCATTGATTTCCTCACTTACAGACCCAATTCAATTCGGACTGGGAAAATCCATCTCCTTCACAATCTCCATTAGCACCACAGGGACGCGTACCAAGCCCCCTTCTCTCACTCAATGTCATTAAGAACAGGAAACTGATTGTAGACTTCAAGAGAGCGAAACCGGAAGTCAATGAGCCAGTCTAAATGGAGACAAGTTTCAAACACTTGAGGTGCAGAGGGACTTAGGAGTTCTCGTGCAGGACTCCCAGAATGATAATTTGCAGTTTCAGTCTGTGGTAAAAGCAATGTTGTCATTTAATCAAGGGGAATTGAATATAAATGGAAGGCGATATTGCTGAGGCTTTATAAGACATCAATCAGGCCGCAGCTGGAGTATTGTCAGCAGTTTTCGGGACCACATCTCAGTAAGGATGTATTATCATTGGAGAAAATCCAGAGGAGGTAAACAATGATTATTCCAGGAATGAAGGAGTTAACGGACAAAGAGCGTTTGGCAGCTTTGGGCCTGAACTTACTGGAAATTAAAAAAATCCTTGACATATCATTGAAATCTAATGTGCTGAAAGAACTAGATAGTGTGGATGTGGAGAGGATGTTTCATGTTTGGGGAGTATCCAGAGCTAAAGGCCACAGTCTCGAATTTGAGGAGTGACCTTTTACAACAGCTATAAGGAGGATCTCTTTAGCCAGAGGGCGGTGAATCTGTGGAATGCTCTGCCAAAAATTGTGATGGAGGCCAAATCCGTGGGTATATTTAAGGCGAAAGTTGATAGTTTCCTGATCAGTCAGGGCATCGAAGGATTATGGCGCGAACACAAGAGTATGGGGTTGATTAGGGTCCAGGATCAGCCATAATGGAATGGCACAGCAGATGGTCTTAATGGTCCAATTTTGTTCCAATGTCTTCTGGTCTGCTGGTCTTATTATCGGAGGATCGGAAGTGAAGAGACTCAGAAACTTTAAATTTCTGGTTGGAACTATCTCAGAGAACTTGTCCTGGACCCATCATATAAATATTATTGCGAAGAAAGCACGATAACGCCTCTACCTTCTCAGGAAGTTTTGGGGGTTCACCATGCCATCAAACACCTTGCCAAACTCTCGTGGAAAGTGGGTAATCACAGGTAAAACCATCTCAACCATTGAGTATATCCACAGGAAATGTACGGATGCCTCAGAACTAGCATCACCAGGTTCAAGAACAATTACTACCACCCAACCATCAGGCTCTTGAACAAAAGGGATAGCTACACCCTTTTGATTCTGTTATATTGTTAAATTGATGGCGGCTATATTGTTACTTCATCTTCTTTATTTATGGCTATTTATTTATATATATGTTTGTACAGCATGTTTCCAGTTTAAAGTTACTGTTCTATAGATTTACTAAGTATGCCCGCAGATAAATAATCTCAGGATTATATGTGGTGACATACATGTACTCTAATAATACATTTTAATTTGAATTTTGAAATTTAATTTACAGAGAATGATACTGCCGTGGTTCTCACTAAGGTTTGCACACCACAAAAGGCATACGTCAAGCAAGATCTCGATGTATTGTACTGGTAATCAAGCAAGAAACGTCCTACCATGAGGACTTTTAATCTATTTTAGCGGACTTCATCAAGATTGCCTGAAGAACTCACTCCCTGACAATCATCAGAATATCACCTGAAGCAATAGGTGATCTGGATTCCAGAGCACTCGACAACAGTTAACTACAATCACGACTGGCTATTTGATCCATCCTCCGAACATTGTTCTGGAACCCTGAACGTTCAGCTTTTCACCTACTTGCATATATTCAGAAGACTGAGCATGTAATCAGCGGAGGGACAATAAAGACGTAATCGCTGGTGACAGAGAATCTACAGCGGGTTTGCTTCGAGTCGGTGGCCTGGGCCATGATTCTTCACAGGTCTAGAATAAACACGCCATAGTTGTCACGGACTTTGTAATGACATTGGTGGACTGGTGTGTCATGGCTACAGCATTCCGAGTCAAGAATCCATCAAACTCTGCCTAAAATATAAATAAAGACGGCCTCCACAGCTGCCTCGGCAAAGAGTTCCACAGTTTGTCCAGTCTCTGGCTAAAGAAATTCTTCCTCATTTCTGTTTTAAAATAACGCCTCTCTGTTCTGACGCTCTGTCCTGTGGCCTTACACTCTCCTACCACAGGAACATTCCTTTCATATCCAGTCTATCAAGGCCATTCACATTCCATAGGTTGATGAGGTCAACCCTCATTTTTCTGAATTCTAGTGAATGCAGGCACGGAGACATCAGACGTTTTTCGTGTGACAAGCCATTGCAGCCTGCAATCGTTTCGTGAACCTCCTTTGAACTCTCACCATTTTCAGCACATCATTTCTAAGATAAGAGCCCAAATCTGCTCACAATGCACAAGTGAAGCCTCACCAGTCTTTTAAAAATTTTTTTAACATTACTTCCTTGTTTTTATACTCTAGTTTTCTTCAAATTAATGCTAACACACGACAGACTCAACCTGCAAAGTAACCTTTAGGGAATCCTGCAAAAGGACTGTTAAGTCCCTCTGTGCCTCATTTTGCTTCGTAACTTCTTTCCATTTGGAAAATCTTCAACCCTTTGATTTGTTCTACCAAAGTGCATGACCGTACTCTTCCCAACACTATATTCCACTTGCTAACTCTTTGACTATTCTCCTAATCTGTTTGCTCTTCTGTAGCCTCTTTACTTCCTTAAAACTACCCGTCCTCCACTTGTCTTCACATCGTTTGAAACCTGGGCAAGAAGCCATTAACTCAATCTTTCAGATCATTGACATGCAACGTAAAAATAATCAGTCCGAACACAGACCCCAGTGGAACACCATTAGTCACCGGCAGCCGGTTAGAAAAGGCTCCCTTCATCCTCACTCTTTGGCTTCTGCCAACAAGACACTGCTTTATCAATGCTAGAATCTTTCCTGTAATACCGTGAACACTTACCACAATAAGGTGCCATATTTGCTTAACATTACTAAAGGTCTTCTGTAAATCCAAGTACAGAACATCAACTGATTCTTCCTTGCCTACGCTGCTTACAATTCTTTCAAAGAATCCCAACAGATTTGTCAGACAAGATTTTCTCTTTAGGAAACTATGCTGACTACGGCCTATTTTTATCCTCCAAGTACCCTGAAATCCCCTCCTTAATAATCGCCTCCAAGTACCCTGAAATCCCCTCCTTAATAATCGACTCCAACATCTTCCCAACCACTGAGGTCAGACCTACTAGCCTATAGTTTCCTTTCTGCTACCTCTCTCACTTCCTGAAGAGTAGAATGACTTTTGGCAGTTTTTTTTTGTATTCGATAACCATTCTTGAATCTAATGATTCTTGAAAGACGATTACTAATGCACCCATCATCTCTTAAGCCATTTCTTTCAGAACGCTAGGGTTTGTACAATCTGGTGCAGGTGAGTTCTTTACAACTTCAGACGTTTCAGTTTTCGAAGAATGTTCAATTTAGCCTCTTTAGTAATGGTAATTTCACACACTTCATGTCCCCAGACAGCTGGAACTTCTGCCTTGCTACCGTTGTCTTCCACGGTGAAGAATGATACAACGTACTTAATCAGTTCGTCCGCTATTTATTTGTTCCCCATTAAAACTCCAGCAAAGATTTCCATCGTCCGATATCCACTCTCTCCCCTCTTTTACATCGGATGTCTATGAAAACTTTTGGCATCCTTTTCAATATTACTAGCTAGCTAACTACCGTATTCCATCTTTACCTTATTAATAACTTTTTAGTTGCCTTCTGTCGGATTTTTTAAAAATATAATTTTTATTAAATTTTCAGAAAGAATACATGAAAAGATAAAATCTACCCCCCCTTAACCCTCCCCCTCCCCATATATAGTCCTACCTAAAAAGAAAGAAAGAGAAAAAAAAGAAAAGAACCGCCTGGTTATTGGAAGGTTTCCACATGCTCCATGGGATTCAAAATAAATTTGGGATAATTATTCGTTACTTTCCCCAAGTAACCAAAATCTTTATCGGAGCACTTAAATATGCCATCCTATCTTTTGTAAATAAGGGCGCCAAATATTCAAAAATGTTACATATTTATCTCTTAAATTATAAGTAATTTTTTCAAGTGGAATAGAACTAGCCATTTCATTATTCCAACGATCCATACTTAAATACGAATCAGATTTCCAAGTAACTGCTATAGTCTTCTTAGCTACCGCCAATGCAATTTTTATAAATTCTTTCTGATATTTATTCAATTTAAGTTTCGGTTTTATCCCTTCAATATCACCTAATAGAAATAATACAGGGTTATGTGGAAATTGAATTCCAGTAATTTGTTCCAATAAGACTCTTAAATTTATCCAAAAGGGTTGAATTTTAAAACAAGACCAAGTAGAATGTAAAAAAGTACCAATTTCTTGATTACACCGAAAACATTTATCAGATAGATTTGAATTTAATCTATTTATTTTTTGTGGTGTAATATATAATTGGTGTAAAAAATTATATTGTACTAATCTAAGTCGAACATTTATTGTATTTGTCATACTGTCAAGACAAAGTCTTGACCAATTTGTTTCATCAATATTAATATTCAGATCTGTTTCCCATTTTTGCTTTGACTAATGGATTCCTTGTTTAATTGCCTGTTCTTGAATCAAATTATACATACAAGAAATAAATTTTTAAATTTTCCCTTTTTGAATTAAAATTTCAATTTCATTAGGCTTTGGCAAAAACATTGATTGACCCAGCTTACCTATTAAGTAAGCCC
This sequence comes from Mobula birostris, assembly GCF_030028105.1. NCBI lineage: Eukaryota > Metazoa > Chordata > Chondrichthyes > Myliobatiformes > Myliobatidae > Mobula > Mobula birostris. The sequence goes on along the minus strand of NC_092398.1, from coordinate 17,014,615 downwards.
TTAATTGAAAGTAACAAAAGAAAGTATTATTAGATATTTTATGTTTATCCTTTAATTGTTCGAATGACATCAATATACCTCGCTCAAAACAGTCTCCTATAAATTTAATCCCTTTTTGGTACCAATTATATAAAAGTTGATTATCCATTGTAAAAGGAATAAGTCTGTTTTGGAACAAAGGTCTCCTTGCTAATAGAGATTTCTGTGTTTCCTTATCAACATTTATCTTATTCCATAGATCAATCAAATGTGTTAATATAGGAGATTCTTTCTTTTCCCCTATCCATTTAGATTCCCATTTATATATAAAATCTTCAGGTTTAATTTCTCCTATCTTGTCTAGTTCTATTTTAATCCATGCTGGTTTTTGATCAGCGAAAAAAGATGCAATAAATCTAAGTTGATTTGCTTTATAGTAGTTTTTAAAGTTTGGAAGTTGTAATCCTCCTAATCCAAATTTACATGTCAGTTTTTCCAATGATATTCTTGACATTTTACCTTTCCAAAGAAATTTTCTCACACATTTATTTAACTCTTGAAAAAATTTCTGTGGCAATTGTATTGGTAATGTTTGAAACAAATACTGTAATCTAGGAAATATATTCATTTTTACAACATTGACTCTACCTACTAATGTTATTGGCAGTATCATCCATTTGTCAATATCTTCTTGAATTTTCTTCAATAGTGGCAAATAATTAAATTTATATAAATTCTTTACATCATTATCAAGTCTTATACTTAAATACTTTATACCATTTACCGACCATCTAAATTGGGTTACTAATCGACATTGACTATAGTCTGCTTTAGTAAGAGGTAAAATTTCACTTTTATCCCAGTTTATTTTGTAACCTGGTACCTTCCCATAATCATCCAATCTAGAAGATAATTTATGTAACGAATGTTGTGGGTTTGTTAAATATATCAAAACATCATCGGCAAAAAGATTAATTTTATATTCCTCTTGGTTAACTCTAAAACCCATAATATCTGGATCAATTCTAATTAGTTCTGCTAATGGCTCTATCGCCAATACAAATAAAGCAGGTGACAGTGGACAACCTTGTCTAGTTGACCTTTTTAACTGGAATGGTGTTGAAATTTGAGAGTTTATCACTACTTTAGCTTTAGGGTTAGAATTTAAAGTTTTAATCCAATTTATAAAAGATGTTCCTAACCCATATTTTTCTAATACTTTAAATAGAAAATCCCATTCTAATCTATCAAATGCTTTTTCTGCATCCAAAGCTACTACTGTACTCTTCTCATCCCTTTTTTGTGCCAAATGAATTATACTGAGTAGCCGAGTTATATTATCTGCCAATTGTCTATTTTTAATAAATCCTGTTTGATCCATATGTATTAATTTTGGTAAATATTTAGATAATCTATTCGATAAAATTTTTGCTATTATTTTATAATCCGTATTCAATAAAGAAATAGGCCTGTATGATGTTGGTTTCATAGGATCTCTGTCCTTTTTTGGCAATACTATTACAATCGCTCTTGAAATAGATTCTGGAAGTTTATGTATTTTTTCTGCTTGACGTATTAGTTCCATAAAAAGAGGAAATAATAAATCTTTAAATTTTTTTATAAAATTCAGGTGGAAAACCATCTTCTCCTGGAGATTTATTACTTTGGAGTTATCCTAAAGCTTCTTCAACTTCTTTTAATGTAAAAGGCATATCTAATCCCCTCTGTTCTTCCAAATTCAATTTTGGAAGAGAAACTTGTGATAAAAACCTTTCTACCTCATTAACATCATTTTGGGATTCTGATTGATATAATTCAGAATAAAATTTTTTAAAGGTTTCATTTATTTCAAGAGGTTTATAAGATATTTTATTTGCCCTTGTTCTAATTGCATTTATTGTTTTGGAAGCTTGTTCTGTTTTCAACCACCAGGCAAGAATTTTATGTGCTCTCTCACCTAACTCATAATACCTATGTTTAGTTCTTATAATTGATTTTTCCCTTCTATATGTCTGAAGCGTGTTATATTGTAACTTCTTATTGAGAAGTTGTCTTCGTTTTTCTTCTGACATATATCTTTGAGATTCTTTTTCTATTCTTGTAATCTCTTTTTCCAATTGATCTAGTTCTGCCATATATTCTTTCTTAATTTTAGACGTATAGCTTATTATCTGGCCCCTAAGATATGCTTTCATCGCATCCCATAATATAAATTTATCCTCCACTGAATGAAAATTGGTATCCAAAAAAAATTGAATCTGCTTTTTCATAAAATCACAAAAATCTTGACGATGTAATAATGTTGTATTAAATCTCCATCTATAAGCCACTTCTTCCTTGTCAGCCATTATTATTGTCATTAATAAAGGAGAATGATCTGATAATATTCTTGCTTTATATTCCATATTTTTCACTCTGTGTTGAATATGCATTGATAATAGAAAAAAAATCTATCCTTGAGTAAGTTTTATGTCTATGGGAATAGAACGAATAGTCTCTTTCTTCAGGATTGATTCTTCTCCATATATCAATCAAATTTAAATCTTTCATCAATGATAAAGTTAAATTTACTACCTTCGATTTTATTCTATCTAAGACTGGGTCTAAGCAAAAATTAAAGTCTCCTCCAATTAATATTTTTTCATGTGCATCCGCCAAATTCAAAAAAGCTTCTTGTATGAATTTTGCATCATTTTCGTTTGGTGCATAAATATTCATAAAAGTCCATAGTTCGGAAAAAAGTTGATAATGTATAATCACATATCTCCCCGCAGAATCAGTTATTACATTTTGTATTCTAATTGGTAACGTTTTATTGATCAAAATTGCTACTCCCCTCGCTTTTGAAGTAAATGAAGCCGCAACAACACTACCCACCCAATCTCTCTTTAGTTTCTGATGTTCTATTTCTGTTAGGTGCGTTTCCTGTAAAAAAGCTAAATCTATCTTCATTTTTTTAATATATGTTAAGATTCTTTTTCTTTTCACTGGTCCATTAAGCCCATTAACATTAAAACTCAAAAAATTCAATAAATTAGTCATTATTATTAACAAAGTTACTCCAATCTAAAACATTACTTATCTTCTCAACTCTCATAGTTCCTTGGGGAATTTCTTTAAACTTCACCATGTTGCTATGTGTTCCCCCCCCCCCCAACCTTCCAGGCAAAAAGAAAAAAAGATAGAGAAAAAAAAAAGAAAAAACAAAATACCCCCCCCCCCACTAATGTTGTGAATGAAAGGATACACAACACTACCCCCCTCCATTTTACGGGTCGCGGCAAAAGCCACGCTTGCACACATGATTAACGTACCAATCGATCAGTGCTTCTTCCAGCTCCCCCGCAACAAAAAAAGTTATATATATATAGACAAAATTAGTATTACTATTCCCAACTAATTTCCTCCGGTGTTAACCTTTCTTACCCCCCTCATATAATTAATAATATATTTATACATTCATCCAGCTTCAAAAATCCAACGTCCATTCTTTAACCCAATCTTCATCTTCAATCTATCTCTCTCTCCTGAGTTTGTTCTTGTATCTGGTGAATATTCAGAAAATCTTGCACAAACTGCTCTGCTTTCTGGTAGTCATCAAAAAATCTTTTTTCTCCACCAGGCAAAAAAATCTTCAAAGTTGCAGGATAACGCAGTATAAATTGATAACCATGATCCCATAGGGTTTTTTTCACTGGATTAAACTTCTTCCTTTTCTTCAAAAGTTCGTAACTTATATCAGGGTAGAAAAAAACTTTGTTCCCTTTAATTATCGATGGCCCTTTTCTATCTTTGGCAGCTCGAGCAGCTGCCTGTAGAATCCTTTCCTTGTCTTGAAATCTTAAGAATTTTATTAAAATCGATCGTGGATATTGGTCATCTTTTGGTTTTGGTCTTAGAGCTCTATGTGCCTGCTCAATTTCAATTGGTCGAGCTTCCTCCCCCATTTGCAAAACATCCGGGATCCATCTTTGAAAAAATTCTATTGACTTTTCTCCCTCCATACCTTCTGTAAGACCAACAATTTTAATATTATTACGTCTACTGAAATTTTCCAACATATCCACTTTCTCCAAGAGTCGGTTTCTTTCCAAGTTCCAAACAAGCAAATCATTTTCTGTTTTTTCCACTCTATCATTCATAAGCCCCATTTCTCTTTCCATCTTCTGAAGCTTCTTTTCCATTTTGTCCTGTCTTTCCATAACTTTATTATAGCACCTCTTCGTATCTCTAAGCTCTTCTCTTACTTTTCTTAATTCAGCCGTTGATTGCAATAGAGCCTCTCTTATGTCTCTATCATCTCCTTTACTTCCACTCGCTTCCAATTCTTCCTCCTCTTCTTTATCTGTGTTCTCTGCAGAGTCCAATTCTGACTCTGAGTCATTTTCAATTGCAGTGGGTGTCGGTCCTTGTAGTTTGCGTTGTGTCGATTTGCGCATGCGCATTTCCGGTGTCTTCTTCGGAGAAACCGTTGCCACCGCCATTGCTCCCTGTTCTACCGAAGGAGATCCAACCTGAGTCCGAGGCTCCATCGTTGCAGTAGGCCCTTTTTTTCTCCCCGTCTCGCGGCTGCTTCGCAACAGCAGACTTCTTTTGTTGAAGTTTAGGAGGCATATCGTAAAGTAGTTTTACAAAGTTTATAAATAGTTTTGAGAAAATATTTACCAACTTTGTTTTATTTAAACGGTACTTTACTGATTTGTTGCGGGAGAGCTGGATTTAAACGTCTCAATCCCACGTCATCACGTGACGCCCCCCTGTCGGTTTTTAAGAGCTCCCAATCCTCTAACTTTCTCTAATGTTTGTTCTGTTGCTCTTTTCTCTTTGGCTTCTATGATGGCTTTGACTTTTTTTGTTAGCCATGGTTAAGTCACGCCAGTTTTACGCCACAGGCATAAATGATGGCTCCCACTCAACAACTTACAGCAAACAATTCAAAGCATAACTATTTCCTCGTTGGTCTCAGACTTTATAAATTCATGTCGTGGATACATCAGAGGTCTCAAGTGGGTGAGTTTTTCAGAATATTCGTGTGCAATTTCTTCGCATGTGCGGTCATATTCAGTCTCCGCTTACCCAATGACAATTTTCAGTTTAATTTCAGCTTTGATTTTCTGCAGCTACCACGAAAGAATCCACAGTCATGCACCGAGAATCAATAATTAAGAAAAGTTTATTCTATTAATAGTAATCTCATATAACCAACAGTTATCCAAGTTTTCAGGCTTCAACTGATTAATGTGCTGAATGAGGTGTACAATAGGCTTAGGATTGTTACATACACAGTTAAACGGAAGCAAGTCATCAAGTTCATTGACATTCAATCGTATATGTGATTTCATTAAACAGAACTAAGTTTTTCCGAACCAAAGTGCCAACACAGTACATATAACTCATATATAACACAAAGTAATATAACCACAAATAATTAAGTATATTCCAGAGGAATGACAACATTTACGACACAAGTTAAAAAGCCAAAAGACAACAGTATAACGTTACTGGCACTTCATACGTGATGAGAGCTGGGTGGCAGCAGAGACTTCGGTAGACCCACGGCTTTGTGGAAGAAGTTTTCCATCCCAAAAGTTCTCGTTTTAATACTACAGAAAGGCCGACCTGATGACAGGGTTTCAAAGGGATTATGTAACGCATAGCAGGTATTCTTGACAATGCTAAGTTTATTGCCCTCAGGTCAAAATCTTTGAGACTCATTATAACAAGGCTCAGTGAATGTACTAACAAAATTATCAAATTATTTACACAGCTGTCCACTCAATCTGGTCAGATACTTCAGCGCATTCTTCAGCTCCTGCCTGAATTATCTCTGCGACAGTGTGTAGCTACACGTATTAGTGCAGGTACAGAGAAATTGCAACATTAATGCACATTGTTGCAGGATATAAACCGGGTTACTGAAACATTTGTCTGTGTAAAAATAATTTTGCGGTAGCCAGTTCGAGGATTGTACTACATAGGGTATCCACAACAAAATAAAATTCGTTGATATGGCGAACAACAAAATCATCGACTTTCTCCTGTTCTTCACCTCCGGATCATTCTGATCTTCACTATTGTTACTGAGTCCACGGCAGACTCTATTTGCTGCTATAATATGTCTGACGGTTAAAACATTGAACAGCAGGATCAGAGCAATTGGTAATAAAGGTGTTATGATGCTGTCGAGTGACTCGTAGAGTTTCCAAAAAGATGATGTATAGTATTCAATTTTGGGGATGGAACGCCACGGCACGTGGTTAATGACCATCAGATGCTCCACTGCAAAGTAAAACGGCACACATCTCCCACTGCTCAATGCACTCGTGATTACTATAATCACAGTCACCGTTCTCTCGGTGCAGTATCGCTCCCGAAGCTTTTGACAAGAAATGGCGATAAAGCGATCGAAAGTGAATGCAACCGTGAGCCAAACAGAGACGTCCACGGTTGCTAATCTCAGGACAACTATCACGGTGAAGATCGGAGTAATATGCAGCACTCTGGAATACTCATAGATATTGTTCAGCTGATCCAATCCAATAGCGAAGATGACGCTCACTAAATCAGCCGCTGCCATCCCCACTAGATAACGGGTAACGCATTTGGTTGGACCACAATTTCTCCGAGAAAGAATCACTATCGCTATTAAATTAACTGTAAAGAATTAAAAAGAAAGCATGTTAGTTCAAAGCACGTAATACGTTGTGTGTGTTACTTGATTTTGCCTTCGGTAATGTCCTATGACCTGCCAAATGGCTCAATTTATTTTTCCTCTAATATCCTGTCTGTGTGTGTTAGAATCTTGGACTGGAGATGCATACGGCCCTGTATGCGCCACGACGCTGTGGATGGAGCACAAAGACGGTCCCAACACCGGGGTCTTTGAAGTCCACGAAAGAATTACCGGTTATGGGCCGATTGGGTGGGTCGTTGCAACTTATCTCATCCACAGTGAATGATGTTGTGGGGAACATGAAGCGTGCTGAGAAACTGCACTAACCGGGTTTAGTTCTTCGGGTAAAATATATATGGAAATTGGAACACTGAATAATAATATTAATAATAATAATAGTAACAACAATAATGATATCAATAATAATAACAACAATAATGATTTTACCACCTTGAGCTAAGATAATTAAATAATTACAATAACATTAGACATTATCGCTATTGAAAGAAAAGTTAAATAAGGGACGAACACAACCCTCCATCGAAAAGAACCCTACGATCTGAGCGGACTAGATGTCTACGGGGAAGCATCAAAAGCCTGCCTCAGAGTTGGGGACATCTTCACAGACACAGAAGGGTTCCTTTCGGCAATTCAGTATGATTTGTGTGACACAAAAAAGCAAAAGCATATAACATATGAGCGAACAATTGAAGGTGATAGATGTAAAAAATGCCAAGAAGAAGAGGATTCAGCCCAACACATCACAGGATCCTCTAGCAGTTTTAATCAATCTGATTACTCACATAGGCCGAATCAAGTGGGAAACGTCATTCATCAAAACCTTGTTTTAAAATACGAACTCAAGAAAGAAGTCATATCTCAGTATAAATACAATCCTGATCTGTTATTTCAGATAGGACATTCCATAATAACAGTTCGGTTATAATAATACAGGATGAACAAACAGGAAAAGCTTACTCAATGGATATAGTCCTTCCAAACACACAAAACTTTCAGAAATCAATTAACTTAATAGCACCAGAAATATGCTGAACTAAAAGAAGAAATCGAAAGTCTCTGGAATATGAACAAGGTATACATTGTCCCAATAATAATATCTACAACTGGTATCATTCTACAAACACTACACAATGGCACTAAACAATTAGGGCTGCACAAAAATATCTGTGTAAATCTTCAGAAACCCACAATTATAAACACCACGGAAATGGTCTGAGCTTTCCTAACAATTGGGAAATGAGCGTGCTTGGCTATGCCCACTCCTTAAGTTTTACCAGCATGAGCTGTGAAAAAAATAAATAAATATAAATTAATAATAATTTCTGAATTAGTTGAAAATATATTATAAAATCAGAAACAACCTAACAAGTTGTACATTGACAAAAAATTCTATACATAGAGGACTAGAACGTACAGACGTTTTCATCAGTAAATCTAAACCAAATAATATAAAGAGTAGAGCTATTTTTAAAAGATATAAACATTAATTTTGGACTAAATAGGTGCGGCACATTAACTATAAAGAGAGCTACAATAGAGCTAGTAGAATATAGAACAGTCCAACGAGATGCAATACAGTCTCTGGATGATTAAGGAACATATTGTTAACTGTGGTATCAACAAGTAAAGTAAAATACTCATCGTGCAATAAATGGAAGTCTTTCGACAGAACTTACTTCAACGCTTCAGTAGATCTACCAAATAAAGCTCAATAGTAAAGATATTACAAAGGCAATACACACGTTAGTTACACCAATTTTTTCTTGGTCTGAAACTGGTCTGGAAAAGTTGCAAGATAAAATAAAAATTGAAATGACAAATTACGGAAAATACTATGTGTACTCGAACGCACTAGTTAACACTACCGAGGAAAGAAGGAAGAGGGATAGTAGATAACACAGCAGTCAAATATAACGTATAAGGATATATTTCCATCAACGAAAACAGGATTCAACAACGACAAATGCTATGATTTTCCTGGTTTTCTCACTGAAACTCCACGCGAGTATATGCAACTGATATGAAAAAGTACACACTGATACATTTAAATTAAAGTACAGCCCAGAAGAAAATTAAGAAATTATCACTATAGAAGAAAAGGTTAACCACTGGAAGAACACGACGCACCATGGAGGGCATTTCCACTATCATAGCAGACTAAATGTCACCAAGGAAACGTGGAACACTTGACCAAGTGTTGCAGACCTATTCCCAGATGCATAGGGGTTACTTGGGGCAATTTATGGCCAGTTGTTTAACCCCAAAATATTGCAAAATACATCAAAAAATACCAACAACTTCAAATCAATAACTGCAGAAATGCCTAGACTGGACATTATCCGACATACCAAGAGGATGGCCTAAGACTTCGGCTGGTCTTTGGAGGCCTAGGATCTCGGGCCTCTGGAGACGGTCAGATCGAAGGTCGATGTACCGACAGATCGGTGTGTCGGGGGACGGGACTAACTTTGGCTGTGTGCACAGAGACCTAAGTTTTTTATGCACAGATCTCGGAAAAAAGCGGAGCAACAGACTTTTAACATCGTGAACCAGCGAGTTGTTTGTTATGTCTCCTCTCTCGCTGTGAAACGGAGACAGTTATTTCTCCTTTATTAGGAAGAGAGAGACCCTGGGGATGTCGAATACTGGGTGAGGGCATTGGCTTTGGAGTACCGCAAGTCTGTGTCTTTTGGTCACGCTTGAGTGCTCGGTGGTGGGCGCCGGTGTTTTGTTTCCGGTGGGGGAAATGGGGGATCGTTGCTTGCTGCCGCTAACGCGCAGGAGGGATGGGAGCTTGGGGGGGACTTCGGGGTTCTGACACTTAACTGTCATTCATTCTTTGGGGCACTCCTTTGTTTTCGTGGATGGATGTGAAGGAAAAGCATTTCAGGTTGTATATTGTATGCATTTCTCTGACATTAAATATACCTTTGATACCTTTGAAGAAGAAGAAGTATTTGTCAAAAGAAAAATAAAGGAACGCAGCGGTGAAGTGTTCCACGGGGCAGGTGTAACAGAAAGGTCATTTACAAAGATGTAACAATGACACTCTAATTTGCCTGATTGCGGACTGAAACGATCTGGAGGTTCTTTGAACAAAAACAAATCCTTTGGCATGGGAATGAGTTACTAATTACTTCTTCGTACTTGCTAGTTACGAGATTATTCAGTAGATCAGATTCACACTTAGAACATACTAACTGTGGTGCCTGGGTTGATTTCAAAAACGCCATTATTGGCACAAAGGGCAATGGTGATATTGATAATCTAACTAGTACTCAAACGATCAAAAACATGAAAAAAACATGACTCATCTTCTGATGCAACATCTGGGCTGAGCATCAAGTCATCTATTTCATAGTGCAGTGGGCAGAGCAATAAGAAGCATCCAGAGTCAGTTACTACCAAGTATTCCAACCGCTAAAAGTACAGGATAGAAAATGCTCACCACATAATAAATCGCTGGATATCCCATAGTTCGTGTGAAGCAATCAGATGAAAGAATTCTTTCAGCACCAGGCTGAACTGGGGATTAGTTCAATGAACTCTTATTTAAAAAATGGAATGCCCACAGTGCCAATTAGTGCGAATACTGTGTCATCTAACCCCCCCCGAGCAAACAGACATAAACATTTTCTTTAATCGTGATGTCACCGTGCAATGAATTTTGTCTCTCGCGGGATATTACAATTTTTTAAAAAATTACAATTTCACATTCTGTTTCTCTGGCACAAGGTCTGAGCTCCTTTTATGAATGAAATAGTATTTCTCGCAATATATGTAGATCCCCGATTTACAAAGTTCTGAATTGAAGCTTACGTTGGCATCCAAAATACTGTATACGTCAAGGAGAGATCGGGGCCATTAGTTCCGTGTCGGAGGAATGTCGTGTAAGGCAGGATTGGGGAGAACCAGTTGATGAGAGATATCGCTGGGTCAGGCGAGGAAGGTTGAGGTATATGTAAGGTAGCGGTAGCGGGAATGAAACGAGTATCTTGACCAGTGCAAGGACTGTGGAGGAGCACCATGAGGGGAAGCAGTGCAATCATTACCTTTGGAGGACAGACAGCATACGTGAGCATGCTAAGGGATCCTGTAAGTAGTTTAAGAGCAAGTGAGTAGTTGACCAAAGATTATTCCACGTAAGATCGATGAGTAAGATTTTTAATCAGTGATTTTCGTCACTATTTATTGTGGAAAAGGACGCCATGAAAAGAGAATAAAGATGTCTTGAAGCATAGCGCTATTATTAAAAGAGGAATTGTTGGAGGACCTGATGTGCATGTAAATTGACAAATCAACAGTGCATATCGCTCTATCTTCCAAATATTCATGTACCTATCTAAACTCTCTTAAAAGCCTATAATATGCTTCCCTCTCCCACCGTATGGGGAACCGCATTCCAGAGAGCATTTTACGATGCAGGTACCATTAACGAACTTGGCATATTTTTTCAAAAAACTGTCATGACATCACGTAAACAATGACGTTAAATGGATGGAGGACAATATCGTAGAACAATAGGAAATGTTTGTACAAAACTGACACTTTTAAGCAAAGTGGTGAATTTGTCTGAGTGATAAAAAGAACAAAAATCTCCCCCACTCACGAATATTATACACAAGTGGTCATCGCAGAACACAATGAATCGCCATCATACGGACGTAGATATAATTCACGTGGACGTTCTACCACTATACAGTATGAAATTTGCTCACGACACAGGCGCTTCACAATGCCGAGAGCAGGACTGGGGTAAAATGAAATTAGTCACGGGGCGGGTACCATAGTAGAAAGGCAAGGAATATTTCAGTATAACAGGAGTAGCCTTACATTCCAGGAATTTCATTCACTTGAAGTGTCCCTCAGCCTCATTACCGAAGTGGTTCATTCTGGTGGGAATCTCTATGTTTATATCAGGTTGCCTGGGTTATTTTCCACGGAACTGCACGGCGAGGAATTAGCTCCTTGACCCCGTAGAGTGGATATGCGCCTGAGCAATCGATCACACTAATCATATGTCTCCCTCTTATGCCTGAGTGCTTCCTACCACTTCCCCAGAACTCACCATATTCCAAAGACCTTCCTCACCACGTTAAAGGGAATATGTTCAAATCATCCGAGGTCCACTTCTCCACTCCTTCCATTTGTTTCCTCTAAATAAAATGGCGGCACAATGTAGCAGCCGTTAGCGTAATGTTTTCAGAACTTCAATGACCAGGGTTCAATTCCAGCCACTGTCCGCAAGGAGTTTGAACTTCATACCGCTGATTGTGTGGATTTTCTGGAGGGTTCTCCAGTTTCATTTTACGCCCCAAAGGCGTACAGGTTATTTTTTGTTCTAGTTATTCACATAAATATAATTGAGCAGTGCGGGCTGGTTCGGCGGGATGAGCCAATTAATACACCGTATCAACCTCTCTGGTCACCTTGTCAAAAAGCTCAATCAAGCTGGTAAGAAACAAAGCCTTGCTGGCTCTCCCTGTCAGGCCATTGGTTTCCAAATGCTTATATATCCTATCCCTAAGAAATTTATCCAGAAATTTCCCTACAGCTGACGTAAGACTCATCGGTATATAGTTCCCAGCATTTCCACTTGTTCCCTTCTGAAACAGAGGAACACCATTGGCCACTCGACAGTCCTCAGGGGCATTGCCTGTGCCAAGAAAGGACAGCAAGATAGCAGTCGAGGCTTCAACAATCTCCTCCCTTCCCTCCTTCAATAACCAGCCGTCTCGACTTTTTTCTTGTCACTGGATAAAGATGGGAATTGGGAGGAGAGAGTGAAGCTGACGCTGCGCAACTCTCCCTCACTTAAATCCAAATCAGGCGCTAGTCTCGACACCAGCAAAAAATCAGCCGGCTGGTGGCGTAGTGGCATCAGCGCTGGACGTCGGATCCGGCCGGCTCCCTTGCATGCTCTCCACCCGTGCTGGGTTGAGCGTCGAGCTAGCAACTCGACCTCGTAAGAGGTACTAATGATGTCGAGGTCTTCATCAATGACGGTGGACGAACCTTAACCTTGAATGGTAAGCTCCAAACTACAGTCATCCATCAGCTACGACTCAGTTATGCCAACAACGCCATTCCAGCCAATCTATCGTTGTAGCATTTGTAGATGCTACATCTATCTTACTCCGTATACTGCTTGCATTCCAATGCAATACAGCCAGTCCCATATTTGTCACCCTTTTCGATTTTGTTCCCCTGTTCCACTACAATTATTCCCACTGACTGCAATTTTGCCCTATCACGTGCCTGTACTTCCTGACAGCCTCATAATACGCATCCACTGCCTGTATACCAGTTGCCTCACCCACAGCCCTATCACTCTAGTTCGTATTTCTCTGCCAAATTCGTTCAAAACCTCCCCAACAGCTTTAGAAAACCGCAGGGATATTGGTCCCCTTCCGGTTCAGGTGTAATACCTTCAGCTTGTACAAGTTATACCATCGCCAGAAGTGATATCAATGATCCAGAACTCTGAACCTCTGCCCTCTGCACTACTTTTTCAGCCACGAATTCTTCTGCTATGTCATCCCATTCTTTCCCTCCACGGGCGTGAGGCATAACTACATAACCATATAACAATTACAGCACGAAACAGGCCATCTCGGCCCTTCTAGTCCGCGCCGAACGCTTACTCTCACCTAGTCCCATCTACCTGCACTCAGCCCATAACCCTCTGTTCCTTTCCTGTCCATATACCTATCTATTTTTTTAAAATGGCAAAATAGAACCTGCCTCTACCACTTCTGCTGGAAGCTCGTTCCATACAGCTACCGCTCTCTGAGTAAAGAAGTTCCCCCTCTTGTTACCCCTAAACTTTTGCCCTTAACTCTCAACTCATGTCCTCTTGTTTGAATCTCCCCCACTCTCAATGGAAAAAGCCTATCCACATCATCTCTATCTATCCCCCTCATAATTTTAAATACATCTCACAAGTTCCCGCTCAACTTCTACGTTCCAATGAATAAAGACCTGACTTGTTCAACCTTTCTCTGTAATTTAGGTGCTGAAATATAGGTAACATTCCAGTAAATCTCCTCTGTACTCTCTCTATTTTGTTGACTTCTTTCATATATTTCCGTGACCAGAACTGTACACAATACTCCAAATTTTGCCTCACAAATGCCTTGCACAGCTCCTATACTCAATGCTCTGATTTATAAAGGCCAGCATACCAAAAGCTTTCTTCACCACCCTATCCACATGAGATACCACCTTCAGGGAACTATGCACCATTATTCCTAGATCCCTCTGTTCTACTGCATTCCTCAATACCCTACCATTTACCATGTTTGTCCTATTTTGATTAGTCCTACCAAAATATAGCACCTCACACTTATCAGCGTTAAACTCCATCTGCAATCTTTCAGCCCACTCTTCTAACTGGCCTAAATCTCTCTTCAAGCTTTGAAAACCTAATTTATTATCCACAACGCCACCTATCTTAGTATCACCTACATTCTTACTAGTCCACTTTACCACCCCATCATCCAGACCATTAATGTATATGGCAAACAACTTTAGACCCAGTACAGATCCCTGAGGCACACCACTAGTCGCCGGCCTCCAACCTGACAAACAGTTATCCATAACTACTCTCTGGCATCTCCCATCCAGCCACTGTTGAATCCATTTTATTACTTCAATATTAATACCTAATGACCTAACTTTCCATGAATTTACCCGCCACTGACGTCAAACTTACAGGCCGATAATTGCTAGGTTTACTCTTAGAACCCTTTTTAAGCAATGGAACCACATGAGGAATACGCCAATCCTCTGGCACCAGTCCCGTTTCTAATGCCATTTGAAATATTTCTGTCAGAGCCTCTACACTAACTTCCCTGAAGGTCCTAGAGAATATCCTGTCAGGACCCGGAGATTTATCCACATTTATATTCCTTAAAAGCGCCAGTACCTCCTATTCTTTAATCATCATAGTTTCCATAACTACCCTACTTGTTTCCCTTACGTTACACAATTCAATATCCTTCTCCTTAGTGAATACTGAAGAAAAGAAATTGTTCAAAATCTCCCCCATCTCTTTTGGTTCCGCACATAGTTGTCCACTCTGATTCTGTAAGGGACCAATTTTATCCCTCACTATCCTTTTGCTATTAATATAACTGTAGAAACCCTATGGATTTATTTTTACCTTACTTGCCAAAGCAACCTCATATTTCTTTTAACTTTTCTAATCTCTTTCTTAAGATTCTTTTTACATTCTTTATATTCCTCGAGCACCTCATTTACTCCATGCTTCCTATATTTATTGTAGATCTCTGTCTTTTTCCGAACCAAGTTTCCAATATGCCTTGAAAACCATGGCTTTCTCAAACTTTTAACCTTTCCTTTCAAACTAATAGGAACATAAAGTTTCTGTACCCTCAAAATTTCACCTTTGAATAACCTCCAGTTCTCTATTACATCCTTCCCACAAAACAAATTGTCCCAATCCACTCCTTCTAAATCCTTTCGCATCTCCTCAAAGTTAGCCTTTCTCCAATCAAAAATCTTAACCCTGCGTCCAATCCTATCCTTTTCCATAATTATATTAAAACTAATGGCATTGTGATCACTGGACCCGAAGTGCTCCCTAACACATACCTCCGTCACCTTTTGATTGCATAGACAGCAATCAAAAGTTCTTTACCGAGGAAATCTTGATTCTCAGCTTACCACCTACCTTCTTAAATTCTCTCGTTAGGAACTTTTCGTTTTCCGACTTACGCCATTGTGCCAACATGTAACTAGAGTGTTGGTTGGGGGCGGGGGAATACTCATCCTCCCCCACCTTAGAATGCAATGGACCCGATCTGAGATATCCCTGACCTACGAGGCAAAGTACCATCCGGGTAACTCTGTGGTGTCCACAGAATATCCTGTCTACACCTCTAATTATCGAATCCCGTATCACTACTGCAGTTATTGTCTCCCCTCTTCTGAGACACAAAGTTAGACTCAGTGCCAGTGGCATGGTCCGTTCCGTGAAGTCCGCATTTCGGTTCACGATCCGGTACGTGGACTCAGGACTCCGGGTCTTCCAGCTGTTCCTTGTTTGAGTTAATCATTGGCACCTGATTCCCATCTTTGGGCTTGCAATATAAGTAGCCTTGGGATTGAGTGTGGGCTGCTAGTTTGTCTTGTCAGTCCCCCTTGGAGCAACCTGCTGGTGGAAGGCTAGAGCAGCCGATTGCCATCTTTAGGTTGCGTTGGGGAACCATCCCCTCATGGATCTTTGCTGTCAGTAGTCAGAGCTGTCTTTGCGGTATGGATTCGGCTGTTTCCCGGGCCAGCTGAGTGGATGCTAGCGAGGTAGGGATCTGGCTGTTTCCGTAGCAGCTGAGGTTGCTGGCCGAACTGAGACTTGGAGCTACCCGGAGCAGAGATGGAACTGTCCGTTGTTCTTAGGTGTTTGTCTTGTCTTGTCCTTGCCTCTGTGGGGTGAGTCAGGCTGTCTTGCCGTTGCCCCGCGGGGGGTCATGTCTTGTCCTCGCCTCCGTGGGGTAAGTCAAGCCATCTTGCCGTTGCCCCGCGGGGAGTCATGTCTTTTCTTTGCCTCTGTTGGGTAAGTCTGGCAGTTCTGCCGTTACCCAACAGGTGGACCTGTCCCACTTTGGTGTGGAGATGAAGTTGAGTCCCGGCTTGTCGTAGGACAAGTCCTGGCTCCATGTCTATGTCCTGTCCTGTGTCATAGTAGTGTTGTGTTAAAGATGAGTCCTGGCTTGTCGAAGGATAAATCCCGGCTCCATGTCTATGTTCTGTCCTGTCTCATGGTAGTGTTGTGTTAAAGATGAGTCCTGGCTTGTTGAAGGATAAGTCCCGGCTCTATGTAGATGTTTATTTCCCAGTCTGTGTCTCAGCTCCAAGAACCCTAACCTCGATGATCCCGCAGCCAAGACCCAAGACCCCAAGCCTCGAGGATGCCAAGCTCAAGACCCAAGACCCCAAGCCTCAAGTCATGTCATGTCCTTGCCTGGTTCTGGGGTCCAATCCCGAGGCAAGACCCAGGTTCTCGGGCTCGGAGTCCAAGCCTTGTCTCCTGGTCCATGGTTCCTTGCCCCGGTCGCCCTTTCCTAGCCCAATTCTGCGTTCTTGTTCCTGCTCCTTGCCTGAATCCTGTCACGTCCCTACTCTACTCAAGTCCTGTTCCTTGTACTTCAGTGTCTGTATCTTGCATCTGGGTCCGTTCCCAGCACCCCCTTGTGATAGCCAGGGACCCAGTCACTGTAGTTTTTCCCTGGTAGGTCGCCCCCTCAACAGTATCCAAGCCTGTTATTGAGGGGAACGGCCAAAGAGATGTTCTGTATTGGCTATTTCCTTCCCCTCCTCAGACAGTCACTAATCTACTTACCTCCTGCAATGTAGAGGTGACTACCTCCCAGTAGCTTCTCTCTACCATCTCCTCAGTTTCCTGTATAATCCGAAGGGCATCGAGATCCAGCTCCAGTTCCTTAAGGTGTTATTTGAGGAGCTGTAGCTCAGTGAAATACGCAGATGTGGTTATCCGTGAGAGCTGACTTCTCACGAACTTCGCACATCACACAGAAAGAAAACAGCGCAGCGCTTAGAGCCATTTAGATTGATCTACCTATGTAACAACAGACGAAGAATGAATAACAAAGAAGCTTACGAGAAACTTGCAATGTCCAGGTGTTTTCTCGCCGAAGCCTGATGAGCCAAACCCTCCACACTCTAATGCCAGAACACTCCAATAATGGTCGTTCCACTTGAGCCTGTCTTATTTTTATTTCCCCTTGTTAATAAATCGTGATGTGACTGGGTCACAAGACAAATGCCGAAAATCCTCAACCATCCCTTTTCAAAGCCGTTTCTCCGAATGTCCATACCACTGATGTGATTGGGCACAGGTTGTGGACTAAGTTCATCGAGGTGAGTGACGTTCTCCACGTTCTTCTGAACCCTGTTGGTTACAGGATAATGACGGCTCCTCAAACCGGCACTGTGGGACTCAAAACTGTTTCTCCTTGCCTATGACAGCAGCGAAAAGACAGAATGGCCTGGATGGCGGGGGAGCTGGATGTTGGATACTACTTTTCTGTGGCAGCGCTCCTTGTAGTTGTGCTCACTGGTGCGGAGGGATGTTTCTGAGATAGACTGGGTTGTATACACCACTTTAGTAGGGATTTTCGTTTTGCGGGATTAGTGATTCCACAGCAGGCCGTGGTGTAACCAATGGGGATACTCTTCACTGTGCATCTATTGTAGTTTGTCCAAGTTTCAGATGACATGCTGAGTCTGTTCAAACTTCCAAGATAGGTTCTTCCAGCTGATGTGACCCAATATTATTAATTGGATATGTATGTATGTATGTCCGTCCTTCTGGTAACCCTGATTGAAACCGAGCCTAAACACGGGACAATTGCTAATGACTATTTACCTTTCTCCGTAGGGTCTTTGGACTGCCAGAGAAACCAGAATACTTGGAGAAAAACACATATTCCATGGGAAGGAGGTACATATTCCTTACAGATGAAACCGCGATTAATCTCTGAATTCCGATGGCACCTACTGTAATAACGTTACGGTAACCACTAAGCTACAGTGACACTTTTCCCGCCTTCGTGGTAGTAGCATTGCATACTTCCGCGAAGAATTACCATATATTCATCTAGAAAGCACACAGATGACAATGTAAATTCGAGACATACAAGGTTCAGTTACTGCTAGGCGACAATGTTTATATTAGAACAAAATATTTATTTTGTAGTTACATTTCATCTATGTACAATTGAGTATAATGACCGATCAGTTACTCATCATGGTCTGTACACTACTGGGTCAACTATAACAAGTATCGGGAGGATGCCATTTTAAACAGATTTTGTTTAGTATAGAAATGGGTCAATTAATCCCGAGTGAACATACACTCCGGGATTTGTACGCATCGCAATTATTTCCCAGAAGGATTGTACCACTATAACTATGACGGGTATCGAAATGTTCAGCATATTCATTCAGTCGGCACCTTCTTCCTAGAAAAGTTTGCATCAACGATTGCAGCGTGAAATGGAATATCCGGTGATATTTCTGATAGAACGCATCTACTACCCTATTCTTGCCACCGTCGGTGTCCCCGGTAAGGTTCTGCATTCAGTCTTCAAGGTACTGAAGAGTGAAGAATGTTTCACTCTTGTAGTTTCTCGCACAATCGTTTTGCTTTCAGTTTTCCATTCTAACGTTTTGTCGACATGGTCATCGCGATGTGTTGTTTTATTCAGCAGATTCATCTGTTCAAACTATCATTATATTTACCTTTGGCGACTATATATCCCCACCGGGAAACATGCAGCCCAGGCGTTAAAACAAACATTTATCACACCTTAAAATGTTTCTTTATAATACTGCATAATGGACTTATTTCAAATTTCCGCATTATCTTAGAAATGTACGGGAACCATCCGGATTCGTTGAAAAAAAAAAAAATCCTAATACAGTATGCCTTCTCGGACAAAGAGGTACGTATAATCCCAAATGAAACGAAGTCAAGAAGATTCCCCCCAGTTCATGCTATACAAGTGGGTAGCGTGACAAAAGGTTAATTTAGAACCCGAGTTAGTCGAAACTCCAGTCTAATTTTAACTGATCGTAGATGTATGCAGTAGGGGACTCTGCTTACAAATATTACGAACCTGATCGGACCTGTTCAAAATAACATTGGAAAAATTAAAGTCTGCTATTCCTCCTTTAGCAAAAGATTATCTTCAATGCTTGAATCGTTGTTCATCACCGGAAGTACTGGAACAGTTGTAGATAATTGATTTTTAATAGGTTATAATAACCTGTGAAACAAACTGTACTTTTCCTGTATATTCATAATTGTAAATATAAGCAGAACACCTGAGCAACTGCGACCTGATGAAAAAATAACCTTCGAATTCATTTTCCCATCATTAATTGCCTCTGATAACTTTCATGAACTCGTTTACTAATCATCTCAGTTCCTTGTCCCAATGAACAATTTAGGTATTTTTGATCGTGATTCCGTATAAATGACTGATGTATACTACCATACCCATGTACTATCGATTTATTTCTACTCGTTCACATCTTTATTTCAAGAATTTGTTTAAAGTTCACCTCATTAACCGTGGAGAAGTTTCATTTTCCGCCACTCTTGATATACTCATAGGTTATTTCAGATATGTAAATATATTTTGCTGAAGCTCGTTTTACACTTTTGACTTTCTACGCTTCGATATTGTGAATAAGATAATACAGTTCAAATGGTTACTGAACTGTCTCAATCATTATACACATTTATAATTGTCTCTTTTGTCAATTATACAATTCGGATATTATATCTAGAACTATACAAATGATATACAATTATATCGCTGTGTCACATCTCTGTAATCACCGGTTGCCATTACATTCAAACTTATGTCTTCTGTTACCACATTAGTTCTCGATTTTCGCTTTGTAGTATCTTAATGAAAATTTTATTTCTTCATGTCCCAACTACATTTTCGGCTATTCTTTATTGAAATCCATCTGTTGTTTTACACCTCTTTTGAAACAACCCTGGCACTCTATGTGCATACTGTTAGTCTTGAAAATAACACATACTTGTATGCTGTATTTTAATAGATTTTCTATGTTTATTGTTTTATTTATTGCGTTCTTTAGGCTTATTGTATTTTGTTTCTACGTTGCTTTGGATTCAGAGTAATAACCGTTTTGTTTCCTTCACACTTTTGTACTGAATGAGGACAATATGCAATCTTAAATCTTGAATATTTAATCATTTTTGTTCTTTCCTTTCTTTGAAATATGATTGGCGTGTGCTGTTTCAGGACTTTGTACACTCCCAATCTTGATAATTCGTTGTCAGCCACACGGTATTCGATTCCGTTTTGCCTTATTTTGCACCGTTGAAAATTACATTATTTAGTCAGAACAAGGAATAATATTAACTTTCACAGAAAGCAACGATTAAAACACCTATCGACGTTATTCTTTTAAGACTTTTTAAAGTTTACTGATGAGAACCAGTTGGCATTCAATAATTATTTCTGTTGAACCTAACGTATTGCTAAGAATAACTAAAGTACCAGCCTATCTGATAGTAAGATAACTTAGAAGGAAGGTAGTATTGCTTTTTCCTTCGTGGGAATGCTGATATTTCTCGTTCATTTATCAGTTTGGATACAAGTAGTGCATATTAAGAAAAAAAATCATGAAATATTAATTAACCGACGCGGAATTACAGTACCGCTAGCTACGCCATCAAGAAGACATTATTCGGCTAAAGTAGTAGAGTTCATATTCAACAACAAGGCTACACTAGATGACCTCAGTTCTAATAAATAATTGTATTGTTTTCGATTCAATTCGCTCAGTGCGAATGTAAAGAGTGAATTGAAATTTCCAGGACGTAGATATAGTAGATGGCTAGCATATATTTTTTTTCACATGGCAGCGAATCTAAGGAATATCACGGTGGTAAGAGGAATGTTAGGATATTTGGCTGGATGTTCAGTGAGTATTGTTTCACACTGCATGTGTTTGGAATTCCTTCATGGATAGTCCTAACGCCAGCTGCCACGGGGTAAGGTTGCACAACCCCATCCCCTCAGAAGCCAGAGTTACAAAGCTGCCACCAGAAGATCCAAAGACATCATCCCTGGGGAGGCAGAAACCCTGAAACACACTTAACTCAAAAGTGTATGAAGTGCTCCGAAAAACGGCGGTAAAAGTAATTTGTACTGAGAAATAAAACGACAATGAGAAGAGAGATTGTCGATACAGTTTCTGTGACATGGCAGGACTCCCTGATGGGACTAGAACGCAACAATTTTTCACATTGATACAATGTTGGGGGAGATATCAACGAATTTCTTGTTTGATTTCCGCAGTTAATTTGTTTGCGATTGCGATCCTGTCTCGTGGAAGATGTGGGCCTTCAACGTGCATCACATTCTACCTTGTGGCCATGGCGACAGCCGATCTAGCGGTCCTTGTTACAGATGTCATTTTACATCGGATTAATAACATGTATTTTCCCGTTAGCTTTCTGTTTCTAACTCCTGTGTGCTCTGTCAGACACGCACTGTACATTGTGTCCAAAGACTGCTCCATTTGGTTTACGGTCGCGTTCACTTTTGATCGTTTTGTAGCGATATGTTGTCGGAATATCAAACGAAAATTCTGCTGCCGGAGAACAGCAGCTTTCATTCTTTTCGCCGTGATCGGAGCGAGTATTTTGAAAAACATACCGGTTTACTTTGTATATAAACCTGGCATTGTAATCGGCAGTCTGCCGTGGTACTGCATTGAGAAAGCAGAATTCTGGACTTCTCCATACTGGAAACTCTATCAGCGCGGTAGTACGTTTGTAACGACTATATTACCTATTGTATTAATCTCTCTGTTCAATGCTCTAACGGTCAGGTATATTATAGCAGCAAATAGGGCTCGCAGGAGACTTCGCAGTAGTGGTGGAAATAAAACTGATCAGGAGGTGGAGAAGAGGAGAAAGGCGATTGTTTTGCTCTTCGCTGTGTCTGCGAACGTCCTTCTATTGTGGATGCCCAAAGCCGTTCATACGCTAAACTGGCAACTGCAAAATTACAATTACGCAAATAAGTACTTGGATATTCCAGTGTACATCCATCAACAGGTCGGGTTCATGCTGCAATTTCTCAGTCTCTCCAGTAATATTTGTATCTATGGAATAACACAAAAGAATTTCAGAGAAGAACTGCGAAATGGAATAACATACTTCCTGAATCTCAACAGAAAATTAATTGTAAAATAAATAAACGGGCAATCTTCTCTCTGTTTTTATTAATTGTTCATTATTTTATTTGACAGGATTTTCTGGCTGTAGCCAGAAAACTCAGATAAATCAGATAATTAACGCACAGGACTTCGCTTTTGCGAATGGAAGGGAGTAAATAGTGAAAGAAGCGTCCGGATATTAATGGATTTAAAAAAAAAACAGGTGGGAGATGACAGTATTCCGCCTTCTCGATATAACGGACTGTGGTCTGCTGAACATCATCTGTTTATCTGTAAAAGCCGCATACACTGCGCGCACTATATCAGGTAACACAGCATAAACCTCCTGTGCACTGTATTGTGGGCCATTGAAGAACTGCTGAGAAGTTGGTATTTCGGATTAAAGCAACGATATAATGCTGAGGCTTCGTAAGGCAGCAGAGAGGCCTCATATGGAGTTTTATGAGCAGGATTGGCCACGCATTTGCAAAAATATGTGCTGACGTTGGGGAGGGTAGAATGGAGTTTCACGGGAAAAATTTCAGAAAAGGAAGTCCCTCTGATGAGGGACTGATATCTCTGCATCTGCAGAGAGATCACCATGGCACTGACAGTAGGTCGAGTGGGTCCAGTATTACAGGTAGTAGCTTTGCATTGCCGCAGATTGTAGGGTTCAACAAATAAAGTACATCACAATCTTTGCTGATACGCGGTGAATCAGGTAGCCGACAGTGATGGGGCATAGTGAGCACAAGCATAGTCATCGGAAGGGGGCAGAGAGTGAGAACAAAGAGCATATAGACAAATAAAATTGTAAGTGAGAAAGAGAACGTCGGGAAAGAAAGGGAGCCCGAGAAGGAAGAAAAAAAAATGCCCGGAACACAAATAATAATTAAAAATACCGAAAGGAGTACGTAGCATTCGATACAGAGTAATTTAACAGAATGCTAACCTCGTAACAGAGTGGCGCAGCGGAAGCGTGCTGGGTCTATCACCCAGAGGTCGATAGATCGAAACCATTCTCTGCTTCCAAAATAAATATCACTCATCGATTTTGCATGGAAGAATCGAACTTTCCTGACAACACGGTAATGAAGGATAAGATACTCTAAAGACAGTACTAATGCGCGCGCGCACACACACTGTAAATCCAGAACCCCGCCCCACAAAATTCAGGACCGGCTCAGCGGGTGAGACAGCATGGAGACGAATAAAGGAGTCGACTGTCTTGACCGAGACACTTCATCAGGACTCGAAATAGAAGAGTAAAATACCAGAATAGCGAGGTGAATAAAGCGGACTGAGTACAAGGTGGAAGGTGATAGGTGATAACGGGTGAGGGGGATAATAGGGGGATGGGCCGAGGTAGATGAAGTGAGACATAAAAAATGCTGGATGAACTCAGCAGGCAAGGCAGCAGTTATAGAAACGGGTAAACATATGTCAGTTCGGTCCGCAGCCATTCTTCAGGACTGGAAATGAAAATGAGGTCAGTGCAAGATGATGCGGGGAGGGGAGGAGCAAGTACAAGGTGGCAGAGGATAGATAAAATCGCGAGGTGGAGAGCGTGATGTGAAAAGCGCGGACGTTGATTGGTGAAAGGGATAAAGTGGTTGGTGAAGAAGTGATCTGGTAGGAGAGGGTAGAAGACCAATGAAGAAAGGGAAGGGGGAGGAGCACCATTAGGAGGAGATGGGCAGGGAAGATGAAGCCGAGAGGGGATCTTTGGAAAAGGAAAAGGGCTGAATAAGAAGTAATCTGTCAGAACAGGAGCATGGGCCAATTGAGAAGTGGGAGGAGAACGGGCACAAGAAGAAGTTGATAGACAGGCGAGGAGAACAAAAGAAATTAAAAGCGAGCCAGAATACGGAATGGACATGGAACGGAGGGCGGATACATTAGGAGAGCTATCCTAATATTGCCCTTTTGACCGGTCTTTTCTATCTCCCGTTGTAATATGTGGCATACATCCTGGTTAAGTTCGAACGCCTATGCATAACTACCAGCTGGGTATTTTTACCTTGCAATTTACCTTTATTTTTACATTAACTCTACCCACGAAAACTCTACAGCTTTCGATCGTATGTCGTTTTAAGGATTAGATTTGTTTCTTTTTACCAGCATAGCCACGAAAACCCTTCTGCCCACCTTCCCTTCCTATAGATACAATTAGTCCGTGAGCCAGTAGGGTTGGTCGGACCACCTGAGGGGAATAATGCTCATAGTGATTTCTGGCAAGATATACAACTCTACAGTTAGAAGATATGTGATAACATTGGATCCGTAGTAGCTTTAGGAGTACTATCCTGCATTTTATACCACTACCCTAAAATAAGCATTTCTGAAAAGTGGTCAATATAAAGTACAACATGTATATTCAATCTAGTGGTATTTTGTCATCAGTGATCCCTCAACATTGAAATTTGTCACAATGATAGCTGAGGTCAAGCACTTTTAATCAAATGTTGTTATGAAATTCTACATTGAAACCTGGCTACTGCAAAACTTAAAGCTGCTTTTCCTCTTCGCCGATGGTAGCAGTGAGAAGACAGTACAACCAGGAGGGAGGAGGACCTGGATGTTGGGTTCTAGTTTCCTGTGGCAGTGCTCCCTGCTGATGTGCTCTATGGCGGTAAGGGATATTCCTCAGAGAGACTGTGTCATATCCCCTAGTTTTGTCGGGTTTTCCGCTTTCTGGCATCGGTGTTTCCGTAGCAGGCCGCGGGGCAACCGGTACTGATATTCTTCACTGTTTATCTGTTGAAGTTTGTCCAAGGTTAGGATGACATGTTGAATCTGTTCAAACTTCTAAGATAAGTTCTCCGAACTAATTTGGCCTAGTATTGTTAATTTTATTGTATTTAGACATAACATATAGGAGGAGAATTGGGCCACTTTGCCTACAGAGTCTGGCCCGCCATTTCAGTTTTGGCTGATCCATTTTCCCTCTCAGGCCCAATCTCCTGCCTTCTCCACATAAGTGTTCATGCACCGGCTAATCAAGTATCTATTAGCCTCTGCCTTAAATATACCAGTTGACTTGGCGTCCACAACTGCTTGTGGCAACGAACAATGGCTAAAGAAACTCCTCGCCTCTAAAAGGACGCCTTTAGTGACACAGCACGGAGAAGGACCTTCCGACCACCCCGAATGAAACCTAACCTAAATATGGGACGGTTTACAACGACCAATTAACCCCCTCCTTCGGGTCATTGGACTGCTTGAGAAAACAGAATATTAGGGGAAAACTCCCGCATTCCACAGGACGGATGTGCAGATTGCTTACAGAAGAACCAGGATTCATCTCCGAACTCCGACATCACCAGCTGTAATACTCTTACGCTAACCGCTAAGCTCCCGTGACACCCCGACCCTCCTTCGTGGTAATAGCATTGCTTCAACGTCCTCAAATCTGTATACTTCTCCGCAAAGTGTTACCATATATTCATTTTGAAAGCACACGGCTGGCAACCTGAATGCGAGACATGCTCTTACAAGGTTCATTTCCTTCGAGGTGACAGCGTTTATATTTCAGAACAAAATAATTATTTTGTAGTTAAAATTCTTCAATGCACAATTCAATATAATGATCGCTCAGTTGCCCGTCACGGTCTGTACACTACTGGGACAACTATAACATCTGTCGGAAAGATGCAATTTTAAACCTATCTTGCTTAGTGTAGAAACGGGTCAATTAATCCGTGTGAGCATATTCCCCGGGATTTGCCTGCGCCGCAATTATTTCCCGGAGGGATTGTACCACTATAACTTATGGGCTGTTATCGAAATGTTCTGCATATTCATTCAGTCAGCATCTTCTTCCCACAGTCGGCTGCATTTGAGATTGCTGCATGAAATGGAATATCCAGTGATATATCTGATAGAACGCGCTTACTACCCTATTCTTGCCATCATTGGTATCCCGGGTAAGGTTCAGCATTGGCATGAACATTATGATCTGTGTTTCACTCTTCTGTTGGTGTCTCACACCATAGTTTTGCTTTCGGTTTTTTAGTTAGCTTTTTTTGTCAACATGGCCATATCAATGTGTTGTTATATTCAGCAGATTCATCTGTCCAAACAGTTATTATGTTAATCTCCCGCGACAGACGTTTATCATATATCCTCATTAGGTAGAATGCAGTCCACGCGTTAAACTAGCATTGCTCTCGACTCATTTTTTTAAATTTTAAGATTGCGTTATATTTTCAGCATTATGTTAGAAATTTGCGGGGATCATCCTGCTTCGATGAAAAAAAATCCTGATATGCCATCTCGGTCAAGGAGGTACGCGAAATGCCAACTGAAACCAAGTCGAGAAGATTCCCTCTCACTTCATGCTATGCAGGAGGGCACCGTAATACGAGGTTAATTTAGTACTCTAGTTTGTTTCAAATTTCTGTCTGAATTTAACTGATCGTTGAGGTGGGTAACAGAGGACTGAACTTACAAATATTGCGAACATGGCCGTGACATATTCAAATTAACATGGACAAATTTAAAACCTGTTATTTTCTTCATTATCAAAGGAAATTTTTCAATGCTTGAATCGTTGTTTGCCTCCGGAATTGTTGGAGCAGTAATAGATAATCTATAGATTATAGATAATTTATAACAGAAATGCAGCATGCTAGGAACCAAGAAACACGAATTAGCTCGTTCGTTTACCCGTCGTCTATGATTTAGTTCAATGAAAACTTCTTTTGTCTACAAGATTTCGCTCTTTGAATAGAAAGTTAAAATCTATACCTGTGTGGGAAAGATTGTAAGATTTTATCTGAATTATAAAACTGTTGAGATTGTATCGCTGAGTGCAGCAAAACAGCGATCACTATGTTCGAAGGGTAACTTTGGAAAACGAAAGAGAACAAATTTTTGAAACAAATCGTAGTTTCCTGCATGTGCATAACTATAAATGTAAGCAGAACCAGATCCAAAAAATCCTTCGAGTTCATTTCGCCAATCGTTTATTGTCCCCTGACGACTTTCATGACCTCTTTTACCAATCGTCTGACTTCCTCGTACGACTGAACCTTTTTAGTGCTTTTAATCGTGATGCCACATAAACGGCTGTTAGATAATGTCATACGCATATTTCAGACCATCGATTTATTTGTACTCGTTCACATCTTTGTTTCAATATTTTTTCCAAGTTCACGTCTCATTAACCGTTTTGAAATGTTATCTTCTGTAAGACATGACATACTCATAGATTATTTCAGATGGATAACGAAATCGTGCTCAGTCTTTTTCAACGTAGTACATTTTTGAATTGCCACGCTTCGATACTGTGAACAAGATAATACGGTACAAATAATTATTGAACTGTCTCTTTAGTCAATTATACAATTCGGGTGTTATATCTAGAACTATAATAATATATACAATTGCAACTGTATTTTAGATTTCTGTAACACTGGATGTCATTGCACTTCAATTTTTGTCTTCTGTTGCTACATTAGTTCTCGATTTTCAGTTCGTAGTATCTTAATGTAACTTTTATTTTTCTTCACGTCACGACAACATTGTCGGCTATTCTTTATTGTATTCCATCTGTTGTTTTACACTTTTTATGAAACACCCCTGTCGCTCTATGTTTATACAATTAGGTCTTGTATAGAACAGTTACTTTACACTGTATTTTAACGGACTGCTTTGATATTTATTATATTTATTGTTTTATTTATTGCGTTCTTTAGGCTTATTGTGTTTTTTCTATGTTACATTGAATCTAGAGTAACACCCATTTTGTTTCCTTTGCACCCTGGTATTGAAGAACGAGAATATGCAATCTCAAACCTTGAACACCTCGTTCTTTCTTTTCAATTGTTTGAACTGTCATTACTTTGCGGTGTTTTAGGAATGTGCATATTCTCACTCCAGTTAATTCGGAAATAAATTCATGTCTATTGTTTCAGCGTCAACCTCAATACTTCTACTTAGAAAAATCCTCATCTTGTTCATAGGTGTCGTTTTCTTTACAATCGGTTGAATAAGACTTTCACATTATACCCTTTTCTGTTAAGTGTCAGCTACACCTCATTGGACTCCGACTTGTTTCACTTTGCAGCGTTGAAAGTTACATTATTTAGTGAGAACACATGTAATATTAAATTTAACAGACAGCACCTTTTAAGCAGGTATCGCCTTATTTTTTTCAAGGGTTAGTAAACTTTTCTGATGATAACCAATTGGCATTCAATATGTATTTTGTTGACCCTGTCGCATTGTTTGGAATAACCCCACAGAACCAGGCTGATAATATGATCTGATAAGAAGATAACTTAGTAGGTAGGTAATATTGTTTTGAATCTATTAAAATGTTACTATTTTCTTCCTTCTCCGGAATACTTATATTTCTCGTTCATTGACCAGTTGGATAGAAATAGTGCATGCCAGAAAACAACAACAACAAGAAAAATACATCTGAACTAACAATTACCCGTCTCAGTATTACAGCACTGGTAACTACACGATAAAGAAGACGTTATTCTGCTAAGACAGCATAGTTTCTGTTCACCAACAAGCTTATACTGGATGACTTCCTTACTAAGAAATAGTTCCTGATTTTTTGTTCAATTTGCTGACTGTGAATGTAAAAAGAGATATGAAATTTCCAGGGCGTAGATATACTACTAGATTGCTGGCATCTTTTTTTCACGTGGCGGCGAATCTAAGCAATGTCACGGAGGTAAGAAGAATGTAATGATATTTGGGATGATTTTCAAAGAGTTTTCTTTCACATTGCATGTGTTTGGAACTCCTCCATGAATAGTCCTAATGCCAGCTGCCAAGGGGGAAGGGTCGCGCAGCCCGATCCCGTAAGAAGCCACAGTTACAAAAACGCCAACAGAAGGGCCAAAGACCGCATCCCAGGGAGAGGCCTCGGAGACATATGATTTCGTGGGGGAGGGGGTCGGTGGTGGCGGAATCGGAGTCTCTGACAAACACTTAACTATTAAGTTCATCAAGTACACCCGACGGTTACCGTAAGTTAGGTTGCACGCAAAAATGTAAAGCAACAACGAAAAGAGAAATTGTCCGTACCTGTTTTGCGACATGGCCGGACTTTCTCAGGAGATTAGAGGGCAGTAATTTTTCACATTGATACGTAGTTTGGGGAGACACCAGTGATTTCTGTTTTATTTCTGCAGTTAATTTGTTTGCGATTGTGATTCTGTCTCAAGGAAGGTACGGTCCTTCAACGTGCATTACACTCTACCTTGTGGCCATGGCTACAGCCGATCTAGGGGTCCTTGTTACAGATGTCATTTTGCATCGGATTAATAACATGTATTTTCCCGTTAGCTTTCTGTTTCTAACTCCTGTGTGCTCTCTCAGACACGCACTGTACATTGTGTCCAAGGACTGCTCCATTTGGTTTACGGTCGCATTCACTTTTGATCGTTTTGTAGCGATTTGCTGTCAGAATATCAAACGAAAATTCTACTGCCGGAGAACAGCAGCTTTCATTATTTTCGCCGTGTTTGGAACGAGCGTTTTTAAAAACATGCCGGTTTATTTTGTATATAAACCTGTCTCTGTAATCGGCAGTCTGCCGTGGTACTGCACTGGGAAAGCAGAATTCTGGACTTCTCCATATTGGAAACTCTATCAGCGCGGTAGTACGTTTGTAACGTCTATATTACCCATTCTACTGATCTCCTTGTACAATGCTCTGACGGTCAGGTATATCATAGCAGCAAATAGATTTCGCAGGAGACTTCGAAGTAATGGTGGAAATAAAACTGATCGGGAAGTGGAGAAGAGGAGAAAGTCAATTGTTTTGCTCTTCGCTGTGTCTGCCAACGTCTTTCTATTGTGGATGCCCAAAGCCGTTCATACGCTAAACTGGCAACCGCAAAATTACAATTACGCAAACAAGTACTTGGATTTTCCAGTGTACATCTATCAGCAGATTGGCTTCATGCTGCAATTTCTCAGTCTCGCCACCAACACTTGTCTCTATGGAAGAACACAGAAAAAGTTCAGAGAAGAACTGAGAAACAGAATAAAATACTTCTTGATGCACACCAGAAGATAATTGTAAAATAAAGCAAAGACGATCTTCTCTCTATCTCTCTATTTTAATAAATTATTCTTCAGTTTATTTGAAAGTTGTTTCTTGTGATAGCTAGAGAACTCAGATAAATCAGGAAATTAACGCGCAGGACTTCGATTTCGCGAAGGGAAGGGAAGCGAAGGGGGTAAACAGTGGAAAAAGCCTCCGTATATTAATGGGTAAAAAGCAGGTGGGAGACGGACAATATCCCGCTCTGTCGGTATAATAAACTGTGGTCTCCTGAAAGTTATTTGTTTTTACGCAAAAGCCGCATTTACTGTGAGCGCTGTATAAGGTACCATAGCACACGCCTCCTGTGCTCTGGAATGTGGGCGATTGAGGAACTGCTGAAACGTTGGTAACTCGGGTTAAGGCAACGATATAATGCTAAGGGTTTACAAGGCAGCGGCGAGGTCTCACAGGGCAGAGTTAGTCCCCTTATTTACGAAAGTACGTGCTGACGTTAGCGAAGGTTCAGTGGAGTTGAACGAGAATGATATCAGGAATGGAAGACGTATCGTATGAGGAGCAATAGATATTTCTGGGTCTTTAGACACTGGAATATAGAAGAGTGAAGGGGTGGCGGCATGCGGTGATCTCATTGAAACCTATCTAATGTTGGAGGAACTAGAAAGGCAGGATGTGGAGAAGATCTTTCCTATGGTGGAGGAGTCATGGACCAGAGGGCACAGCCTCAGAACAGAGGGAGATTTATTACGTGTAATTTTTCAGGTAGACTGCAGAAGAATTGGGTTGCGAGGGAAGGGGATAACCCGTGATGATTAGGCCGAATGGCCTAATTTACTGTTATGTCGTTATGGTCTCATGGTTAAGATGACTTTCAGCTCTGGTAACATTTTCCCATCCCTTGTCTGTGTGATCCAGAGGTGCTGGCACATTCTCTGACAGGTCAGCGACCTATAGGTTAACTGGACGTTTCTCAGTAACGATGCGGTACCATCTGCTCACTATTTCTGTCGTTTTGACTTTTTATTCTTATAACATCAGCCACTTGAAATCCAAATTGCACAAGCCATGCTCAACGATGTGTGTATCACCGTACAGCACCGACCACTTCTCACTCACGTTCACGTATGAGCTCCCGAACACATTTGATAAGGAAACTGACAGATCTAGACACAAACGGATCGGGCGGCAACATCATTGCAAATAATCAATTTAGTCCAATACCAAGTTTCATTAACCTTTTTTTTTGTGAGTGCGGGAGGGAGATGGTGGATGGACTGTGATCATATAGTTTCAGTTCAAGTGATTTCATCCCACAAAACTTAACAGAAATAACAGAGCTGTTATTATGGGTGACTTCAACTTCCCTAATATTGATTGGCACCTGATCAGTTCCAAGGATTTAGATGGGGCAGAGTTTGTTAAGTGTGTCCAGGAGGGATTCCTGTCACAGTATGTGGACAGGCCGACTAGGGGTAATGCCATACTAGATCTAGTACTAGGTAATGAACCGGGTCAGGACACAGATCTCTCAGTGGATGAGCATCTGGGGTACAGTGACCACCGCTCCCTGGCATTTAGCATTATCATGGAAAAGGATAGAATCAGAGAAGACGGGAAAGTTTTTAATTGGGGAAGGGCAAATTATGAGGCTATAAGGCTAGAACTTGCGGATGTGAATTGGGGTGATGTTTTTGCAGGGAAATGTACTATGGACATGTGGTCGATGTTTAGAGATCTCTTGCAGGATGTTAAGGATAAATTTGTCACGGTGAGGAAGATAAAGAATGGTAGAGTGAAGGAACCATGGGTGACAAGTGAAGTGGAAAATCTAGTCAGGTGGAAGAAGGCAGCATACATGAGATTTAGGAAGCAAGGATCAGATGGGTCTATTGAGGAATATAGGGAAGCAAGAAAGGAGCTTAAGAAGAGGCTGAGAAGAGCAAGAAGGGGGCATGAAAAGGCCTTGGCGAGTAGAGTAAAGGAAAACCCCAAGGCATTCTTCAATTATGTGAAGAAATAAAGATTGAGAGGAGTGAAGGTAGGACAGATTAGAGACAAAGGTGGGAAGATGTTCCTGGAGGCTGTGGAAGTGAGCGAGGTCCTCAATGAATACTTCTCTTCCGTATTCACCAATGAGAGGGAAATTGATGATGGTGAGGACAATATGAGTGAGATTGATGTTCTGGAGCATGTTGATATTAAGAGAGAGGAGGTGTTGGATTTGTTAAAATATATTAGGACGGGTAAATCTCCGGGGCCTGACGGAATATTCCCCAGGCTGCTCCACGAGGCGAGGCAAGAGATTGCTGAGCCTCTGGCTAGGATCTTTATGTCCTCGTTGTCCATGGGAATGGTACCGGAGGATTGGAGGGAGGCGAATTTTGTCCCCTTGTTCAAAAAAGGTAGTGGGCATAGTCCGGGTAATTATAGACCAGCGAGCCTTACGTCTGTGGTGGGAAAGCTGTTAGAAAAGATTATTAGAGATAGAATTTATGGGCATTTAGAGAATCATGGTCTGGTCAGGGACAGTCAGCATGGCTTTGTGAAGGGCAAATCCTGTCTAACAAGCCTGATAGAGTTCTTTGAGGAGGTGACCAGGCATATAGATGAGGGTAGTGCAGTGGATGTGATCTATATGGATTTTAGTAAGGCATTTGACAAGTTTCCACACGGTAGGCTTATTCAGAAAGTCAGAAGGCATGGGATGCAGGGAAGTTTGGCCAGGTGGATTCAGAATTGGCTTGCCTCCAGAAGGCAGAGGGTCGTGGTGGAGGGAGTATATTCAGATTAGAAGATTGTGACTAGCGGTGTCCCACGAGGATCTGTTCTGGGACCTTTACTTTTCGTGATTTTTATTAACGACCTGGATGTGGTGGTAGAAGTGTAGGTTGGCAAGATTGCAGACTGTACAAAGGTTGGTGATGTTGTAGATAGTGTAGAGGATTGTCAAAGATTGCAGAGAGACATTGATAGGATGCAGAAGTGGGCTGAGAAGTGGCAGATGGAGTTCAACCCGGAGAAGTGTGAGGTGGTACACTTTGGAAGGACAAAGTCCAAGGCAGAGTACAAAGTAAATGGGTGGATACTTGGTAGCGTGGAGGAGCAGAGGGATCTGAGGGTACATGTCCACAGATTCCTGAAAGTTGCCTCACAGGTGGATAGGATAGTTAAGCAAGTTTATGGGGTGTTAGCTTTCATAAGTCGACGGATAGAGTTTAAGAGTCGCGATGTAATGATGCAGATCTATAAAACTCTGGTTAGGCCATACTTGGAGCACTGTGTCCAGTTCTGGTCGCCTCACTATAGGAAGGATGTGGAAGCATTAGAAAGGGTACAGAGAAGATTTACCAGGATGCTGCCTGTTTTAGAGAGTATGCATTATGATCAGAGATTAAGAGAGCTAGGGCTTTACTCTTTGGAGAGAAAGAGGATGAGAGGGGACACGATAGAGGTGTACAAGATAATAAGAGGAATAGATAGAGTGGATAGCCAGCACCTCTTCCCCAGGGCACCACTGCTCAATACAAGAGGTCGTGGCTTTAATGTAAGGGGTGGGAAGTTCAAGGGGGATATTAGAGGAACGTACTTTACTCAGAGAGTGGTTGTGCGTGAAATGCACTACCTGAGTCAGTGGTGGAGGCAGATACATTAGTGAAGTGTAAGAAACTACTGGGCAGGGATATGGAGGAATTTAATTTGGGGGCTTATATGGGAGGCCGGGTTTGAGGGTCGGCACAATGTTGTCGGCCGAAGGGCCTGTACTATACTGTACTATTCTATGTTCTAAGCTTATCGCAGGGTGCGTGGAGAGGGCAGGACTGGGAATTAAAATCAGTTGGTCAATCAGAAGCGCATTGATAGATGAAGCAGGAGAGATCGAATGGTCTGCGCCTGCTTCTCATTCTCTGCTTCAAACTCTATAGTTGTACTCATCAGGAGAAAGACGCGAGGGCGTTTACCTTTGGAGATTCTGAGCAGTGTTGGGGTCTTAACTCAGTGCTGAGAGCGTACACTTCGCCTGAGTGAGTAACGGGTTCAGTTCCTGGCAAACCAATCCTGTGACAGTGTATGTTGAATAGTTCGGGCAAAAATGATCTGAGCTTCGAATTATCACAGACTGAGGTACCCAAACCAGATTATAGTTCCGAGCTGAACAGAATTCGGAATTCGACATCTAACAGCGATTAGCACTGATATTGCACACAGATGTTATGCCTCAGTCTCAGGCAGCCTATAAATAGCATTGCGACCTGATAAAAGGCGACTCTCAGCTGGTTTCTGGTCATCACCCATATTACAAGCAATAACTTTCCGGGGGCACCGATTGCAAGATCGAACAAAAATGTACAGCATATTATTTGCCGATATGTCGTGGAAGAGGCACTCGACTAGGTCGGAGCACAGCTGATTAATTGGATGGGGGGCAGAAATTGAGGGAAAAATAAGGAGCGTATAGCGTAATATAAAAAAAGTGTAAGAGGGGCAAAGGACGCTGGGAAAGATAGGGAGATCGGAAAAGAAAAGAAAATGCCGGGAACGTAAATGACAAGTAAAAAGAACAAAAGGAAAACGCATCGTTTAGAACAGTGTAACATTATGCAATACTCACCATGTAGTAGAGTGGCGCAGCTGAAGCGTACTGGACCCATAAACCAGAGGTCGATTTCTTAATACTTAGAAGCATACACCACCTATGTACTTACAGGGGAAGAATGGAAATTTCCTGTACCGACTATAATGTTGAATTAAAAAACAAATTCTACAAAGAAGCGCAACACACACACACACATAAAAAGTAGTGAGGAACTCAGCAGTCTGGCGGCCTTTATGGAGAAGATTCACCTTCGATTGAAAAAGAAAATATTTAGCAGATGCTGTAAATCCAGACGCCCCGCCCCCTAACAAAATTAAGATCAAACTCAGCAGTAGAAGCAACATCTACTATGGAGAGGAATGAAGGCATCGCTGCTTCAGGCCGAGACCAGTAATCAGTATTGGAAATGAATAAACAAGGTAGTGGAACAGGGATGTAGATGGAGCGGTAGGAGTAGAAGCTGAACGGTGATAGGTGATACGTGATCAGGCAGATAACAGCTGAATGGGAAAGGTAGATGGATTGAGAAGCTGGAAGGCGATAGATGGAAAAGAGAAAAAAGGCTTAACAAGAAGGAATCTTATAGAAGAGGAATATTGACTATATAAGAATTGCAAATCGAAGGTGCAACAATAGAAATTAATACGTTGGTGAGGAGAAGGGAAAGGGTAAGAGGGAATCAGAAAAAGGTGTGCAAATGGAGAGAAAAGAGTGGATAAATTGCAGGAGGTTTGACAAGTTAATGCTAATCCCATCAAGTTGGCATCTACCCAAAGGTAATATGAGGAATAGATAAAGAACCGTTGTGTCAGGGATCTAAGTAACGATGTTTCCACAGAGCAGAAGGTGTGACTGGAGCTCTCAATGCAAACAGATAATGCAAAGAATATTCAAGCGGATGTTTCTTGCAGGGAAAATATCATTGATGACCAGACACTGAATCTGACTGGGTTTGTATTCCATTGAGTGCAGGAGTGTGACGGGGAACTTGAAGCAATGTACATTTATTTATCGGCTATTGCGTATTGGACAAAAATGGCAGATAGAATACAGTGTTGAGAAATGGACGGTGATGCGCTTTAGTTGAAGAAATAAAAGGGTAGCTTGTTTACTAGGCGTAGAGAAACTTCCAAATATTTAAGGCGCAATGGGACTAGCCAGTACTTGTGCAGGTTTCCGGAAAGGTTAAGGTACAGTTTGATTCAGGGGAACAGCTGTACTGGATTGGGCGTTATGTACTGAACCGAAGGTGATTAGGGAGCAGAAGATAAAAGAACACTGAGGAGACAGTGATCACAATATGATTGAGTTCAACATGAGATCAAGAGGGAAAAGTAAAGTCTAACGTAACAGTATATCATTGCAGTAAAGTGGTATGAAAAAGGAGTTGACCAAAGTAAGTTGGAATGAGTTGCTGGCAGGGGCGATAGCAAAGCAGCCAGGAAGAGAAGTTCTGCGAAAAAAACGAGGAAGGTGCAGTATAGCAAAGAAATACTCAAATGGCAAAATAGTACAACAGTGGCTGACATGGGAAGTCAACGATAATGTAAAAGCAAAGGAGAGGACATATAACCAAGCAAGAATTCGTGGGAAGGTAAAGAATTGGGATGCTTTTGAGAACCCACAGAGAGTAACTAAGATAGTCATTGGTGAAAAAAAGGAGAAATATGAAATATGAAAGTAAGCAGCACGAAGTATCCAAGCAGACAATAAAAGCTTTTTCAAGTAAGCAAAACAAAACATAGCTGAGAGTGGATATACGACCGCGAGAAAATAGGGACAGGGAGATGGCAGCTGAAATAAATGAGTATTTAGCATTAGTCTTTACTGTTGAAGACACTAACAGTGTGCCAGATGTTGAAAGGTGTGAGGGAACAGAAGTGAATGCAGTTACTGTTACAAGCGATAAGGGGCTCAAAAAGCTTAAGAATCTAGGGGTACTTAAGTCACCTGAGCCAATTGAACTGCACCCGAGTGTTCTGATGAGGGAGGGGTAGAGATGGCGGAGTCATTGGTAATGATTTTTCCAAAATCATAGTATTGTGCCGGAGGATAGAAAATTGGAATTCGCTCCCCACTATTTAAGAAAGGAGGAAGGCAGAAGAAAGGAAATTATAGACCAGCTAGCCTGATCTCAGTTGGAGGACAGGTGTTAGAGTGAATAGTTAAAGATGAGGTTAAGGAGTACTTGGTGATACCGGACAAGATAGGACAAAGTCAGTATTGTTTCCTTAAGGGAAAATTTTGCCTGACGAATCTGTTAGAATTCGTTGAGGAGATTACAAATAGGATAGATAAATGGATGTTGTACATTTGGACTTACAGAAGGCCTTTGACAAGGTGCAACACATAAGGCTTCTTATCAATTTAAGACCCCATGGAGTAGGAACATTACGGGCATGATTAGAGCGGTGTCTGATCGGTAAGGGGCAGTGAGTAGAAATGAAAACAATCATTTTCTGGTTGGCTGCAGTGACTAGTGGTGCCCGCAGGAGTCGGTGTTGTGACCGCCTCTTTTTATGTTCTATATATGAATCAATTAGATGATTGAATAGATGGCTTTTTGTCAGGTTTGCAGGTGGTAAGAACTTTGTCCGAGGGACAAGTATTGTTGAAGAAACATATAGGCTGTAGAAGGACTCAGACAGAAGAGAATAATGGGCAAGAAAGAGGCAAATGAAATACAATGTTAGAAAATGCATGATCATGCACATTGGTAGAAGAAATAAATATGCAGACAATTTTCTACATGGGGAGAAAATCCAAAAATCTGAGAATCAAAGGGATTTTGGAGTCCTTGTGCAGAACAACCTTAAAGATAACTTCCAGGTAGAGTCGGTGCTGGACAGATACAATGTTGGCATTCATTTCAAGACTTCTGGAATACAAGAACAAGGGTGTAATGCAGAGGTCTCACCTTGAGTATTCTGAACAGTTTTGGGCTTCTCATCTAAGAAAATGCTGACATTGGAGAGGGCTTAGAGGAAGTTCATC
This sequence comes from Mobula birostris, assembly GCF_030028105.1. Taxonomy (NCBI): domain Eukaryota; kingdom Metazoa; phylum Chordata; class Chondrichthyes; order Myliobatiformes; family Myliobatidae; genus Mobula; species Mobula birostris. The sequence continues at coordinate 16,976,569 of NC_092398.1, read as the reverse complement.
AGGATGATTCTGGAAACAAAAGGGTTATCATACGAGCAATGTTTGATCGCTCTGGGTCTGTACTCTATAGAGTTAAGAAGGATGAAGGGCGATCCCGTTGAAGCCTTTTGAATGTTGAAAGTCCCGGGCATGGTAGATGTGGAAAGAATGTTTTCAGTGGTGGGGCAATCTAGAACAGGAGGGCACACCTCAGGAGAGAGGGGAGTACATTTAAAACAGATGCGGAGAAATTTCTTTAGCCAGAGGGTGGTATATTTGTGGAAATTATTACCAGAGGCAGCTGTGCAGGCCGGGTTGTTGGGTAGATTTAAGACAGAGCTTGATAGGTTCTTGATTGGACACGGCATCACAGATTACGGGGCGAAGGCCAGGGAGTGGATTTGAGGAGGGAAAAGAAGATCAGGTATTAATAAATGCGGAGCAGACTGGATAGGCCAAATGGTCTAATTTTGCTTGTATTTTGTATGGTCTTACGGTCTTTCATGCATCTGTTTAAACCATCATTATACTGTACTATTCTTCTGCGAAAAATATTTACCAGTCATCCACTCCGAGCAGTATGCATTTCATGCGTTAAAACAAGCACTGATCTCATCTTCATTTATTTTTTGATTTTAAGGAATAAGCTTTCCAATTTTATCCAAAACTTCAGCATGATGTCACAAATCTGTCAAACCATTTGAGTTCCAGTGAAAAGAATATATAGTTATGTCACCAGGAATCATTTCTCCGCTAAGGAGGTAAGAGGACTCCCTACAGAAACCAAGTGTAGAATGTTCTCTCTTAGTGCACGCTATGCAGGTCTGTGCCGTGCCAAGACATAAATTCAGCACCCTATATAACTTTTAAACTCTTGTCTAAATTTAATTGGTTGTCGAGATGTGAATTAGAGTATGCAACTTACAAATATTGCGAACATGACTTGACCTTTTCAAATTAACATTGGATTATTTACAGCCTGTTATCTCTGCCAAGTTCAAAGGAATATTTTCAATGCTTGTTTGTCACCGGGATTTGTGGAGCAGTTGTAAATAATTTGACGGGAATACAGCATTGAAGGAATACGGATTATCTCGCTTCATGTGATGTCCTTTGTGAATGGTTTATTGAACACTTCCTCTGTCCACGAGATTTCGTTCTTTGCGCAGAAAGTTAAAATCCACCCCTTTGTGGAAAAGATTGCAAAGGCAATGCTAATTACATTTTATTTGAATTAGAAAATTGTTCAATTTGTGTCCTGTGTTGCAGCAAAACAATGTTCACTGCCTGTGAAGGGGAACAGTGGATAATTAAAGGGAACAATTATGAGAAACAATCCATAGTTTCCCGCCAATTTATAATTGTAAATGTAAGTAGAACGTATTATGCACCTGTGACTGAATGAAAAAAGAAGCCTTCGAATTCAGCTCTCCGATCATTTATTGCCTCTGACGATTTTCATGGCCTTTGCCTCCAGTCGTCGCTTTTCCTTGTCCAACTGAACCTTCACAATGTTTCTGACAGTGAATCCGTATGCACAGCTGATCTGTATTTTAATGTAACGGTTAGTCCTCAACTGTATTATTGTTTACTTCTTGTGTTTCATCCTATCGCTTTATTTCTAATTGTTTACTTCTTTGCTTCAACTGTTTTGTTTAGATTTCCTCTGATTAAACGTGCTGAACATTTATTTTCGATAGGACGTGATATACTCAGATTATTTCAGACATGCAAGTACACATGGCTGCAAATATTTCCAGTATAATGCAGTGCAAATGTGAATTAAACTGCTTCAATCACTATACACATTAAGCATTGCTGTGGCTCTTCTTGCCAATTATATATTCGGGAGTAATATCTAGAAACATTCAAATAATCTATATTTGTATCTTCACTTTAAATTTCTGTAATCTTGATGTCGTAATAACACGTTACATTTCAGTGCATAGCTTCGGTTGCCACATTACTTCTCGAATTTCCCTTCGCAGAATCCTAATATAACTTTTATCTTTCTTCGTGTACGTAACGACATTTCCAGCTAATTATTATTGATTTGCATCTATTGTCTTACACATGTTTTGAAACATTCCTGATAGTTTATGTGCATACAATTAGTCCATGTTTTGGAAAGGCGTTTGTACTTTGTATTTTACAGGATTTATTTGATATTCGGTATATTTATACATTTTTTTTTAATTTATTGAGCTCTTTATGCTTTTGTTCTGCGCTGCATCGGATCCAGAGTAACAACCATTTCGCGTTCCCTTTAACTTGTGTACTGAAGAATGACAATATCCACTCTCGAAACCTGAACCTTGAATAATTCACCTTTCTTTCTTTTGCAGTATTTGACACATCAATACCTAACGGTAGTTCAGAGTTTTACGTGCTCTCTCTCCTCGCAATTTTCAGAATGTTCACAAGCTAAAAGGTGATAGTTGATGCCAGATGAGGGGGATGATACGTCGATCGGATGGGGGGTATGAAGAGAGAAGCTGGGAGGTGATAAGTGGAAAAGGAAAAAAAAGGCACTGAAGAAGAAGGGAATTGATACCGGAGTTGAACGGGACAAGGGACACCGGAGGACCTTGATAGGCAGGCGAGAAGAAGAGAAGGGTTAAGACGGGAGCCAATATATGGAACAGGAATCCATGCTGCCTCCGTCCTATTTTATCATGTGTCTCAAAATACCCCGAGACCACAACCTTAATAATCGATTCCAATATCTTCCCAACCACTGAATAACTGGGCTATAGGTTTTCTTTCTTCCGTCCCTCTCCTTTCTTGAAAAGTGGAGTGACATTTGCGATTTTCCAATCTTCCGAAACCATTCCAGAATCTAGTGATTCTTGGAAGATCATTACTATTGCCCCAACAATCTCTTCAGCCATGTCTAGCAGAACCATGGAGTATACGCCGTCTGGTCCAGGCGACGTATCTACCTTCAGACCTTTCAGTTTCCCAAGAACTTCTGTCTATGTATGGCAAATTCATACACTTCATGTCCGCTGACACCTGGAACTTCCACCGTACTTCTGGCGTCTTACACAGAGAAGACTGAAACAAAATACTTTTCATTGTACCCCGTTACTACCTCTTCAGCATCGCTTTCCTGCGATCCGATATCCACTCTCGCCTCCTTTTTACATTATGTGTCTGAAGAAAATTTTGGTATCCAGTTTATTATTATTGGCTATCTTACTTCGTATTCCATCATTACTTCCTCCATGACTTTTTAGTCGTCTTCTCTTGTTTGTTAAAAGCTTCCCATCCTTTTTCTTCTCACTGATTTTTGTGGCATTATATACCCACTCTTTGGCTTTATGTTGGCTTTGACTTCTTTTGTTAGCCACGCTTCTGTCATCTTTCCTTTCGAATACTTCTTCCTCTTTGAGATGTATATATCCGTGTCTCCCGAAATGCTTCCAGAAATTGCTGCCAGGCTACATTGCCGTCAGCCCTGCGAGTGTTCTTTTCCGATCTATTCCTGCCATCACCTATCTCATTTCTCTGTAATTCCCTTCACACTACTGTAATACTGACACATCTTACTTTAGCATCTCCTTCTCAAATTGCAGGGTGAATTCGATCATACTATGGTCACTCTCCCCTTAGGGTTCTTTTACCCCAAGCTCTCTGATCAATTCCGATTCACTGAACCACACCCTATCCAGAATAGCATATATCCCTAGTGGGCCCAACCACGAAATGCTGTAAAACTCCACCTCGTAGGCACTCTTGCCACTATGGAAATAGGTTCTCCAAAGCTGCCCACTGCATTGTTCTCCCCAGGGTGCCGTCAGCTAGTGATATTGTCACCCTCATGGTTCAGCCGGTGTTCAGGCAGTATGGCTTCCGTCAGGAAGTAGCGTCTGACCGACAGCCACAACTTACATCTCGAATTTGGGAAGCTGTTTGTTCACTAATTGAGAGCCACAGCCAGTTTCGCATCAGTTACCCACCCTTTTTGCAGTCTGCAACTCTAGAACTTAGGCCATACTACTAGTGTCTTCCAAAGTAAAGATTGATGGACAATTATTGTTAAGTTCCTCCGCCATTTCATCGTCCACCATTACTAATTTCCAGTGGCATCTTCCAGTGGTCCTATTATTAAATTTACCTCTCTTTTATTCTTTATATAGCTGAAAACATGGTATCCTCGCTGATATTGTTGACCAGTGTACCTTCATATTTAACCTTTTCCCACCTTATGGCATTTTGGTACCATTTTTTTATTTTGAAAAAATCTTAACCTTCTAACTTACTGCTAGTTTTTAGACTACCATCTGCAATCTGAGGGTTTTCTATTGATTCCTGCTTCCCGTTGTAATGCTGATGTATTGGACCTTATCTCTTTCCTATCAAATTGCAGCGCAAATTTTCTCCTATTATGAACATCGGCTTCTCAGGCTTCATTTTCCTTACGCTCCTTAATTAATCTGTTTCATTACAGAATAACTAATCCAGAACAATTGATTCCTTACTACGTTCAACCACAAGCTGCTCCAAAGAATCAGTTTGTAGTCATCTTACAAATTCTCTCTATTAGGATCTAGCAACAAACTGATTTTTCCCAATCTACATTTTGTTGAAATTGCCTACGACTATCGCAACTTTGCTCTTTTGAACTGCCTTTGCTATCTCCCATTGTATTTGGTAGAACAATTAGTTACACTTTGGAGGCCTGAAAATAACTTCGATTAGAGTATTTTTACTACATCTTCCAACGGATGTTTCCTCTTTATCAGAATTTGAGTTCAATTTTTTAAACAGCAGAGCCTTCCATCCCCTTTACCTACCGGCCGATCTGTTGCATACAATGCGTGGCATTGGATGATAAGTTTCCAAATGAGTCATGGCTATTCCTGCCAATTGTTAACTATGCAACAAGAGCATCTGCTCTATTACGTTTACTGCCTGCTTTTAAATATAACACCTTCAGTCCTCTATTTGTCATTGTTTTAGATTTTGTCCCTCTGTTACACTGCAACCAACTCATCGCATATCATCTGTCTGCCTTTTCCTTAGAGTCTCAGTGCACACTGCCCCTGCTTGTGTACTCACTTCTCTAACCTCAGCTCTAACACAACGGTTCGCACCCTCTGTCAAATTAGTTTAATCATCCCCAGCAGTTCCATAAAGCAGCAAAGATATTGGTCCCATCGGTTCAGGTCTACCCCATCCCTTTGTTCTGTTTATTCCTCCCCAGAAGAGATCCCAATGATCCAGAAATCTGAAGCTATTCCCTCTCCGCTAGTTCCTCAGCCACGCAGTCGTTTGCTAAATCATCCTATTCTTATCCTCACTCGTGCAGTGGCACAGGCACCAATCAGGATATTGCTACACTAGAGGTCCTGCTTTTCAGATTTCTACCTAGATTCCAAAATTATCTCCTCACGACCTCCTGTTTTCTACCTATGACATTGTGCCAGTAAGTAACAAGTCTACTGGCTGCTCTCCCTCCCCTTTAGAATGCGATGGACCCGATCCGAGATGTCCCCGACTTCGGCACCTGAGAGGCAAAGTACATTTTACGTGGCTTTATGGTGTCCACAGAATATCGTGTCTACTTCTGTAACGATTGAATCCACGATCACCTCTGCAGTTCTCCCCTGGCAAGATGTGCCCCTCAACCCACTCAAAGCACTATGAATATTATTTAGTGGGAAGACCAAAGAGCCGGTCTGTACGGGCTGCCCATTCCTTTCCCTCTCTTGACAATCACTCAGCTGCTTCCGTCCTGCAACGTACAGTTTACTACATCACTGAGACTCTTCTATCATCTCCACAGTTTTCCGATCGAGCAACAGCTGGAGGCTGGAGGTCCCCCAAACTTTCCACCATGCACACAAATAACGCAACGCAGCAGCTGGACAATTGTCATCTATCTAACTGTGAAATAACAGACGAAGCGTGAACATGACAGAAGAAGAAACTTATGAGACAGTCACCTCGCTCAAGCCATTTTTCGCAGAACTCTGGTGAACCAAAGCATCCCGATTCTAACACCAGAACACCCCCACATTGGCTGTTCCACTTGAGTCTGCTTTATTTTAGTTTGCTCTTGCTAATGAATCGTGATGTGATTGGCTCGGCGAAAGAGAAACACCAAAAACTCACGCACACTCCTTTTTAAATCTCTCTCTCAAAACTTGCATTAGCGTTGAGGTGAGTGACATTATTCACGGCGCTTCCGGACACTAGTGATTCATCAGAATAACTCCTCCTCAACGCGGTACTGTGTGACCCAAGGATTTTGTTCCTCCTTGCTGATGACAGCAGCGAGAAGACATAATGGCATCGAGGGCGGAGGACCTGGATGTTTACGCTACTTTCGTGTGGAGATGCTCCTTGCAGATATGTTCAATAATGGGAAAAGATTTTTCTGAGATAGACTGGGCTGTATTCGGCTGTCCTGTCGGCTTTTCCGCTCTTAGGGATCGGTGTTTACATAGCAGGCCGAGGTGCAACCAGTGTGGATGTTCACCACTGTACACCTATAGAAGTTTGTCAAAGTTTAAAAATACGTGCAGAATCTTTTCAAACTTCTAAGAAGGTTCTCCCAGGCGATTGGATCAATTATTGTCAACTTTATTTTATGTGGACCATGAGACCATAACATATAGGATCAGAGTCTGCCCTGCATTTCATGATGGCTGATCCGTTTTCCCGCTGAGCCCCAATCTCCTGCCTTCTCCCCGTATCACTTCATGCCCTGACTAAACAAGTATCTATCAACTTCCGCCTTAAATATCCCCAAATACGTGGCCTCCACAGCCACATGTAGCAACGACTCCACAGATTCACCACTCTCTCGCTAAAGAAATTCCTCCTCATCTTCATTCTAAAAGAATGCAATTTGCGATTCAGAGACGGGTAGGCCCTTCTGGCAAACCCTATTTAACACTAACCTAAAAACGGGAAATTTTTTAATAATCAATTTATCTTCTCGGTAGGGTCTTTGAACTGTGGGAGAAACCCAAGCACTAGGGCAAAACCCACGCATTCCATGGGGAGTACGTACAGACTCATTCTAATGACATCAGAATTGATCTCGGAATTCCGGTGCCACGAGCTGTAATAGCGGTACGCTAACTGCGACGCAACCGTGACACACCGCCCCTCTTTAGTGGTAGTAGCATTGTTTCAAAGTCCTCACATCTGTATACCTCTCTACGAGAAGCATTTCCATATATGCACCAGGAAAGCGCAGAGATGGCAACGTGAAATTGGGACTACTCTTTTACCATGTTCATTTATATCGGGACGACAGCGTTTATATTTTTAGCACAAAATGTTTATTTATTTTACAGGCTGAATTCATAAATGTGCAATTATGTCTTGTGATCATTCAGTTACTCCTCAGTCTGTGCACTATATTGTCAACAATAATAAGCGTCAGAACGATCTTATTTTAAAGATATCTTGATGAGCGTAGAGAGGGCTTAGTCCAATTAATCCCGAGTGAACATACTCCCGGAGATTTGCCTGCACAACAACTATCCCCGGAGGTATTGTACCTTTATAACTATGGGCTGGTATCGAAATATTGAGCATACCCAGTTAGTTACCATAATCTTCCTGGAATCGCCAGCATCTGCGATTATTGCATGAAATGGAATATCCGGTGATACATCGGATAGAGCGCATTTACTACCCTATTCTTGCGACCTTCGGTGTCCCTGGTAAGGTTCTGCATTGGTCTGAACCCGATTATCAATGTTTCAGTCATCCTTCAATGTCGCGACGTTTGTTTCGCTCTCTGATTTCTATTTATCTAATTGTCGACATGTTCATACCAATGTGCTGTATTTATCAGAGCCACGTGTTTAAACTACGATTATGCTGATCTTCTGCCACGGATATTTACCATTTATCCACACCGGATAGTATGTAGTCCGCACGGTAAATCAAGCACAGATCTCTTCACGAAATGTTCTTTTTTTGGTTTGTAAGCATGTCTTTACCAATTTTATTAGAAATTTTAGCATCATATTAGAACTCCGTCGGAACCATTCCCGCTCAGATGAAAGAAAGTATAGGTATATCTTCAGGCAACATCTCTGCGTTAAAGAGGTAAGAGAAATGCCAGCTGAAATCAAGTCTAAGAATCTCTCTCAGTTCATGCTATGTAAGTGGAAGTTGTGACAAGGGATTAATTTAACACCCTACTTAATTTTCAAACTCCTGTCTATTTTTTTCTTATCGGCGGCATGTGAATTAGAGGACTCAGATATTGCGAACATAACCGGGACCTCCTCAAATTAGCATTGGATAATATAATCATGTTATGTCGGTCAATATCAAAGAAACATTTTCAATGCTTCTGTTATTGTTCGTCTCCCGGACTTCTGGAGCAGTTGTATATGACTTGACGGGAATGCAGCATGCAAAGAACACAGAATTAGCTCGTTTGTTTTTGAGTCGTCCGTGAATAGTTTAATGAAGCTGAGAGGGGGACTGACGAAGAAGGAAACTGATAGGAGAGAAGGATGGACCATGGAGCAATGGGAGGGGAAGAAACTCCAGAAGAAGTTGATATGCGGACAAAGAGAAGAGAAAGGGTAAGAAGGGTGCCAGCACACGGAATAGAAATGGAGAGAAGAGGAGAGTGAATAAATTACAGCATGCAATGAACACAAATTAGTTCGTTTGTTTTTCGGTCATCTGTGATTATTTTAATGAAGAATTATTTAGTCCGCGAGATTTCACTCTTTGGATGGAAAGTTAAAGTATACCATTCTCTGGGAGATACAGCAAATGTAATGTTATATACCGAACTGCTCAATTATTATATACATTTAGAATTACTGTGTTACTTTTGTCAATTATTCATTTCGGGGATTAAATTCAATGACCTTTCAAATAATATGCAATTGGATCTCCATTTATGATATCTGTAACTCCGGATGTTAGATTAAATCATTATGTTAAATTTTTCTGTAGCCACATTACTTCTTGACTTTCACTTCATAGTATCTTCATGTAACTGTTATGTTTCTTTACGTAATGACAAACTTTTCAATCATTCCCATCTGTCGTCTTCGACCTCTTTTGAAACATCTCTGACACTCCATGAACATACAATTAGTCCATGTATATAACAGTTACTTGTACGTTCTATTTAATAGCATTGATTTGATATTCAGTATATTTGTTGGTTTTACTTATTGCAATCTTTATGTTTACTGTGTTTATTTTTGTTTTGTGCTGTATCGGATCCATAAAAGCAACCATTTTCCCTTTCTTTACACTGATATATTGAAGATTGACAATATCCAATCTTGAATCTTGAATTTTGAATAATTCATTGTTTATTGTTTTCCAGAAATATGATTACCTTCTGGTGTTTCAGAGCTGTGCTTACTCACACTCCTGGTATTTCAGAAATAAATTCATGTCGATTGTTTCTTTGTCCACTTCACTATTTCTATTTAGAAATGAAAAACCTCATCGGTGTTTATTGATATATTTTTCTCTATTATGAATTTAATTAAACAATCTTCATTTACCCTTTGTCTGTTGAATGTCACCTACACATTGCTGGACTTCGTCTTGTTTTATTTTGCAGTTTGAAATTTGTAGTATTTACTTAGAACATACAATAATATTAAATTTAACTGATATCAAAGATTCAGTTAGATATCGACGTTATTCTTTCATGACTTTTTACTAATTTCTGATTATTACCAAATTACTGTTTATTTTTGTTAAACCTACCGCATTGTTCAGAGTAACTTAAGAACCATTTGCTCTGATTGTAAGGTAATTATTGCTTGGTAGGTAATTTTGATTATGAATCTATTAAAATGTTATGTATTTTCTTTCTTCTGGAAATGCTGATGATTTTCATTCGGTCACCAGTTGAAAATAAATAGTGCATACCAAAAAAAAAAACTGAAACGATTGATTACCTGTCGGACAATTAGAGTACTGACAACTATACGATAAGGAAGAGATAATTGAACTGAGCTAGTACAGAACATATTCAACAAAGAGATTATATTGAGGGACTATAGTTATAATAACTCATTTTATTGTCGGAATTTATATCCGCCGAGTGTGGAAGGTAAGTGAAATTTCCAGTGTGTAGATACAATAGATGGCTGCTATTTTTGATTCACATGGCGGAGTACCTAAAGAAGATCATGTTGATACAGGAGAGTCAGGATATCTGGTTGGATGTCTGGCAGTGAGTTTGATTTCAAGCAGAATGAGTTTGGACCTCATCTATGCATAGTCCCAATTCCCGCTGCGAATGGAGGAGTGATAGGTATGAGGCGAGAAAACCTTTACCGCAAAAAAAGTTAAATAAACGCTAACGGAAGTCTGATGCCTTCATCCCTGAGAGAAAAAGGGCCTTCGCCGATAAGGCGTATAAATTCGTGGGGTTCAGCTACAGGCCGAGACAAGCTACAATGCATCGAGTGCACCCAATAGCGGTGAGAATGGGCATTGTAGTTGTTTTACTCCTTGGCAGGACTCTCTGATGAGATTAGAACGCGGCAATTTTTCACACTGACACAACGTTTTGGAAGACGCTAAAGATATTCTGTTGTATTTCTGCAGTTAATTTGATTGCCATTGCGATCCTGTCTCGAGGAAAGTGCGGTCTATCGATGTGCATTGCATTGTACCTTGTGGCCATGGCGACAGCCGATCTCGCGGTCCTTGTTACAGATGTTATTTTGCATCGGATTAATAACATGCATTTTCCCGTTAGTTTTCTATTCCTAACTCCTGTATGCTCTCTCAGACATGCCCTGTATATTGTCTCTATTGACTGCTCCGTTTGGTTTACAGTGGCTTTCACTTTTGATCGACTTGTAGCGATTTGTTGTCAAAATCTGAAACGAAGATTCTGCTGTCTGAGAACAACCGCTGTGATTATTTTCGTTGTGTTTGGAGTGAGCATTTTGAAAAGCGTTCCAGTTTTCTTTGTATATAAACCTGTGATTGTAATCGGCAATCTGCCGTGGTACTGCGTTGGGAAAGCAACATTCTGGGCTTCTCCATACTGGAAACTTTATCAGCGAGGTAGTACATTTGTAACGACGTTATTACCGATTCTATTGATCTCTTTGTTCAACGCTTTAACGATCAGGTACATTATAGCAGCTAACAGAGTTCGCAGGAGACTTCGAAGCAATGGTGGAAATAACTCTGATCAGGAGGCGGAGAACAGGAGAAAGTCGATTGTTTTGCTGTTCGCTGTATCAGCAAACGTCATCCTGCTGTGGATGCCCAAAGCTGTTCATACACTAAACTGGCAACTGCAAAATTACAACTACGCAAATAAGTACTTGAATACTCCCGCGTACATCGCGCAACAGGTCGGCTATATGCTACAACTTCTTAGTTCGTCCACTAACACTTGTATCTATGGAATAACACAGAAGAAATTTCGGGAGGAACTCAGCAAGGGAATAAAATACTTCCTAATGCTTAAAAGAAAATTAATTGTAAAATAAATAAAACGGCAATTTTTTCTCCGTTTCAAAAATTGTTCATTAGTTTACTTGAAAGAGCTCTCTTGCTGTCGATAGACAACTAAGATAATGGACGATCTTGAAATTCAGCTACAGATTGTCAATTATGATGTTGTGGCCTGAAACTTGGCTGAAGGATGGCTGCTATTGGGAGCTGAACGTCCAAGGATATGCGGTGAATCGGAAAGATAGATTAATAGGTAGAGAGGGTGTTGTGCCCCTGTGTATATGAAATAATGTTAAACCAATAGAAAGGGATGACATAGGATCGTAAGGTGTAGAGTCTCTATGGGTTGAGTTAAGAAATGGCGAGGGTAAAAGGACCCATATGGTAGTTGTATACAGGCCTCGCAACAGCAGCCGGGAAGGGTATTACAAAATACAGCAGGAGATAGAAAAGGCGTGTGAGAAGGGCGTTATCATGATAATCATTGGAGATTTTAATATGAAAGTAAATTGGGAAAACCAGGTCAGTACTAGATCTCAAAAGAGAGAATTTGTAGAATGTTTAAGGAATGATTTTTTAGAACAGCTTGTTGTTGAGCCCACTAGAGGATCGACTGTGCTGGATTCGGTATTTTGCATGATCCAGAGGTAATAAGAAAGCTTAAGGTTAAGGAATCCTTGGGAAACAGTGATCACAATATAATCGAGTTCACTTTGAAATTTGAGAAGGAGAAACTGAATTCCAACGTGTCGGTATTTCAGTTGAATAACGGACATTACAAGAGCATGAGAGGGGAAATGGCCATAGTTGACTGGAAAGATACATTAGCAGGAAGGCCAACAGAGCAACAATCGCTGGAGTTTTTGGGAAAAATGAACGAAATGCAAGACAGATATATTCCAATCAAGCAGAAATTTTCGAATGGGAGAAGAACACTTGTGGCTGACAAGTGAAATTAGAGCCAAAGTAAAAGCGAAAAAGAAGGGATACGAGGAAACTAAAGCTAGTGGGAAGATAGAGGATTGGGAAGCTTTTAAAACTTGCGGAAAGAAACTAAGAAGGTCATTAGGAAAGAAAAGATGACTTATGAGAGGAAGGTAGCCACTAATATCAAAGAAGATAGAAAGGTTTTTTAAGTATATAAAGGATAAAAGAGAGTCAAGGGTAGTAGAGGACCAATAGAAAATGATATGGAGATATTGTAATGAGAGATGCAGAGATGGCAGTGGAACTGAATGCTTATTTTGCGTCAGTCACTACAGTGGAAGACATCTGCAGTATACTGGACATTCAACAGTGTCGGGGAAGTGAAGTATGTGCGGAAAAAATATGACTGAGAAGGTGCTCAGGAAGCTTAATTGTCTGAGGGTGGATACATCTCCTGGACCTGTTGGAATGCACCCTTGGGTTCTGAAGTATGTAGCTGGAGAGATTGCAGAGGCACTAACAATGATCTTTCAAGAATCGATAGATTCTGACATTGTACCGGATGATTGGAAAATTGCAAATGTTATTCCGCTATTTAAGAAGGGTTAGAATCAGCAGAAAGGAAACTATAGACCTGGTAGCCTGCCTGACATCAACGGTTAGGAAGTAGGTGGAATCGATTGTTAGGTATGAGATTATTGATTACCTGGAGGTACATGCGAGATAGGCAAAAGCCAGCATGGTTTTCTAAAAGAAAAATCCTGCATGACTAACCTACTGCAATATTTTGATGAAATTAAAAGCAAGGTAGACAAAGGAGATGCAGTAGATGTGGTGTACTTGGATTTTCAGAAGGCCTTAGACAAGGTGCCGCACATCAGGCTGCTTAGCAATATAACAGCTTATGGATTTACAGGGAAGTAACTAGCATGGGTGGAGCATTGGTTGATCGGCAGAAAACAGAGAGTGGGAATAAAGGGATCTTATTCTGAATGGCTGCTGGTTACCAGTGGAGTTCCACAATGGGCTGTGTTGGGAGCTCTGCTTTTTGCGATGTATGTCAATGATTTGGACCATGGGATTTATCGATTTGTCGCTAAATTTGCCGATGATACGAATATAGGTGGAGGAGCGGGTAGTGCTGAGGAAACAGACCGCCCGCAGAGAAAATTTTATAGTTTTGTTGAATGGGCAAAGATGTGGAAAATGAAATACAATGCCGGAAAGAGTATGGTCATGCACTTTGGTAGAAGAAATAAACGGGCAGACTACTTTTTAGATGGGGAGAGAATTCAATATGCAGAGATGCAAAGGGACTTGGGAGTTCTTGTGCAGGATACCCTAAAGGCTAACCTCCAGGCTGAGTCGGTGGTGAAGAAGGCGAATGGAATGTTGGTATTCATTTCTGAAGGTATAGAATATAAGAACAGGGATGTGATATTGAGACTCTATAAGGTACTCACACTTGGAGTATTGTGATCTGCCTTGGGCTCCTTCTTTTATAAAGGATATACTGACTTTGGCGAGGGTTCAGAAAAAAAATCACGCAAATGATTCCAGGAATGAAAGGGTTACCGTATGAGGAACGTCTGACAGCTCTTTCGCTGTATTGCCAGGAGTTCAGGAGAATGAGAGGGGATCTCATAGAAGCATTCCGAATGTTAACAGGGGTGAGTAGATTAGATATGGCAAAGTTATTTCCTATTGTAGCGGAGACTAGGACAAGAGGAACGACTTAAGGATTGAAGACATCCATTTAGAACCGAGATGCGGAAAAAGTACTTTAGTCTTAGGGTGGTAAATCTGTGGAATTTGTTGCCACGAGCGGCTGTGGATGCCAAGTCATTGGGTGTGTTTAAGGCAGAGATAGATAGGTCCTTGATTAGCCAGGGCATCAAAGGGTATGGGGAGAGAACAGGGGATTGAACGGCGGGGCAGACTCGATGGGGCGAATGGCTTTCTTCTGGTCCCATATCTTATGGTCTTATGCTCTAAGTCAGTAAACAGGCAGGAACTATGCATTCGTGAAGGGAATTAGTAAACCGTGAAAGAATCCTCCGTATATTAATCGGTAAAAACATGGAGGATTAAAATATCCCGGTCTGTCGGTATATCAAACCGTTGTGTCTCGAAATTTTCTGATTATCTGTAAAACCGGCAGTCTGTACATTAACACGAGAAATTATGCAGATGCTGGAAATTCAAGCAACGCACATTATGCATGATTAATCAGATAATGCAGCACGAGCCGCGAGTCTCCTGTTTCTGGAATGTGGTCGATTGAGTATTTGCTGGAGGGTTAATATCTCAGGTTAAGGCAAAAATGTAATGTTGAGGCTTTGTAAGGCATACCATTGTTAGCTATTTTCGGCCTCTTATGTAAGAAAAGACGTACAAAAACGGGGTGTGTTCAAAGGAGGGTGTTCAAATGATTCCGAGAATGAAAGGCTGATTGTATGAGGAACGATTGACGACTCTGGATCTATAAACAATATATATCTGCAATTTGGAAGAATATGGGAGTATCTTATTGAAACTTATTGGATGAGAAACGCCTTGGTAAAGCCGATGGGTAGAAGACATTCACTAAGGTGGGGTAGGTTATAACCGCAGAGCACTGTTCCAGAATAGGGTGACGTCAATTTAGAACAGATATAAGGAGGAATTTATTTAACTGAAGGCCGTGAATCTGTGGATTTTGTTGCCACAGGCGGCTATGAGGGCCAGGTCACTCCATGTATTTTAGTGGAGGTTGATAGTTTCTTGAATAGTAAGGGCGTGAAAGGTTACTTGGAGAAGGCAGGAAAATGAGATTGAAGTGGAAGTGGATCAGCCGTGATGAAATGGCGGAGTAGAATAGATAGGCTGAATGGCCTAATTCTGTCCTTATGTCATACTGTCTTACGATTAAAATGCCTTTCAGGTCTAGCAACATTTTTCCAACTCTCTTCTGTGTGATCCACTGTTATTCGCTCCAAACTCTGATCTGACAGAGCCCGGACAGTTTAACTGCTGACAATTTCTGTCATTCCGTCTTTTTATAAGAGGGTAACGTTCGTTGTTATGGTTGCTGGATATGTTGGTTTCTGCGCCGCTGCGCCAAAGTTACAAAGTAACGCCAGTCGGTTAAAATCCAAATCATAAAGCATATCTTCAATGATGTGTGTACCGCCGGAGAGTACGCCAGCATCTTATGAGGAAAGAGAAGGATTTGGGCGCAAAACCGATAGACCGGCAACATCATTGCAAATAATCAACATTTTTGTCTAATTCTAACTCTTTTTTTTAGTGTGGGGGGAGGGTGATGGTGGATGGGACTATTATCATATAATTTTTGTCTTCGTGACTGCATCCCAGAGAGCTTATTCCGGAGTGCGTGGCGAGGGCTGGATTGGGAATTGTAATTGGATAGTTATCGCACTGACAAGTATAGCAGGAGGGATAGACCGCACTGGGCAGTTTCTCACTTCTGTGGTTCAAAGTGCATAATTGTGCTAATCGGGAGGAAGACAGGACTTTTGCAGTTGCTGACCAGTGTCGGGGATTTAGATAGGTGCTGAGAGCGTATATTTCGTCTGTGTGAGGAAGGGGTTCAATCCCTGGCATCCTAGTCTTGTGACTGTGTATTTTGAACAGTTCGGGCAAAGCAAACATGAACTTAGAATGGATTCAGTCTGAGGAACCCAAACCAGATGATAGCCTCAAAAAGCTGAGAGCTTGGAAAAACAGCTGACCTCCAATACCGTTGCAACAAGCAGCAGCTTTCTATGCCCGCAGATGGTAGGTTCAACAACTAATGTACAGCATAATCTTTGCTGATATGTAGTGAACGAGATAGCCAAATGGGTCGGAGCACAGAGCTAGTCATTCAGTAGGGGCCGAAACAGAGGGAAAAATAGAGCATAAAGAGAAAACACAATGCTCAACCTAAAGTGGAGTGGCGTAGCGGCAGCGTGCTGGGCGCATAACCCAGAGGTCGATGGATCACAACCATCCATTGCTGTTTCTTTAATGCTTCCAAATAGAGGCCACACATCTATATCTCTAAATATCTGGTAATGAAAATATCGCACGGTAATCATGGATTAAAAGAAAACACTGAAGACAGTAAAAACACGCACAAACACACACACACACACACACACACACACACACACACACACACACACACACACACAGAACCAAACACACACACACAGAACCAGACAGGGTTTATGGAGGACATTCTCATGGTTTGAAAGTAAGATGTTCAAAAGATGCTGTAAATCCACCCCCCGCCCCCACCACAGAAAATTCAGGACACACTCAGCAGGAGAGGCAGTATCGATGGAAAGGAATAATCGAGTTGCCGTTTCAGGCCAAGACCCTTCATTAGGATTGGCAATAAAATAGTACGATGCAAGAATAAGAAGTACGATGGAGCGGAAGGGGATATAAGCTGGAAGGTGATAAGTGATACCATATGAGGGAGATGATAGGTGGATGGGTGCTGGAGAAACTCAGCAAGCCAGGCAACCACAATGGAAAAGGCTGAACTACCGACTTTTCTGGCCGAGCCGATTCAGCTTGACCGGAACAGTCAGAGCAAGAAGATCAGGGACGGGAGGAAGAAATACAAGGTGCAATGTGATAGGAGAAACCTCGGGGGGTGGGGGGGGGTGGTGATGTGAAAAAAAGAGTTGGTTTGTGAAGGAGTTGATTTGTGAAGGAGATAAAGTGTTGGAATAGAGATAGGCGAAGGTCGGAAACTATGCTAAAAGAGAAGGAGGAAGAGCATCAGAAGGAAGAGATAAGCTGGTAAGGAGAATCTGGGAGGAGACAGGTGGAAAAGTAAAAGTGCTGAAGAAGAAGGTATCTCATTGAGTAGGAGAATGGACCATGGGAGAAATGGGAGGAGAAGAAGTGCCGGAAGAAATTGATAGGCGGCAAGGAGAAGAGGAGTAAGAAGGGAACCCGCACATAGAATGGAAATGGAGAGAAGGCGAGAGTGAATAAATTGCAAGAATCTGAAGAATCTGATGTTCATGCCGTCACCTTGGAATCTACCCAAACGGAACCGGAGGAGTAAATAAAGAACCGTTGGCTCAACGATCTAAAGCGATATAATCCCTTTCAACAGAAAATGGAACTGGAACTCTTAATGCAAACAGAGAGTGCAAAGAATTTTCAACCCGATGTTTCCTGAGAGGGGAAGTATCATTTATGAGCAGACACTGAGCTGATAGCGTTTATGTTCCATGGAGCACAGCAGAATAACGGGGTTCTTGGAGAATTATTTATTTATTGCAATACTGTGTGGTTGTGAATCGGTTCTCGAAAGCCGCCACCTCATTGCTCTGCCCAAGCTCCCGTCGGCTCGTGAAGTTGACACCCTCATGATTCAGCACGTGTTCAAACAGTGCAGTTTCCCTCAGGACATAGTGTCTAATCAAGGGCCATAATTCAAATCCCGACTTTGGAAGGCTCTCTGTTTTCATTTTGGGTCAGAACCAGCCTCCCTTCAGTTTCCAGTCTGATCTACGTCCTGTCACTCTGGTTGATGTCTTCTAAACTAAAGACTGATGCAAAATACTGCTTTCATTCGTCTTCCAGTTCATTGTTGTGCATTGCTAATCTACAGCGACATTCTCCTGCGTTCCAATATTTACTTCTGTCTCCCTTTTATTCTTCATATATCTGAAGAGAAAACTCTAGCTTTTGATGTCCTCTCTAATATTATTGGCTAGCTTCGTTTCAGATTTAATCTTTTTTCCATTTAAGGCATTTTAGTAGTGTTCTGTTTTTTAAAAGATTCCCAGTCTTCTAGCTTCTTACTATTTTCACTCTACTATCTGCTTACTTTTTGCTTTTCTCTTGGCTTTGACTTCCTTTGTCAGCCACGGTTGCGTCATCCTGCCGTTAGAAAACTTAATTTTATTTGGCATGCATCTGTACTGCCTCTTCCGAATTGTCTGAGACACTCCATCCATTGCTCTACTGGAATCACTGCTAATGTCTTCTTCCAATAAACATTGGTAAGTTTCTCCGTCATGCCTCTGTAATTTACCTGCCTCCACTGTAATACTAATACACTTGACTTTAGCATCTTCCTTTCAAATTGCAGGGCGAATTGTCTAACGTTATGAACATTCGCTTCTACGATTCAGTTAGCTTAATCTTCCTGAACAAATCGGTTTCATTACAGAACAGCCAATTCACAATAGCTGATCCCCTAGTCGTCTCAACCACAAGGTGCTGTACAAAAAAAAATGTAGGTATGCTCAGAATTCTCTCTATTGGGATCCAGTATCAACATGACCTTCCCAATCTATCTGCTGATTGAAAATTCCTTGCCAATCGTAACATTGCCCCTTTCACATGCCTTTTTTGTGTCCTGTTATAAATGGTAGAACACATCATGGTTATTGTTCGGACGCCTGTATATAACTTCTTTCAGGGTATTTTTACCTTTGCAATTATTTATCTCTGCCCACGTCTTTCCAACCGATGTCAGCTCTCTCTCTAAGGATTTGTTTTCACCTTTTCTTTTACCGACAGAGCCACGCTATCCCTCCTGCCACCCTGCCTATCATATCGACGCTATATGTATCCTTGGGTGTTAACCCCCCAACTATAACCATTCTTTATCCGAGATTCAGTTGTCCCTATAACGCCACTGTTCCCAATCTCTAACTGTGCGACAAGATGATACGTGATTCCGTATACTGCTTGATTTCAAACATAACGCCTTCAGTCCCGTACTTGTCAGCCTTTACGATTTTGTTCCCCTGATCCACTGCAACTGTTCCCACTGACTTGTGTTTGCCCTTTCTTCCTCCTGTCCTTCCTGACAGTCTCAGTACACACTGCCCTGCTTGTATACCGGCTGCCCCATCCTCACTCTTATCACTATAGTTCGTATCCTGCTGACACATTAGTTTAAACCCTCCCCAGCACTTCTAGAGAACCGCAAGGATTTTGGTCACCCGCGCGTTCAGGTGTAACGTCTCTACTTTGTAGAAGTTATAGCTTCGCCAGGAGAGGTACCACTGATCGAGAATTTTGAAGCCCTGCCCTATCGACCAGTTGCTCAGCTAGGAATTCGTCTGCTAAATCATACTATTGTTACCCTCACTGGAGTGTGGTATAGGCAGCAACCAAGAGATCACTATCTTGGAGATCTGATTCTCAGCATTCTATCTAGCTTCTTAAATTCTCTCGTTAGGATCTCCTTCTTTTTCCTACGTGTGTCATCATGCCGATAGGGAACAAGGCTCACTCTCCACTCCCCCACCCCTCTTTTTAGAATGCGATATTCGATGGACCCGATCTGAGACGTCCCTGACCTTGGCACCAGGGAGGCAATGTACCACCCGGGTGACTCTTTGGTGTCCATAAAATATCGTGTCTACTCCTCTAATGATCGAAACCCCTATTTGTACCGTAGTCTCCTTCTGTCTTATTTACCTCTGAGCTACAACGCCAGACTCGGTGTCAGAGACGTCAGACCAGATACCCGAGATCTACGATCTCCTGAGTTTCCCACATGGATCGAAGACCATCGAGATGCAGATCCAGCTCTTAACATGTTACCCGAGGAATTGCAGCTTGCTGTACCTGGTACATATTTGGTCATCTGGGAGGCCGGGTGTTTCCGAAACTTCCCACATCGCACAAGAAGAGCACAACGCAGCACCAGAATCTACTCTGAGTATTATACCTATGCAATAAGAGACGAAGAATGAAGAATGACGAAACTTAAGAGATACTTAACTCGCCTAAGACGTTTCTCGGCGAAGCCTGATGAGCTACGGGCTCGGAGTTCTAACTCAGGTCCACTCCAACAATGGCTGCTGCACTAGGCACTGCGCTATTTTAGTTTGCCCTTGTAAGAGAATCGCGAAGTGGTTGGGCCGCTGGGGAGCGGGGGGTGGGGGGTGCGGGGGACGGCGGAAACACACCAAACGTTTCTTTCTAAATCCCTCTCTCAGATCTTTCACGCTCCTGGTGTGTTCCAGCTTAGTTTATTGTGGAGGTGAGGTGCATTATACACGTTGCCTCTGCAGCCGGCTGGTTGCAGGATAATATCTGTTCCTCAACTCGGTTGGACACAAAGGTTTTATTACTTCTTCCAGATGAAAGCTCCGAGAAGGCACAATGGCCTGAATATTGGAGAACTTTGATAGTGGATGCTTCTTTCTTGTGGCAACTCTCCTGTTCGATGTGCTCAACAGTTGGGAGGAAGGCATTTTCAACAGATAAAGTGGGCTGTATACACCAGTTTTGATGAGTGTTCAGTTCTTTAGCTATGGTTGTTTCCATAGCAGGCCGCGATGCAGTCACTGATGATACTCTCCACTTTGCATCTATGGTAGTTTGCCAACGCTGAAGATAACTTTCCGAATCTACTCAAACTTCTGAGAAAGTTACTCCAGTCGAATTGGTCTAATATTGTAAATTTTAATTTAATTAGAGTAAGAGACCATAAGATACCGGAACAGATTTGGGGCAGTTTGCCTATAGAGTTTGACCCGCCATTTCATCATGGCTTGTCCATTTTCCCTCTCAGTCCCAATCTCCTGCCTTCTCCCGTATCACTCCATGTCACCTAATTAAGAATCTATCAACCTATGCGTTGAATATACGCAGTGCCGTGACCACCACAGCCGCCGGGGGCAACGAATTCCACAAGTTCACTGCTCTTTGATTGAAGAAGTTCCTTTTCAGTTCTGTTCTAAAAGGACAGAATGCGGAATAAGCTTTTCCGGCAAAACCTACTAAACACAACCTAAAAATGGGACAATTTACATTGACCAATTAACTTCAGCGTGGCATTTTGTCTGTGGAAGAAACAACAGCAGCAGTAGAAAGCACAGGCATTTCAGGGGGAGGAATACAGATTGACTACAGATGACACCGACGACACGAACTCTAATAACGATAAGCTAACCGCTGTGCTACCGTGTCATCTAGCGCCAGCGCCTTCTTTGCGGTAGGAACATTCTTTCAATGTCCACACATTTGTATACTTCTCTACGGAAAGTATGTCCATCTATGCCCTGGAAATTAAGACGGCTGAGTACGCAAAATTGAGACAGACTCTTTTACATCTAGGTCCCAACGTTTATCTTTTAGCACAAAGTGTTTACTTTATAGCTGCAATTCATAAACGTACAGTGCAATCTTATGATCGTTCAGTTAATCGTTACGTTTTGAATACTACGGGATCAGCCATAACATGTGTCTGAACGATGCTATTTTTAACTTACCTGGCTTATTGTAGAAACGAAACAATCAATCTCGAATCAACGTAGTCTCCGGGATTTGCCTGCTCCACAAGTATTACCCGGGGGGATTGTACCACTATAACTACGCGATGGCATGGAAATATTCAGCATATTATTTCAGCTGCGTGAAATGGAATATCCAGTGATATATCAGATAGAACGCATTTACTACCCTATTCTTGTGGTCCTCGGTGTCCCCGGTAAGTTTCTGCATTGGGCTGAACACTATTAGTGAGGTTTCACTCTTCTTTCAGTGTCCGGAAACTTAGTTTCGCTTCAGTTCTCTATGTACCTCATTGTCGACATGCTCATAGCGACTTGTTGTTATATTTGTGCGTTTCATCTGTTTAAACTATCATTATGCTAATCTTCTGCGCGGAATGTTTACCATTCAGCCACGCCGGGCAGCGTACAATTCACCCGTTGAAAAAAATGCACAGTTCTCATTTAAAATTTATTTTTTTTATTTTTGTTTTTTTATAATACCTTACGAATTTCATCTGAAATTTCATCATTATGTCAGAAAACTATCGGAACCATTTCCACCCCGATGAAAATAAATCATGGATATGCCACTAGATAGCATTTCTCTGCCAAAAAGGTACGAGTATTCTCAACTGAAATTATGCCTAGAGAATTCCCTCTCTATTTGCTCTATGTTGCTAGGCGTCGTAAAAACCGATTGGTTTAATATCCTAGTTAGTTTTCAAACTCCTGTCTAAATATAGCTGGTCGTCAATACGTGAATTAGAGGACTCAACTTACATATATTAGGAACATGCCCGGAACCTCTTCAAATTAACTTTAGAACATTTACGACCTATCTCTGCCAATGTCAAAGGAATATTTTCAGTACTTCTTTGTCACCGGGATTTGTGGAACAGTTGCAAATAACTTTAGGGGAATACATCATGTAAGGAACAAGATTTAGCTCGGTTCTTTTGCCGTCGTTTGTTGGTAGCTTAATGAGGACTTCTTTTATCCACGACATTTCGCTCTTTGAATAGAACATTAAAATCTACTCCTGTGCAATGTTGTTTACGTTTTATCTGAATTAGGAAATAGTTCAGATTTTGTCCTCTAGACACAGAAAAACAGCGTTTACTGTCTGTGAAGGATAACAGTGGAAAAAAGGAGAATAATTCTCTGCAACGAACCATATTTTCCCCTTCATATTTACAATTATTAATGTCCCTAGAACATACTGTACAACTGTGACTGGATGGGAAAAAATACATTCGAATTCATTTCCCCAGGTATTCATTTCCTCTGTCACTAATCGTCTCAATTTCTCTTCCAAGTGAATGTTTCTAATGCGTATTTGATAGTAAATGCTCACACATGGCTGATATATATTTTAATATCCGGCTAATCCTGAACTGTATTATGGTTTACTTCCCGTGTTTCAGCCTGTCGCTATATTTGCACTCGTTAACAGTTTCGTTTCAATTGCTTTTTTATATTCACCTGTCATTAATCGTGCTGAGAATTCATTTTCTCTAAGACGTGATATACTCATAGATTAGTTCAGATATGTAAATGTATATAGCTCTAAATCCTTCCAATTTTATGCGGTCCAAATGCCTACTGATCGGCCTCAATCATGATATACATTGGGAATTGCTATGGCTCTATTTGTCAATTATATGTTCGTCAATTATAACTCCGGATGTCGTAATAACACTTTATACTTCAGTGTCTTACTTCGATTACCACTTTACTTAATGAATTTCGCTTCGTAGAATTTGAATGAAACGTTTATATTTCTTCACGTAGCCGCAACCTTTTTCGGGTTGTGGAAATTGATTTCCACGGTATTCTTACATCTGTTTTGAAACGTCTCTGACACTTTATGTACATACAATTATAACAGTTGTACGTTCCATTGTGCAGGGATGATTTGATATTTAACACGTTAATTGTTCTTATTTATTGCGTAACTTGTGCTTGCTTATTGTGTTTCTTTGTCTCTGTGCTGCATCAGATCCAGTGCTATAAAATTTCGCTTTTTATATACAGTCTTATACTGAAAAGTGACAACTTCTGGAATCTTGAACCTTAAATAATTCCAGAGCTTTGCGGGCTCTCACTCCTGGTAATGCCTATTGTTTGTTCGTCAACTTCATTATTTCTGTTTAGAAAATCCCCGTCCCTGTTTGTAGGTGTGTTTTAGAACATAGCACACTGAAATCCTCAGCCCACAATGTTGTGTTGACTATATAACCTACTCCAAAAACTGCCTATAATTATCCTACCGTAAAGCCCTCTATTTTTCTAAGCTCCATGTATCTATGTAAACATCTCTTAGAAGAGCCTATTGTATTCGCTTCTACCATCGCCGCTGGCAGTGCATTCCATTCACTCACCAGCTACTTTCGTGTGAAGAATTTACCGGTGACGTACTCCCTGTGCCTGCTTCCAAGCATCTTAAATCTAAGCCCCTTCGTGTTAACTATTTCAGCCTTGGAAAAGGCTTCCGGCTATCCACACGATCAATGCCTCTCATCATCTTAGACACCTTTATCAGGTCGCCTCTCATCCGCCGTCGCTCTGAGGAGAAAAGGCCAAGATCACTCAACCCATTATCATAAGGCGCGCTCCCGAATCCAGACAAAATGCTTGTTATTCTCTATTGCACTCTCTCTATAGTATTCACATCCTTCCTGAAGTGAGGGGATCAGAACTGAACATAATACTCCAAGTGGGGTCTGACCAAGGTCTTATATAGCTGTAACATTACCTCACGGCTCTTGAACTCAATCCCATGGTTGATGAATGCCAGCACAACACTATCAACCTGCACAGCAGCTTTGAGTCTCATATGGAGATGGACACCAAGGTCTATCTGAACCTGCACACTGCCAAGAGTCTTACCTTTAATACTATATTCTGCCTTCAAATATGACCTACCAAACTAAACCATTTCACCTGAATCTGGGTTGAACTCCATCTTCCACTTCTCAGCCCAGTTCTGCATCCTAAAGATGTCCCGCTGTAACCTCTGACAACCACCCACACTATTCAGAACACTCCAACCTGTTCTTCATTCCTATTGAAATAAAACATTCTTAGTTTGCCCTTTTTTTCTCGAACATCACATTCACATCATTGAACTCGTTTTGTTTCATTTTTCAGCATTGAAAATTGCATGACGTAGTTAGAACACGCAATAATCTTAAATTTAACAGATACAAACAATTAGGACAGGCATCGAAATTTTCTTTTATGACTTACTGAAGCGTTTAATGATTATCAGTTGGCATTGATTATTGATGTTTGTTAACCCTGTTTGATTGTTTATAATTTATATCCATTCGTGAACAATAAAATACATTATTATTGTTATTGTAATTATTACTATTGTTATTGTTGTTGCTGTTGTTGTTAAAAAGGTTTGCAGTTTTTTTCTTGGCAGGATTGCTGACGTTTCCCATTCAGCTGCCAGTTGGATACAAATATTGCCTGTCAGGGAAAAAGAAAAAGCAACAACTGGAACACTTAACTTTACACGGCAGAGAAATCATTCTACTAAGATAGTGCAGAACATATTTATGAGTGAACTTATACAAGGATATTAGATATAATAAATAATTGTATTGCATTTTGCTGAGTGTTTAAGGTAAAGGGTGGCTTGAAATTTGTAGCTCGTAGATGGTGGGTTGAGTTGTTCACTGAACTAAACGGCGGAGCATGTACCGTCAGAAAACTGCTGGACAAGACGTAAACTCAACAAGGTATCAAGTGCACCTTCCAAATGCGAGTAAATGTAATTAGTGCACAAAAATAAAACGTTGATATTGGCATTACACTTGCAAGGTTTTCGTCAGCATACAAAGTGACACCATCAGTGCACTGATAAATGTGGTGTACTCCGAATGCTTGGCCTTCATATACTTATCAGTCAGCTGATTGTTCTTTATTACCGACGCTCAGTTGTGACATAGGGAGGCCATCTCGTCGCTGATTGATTGCGTGGCAAACTTCGTACATTGTGATCTTTAATTTTGCCCGCATTGGCTCTTTAATAAGATCGATGTCTACCTGTATGTTTACATAATTCTTCGCGGGAAACCACGCCTGTAGGAATATCTTGCGTGCCGCTTGGTTAATTGAACCATGACTTAAACAGGTCTAGTCAAATTTGTGCCTTCATGTGTAGAGACTGGGGAGAGTTGTCCATGCCGCTTTACAGCACTCAGATGTTTACGAATCCTTGTGGATAGTTTTCTCCAGGTCTGGCCAACGTAATATTTTTTGCATTCCCCTTATTGAAATTTGGAGACCACACTGGTCCTGTCCAAATGGTTGGGTAGTTCCTTTGGTTTTCAAAGTGCTCTCCTCGACTCGGCTGTTGGAGTACACACGACAGACCACAACTAGCATTGTCAGAATATCCAGCTGGATACTCAGTGAGATGTTATTCTTCACACCTAATGTGTCTCGAGCTCCTCCATGGAGAGTCACATCACCACTGCGAATGGAGGACGGTTGGACATAGGGCTAGCAACACCTGCCCGTAAATACCCAGAGTTACCAATACTCCTACCGAAACTACAAAGACCCCACCCCTGAGGGTGGAAGGATCTTTGCTTCGAAAAGTTCGAGTGGTGAAAGCTGATGACACAGAGCTGATGAACGTTCAGCCCAGGACAGGAATCTGGGAAGCAGCAGCTGATGGCCGATACATCAGTAGGGGACATGGGTTTAAAAGCATGACAGTAGCACAGTGTTTAGCACATTGCTTTATAGGATAAGCGACCAGCGTTCGATTCATGTCGCTGTCTGTAAGACGTGTGTACGTTCTCGTCGTGACTGCGTGGGTGCCTCCGAGTGCTTCGGTTTCCTCTTACTGACCAAATATGTATCATTTGGTAGGGTAACTGGTCATGGTAAATTGTCCCGTGATGAGTCCACAATTCAATTGGGTGATTGTTGGGCGGCGCGGCTCGAAGGGCCAGAAGGGCTTAATATACAGTGTATGTCAATGAATAAAATAAATAAACGTCTGGAACACAGTGCGGGGCAAGGCTGTGGACGAAGGTACCTAAAGAACAGCCAGAAAGCGTCTGGATATGAACAAAACTCAACAAGGCAGCAAGTGTGCCCTCCAGCTGCCAGTAAGTATAATTAGTCCACAAAAACAAAAATCAACGATTAGAATAGACATTCTCTTTACGGGTTCTGTGCTGAGATTATGACGCCGTATTTTTCCACATTGTTACTGTTCATTGTCTCGGGGAGACACTAATGATTTTCTGTTTTATTTCCACAGTTAATATAGTTGCGATTGTGATCCTGTCTCGAGGAAGATGCGGTCTTTCAACATGCATCACAGTTTACCTTGTGGCCATGGCAACAGCCGATCTAGCGGTCATAGTTTCAGATGTTATTTTGCATCGGATTAATAACATGTATTTTCCCGTTAATTTTTTATTCCTAACCCCTGTGTGCTCTCTCAGACACTCCCTATACATTGTTTCCATTGACTGCTCCGTTTGGTTTACAGCCGCTTTTACTTTTGATCGCTTTGTAGCGATTTGCTGTCTGAATTTCAAGCGATATTTCTGCTGTCTGAAAACTGCAGCTGTAATTATTTTCGTTGTTTTTGGTGCGAGCATTTTAAAAAGTATTCCGGTTTACTTTGTATATAAACCTGTCCTGGTAATCCGCAGTCTCCCGTGGTACTGCAGAGGGAAAGCTGAGTTCTGGGATTCAACGTACTGGAAACTCTATCAGCGCGGTAGTATGTTTGTTACCTTTTTATTACCCATTCTATTGATCTCTTTGTTCAATGCTTTAACGGTCAGCTACATTATTGCGGCAAATAGAGTTCGCAGGAAGCTTCGAAGTAATGTTGGAAATAACTCTGATCAAGAAGCGGAGAACAGGAGAAAGTCGATTGTTTTGCTCTTTGCTGTATCAGCCAACGTCATCCTGCTGTGGCTGCCCAAAGCTGTTTATACTTTAAACTGGCAACTTCAAAATTACAATTATGGAAATAAGTACCTGAATATCCCCGTTTACGTCGCTCAACAGGTCGGTTACATGCTTCAACTTCTGAGTTCCTCTACTAATACTTGTATCTATGGAATAACACAGAAGAAGTTCAGAGAGGAACTCAGAAACGGAATAAAATATTTCTTGATGATTATTAGAAAACCAATTTAAAAATAAATCGATCTCTGTTTTAGAAATTGTTCATCAGTTTCCCTGGGAGAGTTCTCTTACTGAGCATTGAGAACTGAGATAAATCAGTTACTTCAGAAGCAGGACCTTGCTTTCGGGAAAAGAAGAAAGCAAAAAGCGAAAGAAGACTTTGGATATTAAGCGTAAATGCATGTGGGAGATAACAATATCCCAGTCCAACAATACTCGGTATAACAAATTATAGTCAGCTTATCTGACTAATAAACTTATAAACTATCTGCTTATCGGTAAAAGTCGCATATATTGAGCGCGCTGTACCAAGCAACACAACATGAACCTCCTGTGTTCTGGAAAGTGAGCGATTGAGAAGTTGGTATCTCACGGTAAAGCAAGGATGTAACGCTGAGGCTTAATAAGACACCGGCGAGGCCTCTCTGGGAGTCCTGTTCCCTGATTTACGAAATGATGTGCTGACAAGCGAGGGTTTACTGGAAGCTTACCAGAATGATTCCGGGAATGAAAGGGTTATCTTATGAGGATATCCGATGGCTCTGGGCCTGCGCACACTGGAACTTAGAAGAGTGAGGGTGTGGGGCAATGCGGCGATCTGATTGAAACCAATCTAATGTCGAAAGACCTAGAAGGCGCGTATGTGAGGAATCATTTCGATTGTGGGATAGTCTCGGACCAGAGGGTAGAGCCTCAGAATAGAGGATGGTCCCTCTACAAATGAAATGTAGATGCATTTCTTTCCCCAGACGGTGTAAATCTCTGGAATTCATTGCCAGATCTGGCTTTGGAGGCCAGATAATTGAGTATATTTAACACAGAGGTTGATAGGTTATTGATTAATAAGGCATGAAATCTTACGTGGAGAAGGAATGAGAATAGGGCTCAGAAAGAAGTGGAACAGTCATGATAAAACGACGGACTGGAATGGATAGTCTGAATTCTCTTCCTCTGTCTTATGGTCTTAGTGAAGACGACTTTCAGACCTGGCAACATTCTCCCAACTCTACTCAGCGTGATACACTAGTACGGTTACTGGACAATAACACACACCGATTCTGCAGATATGCTGAGTGCCTCTGTCATTCTTGCTTTTTAATCGAATCTACCATGTGGTGTTGTCTTTCATACAAGCATTTCCTTCAGTCTCGCTGCGCCAATATTATATATTAACACAAGCGAAGTGTTTCGGTAGGAAACGTCAACTCTCGTGGTCGCTCTCACTCGCGCTTGCTTTCTCGCTCTTGCTCTCGCTCTCTCGCTCTCACACTCTCTCGCGATTGCTTTCTCGCTCTCACTCTCACTCGCGCTTGCTTTCTCGCTCTCACTCTCTCTCGCGCTTGCTTTCTCGCTCTCTCTCGCGCACGCGCTGTCTCGGTCGCGCTCTCTCTCTCGTGGTCGCTCTCACTCGCGCTTGCTTTCTCGCTCTTGCTCTCGCTCTCTCGCTCTCACACTCTCTCGCGATTGCTTTCTCGCTCTCACTCTCACTCGCGCTTGCTTTCTCGCTCTTG
The DNA here is from genome assembly GCF_030028105.1 of Mobula birostris. Classification (NCBI taxonomy): domain Eukaryota; kingdom Metazoa; phylum Chordata; class Chondrichthyes; order Myliobatiformes; family Myliobatidae; genus Mobula; species Mobula birostris. Next base: position 16,947,294 of record NC_092398.1, on the reverse strand, counting down.
CTCTCGCTTTCTCGCTCTCACACTCTCTCGCGCTTGCTTTCTCGCTCTCACTCTCTCTCGCGCTTGCTTTCTCGCTCTTGCTCTCGCTCTCTCGCTCTCACACTCTCTCGCGCTTGCTTTCTCGCTCTCACTCTCACTCGCTCTTGCTTTCTCGCTCTTGCTCTCGCTTTCTCGCTCTCACACTCTCTCGCGCTTGCTTTCTCGCTCTCACTCTCTCTCGCGCTTGCTTTCTCGCTCTCTCTCTCTCTCCCGCACGCGCTGTCTCGGTCGCGCTCTCTCTCTCGTGGTCGCTCTCACTCGCGCTTGCTTTCTTGCTCGCGCTCGCTCTCTCGCTCTCTCTCGCGCGGTCTCACACGCTCGCTCTCAAAAAATTAATTTCCGGGACATTGTATATAATTTGCGGGCATCAGGGAGCCACTATTAAAATGCGGGAGACTCCCGGAACTTCCGGGAGAGGTGGGATGTCTGCACTTCACCACGCAATGCTGTGAACTTTTATCGTATTGTAAGTTCAATGTAATTCTTCCCTCCCACAGCGCTCATTTTTTTTCAATAATTAGTACACTTATCTGAGAGTTTCTTAAAAATCCTTATCTATCTGCTTCTATCCTTACCCCTGGCAGGTTCTTCTTCAGACGCACCATTCTGCGAAACAAACACTTTGACATCTAACATAACTTTGCAGTCCATTTTGTAAACATTATTTTGCGTAATTAGAAATGAGAGACTCTTCGGGTTTCAATAAAATGTACCCTATCCTCTTCGTAATATGTAAACTATTTGGCTGTCACACGCATTGTCGCTTTGTGAGTTTTTGCGAAGTCCTGCTGCTTGCCTCATCCTTTCTGCTATGACAAATGGTATCTGAAACACGATTATTATTCAAAAAAAAATTATAATCCCTGCTTAAATCTAGCTTAAATCTAGCTTTTTGGTGTGCACAGACGCAATAGTTTTGAAAACTACCCTGCTGTTCATTTTTGCTTATGTAGTGCGTAATGAAAGACCTCTTTAATTTGCATACGCACCGTCCGGACCATGCCTTCCTCTCACTTGCACTATCAGGAGGGAAGTGCACGAAACTGGAAATCCACACTCAGTATTTTTGGGAAGAGCTTCGTTCCGTCTCTCAGCAGTGTTTGAAACGGTCGATGAACACATGAACACTACTTCACTCTTTGCTAAATTAATTTATTATGATATAGCCCAGAGCAATTTGGTAGGCATGCACTGTACAGCGCTACAAAGCAACAGATTTCACAACTAATGTCAGTGACTATAAACCTGATTTTGACTCTGACAGTCTTTCACCTAAATGAAACATCACAAAAAATGCTGGAGGAAGTCAGCAGGCGAGGCAGCATCTAGAGAAAAGAGTTAACAATCGAAGTTTCGGGCCGAGACCCTTCATCAGGACTGGAAAGGAAGTGGAAAATCAGAGTCAGATGTCAGAAGACTCTAAATTCTCCCCTATCTTCCCAGTCTTGATGAAGGATCTCGGCCTGAGACGTCTACTGTTTACTCTGTTTCAGAGATGATCCCTGGTCTACTGTGACTCTCCAGCATTTTGTGGGTGTTGCTTTGGTTTTCCAGCATTTGCAGATTTTCCCGCGTTTCTAATCTAGAATTGCTGGAAGGCCAATGGCATTTGTACGCGTACAGCAAAGCCTCAAAAACTGTACACCATATTCCAGGTGTGGTCTCACCAGGGCCCTGTCCACTCGCAGAAGGACCTCTTTGCTCCTATACTCAATTCCCCTTGTTATGAAGGCCAGCATGCCATTCGCTTTCTTCACTGCCTGCTGTACCTGCATGCTTACTTTCAGTGACTGATGAACAACGACACCTAGATGTCGTTGTACTTTCCTTTTCCTAACGTGACACCATTCAGATAAGCAGGATCTCCCAGTGGCCACACATCTTAATTACACATCCCATTCCCATTCTGATACACCGCCTTCTCTACTGTAAAGATGAAGCCACACTCAGGTTGGAGGAAGAACACCTTATATTCCGTCTGGGTAGCTTCCAACCTGATGGCATGAACATTGACTTCTCTAACTTCCGCTAATACCCCACCTCCCACTCGTACCCCATCCGTTATTTATATACACACATTCTTTCTCCCTGTCTCCTTTTTCTCCCTCTGTCCCTCTCACTATACCCCCTTGCCCATCCTATGGGCCTTTCCTCCCTCCCCCTTTTCTTTCTCCCTAGGCCTCCTGTGTCATGATCCTCTCATATCCCTTTTGCCAATCAACTGTCCAGCTCTCGCCTCCATCCCTCCCCCTCCTGTCTTCTCCTATCATTTCAGATCTCCCCTTCCCCCTCCCACTTTCAAATCTCTTACTAGCTCTTCTTTCAGTTAGTCCTGACGAAGGGTCTCGGCCTGAAACGTCGACTGTACCTCTTCCTAGAGATACTGGCTGGCCTGCTGCGTTCACCAGCAACTTTTATGTGTGTTGCTTGAAATTCCAGCATCTGCAGATTTCCAAGCCTAACGAATCTTGGTTTTCGAGAAATATTGAGACACTTGTTAAGAAAAAAATAAATGAGTTCCACAGTAGATGGGAGACATATGAGGAGCTTATGCAGTGCAGGAAATGCCAGAGGACATTTCAGAATTAAATCAGACGGGCTAAAACGGAAAATGACGTTTCCCTTGCTCACAAGGTGAGAGAGAATCCTAAGGGATTCTACCGATATATCGCCTGGATAGCGCCTTCATAAACGCTCTCTCCGACGACTTTTGGATAAACCAGAAAACTACTTATTTCACTTACTTTATTTCCTTTGCATCTGTGTTTTGTCTTGAATATATTTCTAGAATTATTGCAGCCTGTGATATGCAGTTTCGAGATCGTTTGTGTGCTCCAACACTTTGCTATGTCCGACAGGATTCCGTGAGTCCGCTAGTGCAAACGTCGAGGCGAGGAGCCTGCGGGATTTGCGAGAAGCGATGTTCGATCACATTCCGCCGATAAAAGCTTCCTTTATCCGCCGATTCAAGTAACGAGAAAGATTGAAATTCGAGGCGAATGCCGAGATGAGCGCAGGCTGTCTGCCTTCTGATCGCTGGTGGAATCGTGCTAATGTCGAAGAAAGGAACATATGTTGGTGGCCTATCACTGCGTGGGGAAGGTAGCATCAACGATGTGTCGTTTATAGATGTGATTATGGATATAGTTATGGATTTCGACTGTAGACTGCGGACTTACTTTTCAGTCTTACAGTGTTTTTTTTATATTCAATGTTTTCACCCATTCTTTCATGTTTATTTTTTTGGAGGGTATTTAGGGGTCGAGATACTTGTGGAGTTTTGTGTGGGGGAAAGGGGTCTGGTAGTTGATGTTTTTCCATTTTTTTTGCGCGAGAAGAGGAGTAATTGGGGGCCTATTGCATTTGTCTCGTTTGGTGCGGAGTGTAGGGGCGTGTTCTCGTTGCGATTTTTTTGTTAGTTGTTTTTGTACGACGGTTGAGGATTTGGAGGTCGATCTTCTGGTTGCGCTTTGTGCGGGGAAGAAGGGTTCGGAGAGGTTGATAATTGCGCTACCGTTCTTTTTTTTGTGTGTTGGTTTGTTCTTACTCTCTGAAATGACTCCCATGGTTTTTCTTGGTTTCGTGGATGGCTGGAGAACAAAAATATCACAGTTGAATACTGCATACATACTTAATTAACAAATAGAGCTTTGACCCTTTGACATGTTGGGAGCTAAAGGATTCCAACTTCAGCGGTAGGTAAGGAACCACCTTGTCTAGCAGACAAGGTGAAGGAGAATCCTAAGGGATTCTACAAATATGTTAACAGAAAAAAATAATCGCAAGTGACCAAGTTGGTCTTCCAGAAGACCAGAATGGTTATCCATGTATGGAGCCAAAAGCATACATCCAGTTACCGGAGATATTAAATGGATTCCTTGCATCTATAGTTACACAAGATACGGATGCAGAATCTATAGAAGTGAGACAACGCGGTATCAACTTCATGGACCCTGTACAGACAACAGGGGAGAAGGTATTTGTTATGGTGAGGCAAATCTGGGTGGATAAATCACCAGTGCCTGACAAGGTGTTCCCTCGGACCCTACAGGAGGCAAGTGCAGAAATTGCCGGGCCGCCAGCTGAGATATTTAAATCAACGCTAGTGACAGAGGAAGTATCTGAGAATTGGAGGATAGCCAATGTTGTTCTGCTGCTTAAAAAGGGTCTAAACATAAACCAGGATATTACGGGTATAGACTGCTATGGTCCCGTTGCAGGTCGATGGAAGGAGCCAGGCTAAATTGTTACAACATAGTCCAGATGGACTGAAGGACCTGTCTCCCTGCTGTACTTCTCTATGACTCTATGACTCCAGCAAGGTAATCGATGGTAGATACTGTTGTTCCGCTGTTTAAGAAAGGCTCCAAACATAAACCAAAGAATTATAGGCCGGTGAGTCAGCAGTAGTTGTGGGAAAGTTATTAAAGTTATTGAAGTGGTTGGTCAAAAAAAAAACAAACAAAAAAACCTAAAGACAGATTCTATCTCGCTGCTCTAGGGCTATTTAAATGACCTCTTATGCGATAATTGGATTGTAGAATATACTGTCTGACTTTTCATGCCCTTGCACCTTATTTCCTAACTGCACCTCACACTGTCTATAACCTTATCACTTTATTTTGAATTCGATTATTTTTTTCCATTCTACTACGTGAATGCACCGAGGAAATGAAATCATCCACTGGATGGATTGCAAAGCAAAATTCCTTACTGCACTTTGGTACATTTGGAACCAATTTCGAATTTAAAATCTGTTCTCTGTTCCAGAGACAATCTAATCTATCAATGTTTAGACTGAACTGGGCCATTTGTACAAAACGCGTTCTTTCCCGAATGAGCACATTCTTAGACGGATAACTTATTAACTAAGGCAGTTAATCCTCACCAGACAATTGAAACGGGCATAATCACCCGAGCGGCAAACAGCAGACAATAATGCTGTCCGATTTTTGGTCTAAAGCCATCACAACTCCATAATCGTCAAGCAGGGCATCACTGGTTCTATATACAAAGAGCAATCGAACAGAATTCCAGACCTCGTACGATCCTTTAATTAGTCATTGGGATATTGTTGATGCTTCAACCGTTTACAGATGGACAGCCGTCTATATGCCATCAAGGTAGATATCGAAGAACCGGTTAGTCCCCGAAAATGTAAGTGATGCTCTGGCAATATTACTGGTGAGTTTTGAATGCTCGCAGCACGGATGTGCACCAAATCCACCTGATACGGAGGTCGTGGAATTCGCCTCAGCATGTACTGATAATGAAACCGAACTGTCAGGTTTTATTTCTAATCTATTCTTCTTCTTCATCATCATCATCTTCTTCTTCTTCTTCTTCTTCTTCTTCTTCTTCTTCTTCTTCTTCTTCTTCTTCTTCTTCTTCTCTCCTTCCTGTTCATCATCATCTTCTTCGTCTTCTTCTTTTTCTTTTTTTTTCCTTCTCTCTCCTCCATGGGGCTATCCATGGCAGACTTTTCAATTACATGGGAAAGTGAAAGTTCTTTCCAGATGAGGTCCCACGAATTATGTTCACGTAATTTGTAATTCCTTTATCACTGTCACCTTAACAGAGATACAGTTAAAACGATTATTTTGCATAGAATCTATGAAGATCATTCTATAGCGTAAGTACATAGAGGTAATGATGGAGAAGAGTAAAAATCGAATATGAATATGGTATAATACAGAGAAAATGAGTTTCAGATAGACAGATAGGGTCCAAGGCCTACCTCGAGGAGGACCGATGGATCAAATGTTCATCTTTAGAGTTCAATGGGTCAGTTTCAAAATCTTAGATTAGTGGGATCGAAACTGTCCTTGAATTTGGCAGTGTGTGTTTTGATGGTTGCTGTGTTTTTGGTCGATATAAGGGGGCTGAAGAGAGAAGGAAAGAAATATAGTGCTGGCAGAGGGACTTTGATTTTGTTGGCTGATTTCCTGAGACACCACGACATGTAGAGACTTTCAACAGAGGAGAAGTATCAGTGAGCATGTCCCAACTCTTTGCAATTTCTTACTGTCTTGCGTAGAGAGGTGTCACATTAATCTGTGATGCATCCCGATCGGAAGCTATATAGGTGAATCGTTGTGACGATCATATGCGACCTGCAGAATTTACTTTAGCATTATGAGGAAGTGGAGGCGTGGGTGTGCTTTCCTTATTTTCGACTAGCGCAAGTTATTGGAGTATTTTCACCACCACAGCCTCATTGTTGCATACGCCACGCTTTTGAGGTAAATTACCTGCATTTTTTTTTGTTAATATTGAGGTATAAATTTTCACAGCATGCTACGAGGCACACTATCTCTTTCCTGCAATATGTTTCGTCACTGGTTGAGATCTGGTTGTTACCGGGATATCTTCTCAGAAGTTGGACAGAATTTGGTGCTTATCCTTAATAATTGCGTTATATTGGTCAGGAAATTCAGTTATAGTGTAAGTTCTGAATGTTATGCCTAGGTTTGTAGAACTGCGTTTGTACGACTTCACAGAACTGAGAGACGGACTATAGCGACTAATATGTTTTAAAATATACTCCTGCACATATGTAACGGGTACGATGGTAGGTGCTTCAGTAATTCAGTGGAAGAGATCCAACAGGTGGGCGGTGCAGGTTCGTGTTTGGAAAGTTTGGTATGAAATATGTCCATATGCTCCTGCTAGTTTTGTGAAACAGATTGCGAGCATGAACCCGTGGTCTATGTGCGTATGTCCATGTCTTTACAGGTGAATATACTCAGAGGTCGTTTATTAATGTATGTAGCCCCCCCTGGCCACCTTCAGGGTCGTTCGGCTCGCTGCCGTCTAGGGAAACAGCCTCGGCCCTGGCAAACCGGGTAATTCGTTTGTGTGGATGCTGTGTGAGGTACCCCACCCCGCCCAAATAACAGACAATACACCAGATGCAATTAAATGATTTACAGTTTATAGATATTACTAGAACTATATAATTAAAAGAGAAGAAAATATAAAAGGAAAATAAAAGGCGCCACTCTTATTAAAGTTCAATCCCTTTGTGCACAAAAACCGTTGGAGCTCGAGGACCTTCTTCGTCACCCTGCGACCCCTCGGACCACCTCGACCGGCCGCCTGGGACCAACAACGGTGGTCGACCAGACGCTCCACACGAGTCCGTCTCCGTCTCCTCGCCGAACGTCCCGCTCGGGGTCCGATCTCATTAGCGGACTCACAGCACCTGGTCCATCCTCTGTCTTGCTCTCCCGCCTTCTGCCCGAAACCCCCGCGCATACAGTATCTTCAAATACACCAAAACCATAACAACTATCCCAATTGGTTAATAGCACTCTCTTATCACACTCTAAAGAAAAACAAACTGCTAGCGCAAACTTTCTCAGCGTTTATCACAACAAAGCAGCATTCCCCAGATTGACATAACAAAGACGCCATTTTAATTAGCCTCCCTAGTAACATAAAAGTCGAAACCCCCTTACATGTAAATATCATTAACTATAGCATATTACTTGCCGTATATCACTCTGCCGCATATTCCCACGCAAAGGCAAAAGGGGTGTGTGAAGCTTCCCCTTTCAGGAAAAAGTATCCCCCTTGAATTACCAAACTAAATTCCCTTCCTTAATTTTAAAATACTAAGGTTCTGTGTCTATTCGTATAAAGTAGTCTATGATTGTTCACGGTGCAGAACGATTGAACCAAACAATTGCTCCAGGTAAACACCAGAAATACCATGTCGGAAAAATCAACTGAATGTCATTCTGTTTTGAAAAGGTGAACAGACAATATTAAACATATGGATTCTTAGAAAACTCCCTGAGGAGAGATTTTTATTGCACGTTGACACAATGTATTAAAATAGTTCAGTGGATAAAAATAGACCTGCTGACGTGTTTGTTCAATGGGTTTTGACTGATTTTACGGGGCAGGTGATCTTATTAATTGCCACAATGCTCAACCTCAACCTATATAAGAGCATTCAAACCAATCAGCCGTCAGAACGGTTAAACATTACGACGGCTGTTTCACGCGAAAATGGGATATCCTACCATTTACTATATAGCAAGCATTTTCTATCCTGTACTTGCTGCAGTGGGGATCCCTGGTAAGTGCAGGGTGAGTTGGCGGTAAGGAAAAAAAAAATAACTGCAATGTTAACATTCATTTCGACAGAACTAGAATATAAAGAGAACGGTGTAATGCTCTGGATTATTATGCATTGGTCAGACGGCATTTGGTGTATTTTGTGTCAGTTTGGGTCTTTAATCTAAACAAAAATGTGCTGGCACTGAAGGTTTTCCAAAGGAGGTTCACGAGTCTGATTACAGGAATGGAAGGTTTAACGTATACAGAGCATTGGATGACTTTGGGCCGCCCCTCGCTCGATTTCAGATGAATGAGAGGAATCTATCGAATCCATCTATAGAAATGTATCTATTGAAATCTATACAATATTGATAGGCCCACAATGAATGGGCGTGGAGAGGATGTTTCCTATAGTGGATGAATCTATCACCAGAAGTCGCAGACACAGAATAGAGGTACTTCCATTTAGGACAGAAGAGGAGGCACGTCTTTAGCCAGATGGTGGTGAATCTGTGGACTTTATTGCCGCGGATGGTTGCGGAGGCCAAGTTATTGAGTGTATTTAAAGAGGAGAGTGATAGGTTCTTGATGAGTCAGGGCGTCAAAGGTAACCGGGAGAAGGCAGAAGAATGGGCTTCAGAGGGATAATAAATCAGCAAGGTGGAGGCGCAGTCACTCAATTAGCTTAATTCTGCTCCTATAGCTTATGGTTTTGTTTCGTTTTCCCTTTTAGCCTTCTTTTGTCAATTTTAATTTTAAGTCCGTGAATTCCCTTCAACTACATGTTCTTCCTGACGCAAAATACAAACTTACGCCCAGTGCATAACCAGAACTGATATTAACTTCAGTTTTTACAGGTCCCAAGATGACACAGTCTTGGAGCTGTTTTTCTGTTATATTTTGGATGTCAGGTTGACGAGAGGAAAATTTGTAATCTTGCTGACACAACAGTCACTGGGATCCGTCGTGGTCCTCTGGTTGGACTACAGCAGGGGAGCCTCGACAGGCTGCTTTCCACTGTCTAAAGAAAGACACCCTGACCTGATAGAGAATCTGTAAAAATAAGCACGCAGCCTGGCACAACACATGGAAATCCATTTAAGCGATGCATGTTTGCGTGCTAGGGACTAATTATAATTTTCCCATTCCTTCCAGTTAATTTAATGGCAATTGCAATCCTGACTCGGAGAAAATGCGGCCTCACGAAATGCATCACCATTTACCTGGTAGGAATGGCTACAGCAGATTTACTTGGCGTCATCATCGCTGTTGTATTGGAACAGATCAATAATATCTATGTTTATGCCCGCTTCTTGCTTATTACTCCGATTTGCGCTGTGATACATGTCCTCAGGCTTGCCATCATGGATTGTTCTGTTTGGCTCACGGTGGCCTTTACGTTCGATCGCTGCATCGTCATTTGTAGTCAAAGGCTCCGAGAACGATATTGCACAGAGAGGACAGCAAACGTCGTTATAGTAATTGTTTGTGTAGGGAGCTGTGCGAGGTACGCTCCATGTTATAACTCGGTGGAACCTTACATTATCATTGACAACGTACCCTGGCGCTGCATTGGTAGCGTTGAATATTTTACTTCAGCTGTGTGGAAAGCATACCAGATGTTTAATACTATCACGACACCTTTATTGCCAATTGGTTTAATTCTACTGTTCAATGCTATAACAATCAGACACATTATTATGGCAAACAGAATCCGACGGGAGCTCAGGCAGAGCAGCGATAATCGGAAAGACCCAGAGGTGGAGAACAGGAGATTCTCAATGATTTTGCTATTCGCCCTCTCCGGCAATTTCATATTGTTGTGGATACCCTTTGTTGTATATACTATGAACTGGAAAATTCAAAATTATTATTACACAGACAGGTACTTCAGTAACCGGACGTACATCCTGCAACAATTTGGGTTCATGTTGCAGTTTCTCTGTACCTGCACAAACACGTGTATCTACACAATGTCACAGAGGAAATTCAGGGAGGAGCTGAAGAAAGGAGTCAGACATCTGATCACAATAAATGGGGTGTTTTGGAAATAAACGTAGTACCGATAGCATCATTCTTTGCGTGTTCACATCGATGTTTCCGAAGATTAATAATGTTGCTAAGTAAGCCATTAATCCATATGGCTGCGAACATGAAGGTCGGCGGCCTGATGTATTCAGATAATCAGCAGCATTAATTAAGTTCACTAGGGTACCAGAGCCAGCGAAATAAATGTCAATCTCTTGATCCTTCAATTTGTAAAATTGTGTATCAAATCAATGGATTACTGCGGAGATCTGGACTAACTCATTAGGTGATATTCATGTGATGTATGCTGGGAGATAAATAGTATTGTGGAAAACTCTTAGTCTACCTAGATTTTTATATAGTTTTAGGTGGTGTGACCCCCCACAGAGCTCATATCTCAAGATCATTGTGGCTCTCTGCGATAACCTGGGAAAGCAGAAGCAAACGAGCTGTTCAAATTGTGCAGGAAAAATATGACACGTTTTCGAAGATGTTTGCAACAACCTAAAAACCATTTTTTTAATTAAAGTACAGGAGTGTACTTAATATAATAGAGGTTGTTTTAAAGATAGTGACGGGTCACACCTAATATCGAATTTGAATTAGTTTTTTTTTTACTCTTTACTGCTCTTTATAGCATGTTTTAATATTTAAAAATCATTTAATTTCATTATTTTTGAAGCATGTTCGCTTTACATGTCTCTAAGACTATTGCACATGCTGAAACATGTGTTCCTTGAGAGAGGTAGTCCCGATCCTAATATCGACAATTTAATTCTTTGCCAAAAAGCGGCCTGACCTGTGCTCGTTTAGCATTTTGTTTGTATTGCTCTAGATTTACAACATCTGCAGAATCGCTTATGTATATATGAGTGTACATGTTCCATAGTGAATCGATAAACAAAAATGACAAAGGGAAAGTTGTTTTCAATTAAGTTGATTGAAAAGTATCCGATTTATTTAAGAATGCTGAAAATGCTGATGCAATTGATTCAAAGTATCGGATTTATTTTAAAATGACAAGGTTGATTCAATTGAGAACATACACCGTACTCTAATGGTATTGTTACTTTGCTTTTTTCAATGGTTACATCAGATATAGCAGTTCTTTGAGGTCATTTACTTATGTTGATACATAAACTCCCCAATTTAATCCGAGCCTAATCATTTAAAATGACCTATTACTCCGCCAACCAGTGCGCTTTTGGACTCTGAGAGGAAACCGGAGAACCTGCTGGAAATTCAGGCGGCACGAGGATAACTTCCAAACTCCTTACAGGCAATGGTGAGTTTTGAGCCGACACTGGAAAGTGCTGTCCCAACTATTACGCTCTAGCGTTGATTGCGTGAATTCATGTATGAGAGCCTCGTGCGCCATGTCAATGCTTACATACTAGCTGAAGACCGTGCAGTCAGCGAGATAAGTAGAGTGGTTTCCACAATTTATCTTCCGGAGAATGGACAGGGTGCTCCGTCACCTCTCGCTGATAATCCCAGCGTCTCGGTGGCTTGACCCAAAGTATAGCATTAGGAAATTTAAATAGTGTTTGAATATTCGATGAAAAATAGAGTAAAAGCTAAGCAAATATCTCCACATCCTTCTTTTATGTGACAGGATTCATGCAATTTGGAATTTAACCGTCCAACACAAATTGTAAATTGTTATATGCACGACATGTATTAAACACTGCGGTATTGCCAAAGGGTACAGAAAACTCTCCGTGTGTCCTTTGCTTGTTTTTCTATATTCGTCGGCTAAGAGTAAGAATTTCAGAGTTTATATTCTGATATTAATTGGAAAACATCTGTGTGAAAAGCTTACCCCTGACATCTCCTCGGTACCTATTTCCAAGCACCTTAAAACTATGTCCGCTCGTGCTAACCATTTCAGCCCTGGGATATGGACTCTGGCTATCCACATGATCAATTCAACTCTGTCACTTCACCTCTCATCCTCCGTCTCTCCAAAGAGAAAAGGCCAAATTCAATCAAAATTTCCTCATAAGGAACGCCCTCCAATCCAGGCAACATCCTTGTAAATCTCCTCTGCACTCTCTCTATAGTATCCAGATCCTTCCTGTAGTGAAGGGACTAGAACTAAACCCAGTACTCCAGGTAGGTACTAACCAATGTCCTATATAGCTATAGCATTAGCTCACGGCTCTTGAACTCAATCCCATGGCTGATGAATGCCAATACACCATATACCATACGCCACCTTGACAACACTGTCAAACTGCACAGCAGATTTGAGTGTCCTATGGACATAGACTCCAAGATCTCTGAGATCCTCCACACTGCCAAGAGCCTTACTATCAATATTATATTCTGTCTTCAGATTTGACCTACTAAAATGAATCACTTCACACTTATCTGTGTCGAACTCCATCTGCCACTTCTCAGGCCAGTTTTGCATCCTATCAGTGTCCGGCTGTAACCTCTGACAAACCTCACGTAATCCACAACACCTCCAACCTTTGTGTCTTCAGCAAATTGACTAACCCACACTTCTACTTTTTCATCAAGGTCTTTTATAAAAATCACAAAGAGGAAAGGTCCCAGGACAGATCCCTGCGGAACACCACTGGTCACCGACTTTCACGCAGAATAAGAATCATCTACAATCACCCTTTGCCTCCTGTGGGCTAGTCAATTCTGGATCCCAAGACAGGACTCCTTGGATCCCAGGCTTCCTTACTTTCTGAAGGAGCCTTGGAGATGCCTCATCAAATGCCTTACTGAAATCCATATACAATACATCCACTACTCTACCTTCATCAAGGTACTTTTCCCCTCCTTATTGATGACGGAATTATTATCGCAAGTGGCTCAGCAATCTGCTCCCTTGCTTCCCAGATTAGGTTGGGAATATATCACATTCGGTCCCGGTGAATTATATAATTAATGTTTTTCAAAGGTTCCAACACAAACTCTTTCTTAATGTCTATATGTTCAAGCGTTTCACTCCGCTGTATGTCATCCCCACAATTTCCAAAGTCTTTTTTCCCGGGTGAATACTGAAGCAAAGTATTCATTAAGTACCTCCGCTTCCTCCTCCCACTCCATGCAAACGTTTCCGCTATCGCACCTGTTTGGTCCTGTTTTCACACGGCTTATCCTCTTGCTCTGGACCTACTTGTAGAATGCCTTGGGGTTGTCCTAAATCCTTCTCACCAAGGCTTTCTCATGGATCCCTCTGGATCTCCCAATTCCATTCTTAAATCTAATTCCATTCATGTGTGGATTACATCGTGTGACTCACTCCATTTCTGGCCATGTAAGCCTTCCCTTGTTGGATATCTCTTTGAACGCTCGGAGATATAACTGAACTGTTACAAAGCGAGATTGTGGGTACATACTTGTAGGATCGCCTACGGATTAAATGTTTCGTGGATGTTCGCAGACTTAATTACAATTGGCGTGATGGGTTTATATTCAGTAAGAACTTTCCGTTGGTGAACTGATGTGTGTATGCAAGAGCTACTGGATTAAGAGCATGCTCTACAGAGAGTCGGACTGACAGTTACATAACATGACAACAGAGCCTTCGACTGGAATCGTCTACGCTGATCATTATGTCTACATGAAATCGTGAAATTTTCTATTCTTGTTCGATATCCCTCTAAAATCTTCATATGCACGAGCTTATGCAGATATGAATGAAACACTTAAATGTATCCGCCACTACATATTCCTCTGGAAGTTTGTTCCACACTGTACGTGGAAAATATTGCCCCTCAGTTCCCCTAAAATCTATGCTGTTTAGTTTTCCAAGTTTCTTACCAGGGGAAAAATCTGTGACCTTTAACCTTACAGATACGAGCGATGATTCTTAAATATCTATAAATTCTCCCTTACACGTCTATAACGTCTACTCACGCTGGTTTGCAGAGGGTCGGGTGGGGAGTTAATAAAACACAGCTGAATGTATTTATTCCTTCCTAACTTTCCACATCGCTCCGCCTTCACTGTTTCCAAAGTGAAAGATGACAGAACCATTAATACAATTGTAATTTTAAACTCCCTGCCCACTTCCTAAAGTTGCAGATAAGCACGATTTTACAATTTCGCTCATATTTAAGACCAACAATATATTGGACGCGTCATGTTATTGAGTCCAAATCTATATCCGTACAGACAAGGTAACTACCCACATTACTAACAAGGGTTTTGGGGAATTAATAAGTTGATTTTGCCGATAGGCAGTATCATAGAGGGGTCATAGGTTCGTATTAGTTAGTTGTCATGCAGACCGGTCGACTTCTTAAATCTAATACTTTCGTTTTGAGTGGCCGAGTATTAGATGTCACTTAGTCAGCGGATTTGCCGGAGGAGAGATTTGATAGGACAATCCAGCTACCGTGCGAATCATAGAGTTTTTAGGTTTTCCGTTTGTTGTATGTCATCCCCACGACTGCCAAAGTCTTTTTTGTCTGTTGAATACCGAAGAAATGTATTCATTAAGTACCTCTGCTCCTCCTCCGACTCCATGCACACGTTGCCACTATCTCACCTGATTGGTCCTATTCTCACACTGCTCATTCTTTTGCTTTGCACATGCTTGCAGAATGCCTCGGGTTTTCCATATTCCGGCTGACCAAGGCCTTCTCATTGCCCTTCTTGTCTCTCCCAATTCAATTCTTCAGCCTAATTCTATTCATGCGAGGAGCACATCGTGTGATTCACTCCATTTCTGGCCATGTTAGACTTCCCGTGTTGGAAATCTCTTTGTACGCTCGGAGATATAACAGAACAGGTACAAATTGCGCTTATGGGTGCATACTTCTAAGATCGCTTACAGATTAAAATGGTTCGTGGCTGCTTGCAGGCTGAATTACAATTAACGTGAAGTGTTTATATACAATTAAAGTTTTGAGTTGGTGAACCGATGTATGTATGGAAGAGCAGCTGAATTAAGAGCATGCACTGCAGAGTTGGACTCACAGTTATACAACATGTCAGCAGACCCCTTGAAAGAAAGTGTCAATGCAGATCAATATGTCTACATGAAATCGTGAAATTTTCTAATCTTGACTTATATCCCTCTGAATACTGTACTTGCTATGCATGTACTTATCCGGATATGAATCAAGCACTTAAAAGTATCCGCCACTACATATTCCTCTGGAAGTTTGTTCCTTGCTCTACGTGGAAAAATAGTGCCGTTCGGGTACCCTAAAATCTATGCCATCTAGTTTTCCAAGTTTCTTACCCAGGGAAAATGACTGTGACCTTTAACCCTACGGATGAGAACAATGATTTCATAAACATCTATAAGTTCTCCCTTTCACTTTTATAACGCCTGTCCACGCTGGTTTGCAGAGCGTAGGGTGGATAAGTTAATAAAACGCAGCAGAAGTATTTATTCCTCTCCAACATTCCACATCCATCCGCGTTCACTGTTTCCAAAGTGAAAACTGACAGAGCTAATAATATAATTATAATTTTAAACTCCCTGCCCACTTCCTTAAACTGCTGAAAAGCAGGATTTTATAACTTCGTTTATACTTAGGACCAGCAATATATTGGACGCGTTGGGTAATTGAGTCCAAATGTACATCGGTACAGACAAGGCTACTGCTCACATTACTGACAAGGGTTTGGGGGAATTAACCAGTTCGTTTTGTCGATAGCCGGTATTATAGAGGGGTCATAGACTCTCATTAGTTAGTTGCCACGCAGACCGGTCGATTTCTTGAACCACATGCTTTCGTCTTAACTGACGGAGTATTAGATTTCACCGAGTCACCGGATTGGCCGGATGAAAAAATTGATAGGGCAATCCAGCCACTTTGCGAATCATAGAATATTTCGGATTTATAACGGAATGGAATTCTGCAGAGTAGTGACTGACAGGGTCGCGCTATGTGAATTCAGAAGCCTCACGTATCTACTGCTCTGTCCACACCATCATTACTCGGAGAGGGACAGGTGATGATGCTCTCTTCCAACAGGATTTTACGCATCAATAACAAACACACCAATGCCCTGCAGGAATTCACATTAAAAGGATTGCTGGGCATGGGTGAGAGAGCACAGGTCCGTGTATTTTTAGCGTTCTTAAGGGGTACAGGGGTTTTTTATAGGTTATGACGAATAAACAGGAATAGGGTACTAGGATGGTCAAAGATGGGAGGGTAAAGTGTAGGTTTGTGTGTGTGTGTGTGTGTGTGTGTGTGTGTGCGTGCGCGATTGGGTGAAGGGATTTAGCATATATGTCTAGTGCACATTCCAGAGCAGAAGGTAGCGGTAATGCATCATTAAGCTGGATGCCAAGCGCCGTAAAACAAGACACAGACAGACAGACAGACAGGAAAATTGTTCTCTGACATCATCACTGACGTAGAGAAGCAGACGATTTGTGAATTTTAATTGTATTTCGTGGTTTCAATAGGTGTAGTTGTTTATTGCCCGACTGTAGCAGTGATGACCAAAAGGACATCCAAATGAGCAGCAGGTCAAGTCACATAAGGCGGAAGTGAAGACGTTTACAGTTGAAAAATGTCAATCACCCCTATTCAGAAATTCATGACGATGTTCTGCGAGGTAACTTTGTTGGCCCAGCCATGTGCATCATTTTATACTCCGTTCGCTCATGGGAACGGCAATGGCGATGTTTGCGGATGATTGAATTCTTCAGTTGTACTCCCAAATTCTCAGGAAACGAAGCATCCCCCACGCCTACATGCAGCAAGAATTCCGATAATGGTTGGGTGCAGGTTATTAAACCGAGTGTGCCTGATAAAGAACAAGTAATATCAGCAAATTAAAAGTACAAGTCAATGACCATATACAATAAGGGAGATTCCCACCTACACCTGTTAATCAAAGCCATAACATACATTAAGGCCCAAATCAATAGTTCCAATGGTTGAGTTTGATATCAGAGAATGTATACAGTATACAACCTGACATCCTTACAGTTCGCAGACAACCAGGAAACAAAGGAACCCCCCCCCCCACAAAAAATGACAGAAAATAATAGAACCCTAAAGTCCCCCTCCCCCGGTCTCAAGCACCTGTAAATGCGTGAAACATTTCTCCATCTTCCTTCCACCACTTGCTTCAGAAAATAATCAAACTCGGCCTTCCATCGTGCAAAGACAAGCAAATCCCACAGAGAACATGAGAAGCTGCACTGTCAGTCCGACCACTTCGACATCTCAGTCAAACTCTCTCTTTCACTAGCGAGGGAGAGAGAAAGATACCGCTCCTGTCACAGACGAGAGGGGAGGCTAACAGCTCACTGTTTCGATGTTACAATCTGCAACGTCACTTATTCGAGTTTCCCCGAAGCAAGGACTAAAAAGACTTTCACTAAAACTTTCATTTGAGAGAGAGAGACAGAGAGAGAGAGAGAGAGGGAGGGAGACAGACAGAGAGAGATAGATAGATTCAGAGAGAGGGAGGGGAGAGGAAGAGAGGGAGGGAGAGAGAGAGAGAGGAGAGAGGTGGAGAGAGAGATACAGAGAGAGGGAGAGGAGAGGTAGAGAGAGAGAGAGAGACAGAGAGAGGGAGGTGGAGGGAGAGAGAGAAAGAAAGAGAGAGAGAGAGAGAGAGAGAGAGAGAGAGAGTGAGAAAGAGAAGAGAGAGAGAGAGAGACTCCGCAGTCGCATATCCTCCAGATCACGAGATATCGAACCGACTGACAGAGCTCGGCCGAGAACAAGAATCCACCTCTGGTGATGAACGGCAGTTTGTGTGCAGCTGTGGATCATGGACGCGGACCGGACCCCAGCCACCTTGAAACTAAAAAAAAGAGACATGAGAATAGAAAAAAAAAGTTAAACCATTTCGCAGACGAACTGGAGGAAGTTTCCCAGGTCCGCAAAAACCTATGGCGCCATCGTTGTGGTCCCTAGTGAAGGAAAGTTCCACTGTTGCAGTTAGGTTAATACTAAATTAACAGGATAGAAATTCGGCATCTTATGCCCCAGTGAAGAATACACTGTGTGAGTTATGGTGTTCCAGGAATCAATAACCAGTGATTTGAATATAATTCTATGAGAACAATGGCACATCAGTAGCATTTATTTTATTGCCTGTTTCTTACTTAATTGAATTGACTTATCTGACTTTCCTGAGAACAGTTGGCTCGAGGTGCCTAAGAGAACGACTTATGGTATAATTATCAGAAGCATGAGTCACTTAGACCATTTCTTTGAGCTCACAACAGAAAATCCATATTTCGAAATTTGTTTATTTAATGTAAGCTTCTGCTTCATTCCGTTCCTCAGTTCCTATCTGAATTTCCTCTGTGGTAGTATGCAGACAAACTTATTGCTGCAGGTACAAAAACTGGAAATAAAGACCAATAGACCATAAGACAAAGGAGCAGAAGTAGGCCATTCGGCCCATCGAGTCTGCTCGGCCATTTTATTATGAGCTGATCCATTCTCCTATTTAGTGCCACTCTCCCGCCTTCTCACAATAAACTTTGATGCCCTGGCTACTTAGATACCTATCAAACTCTGCCTTAAATACACCCAATGACTTGGCCTCCACTGCTGCCCGTGGCGACAAATTCCATAGATTCACCACCCTCTGACTAAAACAATTTCTTCGCATTTCTGTTCTGAATGGGCGCCTTTGAATCCTTAAGTCAAGCCCTCTCGTACTAGACTCCCCCATCATGGGAAACAACTTTGCCACATCCACTCTGTCCAGCCTTTTAACATCCGAAATGTCTCTA
Source organism: Mobula birostris (assembly GCF_030028105.1). Lineage (NCBI taxonomy): Eukaryota > Metazoa > Chordata > Chondrichthyes > Myliobatiformes > Myliobatidae > Mobula > Mobula birostris. Next base: position 16,928,468 of record NC_092398.1, on the reverse strand, counting down.
TGAGGTCTCCCCTCATTCTTCTAAACTCCAAGGAATACAGTCCAAGAGCGGACAAGCGTTCCTCATATGTTAACCCTCTCATCCCCGGAATCATTCTAGTGAATCTTCTCCGTACCCTCTCCAACGTCAGCACATTCTTTCTTAAATAAGGAGAACAAAACTGCCCACAGTACTCCAAGTAAGGTCTCACCAGCGCCTTATAGAGCCTCAACATCACATCCCTGCTCCTATACTCTATTCCTCTAGAAATGAATGCCAACATTGCATTCGCCTTCTTCACTACTGACTCAACCTGGAGGTTAACTTTAAGGGTATCCTGTACGAGGACTCCCAAGTCCCGTTGCATCTAAGAACTCTGAATTCTTTCGCCATTTAAATAATAGTGTGCCCGTTTATTTTTTCTGCCAAAGTGCATAACCATACGCTTTCCAAATTGTACTTCATTTGCCACTTCTCTGCCCATTCTTCCAATCTATCCAAGTCTCTCTGCAGACTCTCCGTTTCCTCAGCACTACCGGCCCCTCCACCTATCTTCCTATCGTCAGCAAACTTAGCCACAAAGCCATCTATTCCATAATCCAAATCGTTGATGTACAATGTAAAAAGAAGCGGTCCCAACACTGATCCCTGTGGAACACCACTGGTAACCGGCAGCCAACCAGAATAGGATTCCTTTATTCCCACTCTCTGTTTCCTGCCAATCAGCCAACGCTCTATCCACGTATGTAACTTTCCCGTCATTCCATGAGCTCTTATCTTGTTAAGTAGCCTCGTGTGGCACCTTGTCAAAGGCCTTCTGAAAATCCAAATATACAACATCTACTACATCTCCCTTGTCTAGCCTACTGGTAATTTCCTCAAAAAATTGTAATAGGTTTGTCAGGCAGGATTTTCCTTTAAGGAATCCATGCTGAGTTCTGCCTACCTTTGTCATATGCCTCCAGGTACTCTGTAACCTCATCCTTGACAATCGACTCCATCAACTTCACAACCACTGATGTCAAACTAACAGGTCTATAATTTCCATTTTGCTTCCTTGTCTCCTTCTTAAATAGCGGAGTGACATTTGCAATCTTCCAGTCTTCCGGAACCATGCCAGGAATCTATCGACTTTTGAAAGATCATCGCTAATGCCTCCGCCATCTGCACCGCTACTTCCTTCAGAATACGAGGGTGCATTCTATCTGGTCCAGGAGATTTATCTACCTTTAGACTATTCAGCTTCCTGAGTACTTTCTCTGTCGTAAATGTGACTGCGTACACTTCTCTTCCCTGCCACCCTTGAGTGTCCGGTATACTGCTGATGTCTTCCTCAGTGAAGACTGATGCAAAATACTCGTTCAGTTCCTCTGCCATCTCCTTATCTCCCATTACAATTTCTCCAACATCATTTTCTATCGGTGGTATATCTACTGTCACCTGTCTTTTACTCTTTATATACTTGAAAAAGCTTTTAGTATCCTCTTTGATATTATTTGCTAGCTTCCTTTCATAGTTAATCTTTTCTCTCTTAATGACCTTCTTGGTTTCCTTTTGTAAGGTTTTAAAAACTTCCCAATCCTCTGTCTTCCCACTAATTTTTGCTTCCTTGTATATATAAGCTAAATTACTTCATTACTTTACTTTTGAACCACAACGTGAGGATTATAAATTGCATTCAGAAGGTACCAATATAGCATTTCTGACTCTTCCTTTCTTCTCCGCAGTGAGGGTCGCTCTATCAACTAATAAGTGTGATCTATTTTGTAGTATAAATCACACAACCCGTGCATCACATGGGTGAGAGCAAATTTCAGATTAAAGAACCTTAATTACAGTTTCTCTTCTCTCACTTCATAAAAGACTGATGATAACTCCACCTAAATTTAGTCTTCCTTTATAAATCCACAAATGGTTTACCGCCGCAAAGTACATCTTACTGCAAAGTATCCAAACCGTGGAGATGCTATAACGTAGAGACATGTGTATGCCTGTATTCAAAATGTATAGGGGAGAGCTATGGAGTATGCTTGTGTGTGTGTGTGTGTGTGTGTGTGTGTGTGTGTGTGTGTGTGTGTGTGTGTGTGTGTGTGTTTGTGTATGTACGTATGGGTGTGTGTGTGTGTGTGTGTGTCTCAAAAGAAGGGTAAAGTGTGGGATTGGAGGATGCTGCGAAAGCAAGGAAACCTTCCAGCAGTCGGGGTGGTGAGGACCTCGGGAATGATGATAAGCCATCAGTTGTGCTGTCGCCGTTGATTTTAATTTTCCCATTATAGACTGGCACGTGCTAAATACAAAAGGTTTAGACGGACGGAAGTTTTGGGATAATCAAATCTCTCACCGGATCCAAATGACACAACGCATTCTTAACCTACAATGTACTGACGTGAGAGCGGTCACTTTCAACATTTCCTGAGGTGTTATTAAAGTCTCATGCCTGGCTGCTATACTTCATTTTTTTGTTATTTTCAATAGCACGCAGCTGCGTACATTGAAAACATCCTCAGTCCGTGTCTGATCATGGAAGTCAACAGAGAACACAGAAGCCTCCAGTAACACAATAGTTCTTGCCTTTCTCTAGACCGCAAGATGGATTTATATTCAACGCTAATACACAGGTTTGAAATTCCTGGACTTAGTCATTGTAAAGTGATTGAATTCCAGTTAAGATATCTAGACCAGCTGTTCTTGACTGTCAGCCGGAAGCTGAATGCTTGATGATTCATGTTCACTTGAACTGGAATTGCAATTAAAGAGCATGTACCCATATCAGATCGAAGATTGAAGTAATATATAAAGATGCTTTGACCTAAACCGCATTCTGCTAAACCTTCTGAGCGATGTCCTATTGCTGAGTTGACCAACCTCCGGCCACTTCAAAGGGTGTGATCCATTATCCAAAGCGCAGCAATTTTTTTTATTACTTTAGATTGATATATGATAGCTGATGCTAACTTCTGTGAAAGTCTGCCCGAGTTTAATTTCATTCACCGGTCGATGCAGACGAAATGATTTAACCCCGGAAAGAGTAGTTGCATATCTCGTCAGTTTCTTTAGACACTGGATTTGCCATTATAGCGAAAGAATTGGTATAAAATATGACTGGTCAATATGACTCACGGAAAATAATCACAAAAACACATGATTATCATAATACCAATGATAAAGGTTACTTGGTTGTGTTAGATAAAATTCAATTATTTCAGATAGGGAAGATCGCTACAGCAGTGTCTAAGGCCCAACTAACTTTAACTGATCTGTTGTTACCTTTCCTTCAATCTTCAGGAGAGCCGTAGGTATATTCGCTATTGATTTAACAACTTTTTTAGAAAAGAAATAGCGGGCTCACTCGCAAGGGCTCCTAAAATCGTATCCTTGATTATATTGCTTTTTATTTATTACTGTTAATATTTTCTTTTGTATTTTTTCATGTTTAAAGTTTTGCTGTCATTTGCACAATAGTTGCTAATCCTTCCTTTTCGGTGCGATTTCTTATGACCGGCGGATAGCGTAGTGGCATCAGTACCCGACCTCGGGGCGGGTGGTCTCGGGTTTGAATCAGGCTGGCTCCTTGCACGCCGTCCATCCACGCTGGTTTGACCGTCGAGTTACCATCTCGGCCACGTTAATGAGACAAACGCTAAAGGAACGGCTGGGGCCACCCGATGCTCCAGCGAGGCGGGGGAGGATTTTATCTTCCATGCAATCGTATTGCGTTTCCTGCATTTACTGTGAACATCAGCCAGATTGTCAGGTTTGTATATTGAGACATATATGTATTTTGACAATAAATTAAATTTGAATGTTGAACTTTTAAGTATTGTTAAAGCGACACTGAGTCGGGTAAACTAAGAGTATTCCGTCAAACTCCTGACTTGAATTTTGGGCATAGTGACCAACATTTAGACATTAGCAGGCGAATACCCACCACAACAATCCCAGGCTCTGACCTGCTCCTGTAGCCTCACTCTCTACATTTCTACCCCAGTTCAGTCTCTGGGCAAAGATATACCCCAGGATATAGATAGTGCAAGTTAGTGAGTACAATTTCATGTCAGAGGTCGAGGGATGGGTTTTCTCTTGCTTGCTACCGCCATAGTTTTGTACTTCTGTAGCGGTGATGTCACTTGATTTAACCCCGGAAAGAGCAATTGCATGTCTCGTCATCATCCACATTTCTTTAGACTCTGGATTTGCCTCTATAGTAAAAGAATTGGTATAAAATATGACTGGTCAATATGACTCACGGGCTGAGAAGTGGCAGATGGAGTTCAACCCAGATAAGGGTGAAGTGGTTCATTTTGGTAGGTCAAATATGATGGCTGAATATAATATTAATGGAAAGACTCTTGGCGGTGTGGAGGATCAGAGGGATCTTGGAGTCTGAGTCCATAGGACGCTCAAAGCAGATGCGCAGGTTGACTCTGTGGTTAAGAAGGCATTCGGTGTATTGACCTTCATCAATCGTGTAATTGACTTTAGGAGCCGTGAGGTAATGTTGCAGCTGTACAGAACCCTGGTCAGAACCCACTTGCAGTACTGTGCTCAGTTCTGGTCGCCTCAACAGGAAGAATGTGGAAACCATAGAGAGGGTGCAGAGGAGATTTACAAGGATGTTGTCTGGATTGGGGAGCTTGCCCTATGAAAACAGGTTGAGTGAACTCGGCCTTTTCTCCGTGCAGCGACGGAGGATGAGAGGTGACCTGATAGAGGTGTATAAGATAATGAGAGCCATTGATTGTGTGGATATTTTCAAAAGCTTTTTCCACGGCCGAAATGGTTGCTACAAGAGGACACAGGTTTAAGGTGCTGGGGTGTAGATGCAGAGGAAATGTCAGGGGTAAGTCTGCTACGCAGAGAGTGTTGAGTGCGTGGAATGGGCTGCCGGCAACGGTGGTGGATGCGGATACGATAGGGACTTTTAAGAGAATTTTGGATAGGTACATGAAGCTTTGAAAAATAGAGGGCTATGTGTAAGGGACATGTTCCGAAGAGCCTGTACTGTGCTGTAGGTTTTTTATGTTTCTATATTCTTGCTTCATCAGTGCGGAGGTTAATGTATTCCTGAAACGGAATCTACATTTAAACCACTAAGAAATGCATGGCTGGTCTCGGCCCGAATCGCGACTGTACTCTTTTCGGTGGTCACTGCCTGACCTGCTGAATTCCTCTAGCATTTTGTGTGTGTTCCATTATTTTTCAGCATCTGAACATTTTCTCCTGTTTGTGAAGAGATGTATAACAATGCATGTGTAAGATGAATTAATGCTGGAACCAGAAGCTACTCAGTATATTACACCACTTTTATTAGCTTAATCATGAAACGTAATAAATATTTAACGCCGTTTCTCAGCTCCTCCCTGAACTTGCGCTGCGTCACGACATAAATACATGTGTTGGTGCAAGTACTGAGAACTTGCAACATATAAGCAGTCCGTTCTGTTATATAATTAGGGTCATAACAAGAGTAATACATATAAATATTTTCAATTCGTCTGTATATCTGAAATACAACTGAGGTAACCCACAAAAGGAGAAAACTGACGGTAATACTGAATAGTAAAACCATGGATTTCCTTCGGTTCTCCATCTCCTGGTCCTTCTCATGCTTTGCAGTATTGTGGCCCCGGAGCCCCCGACGGACTCTACTGCCCGCTATAATTCGCCTGACCGTAAGAATATTGAACAAGAAAATGAGACAAAACGGGATACAGGGTGTTAAGATGCGGTCAATTAGATCGAACGCGGCCCAAGCGACGGAGGTACTGAACTCTCGCTTTGTGACGCAACCCCAGGGGACGCCAGTGATGAAGTAATTTGGCTTATATATAAAGTACCAGGGGACAGAAAGTAAACATCCCAGAACAGTCACTGTGCCGATAACCGCAACAGCCGTTCTCTTGGTGCAATATCTTGTTTTCAGCTTCTCACAACAAATGGCTACAAATCGATCAAAGGTGAAAGCGACCGTCAGCCAGACAGACACGATGGTGGATGCAGAAAGCAGGACAACAGTGAGACTACATACCGGAGTAATTGACAGGAATGAATTCCCGAAATAAATCCTACCAATTCTTCTCATCATAACGTCAGTGATAACGGCCAATAGGTCGGCCGCTGCCATTCCTACCAGATAATGAGTGATACATTTGGCGAGACCGCACTTGCCTCGGGACAGTATTAAAATTGCCACCAGGTTAACTGCAAGAAAGAAAAATGGAGCAGTGGAATTGTTGACGTGACATTATTTTTCTTTTCAAATGCATATCTGTCACTTTCTCATTGGAAATCTGAAACCATCTATCTACAAAACCAGACACCACAATTGTAGCAAGAAGTTGTTCTTCGCAGGTGACTAATGCGTTGATAATTACACTTCTTGTGTCAAATAAACCACCATGTTGGCAATTTCATAGCTGTTCAGCAGAACTGTTAATACTTGGTATATTTTAATTACAAGCTGCTGTTGTTCACTAAAAAGATACCATGCATCATGTATTGACCTCTATGAACACACTGCGTCCAGCCTTACCCAGAATGCGAAGCATCTCCTTTCATGTCTTTCTCGCATACATAAAACCCTATATCCTGAACTCCGGGATAATTATCAGTCAGTTTATAGAAGCACGGTATTCCCCTGGAGAAGTTTGGGCCAATCACACCCCAGGTACTGCGTGTGTCCGTTGTCTTGCAGGCTTTGCTTCACGAAGTACCCTCGCACACAGTTTCCCATCTCCAGTCCAAAATCAGACAGATATCTTAGATCAATCACGTAAGAACAATTTAAGTGGAAAAAAAACCCCACTTCCCTCTGTCCTCCCTCCGGTCGCGTGTCCAGTGCCTGCTAGTCCGGGGCTTGTACCAAGGACAGGGATCCAGAAAGCTGTCGTCACCCTGTCCTGGTGTTGGAGTCTCGGCAGCATGTTTGCGTGGCACGCTGTGAAAGAAGCACCTTATTTCTTTGTTGCGTTGGTATATTGTTATTTCTATCGTTGTTGTTCGTTCTAGCATTTTGCTGAGCATAGTGGGCATTCTATGTTGTTGTTCGTTCGTTCTAGTATTGTGCTGCGCATCGTGTTGTTGAGTTGTTGTTCGTTCTAGTATTGTGCTGGGCATAGTGGGCATTCTGTGAGGAAAGACGAGCATGTTGCCCCATTACATCCTCAGATTAAGTGAGTTTGCGCAACATTTTATTTTATGTTTCAGTGTACATGTGGTAAATAAATTTAATATGGTCTACTTTATGATACTCTAGTCTAATCCCTTTCATCCAACAAATTTAAAATCATAATGTTAAACTATTGTCCTCACTCTTCTGAAAAAAAATCACATCCACACTGCAGCCGTTTTAAAAGGCTTTGCGTTTAGGTCTTAGCTCCGGTGTGTCTTATTTTCTTCAAAGCAAAACTTTTCAGCTGATCTCTTCTAAGATAAGAATCTTCATCACCGGAGCTTCGTCGTCAACATCATCAACACCTCAGAAGCTGCGACCTCGGCCTTCCTGTAGTGAAAACTGCAGACAATGTACGGGGCTACAGTGTGCGAGTTATTATTTTAGTATTTATATATCCGGACGATGGTGGTGTTAGTTTATCCTATAATAAACTAACACCACCATCAGCGAGGCATATGCCCCAATATCAAGTAGTCTCTTCAACTCTTAATACTGTGGCAACGTATTCTGGAGCCTACTTCTCTGCACCATTTCGGCGCTCTGTATCCGTATCTAAATTAATTTACTACAATCTAATCTAATCTAATATAATTATAATAATCTTTTATTATCCCTTTCAGCCAATACCTATAAAGTTACAAGGTCAAGTTAATATCCTTGCCCCTCAGAAAAGAGACCTTCTTCTGGCTTTCCATCAACTGCAGTCGTTCAAAATATTATGGTTCACGTTATATCGTCGATGGATTTATTCTGTCCAAGGAAAAGCATTAAATCTTTTCTCGGTGCAGAATCTCCATCTATGGCAAATTCATCATCAACGTCATCAAAACCGTACGCGGTCCTACCTCAACCTTCCTGCAGTGAAAACTACAGACAATGTAACGGACTGTTGCGGCCAAGTTATTGGTTTGGTATTTCTCTATATAGAATATCCTTCAACAATAAATGATTTCACCAAAGCGCGTCAGATATCACTATGTCCAGTGGTCTCTGCAACTCTTAATTCTGTGAGAAAGAATTCGCGTACCTGCTGCCCTGCCGCCTTTCGACGCTTAATTTCTATTTTACTTGTTCACATGTCACATGGAATCACTCGCACTTTATTACAATGAATTCCAACTAGTCTGACTTGTTCTTCTCATCTGCCTCGTACGTTTACGTTTCTCTTCTGTCCGCACCGTGTCCACATTCCGGCATTATTTCAGAATTATTAATAACTGATTGCATATTTATCTTCAAAATCGTCACATGTTAGCACTGCATACTGACCAAACCTTGAAGCTTGTGGAACCTCTACTTGCATCCTTGCAGTCAATAGCGAGCTCTATATCTCATTATTTAACTGATGGAAAATAATTAGTCTTGAAAAAATAGGATTATGCATGTTTGGTGCGTCAAGCCTAGTCCAACACTTTTAAAATACAAGCATTATTTAACAACTCTTGACGATTTACTACCTGCTCTAAATCTGGACACCTCGTTTCAGTACATTCGGTGCAGGTAATAATTCAGTACCAAAGGCAGCCCAGTCATGCCCAGCGCCTGTTAGACAAATGTAGCTCAGACTTGAATCTTTTCGTCCTTGGATTGCTATAATGACCCAATGGATCGAGCAAAAACAAACAGCAGAGACAAGCAGCAATATTCAGCAGAGCAGCACTTTAATAAGAATCAACTATGTTGAGAGGGTGCCTTACCAGGAATGCCAACGGCAGCGATGACAGGATAATATACATCCTGTATACGGAGAATTACAGGTTTTCCCATTTTCTACGGGCTGTGCCTTGGTTTTATTGGGAAGAGACAGCTTCAGCAGGATCTATGAAATGATGCATTGTAGTAAGGGCCGATTTATACAGGGGTCGGATCCCGAAAGACACGACTGTAATCCTCATCATCGTTATTAGTTACACTTAATTAAACAAACACAATGTATCAGCTCTTTACAGTCCGACGCAAAGCATGTATTTGAGTTAACATAAACACATTTACAGTGAATCTATAATTTCCACAATACTTTTGTCTGATTAATGGCCTCTTGTATGGACCTTATATTTCCTAAGGTTTTCGTTTAATTTTCCTGTTCGTGCTGTCCATTTTATATTCAATTAGATGAGCTATTTTTATTCTTAAGGTTTTAATGTTTCTTAATCTCTTCTGCCATGCTGGTGTCCTAGTTCATTAATTAATTCTTGTTTTCGATCAATGACTGTCTCTATTTTGGAGCCATTGCAATGCACACCTGTTAAAGCTGCACAATATGTTACTGTGTTTAGTCCTTAAGATGTTTCAGACTTTCCTAAATATTATAGTAATATAATATTATTGAGTGTAATAACAATTTTTGCAAATTCTTATGACCTGTCTTGTTTTGGCATGTATTTTTGTTTTCTTATTTGTCTTGCTGGGTCAATACAAATATATTGTATCAGTATGGTGTTAAATGGTGTTAAGTAGCATGTCAGGATAGTTTTGTCTGTAAGATCAGCTTTGTCATCATCTTTCTGCAGAGGCTCTACATCCATGTTGTCGCTGTCACTGTCCGTTTGTAAGCAGTTGAAATGATTGTATTTTCATGAGTGCTTTGGTGGATTATATCTTCATTATTTTCTGGCATAACATTGTTGTGGTCTATGACTTGTTTTCTTTCCATATCTTATGTAGCTTCATGTTTTATTTAATTTATCTCGTCATATTATTAAGTGATTTTTGTTACTCTCACTCCACGTTGATCTGTATATCATTGTACATTTACCTGCAGTTTGTCCCTGTAGGCTGTCATGTCAGTCTCAGTCTCTTCAGTCATAGAGTTATAGTCATATGGAAATACCGCACAAATGCAGGGCATAACGGCCGATCCGATCGATGTTGATACTATCCAAACTGCTATCATTTATGTATCCATCCAAACTTCTCTTAAATGGTGAAATCGAGCTCGCTTCCGCCTCTTGTGCTGGCAGCTCATTGCGCACTCTCACGGCCCTCTGGGTGATGAATTCTCCCCTCATCTTCCCCGTAAAATTTTCACCCTTCCCCTTAACTCATGACTTTTCGTTGTAGTCCCACGAAATCTCAGTGCAATAAAGCCTGTTTCCATTTTCACCATATATGCCCCACATAATTCTGTATGCCTCTCTCAAATGTCATCATAATCTACTATGTACTGAGTAATAAAGTAGAAACCTATTCACTTTCCATATAATTTAGGATCTCCAGACCCGGCAACATCCTTTCAAATTTTCACTGTACTCTCTTAACGTTGCTAAAAGGTTGAGTAGGCGGTGAAGAAGGCGAATGCGATGTTGGCATTGATTTCTAGAGGAATAGAGTATAGGAGCAGGGATGTGATGTCGAGGCTCTATAAGGCGCTGATGAGACCTCACTTGGAGTACTGTGGACAGTTTTGGTCTCCTTATTTAAGGAAGGATGCTGACGTTGGAGAGTGTACAGAGGAGATTCACTAGAATGATTCCGGAAATGAGAGGGTTAGCATATGAGGAACGTTTCTCCGCTCTTGGACTGTATTCCTTGGAGTTTAGAAGAATGAGGGGAATCCTCATAGAAACATTTCGAATGTTGAAAGGCATGGACAGGGTGGATGTGGCAAAGTTGTTTCCCATGATGGGGGAGTCTAGTACGAGAGGGCATGACTTAAGGATTGAAGGGCGTCCTTTCAGAACAGAGATGCGAAGAATTTTTTTTAGCCAGAGGGTGGTGAATCTGTGGAATTTGTTGCCACGGGCGGCAGTGGAAGCCAAGTCATTGGATGTATTTAAGGCCGATATTGATAGGTATCTGAGTAGCCAAGGCATCAAAGTTTATGGTGAGAAGGCGGGGGAGTGGGACTAAGTGGGAGAATGGATCAGCTCATGATAAAATGGTGGAGCAGATTGGATGGGCGGAATGGACTACTTCTGTTCCTTTGTCCTATGGTCTAAAAGTACAATGTTATGATAGTTATGGGCGATTTCAATATGCAGGTCAATTGGGAAAATCAGGTTGGAAATGCATCTCAAGGGTGTTAAGTTGTTGAATGCCAACGAGATGGTTTCTTAGAGCGGTTTGTCATTGAGCTTACTGGAAGATCCGATATATTGGATTGGGTGTTATACAATATACCGAAGGTGATTAGGGAGCTAAAGGAATAAGAATCCTTAGGAGGCAGTGCTTACAATACCACTGAGTTCAACTTGAAATTTGATAGGGAGAAATTAAAATCTGGCGTAGCATTATTTCAGTGGAGGAAAGAGAGGACTTGGCCAAAGTAAATCGGATGGAGATGCTGGCAGTGATGACAGCAGAGCAGCAATGACGTGTGTTTCTCTGATAAATAATAAAGGTGAAAAATAGATCTATTCCAAAAACAGCGAAATACTCAAATGACAAAATAGTACAACCGCAGATGACAAGGGAAGTGAAAGCTGATGTAAAAACAAAAAAAGATGGCCTACAACAAAACAAAAAAATAGTGCGAAGACAGATGACTGGGAAGTTTGAAAAATACCTTAGAGAGAGAAACTAAAAGAATCACGAGGAGGGAAAAAGATGAAATACAAATGCAAACTAATAAACAATACCAAGGGGGATAGTAAAAGCAAAAGTATAAATAGAAAGTTAGAGTGGATATAGGACATCAATTGCAAAAGTCTTTAAAAAAAGGAGGCAGCATAAAGTAAATTATGACCAGGTAGCCTGATCTCAATGGTTGGGAAGATGTTGGAATCAATTCTTAAGATTGAGTACTTGGTGACAAAGGACAAGATAAGACAAAGTCAGCATAGGTTCCTTAAGGAAAAATCTTGCCTGACGAACCTGTTGTAATTTTATGAGGAGATTACACGTAGAATATATAATGGGGATGCTGTGGTGGTTTTATAATTGGACTTTCAGAAGGCCTTTGACGAGGTGCCACACATGGGGAAGCTAACCACGTTAAGAACCCATGGCATTACAGGAAAAGTTACTAGCATGCTTAGAGCATTGGAGGATTGGTAGGAGGCAGAAAGTGCGAATAAAATGAGCTTTTTCTGATTGGCTGCCAGTGACTAGTGGTGTTCCACAGGGATCGGTGTTGGGACCGCTTCCTTTATGCTGTAAAGCAAGGATTTAGATGTTGGAGTATATGCCTTTGTTGCCAAGATTGCAGCTGATTCTAAGATTGGTGGAGGGACTGGTAGTGTAGAGGAAACAGTTTTGCTGCAGAAGGACTTAAAAGATATTAGTAGAATGGGCAAGATAGTGGAAAATGAAATATAGTGTTGGAAAATGCAAGGCAATACACTGTAGTAGCAGAAGTAATTGTGGTCTAATTTCTAAATGGGGAGGAAACCCAAAAATCTGAGATACAACGGAACTTCAGAGTTCCTGTGCAGAACTCCCTGAATGTTAACTTGCAGGTAGAGTCGCTAGTAAGGAAGGCAAATGCAATGATATACTCATTCAAACGTGTCCAGAGTACAAGATGAAATGTGATGCTGAGGATTTATAAGACACTGGTGAGGCTTCAATTTAGGAATTGTGAATAGGTTTGGGCTCCTCATCTACGAAAATATGTGCTACGTTGTAGCTGGAGAGGATTCAGAGGATTTTGCAGGGTCGATTCCAGGAATGAAAGGGTTATTAAACCAAGGACGCGTGATAGCTCTTGATCTATACTCGCTTGAATTTAGGACGATGGGGCGGGGGATTGGCATTGAAACCTGTAGAACGTTGAAAAGACTCAAACAGAATTGATGTGGAACGGATGATTCCCATGGTGATGGACTATCGGTCGAGGGAGCAAAGCTTCAAGGTAGAGGGTCCCCCATTTAACAAAAGAGAAAACATAGACGGGGAGAACTTTCTTTAGCCAGATGGTTGTGAATTTGTGTAATTTACTAACACGGGTCGCTGGGTGGGTGCATTTAAGTCAGAGATTTATAGTTTCTTGATTGGACTCGGCATCAAAAGTTACGGGGAGAAAGTCAGTGACTGGGGCTGAGGAGGGGAAAAAGGATCAGCCATGATTGAATTGCGGAGCAGAACAAATGGCCTAATTCTGCTCCTATGTCGTATGGTTTTATTGGTACAATGCTCCAAATTAGGTCTGACAAACGCCTTGTACAGCTTTAACAAACCATTCCATCTGCTTTACTCAATATTTTGATGTTTGAAGGACACCGTGCCTAAAGCTTTCTTTACGATCCTGTCTACCTGTGACTCCACTTTCAACGAATTATGGACCTGTACACCGAGATCGCTGTGTTCTACCAAAACAGCTAAGTGCAAACTGTTCACTACAATGACCTCCCTTGGTCGGCCCTACCCAAGAGCAAAACTTCGCTCTTCTCTGCATTAATTTGCATCAGTCATGTTCTGCCCATTTGTCGAGCTGACATAGATCTCTCTGCAAGCCATAATAGCCTTCTTCGTTCTCCATACACCCACTTTCTGACTAACCTCCCATGCAGAATTAAATGGCTTGAATATCTCCATGTAGATTACACCCACTGACTTGGCTTCACCCATGTTCCTGGTTACTTACTCGAAAAATTTTATAAGATTGGATAGACTTGGCCTACCAAAGAGAAACATGCAGATTATCCTTAATGAGTCCATGTCTAGCAATTACTTATACTTCTTGACCGTTAGGACCCCTTTCGATAACTTTGTTACAACTGATGTCAGACACACCACCCAACAATTTCGTGGCTTTTGTCTAGAAACTTTTTTAAACAGTGGAACAATATTTTATACCTTCCAATGCCCTAGTATCTCCCTAGTCGCGAGGAACGATTTCAATATCTCTGATAAGACTCCATCAAGTTCTGCACTTGCCTCGCGTGGGGTCCAAGGGAACACCTTGTCAGGCGTTCCGGATTTATCCACACTAGTTTTCTCAGGAGAGCAAACGGCGCCTTCTTTATGATCTGTACCTTGTCCATGAAGTCGATAGCACTTTGTCTCATCCTATAGACTATATGGCCTGCTCTTAAGTAAATACAGTTATAAAAATTATTTACAACCTCCCCCATCTGTTTTGCCTGCACACATACTTTGCTATTCTGATATTTCAGTGGACCAGTTTTGTTCCTTGCAATCCTATTGCCCTTAGTATATCTGTAGCATCCTTCAGTATTCTCTTTGCAGTTGTCTGCTCCAGAAAATTCATGAGTTTCTTTAGCCCTCCTGATTTCTTTCTCAACTGTTCCTTTGCAGATAACGTACTTCATAAGCTACTGATTCAGTCCTTCCATGCCTTCCATGCATCTTCCTTTTTGTTTTAACCAGGCTCTCACTATTTCTTGAAAACCTTTGATTATAACAGGCACATAGAAGCTATGTAATCTCAAACTGTCTATTTTGAAGGCCTCTCATTTACGAAGTGCACCTTAGCTAGGAAACAGGCTGTTTGTGCAGCTGGATCCTGAAGTTCCTATCAGATCGTCGGCAGGTGCTAAGAGTGAGCTCCCTCACCTCTGCCCCTCTGACCCTCAACACAGGTGCCCCTCAGGGCTGTGTCCTAAGTCCCCTTCTTTACTCTCTGTATACCGATTAATATGTCGCTACCCACAGCTCCAATTTGCGAATTAAGTTTGCTGAAAACACTACACTGATTGACCTAATCTCAAATAATAGGGATGCTGAGAGTGGTGTGGACAGGCCGGTGCATCTGTAGATCTGAACTTCCCTCTATTCAGGACGTTTACAAAGAGGGGTGTGTGAAAATGACCGGAAGGGTCTTTGGTGACTGAGTCAGCACAACCACAGTCTGTTCCAGCTGTTACCATCCGGGAAACGGTACCGCCGCATACGTAAAAGCCAGGACCAACAGCCTCCGGGATAGCTTCTTTCAGCAGTCCATGAGACTGTTGTACATAATATTTATATAAAGTACCATAAATTGCACATTTAGACGGAGGTGTAACGTGAACATTTTCATTCCTCATGTATATGAAGGATGTAAATAATAAAGTCAATTCAATTCCATTCTTAGTATAAAGGATGGAGATGAGACTGCTGGTGCCTGGTAAAAAGATCCTTACCCCAGGAAATGGTTATCGCAGAAGAGCCCAGCTTTAAATGTTTGGATGGAAATTACAATGGGCATTTATAAAATGGAGAAGATAACAGCATCTGTTAGTCATAAGTTGGAGCAATTTGATTCCTACTGGGAAAAATAGTTTAACTACATAACATCTCAGAGACCTGATTTTGTTCTCACAAGTCAATGAATATGTTGTAAAAAAAATCACTCCCTACTTTGTACATATTTTTGTTGTTTTGATTATTCTTTCTTTCCTCTCCTTTCTATGTGTATACCTCAGATAAATATTATGTGGAGATTTGTGACAAATATAACTGTATGATATATATTTACAGTATCTGAAATACATCTTATGGAAATGTTTGTTTGATGATGAACTTCAATAAAAATAAATTACAAAAAAAAAGAGAATTTGCTATGTGTATACAGCACGATTTCTTATAATCAATTTGACGAAGGTCCAATGAGCGGAGAGGCCGTATTGGACATGCTGTCGAGTAATGAGTACGGCCATGTGACTGACCTGTCGGTAGTGAGGCAATAGAGAATAGGGACCAGAGTTCCGTAACTTTCAGAATAGCTATAGATAAGGGTAGGTATAGACCTTGTAGGAAAGTTCTAAATTGAAGTGGGATAAATTACGATATAAGTTAGGAACGAAGAAGGGTTAATTCGAAAGAAACTTTCCTTTGTCAAGTCTACATCTAACACGTGTAAGGTATTTAATGATCAATTGCATAGAGTACTAGAACGGTGTGTTCATTTTAGAAGGAGAGGCGAGGATATAACGGCAAGAAGAAACGTGGTAGCCACAAAGGTGATGAATTTAGTTAAGTAGTATTGGAAAAATATCTTCTTTTCTGCTCTAGCTTCAGGTGAGGTCCCGGAGGACCAGGGGGTGGCTAATGCTACCTCAATGTAAAAACAGACACAAGAGAACTATAGGCCGATGAGTCCCCCGCCAGTTTCATGGGAGTTTCTGAACTAAATTCTTAGGACTAGGATATATGGACATTCGGTAACCCCTTCTCTAACTAGGGAGAGCCAACATCGCTTTATGTGAAGCAACAGCAGGTAGAGGCTTGATTGAGTTTCATTTTGACAGTTGTGATTGATCAGAGTAGAGCAGTGGTTATTGTCTACATGGATTTTCGTAAGGCGTTTGAAAAAGTCTGTCGTGGAAGTCTAATCTAGAAGATTAGAATGCGGAGGCTGCGTGATGAAGTTGCATTTTGTTATCAGAACTGATTTGAGCACAGAAGACAGCGGGTAGTGGTTGAAGAGACTTATTCGAGCTGGATGTCTATAATTAGTCGAGTGCCACTGGGATCTCTACTGGACCACTGCTGGTTCTGATGTAAATAAATGACCTGGATGAAAATGTAGCTTGGTGGTTTAGTAGGTTTGCGGATGATATCAAGATTGGTGGACTTGTGGATAGCAAAGATGAAAGGAAAGTAATGCATCAGTACAGATCAATTGCAGATAGGGACTGAAAAATGTCAGGTAGCGTTTAACACAGATAAATTTGCACGTCGGTAGAGCAAATGCAAAGAGACAGTACACTACTAAAGGCAAGATCCTTACCAGTGTTGCTGAACAAAGACATCTTGGTATTCAAGTTCATTGCTCCTTGGACGTGGCGACACCGGTCTATAAGGTGGTTTAGGAGGCTGACTGAATGCTTGTTTTTATTAGTCGAGGCTTTAAGATCGAAAGTCAGGAGATTATATTGAACTTTAGAAAACTGGTTGGGTTACATCTCGAGTATTTAGTAAACTTCTGGTCGCCGTACGGTAGAAAGGATGTTGATGCTTTGAAGAGTGTGCAGAAGAGGTTTAATGGGATTCTGCCTGGTTTAGAGGGCATGTGCTATTATGAGAATCTAGATAAACTTGGGTTGTTTTCTCTGACGTGGCGGAGACTGATGGGGGGGGGGGGTAGGAGAGAGAGAGAGACGATTCCACAAGGCATAATTGGTCGCTTCTTGCCACAGTAGCGATTGAAAATAAAAATAAAGAGAAGAATGGATTTACAAATTTGCAAATGACCAATTTTCTACAAAAATAAAATTAAGAAGTTATTGGAAGTTGAAGAGGTTCAACGGTCAGTCATACAGGTATTAGGCGGTGACCGTACGCTAGATGCGCTGGTTCTCGCTGCATCCGTCGAGCAATGCATGGAGTCGTCAGTATGGCAGTGAGATGGTGAACTGACATATCAGGCAGCCCGTAACACAAGGTGAGTATGGATATATTCCGTAAACAATTTAATTCAAAGGAGCATTTGATAAGTAGGTAAATGCAACTGAATGATCGACCTGAAAACATAGTTAATTCTGAGTGGAATGGGAGTTGAATGATAAATCATGTAGCAATAAAACATGCATAGGGGCCAAATATGTTGTTTCAGATGCAACATAGTTTTCATGAGCTCTCTTGTCTCCAGTCGTTAAGCCTTTGTGCTTTCCGTGTAATCTTCTCACGTTTATTTTGATTCGACGGGTAACTGTGATTACATAAAGTGGACTTCCAATTAATGCTTATTTCGAGGTCCGTGAGTATGTTTCCAGAATGATTTAACTCGTGGGGTCGCTCGGTGAAGCCACCGATGTTGTTCTGGAATTCCGATAAATAATCTCTTGTTTCTGTCTCAGCACAGGATTCTGTCGTTCCTCTGCAACTAACATCATTCGTCTGTCAGCGCCACCGTGGCAATCATGCTTCAAAGAACCTTGAACCGATGACACGCATACGTGCCACCACACCCCCACTTCAACCCCTACCCCTCCCCCGAACGAAGATGTAAAATAGGAACTGTATTCATTTTTCCAGCCCGGATGCCTTTCTTATTTCCAATGCCTTCTTTACAGTGCAAATCACTGGTTACATTTAAACCAGTGGTAAATAGGTTCTGGATTAGTAATCGTTCCAAGAGTCACAAGGAGAACGCAGAATATTCCGGTTCAGAGGGATGATAGCAGACTCACAATAGAATACTGGAGCAGAGAGATGAGCTGAATGGCATTCTGCCGCTCCGCCGTCTAACGGCCTTCGAGGACTGTTCTGAATACCAATTTTACCAAAAGAACAATGACCTCGGTAATACCTACCTTTCAGAATAGTTATTTTATTCAGTCCAATTGCTTACTCTTTTTTTTTAATCCGTGAAAACGAGACTAAGATTGCAAATAATCTAGCTTTTTGTGTTGATATTATGCTCAGGAAATATACGAAGTCTTTACACAGTCCATTCGAAATTAAGCTGCCACTTTCAGAATCACTTCGTTACTTACATAGTTCCAATGATGTGTCTCAGTTCAAAATATCGACTGTTTCGACGTTTCATAAAATGTTGCCCGGCATTCTGTGTTCTACCAGCATTTTGTGTGTCTTATTCTGAATATTAGAATTAGTAGAACTTCTTGTGTTTATGGTTAAAAGAGTCTCCCGTTTAATGTAAACACATACCTCACTCCATTCTTCAGTTCCTCCCTGAACTTCCTCTGGATCAGTCCATAGATACATGTATTGGTGCAGGTACAAAGAAATTGAAACATATAACCAGACTGCTGAAAGACCTATATAGGCGTATTCAAAGATTTGTCGCTGTAGGAGTAATTCACCGATTGCCAGGTCGTAGAGTGTATCAAATAAGGCAGCCACATTAATATGAAATTTGCTGATATGGTGAACAGCAATACCATCGATTTTCTTCGGTTCTCCACCTGTGAATCTTTTTGATTCCCGGTTTTGTTCCGGAGACCCATACGGACTCTATTTGCTGCAATAATGTGTCTGACAGTCAAACAATTAAAAAGCAGAATGAAGCAGATTGGTAATAACGGTGTTATGATGCTGTCTAGCAGCTCGTATACTTTCAAGACGGGTGCAGTGTAGTACTCAGGTACTGGGACGCAACGCCAAGGCACGTTGTTAATGATTACGTACGGCTCACTATCGCTATGATGATTATCATGACCAGTGCTGTTCTTGTGGTACAATATTTCTCCCGTAAGTTTTGACAGCAAATCGCGACGTATCGATCGAACGTGAAAGCCACAATTAGCCAAACGGAACAGTCCATGACTGCAATACTATAGAGAAGCTGGAAAGCACACACTGGAGTTATGAGCAGAAAATACGAGTATGAATATAGATTATTAATCTCCTCCAGAACAATAGCAAGAAGGACCACAATAAAATCGGCCGTTGCCATTCCCACCAGGTAGAAAGTGATACATTTAGAGAGTCCGCATTTCCTGCGGCACAGAATCACTATCGCCTTTAAGTTAACTGGAAGGAGAGAGAGAGGGAGAGAAAAAAGCAATTAATTACAAAAATAAATAACTGATCGATCTTCATTGAGAGGAAGATACTGAGTGTACACCACACGTCAATGGTAATCACCGGATTTAGTATCGACCACTCCGCATTTACCACGTCTGAATGCAAATTGCACGTCTGACTAACACTTAGTACTGTCGAGCTGGATGATAGTGCGTTAAAATAATTCTGTTCTAAATGCAACATGGAAATTATGTTTCCAGGAAGTAAAACATAGGCAATAAATGCTTGCAAAATTCAGAAGATCAGGCATTCATTCATTATTAAGGACCTCATGACCTTAATTTACACTTATCAGTACAATCGTACATGACATATTGGAAACTCAGGGCATATATGTTCATCTATTGCGCTGTATTGCTGCCGCAAAGTAACTGATTTCATGCCATTTGTAAGTGGTATTAAACATGATTCGGATTCTGGTTCTAAAAGGTCGAGTAGGTATTTCAGATGCGTTGCAACTCTAATTATATTGGGAACGCGAGGAAACAGATTAGCGTCGAGTTTCAGATTCGACGAAAACGTATGGAATAAACAATAGAACAATAAATTATTTACTAATGTTTCCCTTTGCATAACAAACCCATCAATCATATAGCACCATTCGCAATAACCTTGGTGTTTCAGTCAAGGATATTGACATGTTGTCCTGTTTATACCTTCTCATGTTATTGGTAACAGGAAAGCTTCCTCTCTTAGACATTTCCGATGGAGAGTTCCATCTTCAAGCGTTCACTTTGCTTCCCTGTCCCCAGCTGTTCAGTGACCATTTGGATGTGTCCAGAAAGTTCGTTTATTATTATCTTTGACCCTCCGCACCCGCACCATTTTCAATTTATTTTGTAATCCGAGAGTGTCTCTTTGACCACGGGAGGCATCGATACAACAGATATCGGTTGCTTTAGCCGTTTGGGTGTCTGTGGGAGGCCGCCACTTCGTTCAAGTCCAGTGACTTGTCGGTTGTACCGAAAGGAAATGCAGTTTAGTCTGCACAGCAGCTCATTCTTCAATATGATCAGCAGGATTTAACCGATAAGATGATGCTGGAATGTGTTCGATGGCTGATAAAGTCGTCTTTGACTCATCAGATCTGGTTTGGAGATGAAGTACCGTTCTAACTGTTCATCTGCAGCAGAAAGTGCGGTCCTGTTGAAATATTCAGACCGTTTTCGAACAAGAAATATTTTTCGGTGTGTGACAGAGATTTCAGAAGACCGTTGATGAATTGGTAAGCAGTTTGAAAGCGTTGCAAAAACAGCAAAGAACTAAATTGTACCTGCTAAATAAATCTGTTTCCTTATTTACCGAAGACCAGATATAAGCACGTACCGACAACCTCTGGTAAATTCTCGCAAGGTTACAAGTCAGCCCTAGAGTCAACATAGCCACTAACTGAAGTGTTACAATTGATTTAGGAGCTGGACAGATGTGAGTTCAAAATGTACGAAGTGTCACGATTAACAAAAGGTCAGAGGTAATTAAATAATAACCATATCCAGGAGCTTACCAGGAATACCAAGCGCTGCAAGTAAAGGGTAATAAATGCACGCTACATCGTAGATTGTCACATTTGTCATTTTTTTTTCCAAAAAAGACCTGCCAGCATTTGTTTAGTAGTTTCCAGTTGCCCTGTCTACTGGCAATTGAATTCAGACCGTCTTATAAAGAAGGGATAAGATCCACGGGGACCTTAGCGGGAGCATGTTCTATTTCAGATGAAGCAAGTCTTACTGAACAAAACACTGCAATAAACCAGGTTTATTGTGTAATGTATTTCACTCGCTTTGTGATATTATAAAAGACTTGTTTACACAACATGCCAGAATAAAATGTTCCAAGTTTTATCACCTCCAAATAAGCAATATTGTCATACATTAGATGCAGGACGTTGTCTGGGAAAGTAAAGGAATTGGTTGTAATTTTTCAGTTTAACCGAAGTGAATTCCCAATCGTAGACATATTTACTTTCACCCCTTCCCCGCACTCAACCTTTCTCATTAGGGCAGATTTATTCCAGAAAGTAATTGTGATAGCAGATATTCACTGTATATCTTAGCTTTTATGGTATCATTTAACCTATCCGTAGTTTCATAAGCTTGCAATAGCGCACGAGCACACACACACACACACATACACACACACACACACACACACACACACACACACAAACACACACACAGGTTCTCTCGCACACACAGATTGGTTTTACGAAGGCAGTTGGCATGGCATTTGGATATAGATCGATTCCTAAAAGAGCATCTCGCCGAAATCCTACTTGGGTACCTTTAGTATACTCCCTTATATTTCTATTGATGTCTATTTAGCAATGGCCTGCAGTGCATTTCGCCGAATATTACAAAGCACTTGCTTGCACAACTTACCTGAATGAAAGGTTTCACGTCCAATACGAGGTTTAATTACCTTCAGCAAAGACTTTCATGAGCCCAATATTATTTAAAACATGGCCGAACAGATCTAAATAAGGATCGGTATTTCAGGAGCACATTAACTGGCAGAATTCTCTATGTACAATGAAGGAAATGACTGTCTAGTAGGGACATATTTGCAACTTTAGTTCTGATTGATGGCATTCAGCACCATCAAATTTCTTCTCTATACATAAGAAGTTTGATAAGTTGCCTGAGATGATATTTGAAGCGCTTGTAATGATACAAGAAAAAATGCTTCGAGAAGTTATCTGAAATTTGTGAAAAAAATTGAAGAAGGTAATTACAGCATATAAGTAAATATATTCATCCGAACCGCTGCAATACGCGCTAGCAGATGTCAAAGTTCTGACCTTTGTTGCACTTTTGTCATTCTTCAAAATGTATTTACATTACGGTAGTAGTATTTTCTATTATTTTAATTGCGAATTCTGAGATTTTTGTTTGTTTTTCTTTAAAAGAAAAAACTGCTTCCAATACAAAACGATAATCTCTCTGAATGTTCCAAGACTCAAATCTTTTGCCCAAAAAGAATAGAATTATTAGCATTTTATCCATATTTTCCTGCCATTTTGCCTTTTCGATTCACATCAACCTTTACTCAAAAATATTCAGAAATATTCCAGCTGAAAAAAAAACGTGTTCTGTCGTTATGTAATTCATCGTTGAATCAAAGTATATGAAAATGCTGTTAGTCTCGCAGCGCGGATAGAATAATTTGTAATGCACTGATATAAATCATGCAGAATATGGAAAAGATCTCTTCATGATTGAAAGAGTGCACACAACATTTACAATGCCTTTGCCGGGCCTGGTAGACCCAAGTAATCAGGAAAGATTGAATAGGTTAGAACTTTATTGTCTAGAACGTAGAAGATTGATAGGATATTGGACAGAGTTATGAAAAAACGTAAGAGGTCTAGTTAGAATAAATAGAAGCAGGCTTTTCCCACAGAGGGTGGTTAAAGCACAAACAGAGGTCATGGGTTAATGGTAAAACGTGAAAGCTTTAAGGGGTACATGAGGGAAGCATCTTTCCTCCGTGGGCAGTGAGAGGATGAAACGAGCTACCAGCGTAAGTAGTGGATGGGACTGAGATTTAAAAGCTTAGGAGAAGTTCTATTGCATGCATGGATGGGACTGCGATAGAGGGTTATTGTCCAGGTGCAGGTCGATGGGACTACGCAGTCTAAATGATTCAGCACTGGCTAGATGTGCTGAAGGGCCAGGTTCTGTGCTGTCGTTTTCTATGACGCTACGGCTCCATATACTTTGTAGGCCTTCAGTGGGCCTCCTTCAATGTGCCCGACGCTAAACAAAATAAAGCCAGTCCATGCTTCGACTATAGTTGACTGAAATACTCTTTCCTCGGGAACATTTAAGCGAATCTCCTCAGGGCACCCTCATGCAGTGACGTATCACATCTGATACTTCGACCAGAACTATGCACATTTTCGCACAGCTGACCGAAAATAAAATATTTTAATTGGTGCTGATAGACTCATCCTCCTTTTCACCATCAATTAGGTAATCCTAATAGGGTCA
The DNA here is from genome assembly GCF_030028105.1 of Mobula birostris. Lineage (NCBI taxonomy): Eukaryota > Metazoa > Chordata > Chondrichthyes > Myliobatiformes > Myliobatidae > Mobula > Mobula birostris. Next base: position 16,904,951 of record NC_092398.1, on the reverse strand, counting down.
TAGAATCAACTTGCCCAGGCCGAACAAATCGAAAAACTGGGCTTTTCCTAATTCCTTGTGTAAATGCTCTAAACATTTCTTGTCCAGGCCAGTATCCAAATTGTTTGGACCATGCGGGCTATATGTTAAACAGCTGACCCTGAATTACCGTTATGCAATTTCCTCTCTCTTAATGCCTCTGCAATCTAAGTCTAACCTCGTGAAGAACAGTACAGTACATGACAGACTGTTGATACCCAATGTTGTTTGGAACTAATTAAAACAGTATGAGGCGGGAGAAGAAGATGGCGGCGGACGCAGCGGGCGCAGCTCTCAGGTGAATTGATATCGTATTTGTAAGTACGATGCCGTGCAGAATTCTGACTTGATGGAGACAGACGTGAGAAGCAGAGGAACATCTGGAGAAAACTCCTGAAATGCCTGGTTCGCTGCCGCTGCTACTGTGCGATCGAGAATCTCCGGACGGAAGGCCCCAAAATCCCCGGCTTTGCCTGCTGCTGGCGACCGAGGCTGAGGTTGAAGCGTTCGGAAGAGATGGTGCTCGGTACTCGGTGTCGGAGGGCTGATCGGAGGCTCCAAGTTTTCGGACGACTCAGAGTCGGACTGTGGTCGGGTATGGCAGGGAGAGTTTTTCTTCCTTCTCCCGTCTGCGTGAGATGTGGGACTTTCGAGAGACTTTGAACATTTTTACTGTCACCATGGCCTGTTCTTCATCAAGTTACGGTACTGTTGCACTGTTGTAACTATATGTTATAATTATGTGGTTTTTGTTACTTTTTCAGTCTTGGTCTGTCCTGTGTTTCTGTGATATCACACCGGAGGAATATTGTACCATTTCTTAATGCATGCATTACTAATTGACAATAAAAGAGGACTGCGTGTCCTCATAATCTAAAAAATGTTAATTAATCAAACTCTCCTTTCCTGCCCGTGGAACATATCCCGCCGTTCTCCCAATATTCAATAGCTATCTAAACATCCCTTCAATGTTGTTATCACGTGTGTCTCTGCCACCTCGCAAGCAATGCCTTTTCCGCCCCCATTAATCGATGTGTTGAAAATACATTTATTTGCACATCCTTGAGGACGAGACAATGTAGGATGATCAAGTCAAACAGAGGGTGTGGTATATATGGATTTTAGTCAGACGTTTGATAATGTTCCTTATAATAGGTTCATTTAGAATATCAATAGGCGTGGGTTCTAAAAGGCTGACTACGTCGATTCAGAATTCGCTTTCTCATAGGTTCAGAGGGTAGTTATCATAGAAACCATAGAAACTACAGCACAGAAACAGGCCTTTTGGCCCTTCTTGGCTGTGCCGTACCATTTTCTGCCTAGTCCAACTGACCTGCACACGGACCATATCCCTCCACACACCTCCCATCCATGTACCTGTCCAATTTATTCTTAAATGTTAAAAAAGAACCCGCATTTACCACCTCATCTGGCAGCTCATTCCATACTCCCACCACTCTCTGTGTGAAGAAGCCCCGCCTAATGTTCCCTTTAAACTTTCCCCCCCTCACCCTTAACCCATGTCCTCTGGTTTTTTTCTCCCCTTGCCTCAGTGGAAAAAGCCTGCTTGCATTCACTCTATCCATACCCATCATAAGTTTATATACCTCTATCAAATCTCCCCTCATTCTTCTACGCTCCAGGGAAAAAAGTCCTAACCTATTCAACCTTTCTCTGTAACTGAGTTTCTCAAGTCCCGGCAACATCCTTGTAAACCTTCTCTGCACTCTTTCAAACTTATATATATCCTTCCTGTAATTTGATGAGAAAAACTGAACACAATACTCCAGATTCCGCCTCAGCAATGCCTCATACAACCTCATCATAACGTTCCAGCTCTTATACTCAATACTTTGATTAATAAAGGCCAATGTACCAAAAGCTCTTTTTACAACCCTACCTACGTGTGATGCTACTTTTAGGGAATTTTGTATCTGTATTCCCAGATCCCTCTGTTCCACTACACTCCTCAGTGTCTTACCATTAACCCTGTATGTTCTATCTTGGTTTGTCCTTCCAACGTGCAATACCTCACACTTCTCTGTATTAAACTCCATCTGCCATTTTTCAGCCCATTTTTCCAGCTGGTCCAAGTCCCTCTGCAGGCTCTGAAAACCTTACTCACTGTCTACTACACCTCCAATCTTTGTATCATCAATAAATTTGCTGATCCAATTCACCACATTATCATCCAGATCATTGATATAGATGACAAATAACAATGGACCCAGCACTGATCCCTGTGGCACACCACTAGTCACAGGGCTCCACTCAGAGAAGCAATTCTCTACTACCACTCTTTGGCTTCTTCCATTGAGCCAATGTCTAATGCAATTTACCACCTCTCCATGTATACCTAGCGACTGAATTTTCCTAACTAACCTCCCATGCGGGACCTCGTCAAAGGCCTTACTGAAGTCCATGTAGGCACAATCCACTGCCTTCCCTTCATCCACTTTCCTGTTAACCTCCTCGAAAAATTCCAATAGATTGGTCAAACATGACCTACCATGCACAAAGCCATGTTGACTCTCCCTAATTAGTCCCTGTCTATCCAAATGCTTGTAGATTCTGTCTCTTAGTACTCCCTCCAATAACTTACCTACTACCGACGTTAAACTTACTGGCCTATAATTTCCCGGATTACATTTCGATCCTTTTTTAAACAAGGGAACAACATGAGCCACTCTCCAATCCTCCGGCACCTCACCTGTAGACAGCGACATTTTAAATATTTCTGCCAGAGCCCCTGCAATTTCAACACTAGTCTCCTTCAAGGTCCGAGGGAACACCCTGTCAGGTCCCGTGGATTTATCCACTTTAATTTTCCTCAGGACAGCAAGGACCTCCTCCTTATCGATGCAAAAGATTCTGCAGATGATGGAAAACCAGAGTAATACATATAAAATGCTGGAGGAACTCAGCAGTGGACTTTTCCGTTTCGGTAGATGCTGACTGATATACTAAATTCCTGAAGAATTTTGTATGTGCTACTTTGGGTGTTAGCAGATGGAGAGTATTCTGCCTGGAGGTCCATATGCGCGCTGTTCTGCAGGGATCTGTTCTGGATTCTGCTGTTTGTCATTTCCATAAATGAATTGGATGTGGAAGTGGACGGATAGTTGGTAATTTTTCAGATGACACGAATGCCGTGGGAGCTGTGGACAGAGAATAAGGTAGTCGTGGATATCAACAGAACATTAACGGCATGCAGAGTAGGGCTGAATATGGCATAAGTAGTTGAATCCGGACACATGTGAAGTAATTGTCTTTGGAATGTAGAATTGGCGGGCAGAATGCAGGTTTATGTGGTGATACTCAACGTTTTGGGAGAACATGGTATTTTAGGGTTAACGTTCTTAGATCCCTCAGAGTTGCCGTACAAGTTGAAAGTGTCCTTAGGACGTTTTACATAGAAACATAGAAAATAGGTGCAGGAGTAGGCCATTCGGCCCATCGAGCCTGCACCGCCATTTATTATGATCATGGCTGATCATCCAACTCAGAACCCCGCCCCAGCCTTCCCTCCATACCCCCTGATCCCCGTAGCCACAAGGGCCATATCTAACTCCCTCTTAAATATAGCCAACGTACTGGCCTCAACTGCTTCCTGTGGCAGAGAATTCCACAGATTCACCCGAGATTCAGTTCCAAAGCCGAAAAGTAATGTTGCAATTCTATCAGACGCTGGTTACACTACACTTGGAATATTGTGTACAGTTTTGGTAACCTCACTATAGGAAGATTTAGAAGCTCTAGAAAGGGTGTAGAGGAAATTTATTGGGAAGTACAAACAACGGAAAAACCGCATATGCTGGAAATACAAGCAAGACACACACAATGCTGGAGGAACAGGTCTTGATGAAGAGTCTCGCCCCTAAACGTCAACAGTTGACATGTTTCCATAGATGCTGCGTGGCCTGCTGAGATTTAGTGATATTCTGCCTGGACTAAAGAGGATGTCTGTCTCCTTTCACTGAGCGTCTCAGGAAAACCGTCTTGTTAGCCCCTCGCTAACAGCCACTGGATTCCGCTGCGATAAATCCTCCTTCTTCCCGCTTCGTTCATCTAGGGTGTATACAATTTTGGTCCCGCAAATCCGTGAGTTTGGGTGGTCTTGCGCACCCAAACCCCGGTTTGTGTTAATGCCGTGTGGTTTACTGCCCCCGGCAAAAAAAAAAAAAAAATGACAGATCTTACACTGCATGCCATTAAAAAGAAGTATATTTAATAATATTAAGTTAAGTTGACAGTTATTAAATGAAGGAAAAAAGAATGCAAAAATGTCCTATTACTCCTAAACAGTGTAATGTGCGCTTAAGTTGGAGCTCATCTTGAATTTGTCTTTCACTCACGCGCTGGATCCTTCGCCTGCGTGAAAGCACCTACCACTTTCCGAACGGTGCTCGAAATCCATCCCAAACAAACAGGCCTCCCACGGGAGTATTCGTTTTTCTTTCTCGAAGCCATTAATCTGCACAAAGCACCCTGTGCAACAGGGGCGGTGCACTCAGGCATCTCCCCTCCCCCCCCCACCCCGCGTTTCTTCTACCAGCTCCCGCCCACAAAGATCTCTCTGCCTGTATCTCTAGAACCTCTTCCCAAATCTACCATCCTGATTGGCTCACACCATATTCCAAAGCGAATAACAAAGCTTCTTATCTCGTGTCATATCGAAACAAACTGAGAGCAGCACAGCCTGCTCATACAGAACTGCTGGAATGAATTACCTGCAGTAGACCAGTAAAAATCTTAACCAGACGTACTCTCTCCTCCCAGCTAAAAATAGCCATGTCCTCATGACTCCAAAACTTATCAGCCCATCATCTACTACAGCTTTCAAACGAATTTCGTGACGTTGGGACCCCCAATCATTGTGAATGGTAGTGATATATATCACAAGGTTGACAGACGAAGCACTCTGCTCCCAGGTGCGTCATAGGTCAGCCTGCACGTGGGCTTCCTGAGTACCTGAGACCTCCTTATCCCAGTTTCAGCCTCTCCAGCTTCAACCATACCTTCCTGTTTACTGGACAGTGCCACTCTCTGTCTATCACTCGTGACTCCGGCAGTTCAGCGGCCCCCCCCCCCCCGCCCCAATTCTATTACAGAATTTAACTTTTGTTAGTTTACGCCTGTGCAACCAAGCATCCCCACACTCTGCTGGTGCTAAACCGCGAGACATCTGTCGGAAAGGAGTGTCCTCGGCTACTCTACTAGTGTGGCAAGTACCCTCCCAGAGTAACCAGAATCTGCATTGTCAGTAGAAAACGCATCTTCCTGCCCAAACATCTTCTCAGTTAAGCTTCTTTTCTACTTCTCAGACACTCCGGCAAATTCAGGGGTTCTGTCACGCTAGCTACTCCTTCCTGGTGTAACCGGACAGCTTTAGACGGGGTGCACCACAAATTTCCTCTTTTACGCTCGTCGTACTGTTTACGGGGAACTTGCATCTCATCAAAAGCAGCTCTGTACACAAGGTGATTGGACAAGGTGTTCAAAAAGTTGTCTCCATTCCTCTCTTTGCATACTCCCAGGAAAATTTCCATAACAGCAGCATCTGTTCTCACAAGAATGGAAGCTCCACTCTTTTCAACCGGATCCTGGCAGAGCAACACAGGTGTTTCTATAGTTTCAGTTACTCCAGCATCTGCTTCCGAAAACTCAAACTTCAACGACAAATTACTGTCGTAGGGCTGCTTATCAATATTAAGCCCCCGAAACGCAAGAGCACGGACTGGTGTCAATGGTAAATACGTCAAATACCGGTTGTAATATGATCTATACAGCAAAGTAGCTGAGAATCTGTGTCAGGTATGGATAAACGCCTTCAATCCGCATGGTTACATCAGAGTTGGTCCCCCTAAACTTGTAGGAGTAAAATTGGGTGCTTTAGTTTTTCCCTTGATACGTAGGAGCGTATACTCTCCTAAACGTCAACCCGTTCTCCTACTGGGTCCCTCCGTAGGTTTACCTCTTTTCCACTCGGTTTGACTAACCTCAGGACTCAAATCTGCCCTGAACTCCTGTACCACCCCAGGAAGTGAGACACCCTGGGTCACTTCACCAACCGAAGCTACTATCGAAGACGGAGGCCTCCCGCTCCTCTACTGCGTGTTCCTCTTCTCTGACTTGTTTGAGTAACTGAGTAAAAGGCGAAGCAGGGCGCATCTTGAGTGTCATTTGAATCTTAGAGCAATCTCATCATGCGTTAGCACTCCTTTCACAACTTGCTCCATCGACAAGCAATTTCTCTCAGGCACTTGAAAGCCCCCTCTGTGGCACAAACAGTGCAGCAGCTTCTGCAACCTGAAAATGTATACAGACGACTTAGCTCCTTCCTCCTGGAGTGTGTGCCCAAACGTAATCCTAAAATCGGCTGCACTTCCAGCAGTGCCAAAAGCAGATTCTAGAGCTTGCTGATAATTAGCTGACGTGACTAATGGTTTTCTGCCTTGAGAAAACTCACTATATCAAATGCCGGCCCCTTTCTCTATCAGTGTCAGTCTTTTTTTCATATTATCTGAGCATTGCTATTCATCCAGTAACCAGATGTCTGCTCAGCCCAAGCCTCTTATTGTTTTTCCGGATCGGGGCTTGATCCCGGAGAACACTCCCAGTCTACCATATCTTTGGCTTTCCGCAAATACAATTCTGCATTTATCAACCAGGAATGTAATAGCCAAAACGAGCTCAGATTTTAAATCAAGAACTGAGGAACTGTCACGTCAGAGAACTCCTTCCCCTCACTCCGCAGAAACGAGAGCAACGTTTCTTTAAAGTCTCCGCCCTCAGCTGCCGGAAACATGACTTTCAACTCGGCACCCTCACCTACGCTCCGACTCCCAACATGATAGGGTGTATACAAATTTGGTTCCGCCACGTCCGTAAGGTTGCGATGTCTTGCCACATTCCCGTTTTGTGCGAATGCTGTGTTAATTACCGCCCCAGGCAAGACCATACATTACATGCCATGAAAAGCAAGTATACTTATATATCTTAAGTTAGGCAACGCGTTACAGTATTAAATTAAATAAATTTAAAATTAAAAGAAAAACAAGAAGGGTCGATTACTCTTAAATAGCGAAATGTGCACTTAAGTTGGATCTCATCTTGAACTTGTCCGTCAATTACGCGCTCGACCTTCGGTCTGCGTGAAAGCACACACTACTTTCCAAACAACACTCGAAATCCATGTCGAACCAACGGGTCTCCCACAGGGGTATTGATTCTTTCTTCTTGAAGCCATTCATCTGCACAACGTACCTTTTGCTATAGGGACAGCGTCCTCAGCCAGCTTTTTCCCGCTGTCTTCTCCCAGCTCCCACCAACAGAACCTCACGCCAGATCTACCTCCCTGATTGGCTGACACGACATCCCTAGGTAGAAAGACAAATCTTCTTATCTCAGCTCAAACCCAAAACAGCTAGGAGCAGTACGGGCTGCTTTTACGGAACGGGTAAAATGACATACGTCCAGAATAGCAATAGAAATCTCATTCAGTGGCGTCACTCGTGTTGTATGAAGATAGGTTGAGAGAGCTAGGGCTTTTCTGTCTGGAGTGAAGGAGGATGAGAGGAGACTTGATAGACATATATAATAAGAGGCGTAGATCGATTGCCGATGTAGAGACTATCTCAGAGAGTCTCTGAGCAGGCACTTTAGAATTATCTATGAAACTCTTAAATTTATGTAGGTATTTATTTATCTATTTATTCTTTATTATTTACTTATTCATCCATTCATTTACTTACTTCCTTATTTAGTGAGGGCTTTGAGCCACGTTGTTCATGAAACCACCAATTTAATCTTAACCTAATCACGGGACAATTTATAGTGATCAGTGTAAAGTGCATAAACGAACTGCTCTGTAGTGATGTTCATGATGATGACCAGTAAGGCATATGTTTTCAACTTGATCTGTTGGCACTACCACCCTGACCTATCATTCGGTATGCAATCAAAGCCCGTCTGCATTTTTCGATACCCACAATATTCTGGTTTTCCTTAGTTATTTCCTATGCTCGCTAGTACTTCCAAAATGCAGTACCTTAATACTTATCAGGATTAAAATCCATATTCAATTTCTCAACCCATATGAGCAATATCAGCCAATTTCCCCAACAATATGCTTTTGTGTGTGTGTGTGTGTGTGTGTGTGTGTGTTTTCAAGGATTACAATCGAATCAAACTCTGTGAAAACGTCAGTGCCATCGGCTGGGTCGTGAGGTCAGTTGGACACAGCCAACAGCGTGTTGCAACTGAGTGCTCTGAAGTGCTGAAGAAAGGAGGTGCATACTCCTCAATGTGAAAGTGTAAAGCAGAGTGAGAGGGGCTACTCGCGTCCCACAATAAAGAGTAGACCCGGTAAAAACAAAATATTGCAATTACGTTTAGATCAACAAGACAGCAGTTTGTAGAACAACTCTATGTAAACTGTAAATGAAGTCAGTCACTGTTGTTTCAATGCTCGGATGATCACATCTTTCAGTCCAACTCCCAAATGAGGACATGCTGCGGCACAGGAGAGCACGGAAATGTATTTTCTTTAATTCGTCGCAATACTTACACCGGGCACAACGGCGTTGATGTAATGTGTTTCTTTCGTTAACTAATTAAGAGCAATGGTGAGGAGTATAATTGCCATTGGAGGTTACGTCTTTGTGTAAATCAGAGCCGACTGTGGTACTTCAGATAAGAATATCTGCTGGATTTGTGGATAATCCAGTTACATAATTCTCAACTTCATTCTGCAATGGGCTACCAGGTAATACGACGGATAGAAGACATTTACCATCCTTTTATTTCAGCCTTTGGAATTCCCGGTAAGGCGCTGTCTTAAAACGCCTTTAATGAGAATTGATATTTAATTGCAATGTTAATAAATGGCTTGCTTGTTACTTATTTCCATAGCCACATTTCAATAATTGGTTGTCATACATCTATTCACAAAACTTCTAACAGCTGCACTGCATTTGCAATGAATGTGCTCGAGTATTCATCCTAGATCATTGTAAGTATCCAGGAACCGTGTGTTCAGGACAGGAGCGGGAAGCACCGTAGGTAGCAGTTAACACATAACCTATCTTTGAATTGTTTTACGTGCAGGCTGGAATATTTTCTTTTATTGTAAACATGCTTTCCTTTCATTGCTCAAACGGGTCTCTGGCTGACACTGTTGTAAGGCATGTTTCCATTATCTCTGCATGTGACACCAGCCCAAATCATGAACAACCATCTAAGGTGCTGGTTACTGAAATCACCTGCCCTACATGGCCAACATGCACTCGGTGTGGATTGTTACACTGGGTAGCAGCTGCTTTCCCCTGTCGGTGACATTTCTGAACACCCTGCTACTACCCAGTACTCACTATTTATGACAGGGCCAGCAGCATTATACCAATGTATATGTAACTACATATCGTTTATACAAATTATGTCAGCTTGTAGAATAACAAACGTTTATAATTCAATGCTAATATTAGATTATGAGGACACGTAGTCCTCTTTTATTGTCATTTAGTAATGCATGCTTTAAGAAATGATACATTATTTCCTCCAGTGTGATATCACAAAACACAGGACAGACCAAGACTGAAAAAACTGACAAAACCACATAATTATAACATATTACAACAGCGCAACAATACCATAACTTGATGAAGAAGTCCGTGAGCACAGTAAAGTTCAAAGTTTCGCAAATGTCCCACATCTCACGCAGACGGGAGAAGGAAGAAAAACTCTCCCTGCCATGTCGACGACAATCTGACTCTGAGTCATCCGAAAACGTTGAGCTCTGATCAGCTCTCCGACACCGAGTACTGAGCACCATCTCTGTCCGAACGATTCGACCTTCTTCTCGGTCACCAAAAGCAGGCAAGGCCGGGGATTTTGAGGCCTACCCTCCGAAAGATTCCCGACCACACAGTAACGACAGCAGCGAACGGGCGTTTCAGAAATTTCTCCTGATGTTCCTCTGTGCTTTCACGTCCATTCTCCATGCAATCAGAATTGTCCACGGCCCATATTTAACAGATACTATATCATTTTTCACCGGAGGGCTGCGCACGCGCAGGCGCACGCCATCTTCTCCTCCCGCGTTTTATATTATTGCGTTTATATTATTTTGCGTGCGTTAAGTGATATATGTGTTTTGTAGCTTGATCCTGATAGAGATTTTGTTGAGAATTGTTCTGAGTGGTAAAAAAACAAACGAAGACCAGAAACTTCTAAACTGCAATATGGGTTTTTTAAGGATAGAGGAACGAGGAACGCAAATTTTATACTAGAATGTTTTCAGAAAGGGCAATTGAAAATCAAAATGATGTCTTTTTATGTTTTATTGATTTGACTAAAGCATTCGACGAAGTGCAACATGAAAAATTATTCCAAATTCTCGCTAAACTAAACATTGACGGAGGGACCAACAACCTCTTCAAAATTTATATTGGAATTAAACGGCGGAGGTAAAAATTGATGATAATATAAGTAATTGGACTAAAATTCAAAGAGGAGTTAGACAGGGATGCTTTGCCTCACCGGAATTACTTAAGATGTGTAGTGAAATGATTCTCAGAGAAATGGAAGACCTAGATGGGATAAAAATTGGAGGTGTTGACATCAATAATATAAGATATGCAGACGATACTACCCTAACAGCAAGTGCTGCAGAAAACCTACACGTCCTCCTGGACAAAGTAGTACGAACAAGCGCACATTTTGGTTTAACTATCAACTGTAAAAAAACAAATATATGGTAATATCAAAACAGCAGGATACTCCCAACTGCCAATTATACATCGATAACCAAGAGTTTGAACAAAAGACCAGCTTTAGGTACCTCGGTAGCTTTATTTCACCAGATGCTAGAAGTAAAGTAGAAATATAAAGAAGAATTGCCATTGCCAAAATCTACTTCCAAACAATGAAATCCATTTTTACCAACAGAAGCATTTTTATGACAACAAGGCTTAGGCTACTAATAATTTATTTCTGGTCAATCTCACTGTATGCTTCCGAAACATGGACTATAACACCAGAACTCCAAAGAAACTTAGAAGCAACAGAAATGTGGTTTCTTAGAAGAATGCAGAAAAATTCATATAGAGATAGGGTAACTAATGAGATAGTACTCCAACGTGCCCATACAAAAAGATCTTTAATGAGAACATTAAATGAGAGGAAACTTAATTTCCCGGACCATGTCATCAGAAAGGGAGCAATAGAATGCCTTACATTACAAGGCCGTATGCCGGGGAAACGCGGAAGAGGAGAAAAGAATATTGGTGTCTGTTCAATGGAATAATGCCGCCATCGAGCGACCAGATTTAGTCATTTCAATCACTCTGAATTGCGAACGGCGATTGAAATGACGATCTGCACCGCATTGACTTTGTGGGGTCCGTTACCCGGCATGTACTTCGCGGCAGCTGAAAATTCCAGTCTTGAGGCGGAATCCATGCCAGCATCTAATCAGCCTCATTTATCTCTGTAAATCCTTCCCTATCCTAATCCACATGTTGTCCCCTCGAGACGTTGCTTGTGGACCTCGAACCAGTTCGATACGCAATTGCAGCAACAAAGCAGAAGTGTCCTCCGAAACCATCAAACTATAAGGTATATTAACTGCAATTTCCCTGTTTTCTTTTCTCTCTTCTGTAATGAACTTGCTGGCGATTGTCATCCTGTCCGGAGGAAAGTGCGGACTGTCCAAATGTATCACTCGCTACCTAGTGGGAATGGCAGCAGCTGATCTCCTGGTCGTTATCTCGGGTCCCCTGTTGAGGTGGACTGCTCTGATTTACTTTCCTCGATCATTCTTCCGCATTACACCTATGTGCAGCCTCGGCCTATGGCTAGTTTTTGCAAGTACCGCCGTTTCTCTCTGGCTAACTGTCGTTTTCACCTTTGATCGATTCGTAGCCATTTGTTGTGAGAAACTGAAGACAAAATACTGCACCGAGAGAACAGCGGCTGTGGTTATAGGAACAGTCAGTGCTTTGGGCTGTTTGGAGAGTGTTCCTTGGTATTTTACGCAGCAGCCCAGAGAAATAATTGATGATATTCCCCGGGAATGTTTCAATAAACCAAACTTCTACACTTTCCCAGCATGGGCGGCATACGACCTGTTTCACCGCATGCTACCTCCTTGTGTTCCTTTCTTTCTGATTCTGCTGCTCAATGCTTTGACAGTCAGACAGGTTTTAGTGGCCAGCCGAGTCCGTAGGGGTCTCCGAGGCCGCATCAGTGGGGGGAATGAGAAGGACCCGGAGATGGAAAACCGAAAGAAGTCAATTGTTTTACTCTTCAGTATAACTGGTAGTTTCATTTTGTTGTGGGCAACAAAGGTGACATTTTCTATCTATCGACGAATTTCAAAGAATTATTATTATTCACACACCGATCCCCCTTATATCACCGAACATACAGCAACGATGTTGCAGCTTCTTAGTTCCTGCACTAACACGTGTATTTATGCCGTGACACAGAGCAGATTCCGAGCGGAGCTGAGAAACGCACTGAAATATCCTCTGAATCGGATCATTAGTCTTGTTAAGTGACAGCAATAAAGCGTGTGACCGTGTGCTCCTAAAATTGCAAGTATAAATCATGTTTTCAGCAAAGAGTTCTGAAGCAGTCGCTCATAGTGGATCCCGGCGCCCGCAGCAGTGTAACACTGTTAGAGATTTTCACTTCGTCCCACAAATGGCCGCTTATTCTCCACCCACGATGAATCTAACACAATATCCCTTCCACCCGCCTTTGATGTCAGTTTCTCAATAGAAGCGTGAACGCTGTTTTTGTTTCTTCCGAACTTGACCTAGCTTCCGATACTTCTGATATCTTCTGTTTTCTTCCAAGGCTATCTGCAGTACCTCCCGCCCGGATTGAGAGCACCCCCTACCCCCCCCCCCCCGCCATTGCTGACTATTACACGTTCTCCTCTTTGCCGATTCTCCCTGCTCTTTAATCCCCACTTTACACCCTCTGACCCTGCCTACTTCCATTGTTCCTCTGCACTGTCAGCTGCTCTGCATCTCCCTGCCCACATATTCCCCACCATACATCACGCGCGGGGCTTGATTTTAGATATTAAAAAAAAAATTGCTTTAACAGCAGTAGTACATTTGTTGGATGGAGTTGTCGTCGCAAACAGAATGCATTCTCTGCATAGAACACTCATGGCACCCTTTGAACTTCGCTATCCTGGAGACAGAGCACATCTCTGCAAAGAGAAAACATCTCCCATTTATAATTTTTTTAAAAAAAATAATGGATCTGGAAGGGCGAACCTAACCCTGTTGTCAGGCCTTTGCTTCCTTCCATATTGCGGTAAAATAAGCACATACCCTGAGTTATCACATATGACATGTATTTATTAAAACACAAAATTCCAGTAATCGAAATTTGAATACCATTTACGGAAAATGTTACATTTGGCTAAATTCTCCGTAAGTGTTTCTCCATCAGCAAAGTATCAGGCACGACGGAGTCTATATCCACGTGACATTAGCAATAAAAATGACCGTCTGATTCAACTGAAAAGACCTTCCGATTATTACATATTGGTCGCCTTTTCCGCAGGACATTCTTTGATGAGAATCTAATGGCAGGTTTAGAAGCCGCTCTGTGCATAAGGAAGCAGTAGGTCGTTATTCAAGCAGACACTCCCAAGAAAGTGTGAACTATAGCTCCCATAGTATACTGCTGAACTCTACTACAATAGACACTGTGGGGTCAGAATGGGGTTAACCCTACTCAGCTTTGCCAGTTAAACGGTAAGAACGCTTACTACAATTGAAATATCCAGCTCACAACCAAGTTGTCCTAACGCTGTCCCGGCACCTGGCTACAGAATCACAACCATGCCGTCTGTCGGAGCCAGCATCCAAAACTTTGACAATTTAAGTTTTTGGACTGTTACTCTCTATTAATGACCTTAGGACCAGTGTAGATATACAGTACCCTCATCTCCTAAGTACATTAATTCTGAACCGATTCCAAAAACCCGTGAATTTCTTTCGGTGTCTGAAAACTCGTGAATGTTTTTCTGTGTCTGAAGCCCGTGAATTTCTTTCTACCTGAAGACCCGTGAATTTCCTTCTGTGTCTTCAACGACTTTATTAATGAGATTCTACGATTCACTAACTAGTGAAACTGATTTTTTTTACTATTCATGCAGTGTTAAGTTCTGTGAGAATGGGCGATACGGTATAAATTACATATAACCATTTTGAAACTATAGAAAACCCTAGCATATATGTAATACCCAGAAAAACAAATTAGTGAAAAAAATATAACCGTTTCATGGCCTGTATAATTAGAAACAGGTGGAAATCACCATATAAGATAGAACATAGAACAGTACAGCACAGGAAAGCCTCTCCGTCCACAATTATATGCCGACCCGTTAAAAGGTAAACAAACCAAAAGACAACGAATCACTCCTTCCTAACCAAGATCCATATTACTCCATCTTCCGCATATTTATTTGCTTATCAACTCTTTAAAAGCCTCTAATGTGTTTGTCTCTACCACCAGAGCTGACTAAACTTTCCCAGCATCCACCACTCTCTGAGAAAAAAAAATACCCCTCACATCCATTTTGAACCTACCCATTCTCACACTTAATGCATGCCGCCGGTATTAAGCATTTCTACCCTGGGGAAAAAAGATGATCCCTGTCTATTCTATCTATGTCTCTGATAGTCGAAAAAACATCTATTAAATCTTTCCTCCACCATCGCCGTTCCAGAGAATACAACACAGATTTGTGGAGCCTCTCACTATGGCACAAACTCTCGAAATCAGACAGCATCCTATTAAAACACTTTTGCACCCTCTATAAAGCCTCAACATCCTTCCTATAGTGGGACAGTTGAACTATATGCGATATTCCATACGTGGCCAAACTAGAGTTCTATGAAGTTGGATCAAAACTCTTGACTTTGAACTGAATATCTCGACCAGTAACGACAAATATTCCAAAAGCATTCTTAACTACGTTATCGACTTGTTTACCTACCTGTATAGCCCAAGGAGATGTGAACTGGGACACCGAAATCCTGCCCTTAAAAGTGTACTGTCTCCATGCATTTGTATTATCACGTGCAACACTTTACCTTTATCTATGTTAAACTCCATGTACCATTTCTCTGCCGATGTATGCAAATGACCTATATTGTGCTGTATTACTGGCCAGTCTTCCAAACCATCAATAACTCATCAATCTTGGTATCCGCCGCAAATACCTAAATTTGTGTTAGGTTGAGAACTGTATCCACCACCAGGCTTCAACCATTAGACTAAAAGACGGGCGCCATAGTATTTCGTTTAATTTCATTTCGGTTCAAATGATATCAGAAAATGTATAGAGTATACAAACTGAAATTTGCTGATATATGGAAGCAAAATCGAATAATTAGCACGGTAAGGTACACCAGTGGCACGATATCTTGAGTACCCGCTACGTTTCTGGTCACCGGAATCCTGCAAAGCTATAGTTGCACAATAAGGATTGTAGAAGAGATTTGATGATGTTACCATGTTGAATGATATCTATCTACTTTGTATCTGAGGGTTAGACATATAGTATAGTGACAAAGAAGGAGAAAGTCGTAAGAACGCACTTACTTCCGCGGAAAGAGGGAAAACAAATGGAAAATATGTAATGAATTTGTAGAAAAAAGGAGGATTTCGACGATAAGTTGTCTATCAATCTATGAAACTGCATTGTCCAACAACGATTTTGCTTCCTGAATTCTTTTGGGTGTATCTTTTGGATTAAGCTGCTGATCATAAACATCAACGTTATATTACGCTTTCACGCACCATTTTTTTTGTAATTTATTTTTTATTGAAGTCAATCATGAAACCATATTTTCCATAAGACGTATTTCAGGTGCTGTACATATATATCATACAGTCATATTTGTCACAAATCTCTACATAATATTTATAGGAGATATACGCTTATAGAAAGGAGGGGAAAGAAAGAACAATCAAAAGAAGAAAACTATGATAAGTGTGATTGCACGTTGGAAGGACAAACCAAGGTAGAACATACAGGGTTAATGGTAAGGCACTGAGGAGTGCAGTGGAACAGAAGGATCTGGGAATACAGATACAAAATTCCCTAAAAGTGGCGTCACAGGTAGACAGGGTCGTAAAGAGAGCTTTTGGTACATTGGCCTTTATTAATCAAAGTATTGAGTATAGGAGCTGGAATGTTATGATGAGGTTGTATAAGGCAATGGTGAGGCCGAATCTGGACTATTGTGTTCAGTTTTGGTCACCAAATTACAGGAAGGATATAAATAAGGTTGAAAGAGTGCAGAGAATGTTTACAAGGATGTTGCCGGGACTAGAGAAACTGAGTTACAGAGAAAGGTTGAATAGGTTAGGACTTTATTCCCTGAAGCGTACAAGAATGAGGCGAGATTTGATAGTGGTATATAAAATTATGATGGGTATGGATAGAGTGAATGCAAGCAGGCTTTTTTCCACTGAGGCAAGGGGAGAAAAACACCAGAGGACATGGGTTAAGGGTAAGGGGGGGAAAGTTGAAAGGGAACGTTAGGGGCGGGGGGGGTCTTCTTAACACAGAGAGTGGTGGGAGTATGGAATGAGCTGCCAGACGAGGTGGTAAATGCGGGTTCTTTTTTAACATTTAAAAATAAATTGGACAGATACATGGATGGGAGGTGTATGGAGGGATATGGTCCGTTTGCAGGTCAGTGGGACTAGGCAGAAAATGGTTCAGCACAGCCAAGAAGGGCCAAAAGGCCTGTTTCTGTGCTGTAGTTTCTACGGTTTCTATGGTTTCTATGCTAATGAAAAAAAATTATAAAAGAAAAAGAAGGAAAAGATTGAACCCCAGCTAACTAAACAAACCCCCACTAACTATAAAACAAAAAAAAGAGGGGTGAAAACCCATTAGGAACCGACTCTCGGAGCGATACATCTTACAATCATATATATATATATTTACATATAAATAAAGAAAAAGAAAACAACAACCACCAAATCACATTTATATAATATAAAATTGGAAGGAAACCGTGTAAATTGATTCAAATTAAATGATAATATTTGGCAAAAGAGTCCCACCTTCTCTCAAAATCCAACCGGGGGTCAAAAGTTCGACTTCTAATTTTTTTCCAAACTAAGACATTACTTGGGAAAACCATTGAGTTAACGTAGGAGCATATTGTACAGCATATTCATTAACTTGTGAGAATAAAATGAGGCCTATGAGGCGTTATGTAGTTAAACCATTTTTCCCATTATCACTCAAATTGTTCTAACTTATGATTAACAGATGCTGTTATCTTCCTGATTTTGTAAATGACCATTGTAATTTCCATCCATACATTTAAAGTTGGGCTCTCTTGTGATAACCATTTCCTGGTAAGGGACTTATTACCAGCCACCAGCAGTACATTCATTAAATATGTAGCTCTTTTCAACCATTCTTGAGGTATATACCCCAAATTATGGTCTTACTTTCTAAGGGTATTTCATATTTAAATATGTCTTGTAGGGCATTGTGTAACCCACTCCAATGGTCTTTGATAACGGGGCATTCCCAGAATATATCATAATGGTTTTCATTTTGATTTTCACAATTTCTCCAGCAAACAGGGAGGTTACTATCATAATGGGTTTTCTACGCACCTTCTTATTGAAATCGCCTATATTTTCAAATTCTAATTAATAATTCAAGTAAATTAAAATTTTGTCCATAATGTAAGCTGAAAAGCTTTCTACCTTGTCCAAGCATGCCCGGACATGCGTAAACCTGACAGGTGCTGCATGGCAGGGCAGGTTTTAGAAATACTATAGATTTCAGTGAAGGATTTCGATATTTGAGACCGAGGTTTCCCATAATAACTATACCAAGATTAAGAAAGAGTTTTTTTTTCTTCGTCCAGAAGTCCAAAAGATCATCAATGACAAGCAATTAGAAAACCTTTGATGTGACTGGCGAAAATCACATGGAAGGCATGTATGAACATTGTTAATTTTTTTCTTGGCAACTGCAGAACACCAAACTACTTGCAGTTGATTGACAACATACTTCAAGCATACAGAACAATGAAGTAGAACATGTCTTTAAATATTCATTTTCACATTTCCATTTAGACATTTCCCCTGCAAATCTGGGCACTTTAAGTGACGAACATGGTGGAAGGTTTCAGCAGGACTTTTTGGTTATGGAGAAACGGAATCAGAGCTTCTAGAATCCATCAATGCCGGCTGATTATGGGTGTACACTTAATCGAGAAGCGTCAGACACTGAGTAGAAGCTAAAATCATTAACAAAACAATAGTAGCTTAGTTGAGCTCTTGCAAGATGTCAGCGCCGTTATGTAATTAAACACGTATTCAGGAGAAGAGAATTTATTGTTTCTCTAAATTCCTACGTGATATGTGTAGTCTGAAATTATATGTGTGATAAGATTCATGTGGTCTAACACAAATAAAAAAGCAAGATACTGTGGAAACAACACTTTCAAAAGAAAATTGTCCAAAGCTGTCTATTCGTCTATCTATCTATCCATCTATCTATCTATCTAACTATCTATCTATATATGTGTATAGATATGACGCTAACTGATATGCCTCCGTGGTGGCCATGTAGTCTCACAGGTAATCAGACAGACAATTACTCTCACTATTTTCAACACCGTTACGAAGTCTGTGAAATATAAGTGCTATGGAAGTATCTTCGTCCCAAGATCTTAATACTGTTGCTCTTTCCGCTGATATGGCCGTCCTTATCTCGTCGTTACGATAATAGCTTTTGCGGTTTTACCGTTGGGTTGTATTTGGATTTACACTTGATCCCTGATTTGTGGAGAGACGCACTCCTTGTTTGGATGTGCATTTACACCTTGCGCTTCGATACTAGTTTGGGGAAGGGGTGCTGGAATGATAAGTGTGCCTCTGTCCGATGCAGGATACCTGACTTCGTGACTTGCAGCATAAAAATACCTTGGTGACGCATTGGAAGTAGTATGATTTGTTCAAGGATGCTGCTTTCTATAGCACTTTCTTTTCGCAGTAAAATACTTTCCAATGCCAGAATCATTAAACGCCAGAATATTGAATCGTGAAGGATGCCGAATTTTACAAATGGACGTCATACCACTTTCTCTAGTATTGAAACACAGTTTACTCATTGGGTATTTCAATGCACCCTTGAGTTCCCCCATGAATGCATTCTGAGTTTAGACATAACTTTGTTAAGCTGTTGCCATAAATGAGGGTACAGAGTAATAATCTTCAATTAACAAGGCATGAATAGTTGCTCTGTTCCTGCACGTCATCGCCCTTTCCCTAGTGCCGCATACTGGAAGCAAACTGTTTTTGTTTCCACACATGGAATCCAAGTAGGAAGAACTCGGAGAAACTAGTTGCACTAAAGTTTGTGTGGCACGGTCTTGGAAAGGACGTGCATTATTGGGCTATGTGGAATGTCAGCGGGTAAAAAAGGAACAGGTGTTTTCAAGTTCCGTTAGAACCCTTTGATATCCCAAAGGGCGGTTTGACCATGTCAATGAGGACCACTTTGGACCTCCTCTCCAATCACCTTGCGGAATCATGCACCACCTTGCCACAACAGGTGAGCAGGGATCGGCCACCTAGCATCAACGGCAGACGCAGTCAGGCTTGGGCGATTATCAGCACCTTAGTTGCTCGGTTTGCCACCGGAGATGATATTTCCTCTGATGGCCCAGAAACTCGGTATTAGGCCACGTCATACCCCTGTTTATCACCAGCAGTCTAGCGGCCTTAGTGACGTCACGGAGAAAATGAGGAGGATAGTCTCGTGCCGACAAGTCCAGTCTCACTTGGAGGAACAGGTATGTCCCTAGCTGCCAACTGTTCAACAGCTCACCGCAGACAATCGAACTCAGGTGGCCTATCAGGGGCATAGCAGGTCGGCGGCAGTTACGTAAAAAAAGGAGCTTTAAGAGCGTTGGTCCATTGCACGAGGCCTATCGGCGGCGGTAACCGAGCTTCTACCAAGAGAAATTTCTCTCAGGTCGTGGCGACGTTTATTTAAAAAAGGGAGCTTGAGAGCGTTTGTCCATTGTACATGGCCTCTCAGCGGCCATAACCGTAGAACCAATCGTGAGTTAAGTAGCAGGGAAGGTTTACGTATAAAAGGGAGAAACTGACTAGCGGAACGGTCATCAAATGAGTGGTTATCGACGCAGTGAGCAGAGGCAGAGTGGTAGGGCTTTGGCTCATTTGGGCTTCGGCGATAGCGGGTAGATATCCCAAAGTGGGAAGCTGAATAGCCATAGGTCGTGGTATATATTAGTACCAACGACATCGATAGGTCGTGGTATATATTGGTACCAACGACATCGATAGGAAAACGGAGGAGGTCCTGGAAACAGACTACAGGAAGTTAGGAAGGAAGTTAAGAAGCAGGACCTCAAAGATAGTCATCTCGGGATTACTGCCTGTGCCACGCGACAGTGAGTATAGGAATAGAGTGAAGTGGAGGATAAATGCGTGGTTGAGGGATTGGAGCAGTAGGCAGGGATTCAGAATTCTGGATCATAGGAACCTCTTTTGGGGCAGGCGTGACCTGTACAAAAAGGACGGGTTGTACTTGAATCCGAAGTGAAACAATACTGTGGCAGCAAGGCTATTGGGGAAAGACTAACATTCCTGGCGGGAGGGAACCGAACTGAAGAGACGGAGGAAGTGGCGGTTGGCTCACATATAGAGAAAGCTTGGAAACAGTGCGAGAGGGAGGATAGACAGGTGACAGAGAATGGATACACTCAGACTGATGGTTTGATGTCATGTCTATTTTAATTCAAGAATCATCATGAACAAAGCGGATGAGTTTCGAGCTTGCATCAGTCCTTGGAGCTATGATGTTGTGGCCGTTAGAGACTTTGATGGCTCAGGGGCAGGAATGCTTATTTAGAGTGCCAGGCTTTAGATGATTCAGAAAGGTCAGGGAGGGAGATAAAAGAGGTGGGGGCGTGGCACTACTGTTCAGAGATAGTGTCACTGCTGTAGAACAGCAAGAAGTCATGGAGAGATTGACTACTGAGTCTCTATGGGTGGAAGTTAGAAACAGGAAGGGGTCAATAGGTCTACTGGGTGATTTTTTAGACCACCCAATAGTAACAGGGTCTCGAGGAGCAGAAAGGGAGATAGATTCTGGAATGGTGCAATAATAACAGGGCTGTAATTATAAATATAATAAAAGTGCAATAATAACAGGACATTATAATTTACCAAATATTGATTGGCATCTCCCAACAGCAAGGGGTTTATATGGGGTGTGTTTGTTAGGTGTGTTCATGAAGGTTTCCTGCCAGAATAAGTAGATAAGCCCAAAAGATGATCTGGTATTGGAAAATAAACATGGGCAGGGGTCAGGTCTCTCCATGGGAGAGCATTTTGGAGATAGCGCTCACGATACTATCTCATTTACCATAGCATTGGAGAGGGATAGGAATAGACAAATTGGGAAAGCGTTTAATTGGAGTAAAAGGAAATATGGATATATCAAGCAGGAATTCGGAAGCATAACTTGGGAACAGATGTTCTCAGGAAAATATACGGCAGAAATGTTGCAAATGTTCACGGGATATTTGCGTTCCGTTCTGCATAGATACGTTCCAATGAGTCAGGGAAAGGATGGTAGGATACAGGAACCGTGGTGTAAAACGGCTGTTGAAAATCTAGTCTAGAATAAAAGAGAAGCTTACGGAAGGTTCATAAAACTACGTAATGATAGAAATCTAGAACATTATAAGGCTAGCAGGAAGGGGCTTAAGAATGAAATTAAGAGAGCCAGAGGGAGCCATGAGAAGGTTTTGTCGAGCAGGATTAAAAAGAAAACCCCGATACGTTCTACAAGTAGGTGAAGAGCAAGAGGATAAGACGTGACAGAATAGGACCACTGAAGTGTGAGAATGGAAAATTGTGTATGGAACAGGAGGAGGTACTTAATGAATACTTTGCTTCAGTATTCACTATGGAAAATGATTTTGGCGATCGCAGGAATGACTTACAGCAATTGAAAATCTTGAGCATATAGACGTTAAGAAAGAGAATGAGCTGGAGCTTTTGGAGAACATCAAATTGGATAAGTCTTCGGGACGGGACGAGATGTACCCCAGGCTACTGTGGGAAGCGAGGGAGGAGATTGCTGAGCCATCTGGAAATGATCTTTACACCATCAATAGGGACGGGGTAGGATCCAGAGGATCGGAGGGTTGCAGATGTTGTTCCCTTATTCATGAAAGGGAGTAGAGGTAGCCCAGGAAATTATACACCAGTGAGTCTTACTTCAATGGTTGCTAAGTTGATCGGAAAAGATCCTGAGGGGCAGGATTTATGAACATTTGTAGAGACATAATACGATTAGGGATAGTCAGCATGGCTTTGTCAAAGGCAGGTCGTGCCTTATGAGCCTGGTTGTAATTTTTTGTGGATATGACTAAACACGTCGATGAAGGAAGAAGGGTAAATGAAGTGTATATGGTCTTCAGTAAAGCATTTGATGAGGTACCCCATGCAAGGTTCATTAAAAATGTAAGGAGGCATGGGATCCAAGAGGACCTTCCTTTGTGGATCCAGAACTGGCTTTCCCAAAGAAGATAAAGAGTAGCTGTAGACGGGTCACATTCTGCATGGAGGTAGGTGACCAGTGAGGTGCCCCAGGGATCTGTTCCGGGACCCTCTTTCTTCGTGATGTTTATAAATAACCTGGAAGACAAAGTAGAGTGATGGGTTAGTAACTTTGCTGACGACACAAAGGTTGGGGATGCTGTGGAAAGTGTGTAGTGTTTGCTACGTTGAGAGAGACGTTGTTTTTTTGACACCAGTGTGCCAGGGTAATGACTTCACTGTAAGCTGCCTCATTATTATTTGAGATCAGGCCAATCAGTATAGTGTCGTCAGCAAATTTACTTAGCAGGTTGGAACTGTGGGTGGCGACACAGTCATTGGTATACAGCGAATAACAGAGGGGGCTTAGCCCTGAAGGCCACATGAGTTGAGGGTCAGAGGAGCCGAGTTCAGGGAGCCAACGCTTACCACCTGCCGGCGAGCTCACAGGAAGTCCAGCATTCAGTTACACAAGGCAGGGTGAAGGCCGAGGTCTCTGAGCTTCTTGTTGAGCTGGAGGGAATTATGCTGTTAGAAGATGAACTGTAGTCCAAGAATAGCATTCTCACATAAGCATCCATCTTCTCCAGCTGTGTCAGGACGGTGTGTTGAGCTGTGGCTATTGCATTGTCTGTTAATTGGTTGTGTTGGTAGGCGAATTGTAGAGGTTCAGTGTTGGTAACAGCATGTTGCAGATGTAGTCCTTGACCAGTCTCTCAAAACATTTGCTCATTATTGAGGTGTGTGAGACAGGACGCCAGACGTTCAGACATGTTACCTTGGTCCTTTTAGGTGTCGTGACAATGGTGGATGTTTTGAAGCAGGCGGGCACCTATATTGGGGGAAAGGAGTACTCGTCCTCGGATAACGTCCGGGTCCACAGCAAGTTCCGGTCCCAAGGAAAAGAAAATATTTTATGAATCCAAATATCAGTTACAAAAATGGTACTTGCAACACAATTTCAGAGTTGTAAGAAACATTGATGCAATATCCCTCGAGAAGTGCAATGTGTTGCACGGTCACATATTGAGTAAAATTGCTGAATGAATGTATTTGTTCAGTGGGGTGTGTTTGAAGCGACTGGAGACTAATTAGCTCAGATGAACTTCTCTCTGTAGTACACGATTTTGTTGAGCCAATTTCCTACCTATTAGGCAGTTGGAAAGTTGAGTTCACGTAATCGCTGCCGCCAACAGACAATCGGTTATACGGCAATATTTTACATAGCCAGCAATTCTATACTGTACTTGCCGCGGTTAGTGTTCCTGGCAAGAAATAGACCTGGTTATTATTTGTATGAATCCCTTTATTTGTTACAATTGTATACTGTGCATTATATCATTACCGTAGAGTTCGTTGATAAAACATATAACTTTGTTTTATTGTCTGATGCTAATATTGGCATCGATAAAAATAAACTGTTTTATAACAAAGAATGGAGCAACACTGCCCGTCTTGATCGTCCCCCCAAATTCGTTATAGTTTAAATATAAAATCCACATTTTCAAGCCAGTTATCTAATGCTCCTTACGAACGTGTCTAAGAGCCCCTAATGTCCTAGTATGTTGTAATACCATAACATCTAAGACCATACGATATAGGAGCAGAATTAAGCCATTCTACTTCTCCAGTACACCATGACTGATCCCAGATCCCACTCAACTCGAAACGTCGGCATTCTCGCCATATTTTTGGATGCACTGAACGATCAAGAAACTATCAACCTCGCCTTAAACATACGCACGAACTTGCCCTCCATCGTAGTCTCTGGCAGAGCATTCTACAGATTCACTAATCTCGGCGTAAAAATAAATCCTCCTTCCCTCTGTTCTAAATGGACATTTCTCAATGTTGAGTCTGCGCCCTTTAGTTCCCCACTATAGGAAATATCCTCTAAACCTCCATCATATCTAGTCTTTTCAATATTCGGTAGGATTCAATGAGATTTCCTCAACCCCGACCGCCACCCACTAACCCACTACCGACCACACACACACACACACACACACACACACACACGCACAAACACAATATTCTAAATTCCAGTGAGTGCAGGCCAAACGTTCCTTTTGTATTAACTCCCTCATTCCCGGAATCAGATTTATAAAGCTCCTCTGGACCCTCTCCAATTGCAACACATCCTTTCTGTGATATGGGACCCGAAACTATTGACAGTACTCCAAGTGCGGCCTGAAAAGCTTCTGCTTCATCTTCTTGCTTTTTAAGTCTATTCCCCTTGAACTAAATTCCAACATTGAATTTTCTTTCTTTACCACAGATTTAACCTGCAAATTAAACTTCTGAGAGTCTTGCACGATGACTCCTAAGTCCTTCTGTACTTCTTATGTTTGAACCTTCTCTCCAGTTAGATAGTAGTCCGCACTCGTGTTTCTTTTAACAAAATGCATTATCGAATTCCATCTGTCTGTCAGCAGAGTTCTGATATGGCACAAGTGCGGAGTGAGAGACACTGAAGTGGGTCGATAGTTCATAGAGTCTAATGCGAACAATGTTAAAGCGAAAAGAAAACAACACACATTAGGTCAACCAGGGGCGTTAACTAAAACTCTCAAATTGAAAACGAAGCCTACAGTGCGGCTGAAAAGAACAACAAAATATCCCAAGATGTCCCAAGATGTCCGCGACTTTGTATCTGCTGTCCTACCTGTTCACGGAACAAAATGTTACGCCAGCGTCCTGCGGGTCTACAATGTCCACTGCCTGTGCCCACTGCCCATCGTCCAACTTCCTGCAGATTTCATCTCTGGGCTGCTTGCGTTTAATAAACACTACCATTTTTTGTCGTTGTGGATAGACTGACCACGGTTTCCCACTTCAGTTCCCATCGGCTCGCGAGGCTGCCACACTCATAGTTCAATGTGCGTTCAGGCTCCACGGCTTCCCTCAAGACATACTGTCTGATCGTATATCACAGCTGACTTCCTGGTTTTGGAAGGCTTTCTGCTGTCTTCTAGGCGTCGGAGCCAGCCTCTCGTCTGCTTTACCGCCAATCCAATGACTAGACTGAGAGAGTGAACCAGACAATTGCGCTCGTGAATATGCAAGCGTCAGCTAATTAGAATTTTACTGTGACCATATGTAACTCCATTCTTTTTGACATACCACTTGACGAGACCTGGCCAAAGTACAGCAAAGTTAAGCTGCCTGTTTGCATTCGACCTAACTTAAGGAATTGGATTGTCGAGTCAACTGACGCTGAAAACTAAAGGTATTCATTATATATTTAGTTATTCCTTTCAGCCGCAGGGTTGGCTTTGTTTTCATTTGAGAGGTAAACAGGTTAACCAACCTGTTGTACCTAGCGTTTATTGTTTTCTCTTCCATCTAAACACTGCTCGCATCAAAGTCTATGAATTATTGACCAGCTTCTGGGTCTCTCTCTCTCCATTTTGTCCATATACGAACGTACTGATGCTTAGTTCTTTCTTCTGCTCCCCATAGACATTTTACCTAATTTTCTCACCTGCATTTCACTTCACCCTGGTGCCTCTCCTACTTCCATTTTGTGCATGGTCCACTCTCTTAGATTCATTCTTCTCCAGTCTTTTAGGTTTTCTACTTAGAAACCATAGAAACTACAGCACATAAACAGGCCTTTTTATCGGGCTTCACCTACCGCCTTCCAGCTCACATGCACAAAATGCTGGAGGAAGTCAGCAGGCAAGGCAGCATCTATGGAAAAGAGTAATGTCGACTTCTGGGACCGAAACCGGATTTCCAGCATCTGCGGATTTTCACTTGTTTGTGATTGGCCTCCTTGCTTCCTCCTGCACCCTTTTCTTCATTCTGGCGTCTTCCCCTTCCTTTCCTGTCCCGATGAAGGGCTCTGGACCGAAACGTCGAGTATTATTCATATGCATACATGTTACTTGAACTGCTGAGTTCCTACAACAGTTTATGTTTATTACTCTGGATTTCCAGCATCCGCAGAATCGCTTGTTTTTTATTGTCACACAGTGGTAGCACCTGAATATTTTAGTGAATAGTCCCTCAATTTACAACTCTCACAGTTGCAATATTGGAACGTGAAGTTGTGCAACCAAAACAGTGAACGTCAACGTTCTAGCACGGTAAAATAGCCGCTTCAAACCTGTACAAACACTTTGAATCCAAACACCGTATAGATAAGTAACACACAGAAAACCCAAGAGACCACTCCCTGTACGAGTCTCTAAAAATTCAAAGTGGGAAGACACTCCTCCACCAGGAAAGTCTGGGGAGCGCCCTACAAACGGAAAAAAAATCATACGTACGCCCACCTCTGTGCAGTATGAACAGGCCACATTTACAGGATCTTCTGCAGTCGACACTAGCAAGTATGAAGATAACGTCAAGGGCTTTCGGGGCAGGAAAATCATTGATGCAGTTATGTTCTGAGTTAATCCAAGTTCCATAGCAACAGCTTTCTCTCTCAAATCTTCCTTCATTCTCTAATGTTTCAAGGGATAAAGTCATAACCTATTCAATGTTTCCCTTGTTGCTGCAGACCATATTTCTTATCAGGTTACAAGAATGGCTATCTCTGAGAAAAAATAGGTGGAAAGTTGGAAACTTCCTTAGGCTTGGTCTCGTCTGATGTTAAGGGATACGAATAGACACAGTGTCATCGAGTGAGAGAAGAAGGCGGGGGGGGGGGAAGAGAGAGAGAGAGAGAGAGAGAGAGAGAGACAGAGAGCTGTCTGCAGATATTT
Source organism: Mobula birostris (assembly GCF_030028105.1). Lineage (NCBI taxonomy): Eukaryota > Metazoa > Chordata > Chondrichthyes > Myliobatiformes > Myliobatidae > Mobula > Mobula birostris. The sequence continues at coordinate 16,877,571 of NC_092398.1, read as the reverse complement.
GTAATTCCGTCCAGATCTTGAACTGTATGTAATTATTATCTTGATTCCCATAGTATCACCACTTTAATCATTTGATTCTTTTTTTGTTTTTGTACCACATGTTTTGTATAATTTTAATCAATAGATTTCCTGTTTCTTTGCACGTGTGCACTGCCAAATTTATTCACTAATGAATCAGAAAATTATACGAAAACCTAACTTAAGATATTTTATTTTCTGTTTAGATGATGCTGGCTCCAGAATTCTGAAGGTAAAAGTGCAAGAAATTCAGTATTAAGCACCAGAAATGGTTTAGTAGTGGTGACAAAGATACAAACCTTTCCACTCTCCAATCAGTTCGACCTTAAATATTTGCTGAGATCCCGATAACATTTCAGATAGCTATACTAGAGATTTGTAATTTTGCGATCCAGAATGCGCCAAAGTTGAATAGAACACCTAAATGTAGCCTAACCACAGATTCATTACGATGTAATATAACTAGCTAAATCTGAGGACAATACCTCAACTAATGAAGACGTGCATGTCATAGGCTTTTTCTTGCGTGGATAATTCTGGGGAGCACAGGTTCTTCAGCACTCTGTCTATCTATCTCAATACTTTAAAAATTGTGTATCATGGCTCCGTCACACAACACTCCCCACGTTATTATCTTCACTGTGTAAATTCTGAAACATATAACACCTCACAATCCTCTGACCAGAAGAATCCTGACATTCAGCGGCCTACAGCGTTGATGTGATATATTTGTTTCGTTGACTAATTAAGAACAAGCGTGAGCAGTATAATTGCCACGGGAGATTAGGTTTCGGTATAAATCAGAGGCAATTGTAGTACATCAGATGAGAGTGTTTGCCTGATCTGTGGATACTGGAGTGACATAATTTTTAACTTGATTCTGAAATGGTATACCCAATAATACGGCGGATAGAGGACATTTACCATCCCTTCATTTCAGCCTTTGGAATTCCTGGTAAGTCGCTGTTTTAAAACGCCTTTAGTGGGAGTTGTATTTAATTGCAATGTTCAGAAATGCAGCCTGGTTCTATGGCTAGTTTTTGCAAGTACCGCCGTTTCTGTTTGGCTAACGGTTGCTTTCACCTTTGATCGATTCGTGGCCATTTCTTGTGAGAAACTGAAGACAAAATACTGCACCGAGAGAACGGCGGCTGTAATTATAGGAACAGTCAGTGCTCTAGGCTGTGTGGAGAGTATTCCTTGGTACTTTACACAGCGGCATAGAGAAATAATTAATGGCATTCCCTGGGGATGCTTCAATAAACCAAGCTTCTACACATTCCCAGCATGGGCGGCATATGACCTGTTTCACCGCACGTTAACTCCTTGTGTCCCATTCTTTCTAATTCTGCTACTCAATGCTCTGACGGGCAGACGGATTTTAGCAGCCAGTCGAATCCGTAGGGGGCTCCGCGGCCGCATCAGTGGGCGAAATGAGAAGGATCCAGAGATGGAGAACCGAAGGAAATCAATCGTTTTAATCTTCAGTATAACTAGTAGTTTTATTTTGTTGTGGGCAAAGAAGGTGACGTTTTATATCTATCGACGAATTTCAAAAAGAATTATTATTATTCATCCACTGACCCCCCTTATATCACACGGCACACAGCAACGATGCTGCAGCTTCCCAGTTGCTGCACAAACACGTTTATTTACACCGTGACGCAGAACAGATTCCGAGAGGAGTTGAAAAACGCGGTCAAATATCCGGTGAATTGGGTCATCCCTACCTCAAAAGACAGCAGTAAAGCATGTAACTAAGTCAGCTTCGCGCTGATCCCCTGTATTCTCGAAATATCAAGCATAAATCATGTTTTCAGAAGGGAGCTCGGAAACCGTCGCTACCGTTGATTCCGACACCTCTCTTGTCACTTTCTGAAGCTTTGTCCCATAAATGTGTCCTTCCCTTTCAAAACAGGATCCTACTAACACGATTTCCCTTCCACCCACCTTTGACGTTAGTTTCTCAATAAAGCATCAACGCTGTTTCTCTTTATGCGAACTTGCCTCATCTTATGATACGTTCTAGTATCTTCTGTTTTATTCCAAGATTATCTGCTTTCCCTCCCACCCTAGGACCCGGCGCCATTGCTGACCATTGCACATGGTCTGCTTTATTGATTCTTCCCGCTCTCTAATTCAAATCTCACACGCTCCGACTTTGCCTGCTTCCATTCCTCTTCTGCGCTCGGTTGTTCCCTGTCGACACATGTCTCACATCCACAGCGCGCAGGGCTTGACTTTAGATTTTGCTTTGCTTTAACAGAATATGTATCTTTGTTCGATGGAGATGCCATTGCAAGTAGAATGAGGTCTTTGCATTGAAGGGACATGGCACCCTTTGACCTTAAACAGCTTGGAGACATAACATAGCTCTGCAAAGCAAAATATCACCCCTTAATTTTAAATTAGGGCCGGACGAACGAACTGTTGTCCGTCACTTGCTCCCTTTCCCATTATGGAAAAATATCTACATATTCCGGGTTATTTGATATTATTATACGCAATATTCCAGTAGTCAAAAAATGAAATACCGTGTAATGAAAATGTTACACTTGCGTGAATTCTCCATTACTCTTTGTCTTTCAGCAAAGTATCAGGAATGACTGATTCAAATATGCGCGTGACATTGACAATATAGATGACAGTCTGATTCAACTAAAAATAAATCGTCCGATTATTGCATATGCGTCGCCTTCTCCGCAGTACATTTGCTGATCAGAATCTAATGGTGTTTAGAAGTCGCTCTGTGCAGGATGAAGTCGTTGGTCCTTATCTCAGCAAAGTCCCCGAAGGAAGTATGAGCTGCGGCTCCCGCGATATGCTCCTAAATGCTACTACAATAGGCCCTTTGGGGTCACAACAGGGTTAGGATCACTCAGCTTTGTCATACAAACGCCGAGAACGCTCGATGCAATTGAAGGTTGCAGTATAAAGACAAATATTCAGCTCACAACCAAGTTGTCCAAACACAGTCCCACCATCTGGCTATAGATGCCACCTATCGGGGGTAGCTGCCAGAACTTTGAGAATTAAACATTTCGAGCTGTTAATAGCCTCGGGGTCAGGGTACCGATTTGGTATCCACATCTCCTAAGTATATTAATTCTAAACTGAATCCGGTCTCACGGCCCTGAAGACCCGTTTCTCTTTGTGTCCTCAGCGACTTTATTAAACAGATTTTAGGATTCACCAACTGTGAAACAGATGTGTGCATTTTTTGCCTATTCGTGCAATGTTAAATTCCCCGAGAATGGGGTGGTACAATATAAATTGCATGGAGCCATCTTGAAGTAATAGACAACCCTCATATATATGTAATACCAGATGAAGAAATTAGAAAAAAAATCGTTTCATAGGGTTTATAAATAGAAACAAACGGTGTACTCGCAAGGAAAAACTGAGAACATAGGCCATAAGATCATAACACCATAAGACATTGGAGCAGGTTAGGCCTTTAGGACATTAGACTGATCCCTAATTCCATTCAAACACAGACACCTGCCGACTCACCATATCTCTTGATGACCAATCAGGAATCTATCAAGTTCTGCTTTAAATATACCCACGCATTTATCCTCCACGGTCGTCTGTATCAGAGCATGCCACAGATTCACCATTCTCTTGCTAAATGAATTCCTTCTTACTTCTGTTCTACGAGGTTACCCCTTTTGAGGCCGTGCTCTCCAGTTCTGAATGGCCCTACTAGATGAAACATCCTCTCACGATCCACCTTATCTAGTCCTTTCATCATTCGGTAGGTTTAAACGAAATTCGCACGCATTCTACTAAATTCCAGTGAGTACGAGCCCAACGCTGCCCAGCGTTCCTCATTTCTTCCCAGGAATCATCCTCGTCAATTTCCTCTAGACTCTTTCCAATGACAATACATTCTTTCTGAGATATGGGGCACAGAACTTTTGATAATACTCTATGTGCGGCGTGACTAGTGTGTTAGAAAGCGTCAGCACAATCTCCTTGTTTTTGTTTTTATTTTCCATTCCCCTAAAAATAAATGTTAACGTGGCATTTGCCTTCTTTACCACAGACTCAACCTGTGAAGTAACTTTCAGGAAGGCTTGCACAAGGACGCCTAGGTCCCTTTGCACCTCTGATGTTTGTATTTTCTCCGCATTTATATGATAGTTTGCACCATTCTTTCTTCTACCATAATGCATCATCGTACATTTCCAAACATTGTATTCCATCTGCCAGTTTTTACCCATTCTTCCAATTTGTCTAGGTCCTACTGCGATCGCATTGTCCCCTGAGCACAACGTACCCCTCCACCTAACTTCGTATCATCCGCAAACTCTGCCACAAAGCCATCAATTCCACTATTTAAATCACTGACAAACAATGTGAAAATTAGTGCTCCCAAGACTGCCCCCTGAGAAACACTACTAGTCTCGGACAGCCAACCAGAATGGCCTACTTTATTCCCACTCTCTGCCTCCTGCCTGACAGGGATGCCTCCATCTATGCCAGTATCTTTCCAATAACACCATCGGATTTTATCTTGTTAAGCAGCCTCATCTGAGGCACTTTATCAAATGCCTTCTGAAAATCCAAGTAAATGACATCTACTGCCTCTCTGTTGTACATTCTTCTTGTTACTTCCTCATAAAATTCCAACACCTTTGTCAGGCAAGATTTTCCTTCACAGAATTTTCCGTCCATGGACTCACTTTACGCTGCACGCTGTCGGAGCAGTGCTGCCAGGATAATCAAGGACACGACCCACCCAGTCAACAGACTTTTCGTCCCTCTTCCCTCCAGGAGAAGGCTCAGGAGCTTGAAGACTCGTATGACCAGATTTGGGAACAACTTCTTTCCAACTGTGATAAGACTGCTGAACGGATCCTGACCCGGATATGGGCCGTACCCTCCAAATATCCGGACCTGCCTGTCGTTTTTTTTTGCGCTACCTTACTTTCCATTTTTCTATTTTCTATTTATGATTTATAATTTAAATTTTTAATATTTACTAATTTTAACTATTTTTAATATTTAATATGTGTAATCCAGGGAGTGTCAAGCGCAGAATCAAATATCGCTGTGATGATTGTACGTTCTAGTACCAATTGTTTGGCGACATTAAAGTATAAGGTATAAAGTATAAAGAAACTATGCTGACTTTGACTTATTTTATCATTATTCTCCAAGTACCGCGAAACCTCATCCCTAATGATGGACTCTAACACTTCCCCAACGACCGAGATTAGGTTGACTGGCCTATAATTTCCTCAGTTTTGTCTTCCTCCTTTCTTAAAGAGTGTAGTGACATTTTTAATTTTCCAGTTCTCCGGCTCCATACCAGAATCAAGTGATTCTTGAAAGAACATAACCAATGCATCCGTTGTCTCTTGAACAATCTCTTTCTGCTATATAGTCCATCTGGTCCAGGTGAGTTAAGAACCTTAGAACCTTTCAGTTTGCCTAACACGTTATATCACTAACAGTAATGGCAATCACTCCTGCTCCCTGACACTCACGGTACTCTGGCATACAGCCAGTAAACTCCTCAGTAAAGATTGAAGCAAAGTACTTAATAGGTTCATCTGCCACTTCCTTGGTCCCCATTGTTACCTCACCAGCATCACCTTCCAGTGGTCCAGTATCAACTCTCAATTCCCTTTTAATCTTGATATAACTGAAAATACTTTTAGTATCCTGCTTTATATTATCGGCCAGTTTGCCCTCATATTTCTTCTTTTCTCTTCTTACAGCCTTCTTCTTTTGGATTTTAAAATGTTCCCAATCATCCAAATTCCCAATAATTTTTCCTTGGCTTTTTTGCAATCCTTAACTTTCTTTGTCAGTCGCGGTTGCCTAGCGTGCCTTTTATAACTTCTTCTGTTGGTCATATCTATCCTACGTTTTGTGAGCTATTCCCACAAATGTCAGTGTCCTCTGTTCTGCGGCGTCCCACCCAGTATCGCCCTCCAATCGACCTCCTCTGTGATTCAGTTTATTCTTCACGATACTGATAAAAGTTACGTATGTCTCTCCCTCTGAAAACTGCAGTATGAATTCAATCATATTATGATCACTGCCTGCTAAGGGTTCCATTACGTTAAGCGGACTAATGACATCTGGGTTTATTACACAATATCCACTCTATGATAGCCTTTCCCCTGCTGGGCTCGAGCATAACCTGCTGTAAAAAGCCATTTCATAGGAATTTAACAAATTCCCAATCCTGAAATCTGACTCCATCCTCATTTTACCATTCCCTTTGGGTATTTACAATTACAGTTTTGGCATTACTGTTATTACATGATCTTTCCTGATCTCTATGCCATCTCAGCCCCACATCCTGGCTACTATTTGGAGGCATATATATGGTTCCCATAATAGTTTTCTTCTTACCCTTGCAGTTTCTTCAATCCACCCACAAAGATTCGTCATTTTCTGACCCGGTGTCACCTCTTTCGAAAGATTATCAATACAGCCATGCCACCACCAATGCTTTCTGTACATGTCCTTTCGATTCCAGGTATATCCTTTAATGTTATGACCTTCTTTCAGCCACGGCCAGTGATGCCCACATTGTCAAATCGAACAATCTCTAATCGTGCTACGCGTTTTTCCATATTATTCCAAAAGCGACATGGATTTAAATACCTTCAGTCCTGCATGTTCCTCTCTTATGAATTTGCCGCTGGGATACAATTTAAATCTTTGCTCTGTCTGCAGTTGTACGCCGTCATGCTTGTCCTTCCTTACTTTCATATTACATGTTACATCATCTTCTTGTAAACCCGCTGGCTCATTCTCACCTCTATCATACTTGTTCCCCTGCCCCGAGATATTAGTTTAAAGCACTCCAAACAGGTCTAGCAAACCTGCCTGCAAGGATATTTCTCCCCCGTCGGATCAACTGCTACCAGCCCCTTTTGTAAAGACCACACCTAACCCAGAAGGGGCCCTAATAATGCAGAAATCTGAATCGCTGTTCCCTGCTCCAGTTCCTCAGCCATGTATTTATCCACCACCTCATTCTATTCTTAACCTGAACGTCGCGACGCAAAGACAGCAATCCCGAGATTACTACCATTGAGCTCCTGCTTCTCCGCTTCTACCTTAACTCCCTGTAGTCGGTATTCAGGACCTCCTCCCTTATTTTTACCTATGTTGTTGGTAACAATATATACCACGACTGCTGGTTGCTCACCGTCCATTTCAGGGCATTGTGAATGCGTTGTGAAACATCGCAGACCCTGGCACCTTGGAGGGAAACTACCATCCGTGTTTCTTCTTTGTGTCCACAGATTCGCTTATCTGTCCCCCTACGATTCGGTTCCCCTGCTACTGCTGTCATCCTCTTCAGTTCCCTGCTCTTCCGAGCCACAGCACCAGACTCAAGTGCCAGAGGCGCGGCCACTGTTCCTTCACCCAGGTAGGTCGCCCACCAGTGGTAGTCAAGATGGAGGAATTATTGCTGCTGTGCGGTTATAGGGATACTATCAAACATCGGACGTTCACACTTCCCTCTCCTGACAGTCACCCATTAATCTGTCTCCTGTAGCCTTGGGCTGACTACGTAGCTGCAGCTCCTATCTATCACCACTGCGCTTACCGTAACAAGACGAAGGTTACCGATTTGAAGCTCCAATTCCCCAAGATGATGTCAAAGGGGCTGCTTCTTTGTGCACCTGGTGAAGACGTGGTCATCGTAGATGCTGCAGGTCTCTTAGAAATCCGAAATTTCGCACCCAGAGCAGAATACTGGCCTCTGCCCCTGCAGACCTAACCACTATTCCCTCCAGAGTTAGTTACTTCAAAAAATAAAGACATAATAAATGATCTTACCGACTTAACTTCCCTCCTCCTGTCCTCGCCAAAGCGTTGTGATCCAACGTCTTACTACTCTGACTGAGACTACTCCATAGACGACCGCTCCACTAAGCGGTACTGTTCTCTAACGAGACTGGATTTTTAAATGTCTTCACCGGACCTTCGTGAGAATACTTCTGTTCCGTCTGTGCAGTACTCCAATCAGAGTTTTCATCAAAAAAAAGCCCGGTTTTTAAACTCTTCACCAGACCTGTGGGAGAACCACTGTGTTGCGTCTGCGCAGTGCTATAATGGAAGATTCCCTTCGAAAAACTTCCTGCTTGTTAAAGCTGTTCACCGGACCTGTGCGGGAACGCTTCTGTTGCGCTTATGCAGTACTGCAAGCGAAGACTCTCGTTGAACACCGGACAAGCGCGGAAACACTTCTGAATAGTACTGAACAAGAACACTCCCTTCGGCCCATAATGTTGTGCCGAATCCTCTAAAAACCAAACCGAAATAAATAAATCGGATCACTCCTACCACCACAATGTTCATATCCCTCCCTTTCCCTTATATTCACATGCCAATGAACACTTCAAAGCCTTTTAAAGTGTTTGCTTATACCACCATACCAGGCAGCAGATTCCAGGTATCAACCACTCTCCGAATTAAAAAAAAAAAAATACTTTTCCACATCTCCGCGGAAATCTGCAGACGCTGGAATTTCAAGCAATATACATAAAGTTGCTGATGAACGCAGCAGTCCAGGCAGCATCTTTAGGAAGAGGTATCGTCGACGTTTTGGGCTGAGACCCTTCGTCAGGACTAACAGAAAGAAGAGCAATTAAGATTCCCAGCAGCTAGATATGCTGCCTGGCCTGCTGCGTTCACCAGCAACGTTTATGTGTGCCCCTTTCACATCCCGTTTGAACCTACCCACTCTGACTTTCAATTCACGTCCACCCGTATTAAACATATCTACCGTGGGGTAATAATATACACCTTGTCTATACTACCTAGTATATAAACAACTCCTAGTCTTAGAAACATCTGCCATGTCCCTCCTCCACCTCTGCCGCCCAAGGGAAAACAGCACAAGTTTCTCCAGATTCTCATTTTAATACATACCCTCCGATGAGGCAGCATACACTTCTGCACCCTTTTCAAAGCATTACAATCCTTCCTATATTCGGGCTACCTGAAGTATAATCAATACTCCAGATATGGTCTCACAAGAGTACTATGATTTTGGAACATAACCGCTTTACTTTTTAACTCAATTCTCCGACTCATAAAAGTAAATATTTCATAAGCCTTCTTAACCACCTCATGGACCTGTATTGCCACTTTCAAAGAGCTGTGAATTTGGACCCCAAGACTTCTCTGCTCATTAACACTGTCAAGGTTCTTGCCCTTAACAGTTTACTGTCTTCATGCATTTGAATTGCCAAGGAGCAACCCCTCATATCTGTCTGTGTTAAACTCGATCTGTCATTTCTCTACCCCAATCGACAATCTTGGTATCACGTGCAAATACCTAAGATTAGTGCTAGTTTGAGAACGGCATCCATCTCCAGATTTGAATCATTGGATTGAAAGGCAGAAGCTTTATTTTTTCGTTTAATTTTTTTCCGCTTCCTTTAGAGTCAGTATGCAGCCTGAAACTCCTGCTCTTCACAGACATCAACGAAACAAGAGACTCTATGGAGCAGTGACAGAGCATCGAAGCTCCGAAGCTACACTCCCCAACCCTTCGCCAGCAGCAAAAGCTTCAGCCCACCCCCACCCCAACCTGCGCCAGCAGATGCAACGACTCCACCACACACCCCAACTCCGCACCATGCAGGCATCAGGAAAAGCCCCCAGTATCTGCCGATTCAACGGATTATGCAAGACATGGGAAAAATACATCAAATGATCAAACACATCGTAATTAGGTTTCTGAAAGGTCCTGGAAAGCATTAACACTACTTCGTTTTTCGTCCTTTGCACTACTTGGAGGTGTTGTGGATAGTGTGGAGGGCTGTCAGAGGTTACAGCGGGACATTGATAGGATGCAAAACTGGGCAGAGAAGTGGAAGATGGAGTTCAACCCAGATAAATGTACAGTGGTTCATTCTGGTAGGTCAAATATGATGGCAGCGTATAGCATTAATGGTAAGTCTCTTGGCAGTATGGACGATCAGAGGGATCTTGGGGTCCGAGTCCATAGGACGCTCAAATCAGCTGCAAAGTTTGACTCTGCGGTTAACAAGGCATACGATGTATTGACCTTCATTAATCGTAGAATTGAATTTCGGAGCCGAGAGATAATGTGTGCAGCTATATCGGACCCTGGTAAGACCCCACTTGGAGTGCTGTGCTCAGTTCTGGTCGCCTTACTACAGGAAGGATGTGGCGCCATAGAAAGGGTTCAGAGGAGATTTACAAGGATGTTGCCTGGATTGGGGAGCATTCCTTATAAAAACAGCTTGAGTGAACTCGGCATTTTCTCCTTGGAGCGACGGAGGATGAGAGGTGTCCTGATAGAGAAGTAAAAGATGATGAGGACATTAATCGTGTGGATAGTCAGAGGCTTTTCCCAGGGCTGAAATGGTTGCCACAAGATGACATAGGTTTAAGCTGCTGGGGAGTAGGTTCAAAGGAGATGTCAGGGGTAAGGCTTTTACTCAGAGTGGTGAGTGTGTGTAATGGGCTGCCGGCAACGGTGGTGGAGACAGTTACGACAGGGTCTTTTAAGAGACTTTTGGATAGGTACATGGAGCTTAGAAAAATAGAGGGCTATGGGTAAGCCTAGTAATTTCTAAGGTATGGATATGTTCGGCACAACTTTGAGGGGCGAAGGGCCTCCATTGTGCTATCGGTATTCTACGTTCTATGTTCTAATTACACTATTTGTTTATCCTTGCGACACATTGTAAATTTTATGGCTTATACTGTGCTGCTTCCGCCAAGCAATAATCTCGCAACGTACTGTATGTAATCGATAATAAAAATGGAATCAGAATCAGAATCGGCTTAAATATCGCTGACATATGTCGTGAAATTTGATGTTTCTTCTGCTGCATCACAGTGTAAAGCATATCAAAAACGATACTACAACAAAATATAAATACATACATACAAGATGTTTTACAAATGCATCTATATCTATCTATCTCTCTGTCTGTCATTCTTCCGTCTATCTATCGGTTTATCTCTTGTAGTATGGATGGAAGCAAGAAGCAGTGCAGTGTTAGATGGAGGGGTAAGTTCGGATCTTTAAAGTAAATAGGATTGGTAAGTAAATATTTCCTAGGCAGATAGGATGTGTTCCTTCAGCAGCTGATATATAGAATGTTCCAACAGTAAACTCGGTAAAATATACCAATTGCGCGATATCTTAAGTTCTTGCAATGTTTCTGGTCACCAAAGTCCTGCAAAGCTGTGGTTGCACAGTAGGGATTACAGAAGAGATTTGATGATACAACGTATCTTCTTTGTATTCGAGGGTTACCAACATAGACTAGAGACAGAAAGTGATAATAATAAATTTCCTTCCGCGAAAGAAAGGAAAAAAAAAAAGAACAGATTTCATGTTTTCAGATGAAGGGAAACGAGTGCTTTCTTCGGGCAGATATTAGTATTGATGTAGTTGTTTACTTACCGACCCGGTATCTATCTATTTATGAAACGGGAATGGTGCCGGAGGATTGGCGTATTGCTCATGTGGTTCCATTGTTAAAGAAGAGTTGTAAGAGTAAACCTGGCAATTATCGGCCTGTGAGTTTGACGTCAGTGGTGGGTAAATTGATGGAAAGCATTCTAGAGATGGTATATATAATTTTCTTGATAGACAGGGTCTGATTAGGAACAGACAACATGAATTTGTGCATAGAAGGTCATGTTTAACAAATCTTATTGAATTTTTTGATGAGGTCACTAAGAAAGTTGCCGAGGGTAAAGCAGTGGATGTTGTCTATGTGGACTTCAGTAAGGCCTTTGACAAGGTTCCACAAGGAAGGTTAGATAGGAAGGTTCAATCGTTAGGCATTAATATGGAAGTATTAAAATGGATTCAGCAGTGGATAGATGGGAGACGCCAGAAAACAGTGGTGGATAACTGTGTGCCAGATTGGAGGCCGGTGTGTAGCAGTGTGCCTCAAGGATCTGTACTGGGTCCAATGTTGTTTGTAATATATATTAATGATCTGGATGATGGGGTGGTAAATTGGATTAGTAAGTATGCAGATGATACTAAGATAGGTGGTGTTGTGGATGATGAGGTACGTTTTCAAAACTTGCAGAGAGATTTACGACAGTTAGAAGAGTGGGCTGAAAGATGGCAGATGGAGTTTAATGCTGAAAAATGTGAGGTGCTACATTTTGGTAGAACTAATCAAAATAGGACATACATGGTAAATGGTAGGGCATTAAAAAATGCTTTAGAACAGAGGGATCTAAGAATAATGGTGCATAGGTCCCTGAAGATGGAATCTCATGTGGAAAAGGTGGTGAAGAAAGCTTTTGGTTTGCTGGCCTATTAATCAGAGCATTGAGTATAGGAGTTGGGATGTAATGTTGAATTTGTATAAGGCATTGGTAAGGTCAAATCTGGAGTATTGCGTACAGTTCTGGTCACCGAATTATAGGAAAGATGTCAATAAAATTGAGATTGCACAAAGGAGGTTTAATAAAATGTTGCCTGGGTTTCATCTCCTAAGTTACAGAGAAAGGTTGAACGAGTTAGGTCTTTATTCTTTGGAGCGTAGAAGGTTGAGGGGAGACTTGATAGAGGTGTTTAAAATTATGAGGGGGATTGATAGAGTTGACGTGGTTAGACTTTTTCCATTGAGAGTGGGGAAGATTCAAACAAGAGAGCATGGGTTGAGAATTAGAGGACAAAAGTTTAGGGGTAACATGAGGGGCAACTTCTTTACTCAGAGAGTGGAGTTGTGTGGAATGAGCTTCCAGCGGAAGAGGTTGATGCAGGTCCTATGTTGTCGTTTAAAGTTCAATTGGATAGATATATGGACAGGAAAGGAATGGAGGGTTATGGGCTGAGTGCAGGTCGGTGGAAATAGGATAGGGTAACAGTTCGGCACGGACTAGAAGGGCCGAGATGGTCTGTTTCCGTGGTGTAATTGTTATATGGTTATATCGTTATATCGTTATATGATACAAACCATTTTATTGAAATCGCCTATATTTTTATTTCATTTTATAATTCAAGTCTATTAAAATTTTATCCATAATGTAAGCTGAAAAAAATTCTATCTTGTCCAGACATGCCTGGCCATATTTAAACGGGCCAGGTGCTGCAAACAGGACAGGTTTTAGAAAGGCTATACATTTCCGTGAAGGATTTTGATATTTCAGAGAGATGTTTCCTATAATAACTGATGCCAGAGTTAAGGAAGTAATTTTTGTTCGTCCAGAAATTCAACGGGTCATCAATGACAGGCAATTCGCAGACTACATATGTCACGCAAGAATTTAGAGACCAGAGAAAATCGCATAAAAATTTATGAACGCTGTTGAAAATTTTCTTGTCAAATACAGACCACCAATATACGTGCAGCAGATTAACACTATACTCCAACTGTACAAAACCATGAAATGCAACATCTCATTAAAGATGCATTTTCTGCATTCCCATTTAAACTCTTGCCCTGCAGATTTTGGCACTTTCAGTGATGAGCATGGCGAAAGGTTTCAGCTGGACGTTGTGGTCATGGAAAAATTGATTAGAGGAACTGGAATCCATCAATGCTGGCTGATAATTGTACATTTAAGGAGGAAGCCTCAGACACTGAGTACGAACGAAAATCATTAATAAAACGATATTAGCTTAGTTAAACTATTTCAAGGCATCAGCACCATTATGCAATTAAACGCATTATATTCAAGAAAAGTTAACTTCTTATTTCTCCAAATTTTTACGTGATATATGTACTCTGGAATTATATGTGTGTTCAGATTCCAGCGGTATATGATAACCAAAACAAAAAGGTTTTAGAGGAAGGTCCAGTTTCGAAAAAACTTATTGCCCAGGTCTGTATATCCGTCTGTCTATATGCCTGTCTGTAAGACCGACGTCTGCCCGCCCATCCGTCTGTCCGACCTTCCGTCAGTCCGTCCCTCTGCCGGTCCTTTCGTCCTGCCCGTTCGACTGTCTGTCTGTCTTTCTGCCTGCCTCTCCATTTGTTTATTTAGCTATTCCTGAGCTGTAATATCCGCGCTCTAACCGATATTCTACCGTGGCAGCGAAGTAGTCTCACAGGTAGAAAGATAGACTTTCATTATCTAATATGATGCTGGGCAGGAAACTTCAGCACCGTTATGAGTCTGTGAAATGCTACGGAAGCATCTTCGTCCTACGACGTTAACGCTGTTGCTCATCTACTGAAATGGTTGTCCACATCTCAATGTTATCTAGTATATGTTACTGTTTTACCGTTGGGATTCACACTTGAGCCCTGATTTTTGGAGAGACGCAGCCTGCGTTCAGATGTGCCTTGCCCTTCAAAACCAGTTTGGTGAGGAATTGGTGAACGCAGCAGGCCAGGCAGCATCTCTAGGAAGAGGGACAGTCGACGTTTCGGGCAGAGACCCACCGTGTAGTTGCTTGGAATTCCAGCATCTGCAGATTTGCTCGTGTTTGCGTTGGTGAGCAATTACTAGGTTGAGCAATACGCCTGTCTTCGATGCAGAATACCTAACTGCGTAACTCGCAGGGAACAAATACCGAGGAGACGCACTGGAAATAGTACTTTTTTTTTAATTCCAGGATGATGCTTACCATAGCACTTCCGTTTGTGATTAGGTACTTTCGAATCCAATTTTTCACTCATCATTCACCTAATAACGTGGTGACTGAGAGCGCATGACAAATGACAGCACTGCAAGTGATTACGTGGAGACGCAGATCAGGGAACATGAAAAGTTACCCTAAATCCTCAGTGCTAATGCTATACTTTCAAGGTTAGCTCTGTTTAGAAAGGTTAGAAAGACCCAAGGGTATTTCTGATATTTAACGAAGCAGAGCAATGACAATGAAACTGTTAATTTATTTTTACACCATATCTGCTAAGCATGGGAGGCACTTTGCTAAATGGGCTTATTCTATGATTCAGCGTGGTCTGTATCAGGTAATACTAGCACAAACAGTAAAATAGTATTGGCTGTAGCTAAGTGTCCTTGAACGTACTGTCATCATGGTCATCATTCCCATTATAATTGTGGTGATGCAAATCGGTATCTTCCGGATCAGGTAGACCATTAGAATGAAACACTAAAAAGAGATGGTGGTAAAATTAGATTGCTCAAATTTTGAGTCAGTTTTCCATTCAAAACCACTGTAGCTGGTATTGCCCAGCATCGAGCTCTCTGCGCCTCACTACCCACAGCTGACGTTACATTGATCTTTCTAAAAATCTTCGACAATTTTTTTTTATTTCCCGAAAATCTAGCTTTTACAAATATCAGATTCACTGACGCCCGTTTAGGTACCTTTTTCACATCATTTTAAATGCAATAGTACACTGACGCAAATGACAAATTGCGATTGACATTGGGATGTTGTGAATCAAAGTTAGACTGTACTCAAATATACGTCCAATAAGGGAACTAAGCTATAGCCAACACATGTTATGCTCCTTGTTCAAAAAAAAAATATTTCACTAAATTAACTACTAAGTAGCCATCCCGATTGCGGACCACAAATTTATCTGGAATTCTGGAACAGCTTCATAAAATACAATATTACGTTGTTTGTTCGAAAATACGCTAAGGTTTGCTAGTCATTTACAGAGCCGCCCGTTCAACATGAATAGATATTTCACTCCATTCTTCAGTTCTTCCCTGAATTTTCTTTGTGTCAGTCCGTAGATGCACGTGTTGGTACAGATGCTGAGAAATCTGAACATAAACCCAAATTGCTGCAGAATATATATCGGGGTACTCAAAGACCTGTCTATATAAAAATAATTTTCCGCTTGCCAGTTTAGAGAGTGTACGATGTAGGGCATCCACAGTAAGATGAAGTTGGCTGAGAGAGCGAAGAGCCATATCATTGATTTCCGTCGGCTTTCCACTTCTGGATCTTTTTGGTTCTCGGTATTGTTCCGCAGACCCCGACGGACTCTGTTTGACGCCATAATATGCCTGATGGTTAGAGCATTGAACAATAGAATACAACATATTGGCAATAACGGTGTTGAGACACTGTCAAAAATTTCGTATATTTTCCACACCGATGCTGTAAAGTATTCGACTGTTTGGATGCATCGCCATGGAACGTTGTTGATTATAACGTAGGGCTCCACTGTGAAGTAAAATGGAACACACCTCACACAGCTTACCGCACCTACAGTCGCTATTACCACAGTCGCTACTCTCTCGGTGCAGTACTGTTTCCGCAGCTTTTGACAGCAGATGGCGATACCACGGTCAGAAGTGAAAGCCACCGTAAACCAAACAGAACAATCCATTGCCACCATCCTGAGGACGTGTATTACAGCGCATATCGGAGTGATAAGCAGGAAATGAGCAAAGACATATAAGTTATTTATCTGTTCCACTATAATAGAAACGATGACCACCATCAGATCCGCAGCCGCCATGGCCACCAGGTAATGCGTCACGCAATTAGAGAGACCGCATTTTCCACGAGACAGGATCAAAATCGCCGTTAAATTAACTGAAGGTATGAAACATAAAAAAAAATCACAACTTGCCCATATTTC
This sequence comes from Mobula birostris, assembly GCF_030028105.1. NCBI lineage: Eukaryota > Metazoa > Chordata > Chondrichthyes > Myliobatiformes > Myliobatidae > Mobula > Mobula birostris. The sequence goes on along the minus strand of NC_092398.1, from coordinate 16,861,045 downwards.
ACGCTTAAATGTCATCTGCATAATTAAAGTTAATGCGCTGTAGTTGTTGAAACCCGTCAGCCATAGACAAATCCCGCCTGTAGTTTACTTAATTCATTGTGAAACACCTGATATATCAGCACTCCTGAGTTGAAAGACCGAATTTTAAAGTGAGCAGTGAACGAACTGCAGCAATCTTCTGCTTAAATTAAATATATTTGAAGTCTTAACGGTTATACTGTTCACTTGCGATTCCTGTCTTGAGGAGAGAAATTTGGAGACGAGCGAAAAGGTTGTGTACATGCTGTCATGGATTCTAGGGCAGCGCTTCACTGTTCACAGTTGGAAGCTTGGTAGCAGCTCACTTACCACTTTGTTATCGTGGCGCATGTGAAACATTAAACATTGGGGACGTGAGGTCCTAGATGGGCACAGAATAATGCTGGTTCACATGGTGTGAGCAGAATTATCTGCAGCTTAATGTGAAAAAGACTAAGGAGCTGGTGGTAGACCTGAGGAGAGCTAAGGTACCGGTAACCCCTGTTTCCATCCAGGGGTCAGTGTGAACACGGTGGAGGATTACAAATACCTGGGGTTACGAATTGACAATAAACTGGACTGGTCAAAGAACACTGAGGCTTTCTACAAGAAGGGTCAGAGCCGTCTCTATTTCCTGAGGAGACTGAGGTCCTTCAACATCTGCCGGACGATGCTGAGGATGTTCTACGAGGCTGTGGTGGCCAGTGCGATCATGTTTGCTGTTGTGTTCCGGGGCAGCAGCCTGAGGGTAGCAAACACCAACAGAATCAACAAACTCATTCGTAAGGCCAGTGATGTTGTGGGAATGGAACTAGACTCTCTGACGGTGGTGTCTGAAAAGAGGATGCTGTCTAAGTTGCATGCCATCTTGGACATTGTTTCCCATCCACTACATAATGTACTGGGTGGGCACAGGAGTACATTCGGCCAGAGACTCATTCCACCGAGATGCAACACAGAGCGTCATAGGAAGTCATTCCTGCCTGTGGCCATCAAACTTTACAACTCCTCCCTTGGAGGGTCAGGCACCCTGAACCAATGGGCTGGTCGTGGACTTATTTCCTGGCATAATTTACATATTACTATATAACTATTTATGGTTTTATTACTATTTATTATTTCTGGTGCAACTGTAACGAAAACCAATTTTCCCCGGGATCAATAAAGTATGACTATGACTATGCGTGGCTGGTGCTCAATATAACTCTTCCAGTGAAATCTCCATCACAAAAAAAACCTGCTCATTCAAAATCTACAACAAATTGAAAGCAATGATGAATAAATGGCCTCAAACTTAGAGGTAACTCGTTTCTGAATGAAGATACACGGGAAAAACATTGTTCTGACCATTTCTACAAGACGGCATTGTGACAGTCTTAGCGCAAAGGTGTAGTGAAGAAACTGAAGAAGGGAACTTTTAAGGACAAAGTTATTTCCAGCAGATGAAATCAAAGATTATTTTAATTTTATTTATTTAATTTATTTGTAAATATAGCTTAGAATTGGCTCTTCCGGCTATTCGAACCGCACCTCCCAGCAACCCCCGATTTAACTCTAGCCAATCACAGGACAATTTACATCAACGAACTAACCTCTTAACAAGTATGTCTTTCGAATGTGACAGAGAACCGGAGTACCTCGAAGAATCTGTGGAGGCCACGGGGAGTACATACAAACACATCACACTTGGAATGGAACTGCAATCTCCAGACCGCCCGAGGTGTAACAGCATTGCGCTAAACGCGAAGGTACCGTGGCGTCCGAGATAAGTATCGATTAAGTAGCAATAATTTATTACATATTCTGACTCTCATGATCTTGATCATCTATGAAATACCGAACATCTCCAGGCCAATACTTCAAAGGACTACCAGACAGTATTTCTGACGGGATCATATAAGTATCCAACTTAAAAGCAGGAGAGAACATTCGAAACGGTGTGCTATTAGAATGGAACAGGAGACCGGGTGCTGAGTTCAAGGAATATTACACTTTTTTTCTGAAAATACGGTTAATTCTACAGTAATTTTCTTATATCTAAGCGCCGCACACGCCATCACCACTTTACTTTTGAACAGTATATTAATATATTAAAATAGAAGCATTCTGCATTTTTACCTTCAGAAGAGCTTATTTGGTTCCTACCAGAGTACTTAGCAGACGAGCTGGAAATTTCATCGAAATCATTTGCATTTAGAACAGGGAGAAATTTCATGAGGCAATCAATAATCAGCTAAGTGGTTTGTTCATATAGGTTTGATGTATTTGTGTTACAGATGAACGCAGATTAGATCGAAAAACAGGCATAGCAGGGTGGGACACACCAAATTGAACTTACAGCTGGAAACATGGGTTTAAAATAGATTTGGCGAAAAACAAAGCGGAAAGAGAATGACTTTGATACAGAGCCCCAAGGGGATCTTAGACCCGTTGGTAAGTAGGATTAGCTAACTGGCTTGAAATTGTGGATTCAATATATAGACAATCTAACGCCTTTGGAGGGAATATCAACACGTGCAGGATTGCTCCCTTTGTTGTGAAAAAAAAGTTTATTTAAATTGATACGTTGTAAGCATCAGACAATCACGCAGTTATATATTTTAATATTGAACTCTACGGTAACAATATACGTGTTACCAGTACCATTGCAACAGCTAAAGGGATTTAAAGAAATAATAGCCAGATCGATTTCTTACCAGGAATACCAACAGTTGCAAGGACAGGATAGTAGATGCTGGCTATGTAAAATATTGTCGGATATCCCATTGCCCGTCCGCGGCAGCGATTATGTGAACTCAAATTTCCAACTGTTCAGTAAGTTGGGCATTGCTTCAACAACCTTTTATACTACAGAGCGAGGGACTGAACTAATTAGTCCTCAGTCGCATCAATTACAATCCATTGAACAAATACATCCTTTGAAGTATTTTTACTCGATTTGTCATTGTGAAACTCAATTTGCACCTCGAGGGGCATTGCATCATTGTTTGCTCAGACTCTAAAACTATGTATTGCAAGTTGTATGGTTGTGACAACATATATCAGATTATGCGGACACGCAGTCCTATTTTATTGTCATTTACTAATGCATGCATTACAAAATGATACAATATTCCTCCGGTGTAATATCACAGAAACACAGGACAGATCAAGACTGAAAAAATAACAAAAAACACGTAATCATAAAATATAGTTACAACAGTGCAACAATACCATAACCTGATGAAGAACAGGCCATGGTACAGTAAAAAAGTTCAAAGTCTCTCGAATGTCCCTCATCTCACGCAGACGGGAGAAGGAAGAAAACTCTCTCTGCCATGCTCGACCACAGACCGACTCTGAGTCGTCTGAAAACTTCGAGCTCCGATCAGCCCTCCGACACCAAGTACCGAGCACCATCTCTGTCGAACGCTTCGACCTCAGCCTCGGTCGCCAGCAGCAGGCAAAGCCGGGGGTTTTGGGGCCTTCCCTCCGGAGATTCTCGATCGCACAGTAAGAACGGCAGCGAACAGGCATTTCAGAGATTTCTCCAGATATTCCTTTGTGCTTTCGCGTCTGTCTCTATCAAATCAGAATTGTTCACGGTCCCTATTTAACAGATACGATATCATTGCACCGGAGAGCTACGCGCGCTGCCATCTTCTCCTTCCCACCGTGGGAGTGGGTAATTTCATTTTTTCCCTCGGGGTCAATATTATTCAGCATATTACCGTTCACTTCAAATAATTAGCATTTATTAGATACTACTAGGCATGTCAACTCACAAAATAAGGCAATGAAACTTAACTTTGGCATAAAATGGCGTTGCGGCAGAGGAAGATGTATACAACCGTCTTGTCTTTTGTGGTCTTAATTCTCAGAATCAGAATCAGGTTCTGGTTTTTTATCACCGTCATGTGACGTGAAAACTGCTAGCTTAGCAGCAGCAGTTCACTGCAGTGCGTAATGTAGAAGAGAACAAATAATAATTAAAATAATAATAATAAATAAGTAAACAAAGCAACTACAGTACACGTATATTATTAGATTTAAACATGCAAACAACAAAAATACAGTATATTAAAAAACTTGAAGTAGTGTCCAAGGGTTCAATGTCCATTTAGGAATCGGATGACAGAGGGGAAGAAGCTGTTCCTGAATCGCTGAGTTTGTGCCTTCAGGCTTCTGTACCTCCTACCCGATGGTAACAGTGAGAAATGTGCATGCCCTGGGTGAGGGAGAAACTTCACAATTGACGCTGCTTTTCTGAGACACCGCTCCCTGAAGATATCTTGGACACTTTGTAAACTAGTACCCAAGATAGAGCTGACCAGATTCCCAACGCTCTGCAGCTTCTTTCGGTACTGTGGCAGGGTCTAAATAAGATCACTGGGCGCAAAGAAAAGGCTGGGAATATCAATAACTGTGGCGCTTATCTTCCTGACGAACTTAACGTATTCTAGAAGACGAGCGTCCCGCTCCCTCCGGATGAATCGGACCTGGTGGCATCGAGATTCATCGTCACCAAGGAGGACGTTAGACGGGCCTTCCTGGAGGTGAATTCAAGGAAGACGACGCGCCCAGATGGCGTCCCGGGAAGGGTTCTCCGGGCCTGTGCAAGAGAGCTAGCTGAAGTGATTGCTGACATATTCAATTGCTTCTTGCTTCAGTCAAAGATACCCTCGTGTTTTAAGAAGGCAACTATAATCCCGATGCCGAAGAAGAGCAAGATGGCATGCCTGAATGACTATCGACCTGTGGCTCTGGCATCAATGGCTATGAAGTGCTTCGAGAGATTGGTTATGGCACACATCAACCACAGCCTACCGGTCAACCTCGACGCTTTGCAATTCGCCTACCGTAGCAACAGGTCAATGGCAGATGCCATCTCTCTGGCCCTACATTCCTCCTTAGAACACCTGGAGAATAAAGACGCATACATAAGGCTCCTTTTCATTGACTGCAGCTCTGCCTTTAATACCATCATTCCAAATAAACTGATTCCTAAGCTCCGGAACCTGGGCCTTAGCACTCAGATCTGCAGCTGGATCTACAGCTTCCTCACAGGCAGGACCCAGGCTGTAAAAAATAGGGGACAAGCTCTCCTGTACAATCACTCTGAGCACCGGTGCCCCATAAGGATGCGTACTCAGTACTCAGCCCCCTCTGTACTCACTGTACACCCATGATTGTGTAGCCAAGTTTCCATCCAATTCAATATATAAGTTTGCTGATGACACAACAATTGTAGGTCGTATCTCGTGTAATGATGAGTTTGAGTACAGAGAGGAAATTAAGAACCTGGTGGCATGGTGCGAAGACAATAACATATCCCTCAACGTCAGCAAGACGAAGGAATTGATTGTTGACTTCAGAAGGAGTAGCGGACCGCACGGCCCAATCTAAGTCGGTGGTGCGTAAGTGGAACAGGTCAAAAGCTTTAAGTTCCTCGGGGTCAATATCACAAATGACCTGACTTTGTCCAGCTAAGCAGAGTCCACTGCCAAGAAGACCCACTAGCGCCTTTACTTCCTGAGAAAACTAAAGAATTTCGGCCTGTCCCCTAAAACCCTCACTAATTTTTATAGATACACCGTAGAAAGCATTCTTCTAGGGTGCATCACAACCTAGTCTGGAAGTTGTCCTGTCCAAGACCGGAAGAAGCTAGAGAAGATCGTGAACACGGTGAAGCACATCACACAAACCAATCTTCCATCCTTGGACTCACTTTACACCGCACGCTGTCGGAGCAGTGCTGCCAGGATAATCAAGGACACGACCCACCCAGCCAACACACTTTTCGTCCCTCTTCCTTCTGGAAGAAGGCTCAGGAGCTTGAAGACTCGTACAGCCAGATTTGAGAACAGCTTCTTTCCAACTGTGATAAGACTGCAGAACGGATCCTGACTCGGATCTGGGCCGCACCCTCCAAATATCCGAACCTGCATCTCGTTTTTTATTTGCACTACCTTACTTTCCATTTCTCTATTTTCTATTTAAGATTCATAATTTAAAATTTTAATATTTACTATCTATTTGTAATTCAGGGAGCGGGAAGCGCAGAATCAAATATCACTATGATGATTGTACGTTCTAGTATCAATTGTTTGGCGACAATAAAGTATAAAGTATAAACTACAGAAGTATAAATTACTGTGCAGTACCTTCCCACCGCTCCCCATACCAGACAGTGATGCAGCCTGTCAGAATGCTCTCCACAGTACACCTATAGTTTTTGAGTATATTTGCTGACATGCCAAATCTCTTCAAACTCCTAATGAAGTATAGTCGCTGTCTTGCTTTCTTTATAACTACATCGATATGTGGGGACTAGGTTAGATCTTCAGACATTTTGACACTCAGGAACTTAAACTGCACACTCTCATCACTTCTGATCCTTCTGTGATGACTGGCATGTATTCCTTTATCTTATCGTTCCTGAAGTCCACAATCATCTCATTCATCTTAGTGACGTTGAGTGCCAGGTTATCACTGCGGCACCACTTCAATAGTTGGCATATCTCACTCCTGTACTCCCTCTCGTCACCACCTGAGATTCTACAAACAATGGTTGTAACGTCAGCAAAATTATAGATGGCATTTGAGCCGTGTCTAGCCACACAGTCATGTGTATATAGAGAGTACAGCAATGGGCTAAGCACACACCCCTGAGGCGCACCGGTGTTGATCGTCAGCGAGGAGGACATGTTATCATCAGTCCGCACAGATTGTGGTCTTCCGGTTAGGAAGTCGAGGATCCAAAGGCAGAGGAAGGTTTAGAGGCCCAGTTTCTGCAAATTCTCAATCCGGATTGTAGGGATGATGGTATTCAATGCTGAGCTATAGTCGATGAACAGCATCGTGATACGGGTATTTCTGTTGTCCAGGTGATCTAAAGGCGTGTGCAGAGCCATTGAGATAGCGTGTGCCGTTGACCTATTGTGGTGACAGGCAAATTGCAATGGGTCCAGGTCCTTGCTGAGGCAGGAGTTCGGTCTAGTCATGACGAACCTCTCAAAGTATTTGATCACTGTCGATGCGAGTGCTACCGGGTGATAGTTATTTACGCAGCTCTCCTTATTCTTCTTAGACACTGGTATAATTGTTGCCTTTTTGTAGGAAGTGGGAACTTCCGCCCGTAACAGTGAGAGGTTGAAAATATCCTTGAATACTCCCGCTAGTTGGTTGGCACGGGTTTTCAGAGCCTTATCAGGTACTCCATCTGATCCTTCCGCCTTGCGAGGGTTCACTCTCTTTAAAGACAGCCTAACATCGGCCTCTGAGACAGAGATCACAGGGTCAACAGGTGCAGCAGGGATCTTCACAGCAGTAGTTGTGTTCCCTCTTCCAAAGTGGGCATAGAAGTCGCTTAGTTCATCTGGTAGTGAAACATCAGTGCTCTTCATGTTATTGGGTTTCGCTTTGTAGGAAGTAATGTCTAGCAAACCCTGTCAGAGTTGCCTTGCATCCGATGTGTTTTATGATATTTTTTGCATGAATCACCTGGTCCAGGGACCCTGCTGTTTCAGGGAAGCTGTTTGCAACTCTAAGACAGGTGTTTGACGCTTGCTTGTGGATATCTAGACTGCTCAGCTCCTTGTCTTCATGGAGGGCGTGTTCTTCTGTTCGCTAACTTTTTCATCGGTCTTGGAAATTTCTGGATTTTACTCTCACTTAAGTTTCGTATTGTATACAAGGCTGTTATATATTCTAAAACTGGCGAGTGTTGTTTTTATTCTAAAACTGAAATCGTTATGTATGTATTTTAAATCCGAATCAGGCTTGTATTTACTCAAAAAATGTATCAGGCTTGAAATTATTCTAAACCTAGTTCACGTTTGTATTTATTCCGAAATTCGATCAAATTTATATACATATGTATAATAAATTTGTGTATTTGTAAATGCCATTACGCTTTTGAAACTACATAGTTCTGGTATTTTTCATTTATTGGTTTCTGTACTTTATGTGCGTTTGGAATGGCATTTCTTTTAAGCAAGCTGTTGTTGCTCATTTATCCTGTATTATGATATCCAGTCGCTTATTATGGATGTCTAATGTTTTTAATAAGTGATTGGTCGTAATATAATTTGTGGGATTCTAAATCTAAACCTGGATCAGGCATATATTTATGATAAGGTATGATTCATTTTATTTTAAATTGAAATTTTGATGAGAGATACTTTCCACTTGATTGTGCCTTTACAAGTAATCTGTTTGAGCCAATCTGCTTCAAGACCTTGTAATGTGTTAGATTGTTTCTAGTTTTACTTGGCATTTTGTGCATTTATCATCGTTGATTTGTTGGCCTTTTATTATGTATTTTTTGCTCATTTTTGGGTTAACCACCTGGTCCTGTATTGCCACAAAGAACCCTTCTGTGTCTCGGAAGAAGACTCCAACTCCGGGAACAGCGTTCGACGCTTCCATGTCGTCATCTACACTGCGCTGATCGTGGAGACATCTTCTATGCAGCCCCATAGTCTTCCTTTGGTTACCTTGTTCATCAATAGTGATAATCTCTTCATTTCTCTGTGTTTGGCTATCATTTAAGTATGTTGGTGTATGCTTCGTATTGGACTTTCATATGCTCGCGTGCAATGCTGAATCCTGTTTTCTTGGCGAACCTTAACCTGTTGAAGGATCACAGCTGAAAATGTCAACTGTTTACTCGCTTCCACAGTTGCCTACTGTTGTTCTGTGTTCCTCTAACATATTGTGTGTGTGTGTGTGTGTGTGTGTGTGTTGCTTGGATTTCAAGCACATGGATATTTTCTCGTGTTGGTGAATGTAGGGCAGTAGCCGTGGTCGTTATGTGATTTTATAAAGCCGTAGATAGTCTTCAAAATGTTATGATTCTCTAGTAGGTCAGATTGCAGGGAATACATGAAATGTACTGTACTGCATATAAAATTTACTTTATGATAATAGCAGTGGCAAGATTTTCCGTTTTGTTTTGCATATCGGGCTTCCTGACACGGTGCGCTCACGAAGTACTGGACCCAGGTGCAAGGAACGGCAGGGTCCTCAGGAAGGGACGGAAGCCAAAGGGTAAACTTTGGAATGCCAACTGAGCCTCGGGAGAGCAAGATAATTCGTTCTTTCCGACGCAATGACCCAAGTGAGGCACCGATGAGAGTCCACTTTAAATAATCAGAGAGTGTGGGAAACATGCGCCAGTCAGAAAGATTAAAAGATTAATTTAGTAAGATTAAAGAAAAAGCACAAAAGCTTAACAATTCCTCTTAGGATAGCCATATGTAAATGCAGGTACTCAAACATTTCTGAAGGTCAATACTCTGCAGCTAGACGCAGGTAGACCTCTTTGGGCAATGTTGTAAAATCCAGAACAGATCCGGTGCTCCCGTGAGAAGGCTGAAACAACATGTGCCCGACCTGGAACTGGAGACATTGCATACGTGTTAACAACGTTGCATAAATCTTGGAAACTTGCATTCAACATGGCTTCTTTGCATACCACATGGAAACGTTGCATATAACTTGTAAACATTGCATTTCATTTGGAACCACAGCGAGAACATATTGCTCAGAAACATTGCATTTGAATTGGAAGCACAACAAGAACATATACCTCAGAAATATTGCACGTTGCATTTCAATTGGAAGCATAGCAAGATTAGAGAGAGAACATCACCTGGTACATCAGTGCCCACGTTCTCGATTCTCTGAAGCGTATTCATTTGTAAAGTGTACATTCATAAGACCACACGACCATAATAAATATGATTAATATTAGGCCATAGGGCCTACGGAGACGATTCTGCTATTCCATCACAGGGGACAGTGAAAGTTCCGATGCCACAAATAAGTAAAATGCAGTTTTATAAATAATCCCCATCAACGATATCTGCAACATATACCAACTATTGTAGGATGTGGGGGTAGAAGGGGGAGTTGGCAAGTTTGCAGACGACACAAAGGTTGGTGGTGTTGTGGATAGTGTACAGGATTGTCGAAGATTGCAGAGAGACATTGATAGGATGCAGAAGTGGGCTGAGAAGTGGCAGATGGAGTTCAACCCGGAGAAGTGTGGGTGGTACACTTTGGAAGGACAAATTCGAAGGCAGAGTACAAAGTAAATGGCAGGATACTTGGTAGTGTGGAGGAGCAGAGGGATCTGGGGGTACTTGTACATAGATCCCTGAAAGCTTCCTCACAGGTAGATAGGGTAGTTAATAAATCTTACGGGGTGTTAACTTTCATAAGTCGAAGGATAGAGTTTAAGAGTCGCGTGGTAATGATGCAGCTCTGTAAAACTCTGGTTAGGCCACACTTGGAATACTGTGTCCAGTTCTGGTCGCCTTATTATAGAAAGGATGTGGAAGCATTGGAAAGGGTACAGAGGATATTTTTCAGGATGTTGCCTGGTTTAGAGAGTATGCATTATGATCAGAGATTAAGGGAGCTAGGACCTCACTCTTTGGAGAGAAGGAGGATGACAGGAGACATGATAGAAGTATACAAGATATTAAGAGGAATAGATAGAGTGGACAGCCAGAGCAACTTCCCCAGGGCACCACTGCTCAGTACAAGATGACATGGCTTTAAGGTAATGGATGGGAAGTCGAAAGGGGATAGTTGAGGAAGGTTTTTTTTTACTCAGAGAGTGGTTGGTGCGTGGAATGCACTGCCTGAGTCAGTGGTGGAGGCAGATGCACTAGTGAAATTTAAGAGACTGCTAGACAGGCATATAGAGGAATTTAAGGTGGGGGTTATATCGGAGTTAGGGTTTAAGGGTCGGCACAAAATTGTGGGCCGAAGGGCCTGTACTGTGCTATACTATTCAATGTTCTATATTCTATAGATGTTACTTTGCTGAGGTGTATCTTTCTGTTTGCCATTTCATAGAACGCCCAATACTTGGTATCCACAATAATATGAAAGTGACTGATATATGAAGAAGTAAATCATTGGCTTTCTCTTTTTCTGCACTGCTGGTTCCTACTTATTCTTGCTGTGTTTCCGATGTCCCCAGTGGATTATATTCGAGGTTCTAACATGTCTGACAGTGAAAGCACTGAAAGAGCCCCTCTACCCCCATGATCCCTGCTACTGAGCACACCTGCAGTGAAAGATTGCGCAGGAAAGCAAAATCCAATATTAGAATCATTAGGATCACTCAGCTCCCGATCTCTCCTTGTTTTGCTGCCATCAGAAAAAGGTACAGATTCTTCGGGAATACGACTATCAGGATCTTCAAGAGTTATGATCCCTCAGCAATAAAGCTCTTGATCCAGTGAGATAACTTCGCACCTTCCTAAACTGCTGAATCAGTTTGCATAAAAGGACAAAAAAAGATACGAATTATACAGCGATACTTGGCAGTACACTGAGCATCAATATAAAATCTAAATATTCTCAGAATTTATGATAAACCAAAGGGAATTACTGGATTCGTTATTTTAAATTTGCAAATCTGCCTATTTAGTGTAAACACATATTTCGCTGCATTCTTCAGTTGCATTTGGAGTGTTTTCTAAGTCAATCCGTTGATACATGTATTCGTGCTGTAACTGAGAAATTGCATAACATATCCAGGCTGTTGCAGGATGAGTGTCGATATTTTGAGATATTTGTCTCTGTAGATGATGGTTTTCTGCTTGCCATGCTAGAAAATGCACTATACTGGGTATCGGCTTCAATATGAAATTGGCGAATAGGACGATAACAGAATCATCAACGTATACTCCGGTTCTCTACTTCTGTATCCTTCTGATTCGCCCTGCTATTCCACGTGAATGATTCTAAGCATTCGGGTCTGGGAAGGCAACGCACTGGTTCCACTGCGAAGAAAAATGGAAATGACTGAGCACAGCTCGCTACACCCATCGCAGCGGTGATGACATTCGCTGTTCTAACGGTGCGCAGCTTTTGGCAGCAGATAGCGAAGCAGTGATCGAAAGTGAAAACAACCGACAACCGAAGGGAACAGTCGATGAACAGAAACGATAGCGTTGACACCACGGGACATGCTGGTGTTATGAAGACGAAATTAGCCAACAAACATGCAAAATCAATCTTCGCCAGCCCAACAGCAAAAACGACACCCAACCGATTTGCTGCAGTTTTCACGACCGGGTAGCGAGTGCTGCACCTGCAGAGGCCACAGTTTCCGCAGGACATGACCACGATTGCCGTTAACTTAACTAGGAGTGATGATGATAAAAACAAATGATTATTCACAACAGATTTAATCTCGTTTAAACTAGATTATGTCAATGGTAAGACTAAAAGACTGGAACGTCCCATGGCTGAAACCTCGACCAAGACGATTGCACTCCTGTGTTGACGGCGCTGGAATTCGTGTGGTTCAAACTCTAAAACATTCTAACAAATTTCAGATTCTAAAAAAATAACCAACGATACTCAAAGTATTTCGTCTTCCCAGATAAAGAGAGTGGGAGAGAGAGAGAGAGAGAGAGAGAGAGAGAGAGAGAGAGAGAGAGAGAGAGAGAGAGAGAGAGAGAGAGCAGTGTACATTTGGACATTTCTCGGTGGAGACATAGGTGGTGGATGTGCACCTTAATGAATATTTCGCCTGCGTATTGTAAGGTAGGGATGAAGATTTCGAAATTAGGGAACGATAATGGGAGGGTCTTGCGGCTAGTCCGGTACAGTGGACGTGGTGCTAAAAGTATGATGGTAAATAAATCTTTAGGACGTGAACAGTTAATTCCAAGAAGACTTTCTGAGGCACGATAAGGAATTGCGGGAGCCCCTGCAGAACGTTGGATCGTCGCTAGTCCCCGAGAACTTCATATAAAAGTGAGATAAATATGTTGTGCCTTTAGTAATAATAATTATTAATAGCAATGATAACGTTTGAACGATAACCCGGATATCTAAAATCAGTGTTATGTACGTTACTCAGGAGGATTTACTGAGTTAAAATCAGAGAGTGATCAGTAATTGTCAGCATGAAATTCATCATGGGAAACATCTTATCAACGTACTTCACTATTTTTTGATGACATAATCAAGAGCAGAAGGAAGTTTTGCGAGTGAGAAAGATAATGGAATGCACTTACCATAGCAAAAATCGATAAAAAAAATTGCAATGTACCGCCAGAAAAGATCGATGAAATCAGTAAACAGTTGGTGATTAGGTAATGATCGAAATCGAAAAAGTGCAGCTTAAATGAATGGGCCAACTGATATAATGGACCACACACTATGCTGGAACTGGGTTCAAAGTTAAGTGAAGAATTTCGAGTCAAAAAGAGCAACTGATGTGGGGAAACTGGTTACAAATAATGATTAGAGTGCAAAAGGTATTCATATAGAAACGTAAAAAAAAGAACACTTAAGGGAAATGTGGTTCCGCACGTTTAAAAACAGTGATTTTATTTGCTGGCCGTGGTTTTCACATTGTCCACGAGGAGTCCAGGTTTCGCGTCATGTCTGCTGATTGAACATGAAACTGTACAAGTTATGAGCCGAAAAATTATAACGTTAGTACAATTGGATAATGATTGTTTTGCATTGTAACTCCACAAAAAAATCGAAAGAAAAACGCTAGAGCAGCGATGAACTTGCCTACTTAGTTTTTCCTTACTGAGGCGATCACATCTGATGTGATGACGCAATAACCTATGCTGTCCACATACTTTTTCCAGATAACCGACAATGAATTGTGTAAACAACGAATCAAACATGTATTTACAACTGTACGCAAATATTACTGAAATATTAAATATACTAGTCTCCACCCTGCTGAACAATGAACTCCAACTCAATACAGAATGCTTGGCAATTCAAATATCTAACTAGTTGCTCTTTACTAATCTTAGACCTCTCTACCATAATACACTTTAAATTTTCCCTTTCAGGCTTGAAGATTTGATTGCTTTGCAAAATGTCTTACTTTTGTGGGATAACGCCCTTTCTGACATTAGGAAAAGGGCGCGGGGGTTGAGATTTGTGGCTGTAAAACAATCTCATGTTCTGAAGCCTCTTCTGTGGTGAACGTAAGACTCTGTGATTACAGGTTGTGATTTTACCAACACCTGACTTGTTGGCATCACGCATAGTGCATGGCAAGCAGCTCGATCATCAGGCAATTTTTCCAGGCAACACTTCCGTTTCCAACATCAACACAGGACAGGCATTTGCGCCTTCAATAATTTAGCTCTGAGCTGTTTGGTAGAAGACCTTCCAATCCCCAAATAATGGAGCAGCCGTTGCACGTTCATCCCTGCTCTGGTTAAAAAAAAAGAGGAACCTTTTTTTCTCTACAGTACAGAGATTTGGGGCCGCCATGTAGACCTGAAATTGTGTGGGTATCTTCGGGGTTTCCTTTGGATCACCTCTACCGTAATGGGGAGACCTTAATTTGCATTTTGGAGAATACGTCAGGAGGAGTGTCCTATTTATAATTGTTCTGAGGTATTTCATTTCCAAGGAATACGGGGCAACCCATCAGCATTTTCTGAATTGGTTTTCCTCTTAAATTCGACCTTCCCCTGAGAAACAGAGCCGACCTCTGTATCCGTATTAGTGCTGTAAGTGCTATATCCTTCTGTGGATTGGAAATGGACGCCAGTGGTTGATGAACAGTAATGAGGGTAAACGCTCTTCCATGACAGTACTGCATGAACTCTTGTTTGTTTTACCTCAAACCAGACCCAAGACATTTCTGTCAATCACTACGCAATTCTTTTCTGCAGCGGCAACGTGTTTCACTGCGACCTTGAGCTTCCCCTCAGGAAGTTATTCTGAGTTTAGACCTAACTTTGTTCTGCATTAGCCATAGATAATGGTACAGGTTAGTAATATTTAACTAACAAAATGTGAGTTTTTTTCTGTTCTTACCAATCTGAATATCATCGCCCTCGCACGACTAGTACCGCAAATTAGAGACGAACTGTTTCTGTTCCAGCATTCAACAAAGGAGCAGGTTGCACCAAAGTTTGTGTGGCACGGCCTTAGGAGGTACTGCCTGGTTGGAATGCAGCCCTTGTGGAGTGCCAGCGGGCAAATGTTAACCGGTAATTACAAGCTTCATTGGCACCCAGTGAGCTCGTAAGTGACGGTTTGACCATGTCAATGAGGATCTTGTTGGTCTTCTACACCAATCCTGCAACCTTACCCACCTCCTTATCATGGTGGGCCGTACCAAGAGATGGCCAGGTATCGTCCCTCCAGCATATGCGACGGCCACAGACATGGCTTGGGCGTTCATAAGCCCCTTGGTTTCTACGTTTGGCACTCTATTTGCTGCTTCCTCTGACCGGGGTCTCCAAATGAGAGCACTGGTTTGCCATGGTCCAGAAATTCGGCATTATTCTGTTTCAGATCTCGGCGGCGTATCACCCGTAGTCCAATGTCCATTGCGAGCGGTTTGCAGGTCCTTAAGTGCGGACTTGAGGGCTGCCCTGACCGATGATAGCCTGCTTGATCTTCTCCCGTGTGTCCTGCTGGGGCTCAGAAAATGTCCAATAGAGGACCAGCAGTTGTTCGTGGCTGAACTGGTATAAGGCAGCCATTCCGAGTACCAGGTGAATACATTCCTGACTCTACGACCAAGTGTCGCCCTCTTAACAGTGTTGCAGACTGCTTCGTAAAATTACTTTTCACCGATTCCTACCTCCCATCATGGCGTACAGCACTCTTAGGTTCCTGCTGTCATACAGTCCGCCTTGTTTGATTTCGACCGCCATGATGCACACCGTCGTACTTTGACGCCCATTAACGAAGGCCTGTTCCATAGTTTGAAATGGGGAAAACGTTTATATCATGGACGTGTGTGTGTGTGTGTGTGTGCGTGTGTGTGTTGGGGGTGGGGGTGGTTAATCCTGAACGGGTTTCGGTAAATACCCTTAAACCGGCCCACTAAGGTTTGGACGATTCCGCTATCAGGCTGCGGTCGTCAAGACATGACCATAACACTGTCAACACACATCTGAACGAGCCAGAAGCACCTACTGTTACAGTACCTATAGAGCATAGGACCCAAGGTCCGGATAGGCTCACAGGGCCTGGTTTAGTGAATTTGGGGGCGGGAGGGCTTGGGTTTGCTGTTTAGGGAAACGTAATTGATGAAAATGTGCAGAATTCACAAACACCGACATGGAGCTGGAATTTCACGTTAAGAGACTGGTCTCGCGTTATGACGTAACTACGATTTTTTCCCCCACGGGACTCTGTGTTCAATACTTGGTGTACAGTAAGTGAACCGTTATGGCTTTTCTTTAATATAGAACGTCTCCACCGTTTATATTTGGGAAATCCTACAAATGGATCTACTACCTCATTTTGCAGATGGTACCACATGCAGTGTTTAGTAATATAATACTCATCTGATTCATCTTCAAGACTCTCCATACACCCATGCACATAATATTAAGAAGTTTACGGTCGGTTTCTTGTGCCTATTAAGAAGAGCCGCCGACTTTCTAAACTCTCTATTTAACTACAGTTTTCTAATCTTATTGAACTTCTTTTACACTTTTCCAATGCGGTAGTGTGCCCTTGTGTGGTCTTACCAAAAGGCTTTAACAGCGTAATTTGAAATGCACTCTCATGGCCACAACGAAAGTGGGCTCTGGTACACTACCCACCCATTCAGTAGTTTGCAAGAAACTATCAGCTTGCAAACGAAATCTCTCAATAGGTAAACTTTTTTTTTTAAGTGGCTCAAAAATTATTACCTTAAACTTATCTGAACTACATTCCATTTGCCATCCCTCGCCCGAACATTTGACTGAATATGTCCATCTGTCTCATTAGAAATCCATTTTCGCTACATGTAACTGACCCAAATTTTTCGTCAAGAAGCTCACCCATATAATTCAGATACATTCACTGAATACTTTATTAGTATATCTCTACACCTGCTCGTTAATACAAAGCTATGATAGACTAAACTTGTGACAGAAAATGAATGCATAAGCTCATACAGGAAAGAGATTCAGTTATTGTTTAGACCAAATGTCAGAATGGGGACTAAATGTGGTGTAAGTGACGTTGACTGTGGAAGGATTATTGGTGACAGAAGGATGGTTTAAGTAACGCAGGAACAGCAGATCTTAAGTAATTTTCTCGCACAGCGGTGTTGACAGTTTACAGAGAATCGTGCAAGAGCAAATAAAAATCATCCATTGAGTAGGTGTGCTGTGACTGAAGACACTTGGTGTGTGAGAACGGTTGGAGGAGAGTGGTCAGATTGTTTAAAGCTGACAGGAAGGCGGCAGTAATTAAACAGTCACACATTACAGCAGTGTATGTCCGAAGGCACAACATGTCGTAATCATGATCATCATTCTCATTATCAACGTTCTTGAACACATCGATATCTTCCGCGTCAGGAAGATCATTAGAAAGAAAAACTAAAAGGAAATGGAGGTAGAAAAAGATATTCAACTTTCGAAACAATTTCCATTCAATAACACCGTAACTGCTATTATCCACTCTCGAACTCCCTTCTGTTTCCCTGCCCTTAACTGACGTCACATTGATTGTTCCAACAATCTTCAACATTTCAAATTTTCCGAAAATTTAGCTTTCACAAACGTCGGATTCAGTGACGCACTTTTAGGTGTCCTTTGACATCGTTTGAAATGCAAAATGGATACTGATACAGCTGGCAATTTGGAACTGAAATTCGGATGTTAGGAAACCAATTTGGAATATACTCAAATATAAGTTCAATAATGAAACTAAGCATTCGTCAGCACATTTTATGTTGATTGCTTCGAACAAATTGATTTCCTGAAATTAGCTGGAAAGTAGCCATCCCGATTGCCGACAACAAGTTTACCTGGAATTCTGTGATACCATAAAATATAACACTACATTATTTGTTTGAAAGCACACTAAGCTGTGCCTTCCATTTACAGAGCCGCCCGTTCAACGTGAATAGGTATTTCACTCCATTCTTCAGTTCTTCCCTAAATTTTCTTTGAGTCAGTCCGTAGATGCACGTGTTGGTACAGATGCTGAGAAATCTGAACATAAACCCAAATTGTTGCAGAATATATATCGGGGTGCTTAAAGACCTGTCTGTGTAGAAATAATTTTCCGATTGCCATTTTAGAGAGTGTACAATGTAGGGCATCCACAGTAAGATGAAGTTGGCTGAAAGAGCGAAGAGCCATATCATTGATTTTCGCCGGTTCTCCAGCTCTGGATCCTTCTGCTTCTCGCTGCTGTTCCGCAGTCCCCGACGGACTCTGCTTGCCACTATAATATGTCTGATGGTTAGAGCATTGAACAGCAAAATAAAACATATTGGCAATAACGGTGTTGTGACACTATCAAATATTTCGTATATTTTCCACATCAGTGCTGTAAAGTATTCTACTGTTTCGACGCAACGCCAAGGGATGTTGTTGATTATAACGTAGGGCTTCAGTGTGAAGTAAATTGGCACACACTTCACACAGCTCAGCCCACCTACAGTCGCTATTACGGCAGTCGCTACTCTCTCGGTGCAGTATCGCTCCCGCAGCTTTTGACAGCAGATGGCGATGCCGCGGTCAGAAGTGAAAGCGACAGTAAACCAAACGGAACATTCCATTGCTACCGCCCTGAGGACATTTATTACAGCGCATATCGGAGTAATAAGTAGAAAATGAGCAAAGAAATAGATGTTGTTAATCTGCTCCAATATAACTGAAACTACGACAACCATTAGATCCGCTGAAGCCATCGCCACCAGGTATCGAGTCACGCATTTGGAGAGACCACATTTTCCATGAGACAAGATCAAAATCGCAGTTAAATTAACTGAAAGTATAAAACATAAACACAATTTCCAAATTTGCCCATGTTTCTCTTTTAAATTTCATTTGCATAATTAAAGATAATGCGCTGATATATTTGAAACCGTCACCCATAGATAAATCCCGTCTGAAGTTTACTTAGCCAATTAGCTGTCAGACGAGCACTCCTGAGCCGTAAGACCGGATTGTTAAGTGTGCACTGGACAGTGATGTTTTCGTAAATTATATAAGTTTTTGCCATTTAACTGTTCATTTTCGATTTATGCCTTGAGGAAAGGGATTTAGAGACGTGGGAAAAGGTAGTCTGCGTGCCGTCATGGATGGTAGGGCAGCGCTTCACTGTTCTTTGCTGGAGGCTGCGACGCCACTCTCTGACCACTTTGTATTGTGGTGCATGTGAAATATAAAATCTTGTGGACGTCAGGATCTCGACGGGCACAGCATAATGGAGCGTTGTCGGTGCTCTCCCATCACGGAAATTAATTGCTCTTTCAAAATCTACAGCAACTTGAAAGCAATGATAAATAAATGGCCTGAAAATCTACCAGTAACTCGTCTCAGTTTTGGAATGAAGATACATGGGAAGAATTACTGTTCTGACCAATGCTACAAGGGGGCATTGTTGGACTTTCATTAAAAAGACGAAGTGAAGAATCTGCCGAAGGACAATTTTTAAGGACTAAGTTATTTTCGGCTGAATAAATCAAAGATTATTTACATTTTATTTTATTTAATTAATTTAGAGATACAGCTCGGAATAGGCACTTCCGGCTCTTCCAACCGCACCTTGGATTTAGCCCTAGCCAACCACAGGACAATTTACAACGACCAATTGACCTCTAAAAGAGTAAGTCTTTGGAGAATGGCAGGAAACCGCAGTACCCAGAGGAATCTCTAGTGGCCACGGGCAGAAAGTACAAACACCTTGCAGATGGAAAGAAACTGCAAACTCTGGTACCCCAGAGCTGTAATAGCATCGCGCTGAACACTTAGCTACCGTGGAGATAAACATTGATTAAGTAGCAATAGAGTATTAAATATTCTGACTCTCATGATTTTGTTCATCTACAAACGTTTGTATGAAATAGGGAAGATCTTCCGACCAATATGTCAATGGATTACAAAACAGCATTTCTGAAGAGATCATCTACATATACAAAGTAATGATGCGTGTAAACATTCGTCGCATGGTATGCTTTTACAACGGAACGGCAGAAGAAGTGCTGAAGTCAAGGAATATTACATTTGTTTTCTAACAATGCGTATATAATTAGGTACTTCAATGGTTACCTTCTCATACCTTAGTGTCACGGCCGCCATTGCCATTTTACTTTTGAACATTGTTGGAATATATAGCAATAGGACTATTCAATTTCTTTTACCTCCTACTAGAGCATCAAACAGCAGTGCACCAAATTAATGGATGAGGCAGAAGTTTTAATCGAACTTATTCGCATTTAGAACAGGCTGCACAATTTCAAGAGATAATCAATAATCAGCTAAGTGGTTTGTTCATATAGGTTTGATTTATTTTGTGGTACAGATCAAAGCCGATTTGATGGAAGTAGCAGGCATATAACATAATGGGGCACACCAAATTGAACCTACAGCTGGAAACATGCGTTTAAAATAGCCTTAGCGAGAAACGAGGGGGAAAGAGAGTGACTGTGATAAAGAGACACGAGCGGCCCTTATACACGTGTGTAAGGAAGATTAGTTAACTGGCTTGAAAATGTAGATTCAATATATATAAACTCTAACACGTTGGAGGGAGCATCAACACATGCGGGACTGTTCCTTCCTTTGGTAGAAAACAGATTATTATTATTGATACGAGTATGAGAATCACCCAATACAACAAAGTTACTTATTTTATCATGGAACTCTACAGTAATAATATAAGTGCACTGCATGCAATTGTAACAGGTAAACGGATTCAAACTCAAACGAGCCGGATCGATTTCTTACCAGGAACACCAACCCCTGCAAGTACAGGGTAGTAGATACTGACTACGTAAAATATTGCCGGGTATCCCATTGTCTGCTTGCAGTAGCGATTACGTGCACTCAGCTTTCCAACTGTCCAATACGTAGAAAATTAATACAGCAATCTCTTATATTACAGAGCGAATATCACCTGAACTAATTAGACCTCAGTCGCCTCAGTTACTACCCAACGAACAAATACATTAATTGAAGTATTTTACTCAATTTGTCACCGTGGAAAACATTTTTGCTCCTCCAGGGACAATGTATCAATGTTTGTTCAGCCTCTGAATCTATGTGTTGCATGTTCAATTTTGGTGACAAGACATTTGAGTGGGTAATCTAAGTTTTCCTGTGATCAAAATTATTTATCATCTACTAATCACCTTAAATAATTAGCATTCATTAACTTCTGCTCATCATGTCAACTCACAAATTAAAGGAACGGATTTTACCTTTGGCATACAATGCGTTCTGGCAGAGAAAAAAGCATACCGCGGTCTTGCCTTCTGGGTGTGGTTTTAGATCTGCTTGTGATTGTAACCAGGATATGTCCATAAATATAGTCAATGTTTGTTTAATTCCATGTTTCCCAAAACAACAAAACCCCTGACCATAAGACCATAACACCAAAAGATATCGGAGCAGAATTAGGACAGTGGGTCATCGAGTCTGCTCCATCATTTCAACATGGTTGACTTAATTTCCCTCTCAGCCCCTATCTCTTTCCTTTTGCCCTCAACTCAACTCCTGCCTTAAATATACAGAAACACTTGGCCTCCACGGCTACCTGTGGCAAAAAATTCCAGAGATTCATCACCCCCTGGCTGAAGAAATGCTTCATCATCTGCGTTCTAAAAGTGGACCCTCTAATTTGAGACAGTGTCCTCTGGTCTTAGACCATCCCATTATAGGAAACATCCTCTCCACATCCACTCTATCAAGGCATTTAAAAATAAGATTCTGAATTCTTGTGAATAAAGGCGCAAAGCTATCAGGCGCCCCTATTATTACAGGTCATTCAATCATGTTGCAATTTTCTTGAAAGTCATTTGAATAAGCTGCAGTTTCAGTATATTGTTTCTGAAATAATGGGCCGAAACCTGATCACAATACTTCAAGCGAGATCTAATCAACGCTTCTTAAAGTTTCAGCATTAGATAATTGTTTTTATATTCTATTCCTCTTCAAATGAATGCTAACTTTGCATTTTCCTTCCTCACCAGAGACTCATCCTGCAACTTAACTTTTCGGGAATCGTGCACAATGTCTCCGAATAATTTTGCGTCTGGTATTTTCTGTCCGTTTAGAAATAGTCAACTCTTTCATTACTTCCAACAAAGTGCATGACCATACCCCTCCCGACACTGTATTCTATCTGCCATTTCTTTGCCCATTCTCCCAATCTGCCGAAGTCGTTCTGTAGCCCCGGACCTGATATTGAAATCGCCCCTGATACACACACACACACACACACACACACACACACACACACACACACACACACACGCACGCACACACGCACACACAAACACACACGCGCGCACACACACACACAGTTTGTTTGCAACAAGGTAGTTCCGTCGTTCCGTCGTTCCGTCTTGGCGGCTGGCTAAAGGCCGATCCATGATAGTACAGATAATCCACTCGGTCACAACCAAAAGGCCTATCCCATTGAAAATCGAGACCATTCCATTCTACATACCTCTTCCAGTCACATATTCCACTTCATTTAAATCCAAGATTTTTTTTTCTTTCGCTGTATCTGCCGCCGTGACTCTTCTACACAGAATTTTCTGCTGAATTTAGTGATCTCCGCTCGTCTTCCTCTGCCGATATATGATTTCAAGATGCCGCTTATTCGTATACCATATATTCAGAATATAATTTACTATGCGTCACTATTTAGGCCTCCCCTCGATGCAGAGGACGAAAGCTTATAAACTGACAGTCAGTATTTTGCAATGTATACACAGGGAAAAGAGACGGTTACATCTCCATAAACCAACCTTTTGGAGTTGTTCCTTCATTCTCTATTATCCAAGGTGTGAAATGCCTCTGCCGCCACGCACACACATGTGTGTTATTTTTAAAAATCCAGGCCGAATCAGATGTATAAGCACTGGGTTCAAAGGTTCATAGGGTTCAAAGGTACAGTTTAATGTCAGTTAAATGTATACTATGAGCATAGGAAGCGAGATGCGAACGGGCTCACAATGCCAGTTGTAGTGAATTTACGGGGCGGGGGTTGCTGTTCATGGTAACGTGTTTGATGGAGATGTGCAGAATTCACAGACACAGACTTTGAGTTGGGATTTCACTTTAAGAGGCTGAACTTACGCTATGAAAAGATTACGTGAAGTTTTTTTTTCCTAGGGCTTGGTCTTCATAGTTTGAAGTTCAGAAAATGAGTTGCTACGGCTTTTCTTAATATAGAACGCCTCCGCCGTTTTTATTTCGGGAAGGCGACAAATGGTTCTACGGCCTCCTTTGGTACAGGGTACCATACGAACACTACACGAGATGTTTAAAAATGTAATATTCATCTGATTTATTTTCAGTATCCTCCCCTGACTTTAAACCTATGTCACGTTGTGCTACTCTTCTGTAGAAGTCTCGAAGCAGTCTGTGACTCTCGACATCTCCATACTTCTCTTAAGAAGTTCACGGCTATTTCCTTGTGCCTATTAGGATGAGCAGCAGAGTTTCTCAACTGTCCATACAGCTAATGTTTTCTAATCCTATTGAACCTGTTTTACACCCTTTCAATGCGGTTCAATGCTTTCTGTAGTTTGCTGAACAGATCTACAACATAATATACTTGTCTGATCTTACCAAAAGGCTTTCACATATGCAAATTGTAGTGCACTCTTATGGTCACAGCGAATGTGGTCGTAAGTACACTATCCATCCCTGCAGTAATTTGCAAGAAGGGGGTTGAACGGGCCAGGACTGCGGAAGCGCGTAGAGGTCAGCCCGTGAGAACAGCGGGAAGAGTTTAAAAAGAAGACAGCTTTGCAGAGCGGGCGTATGATGAGCGGCCGAACGGTGACAGAGCAGGAAGGCTTTGGCTCAACGGGGCTTAGGCGTTAATGGGTCGAGGCCAGGTAGGTTATCTGGTTAGAATACAGACAGAATGTGCGTGAGACCGGTTTTCTCTGCTCGGTCTCCTATATGGGAGGTCCTCAAGACTCCCAGCCTGCCAGACGGCCACAACGTCACCAGATGTGTCCAGCTGCAGCTTCTTAGAGACTGCGTTAGGGAACTGGAGATGCAGCTCCATGGCCTTCGTTGGTCAGGGAGAGTGAGGAGGTGATAGAGAGGAGCTATAGGCAGGTAGTCTCCCTGGGGCCTCGGGAGACAGATAAGTGGGTAACAGTCAGGACAGCGAAAGGCAAGAAGCGTGTGCTAGAGAGTATCCCAGTGGCTGTCACCCTTAACAATAAGTACTCCTGTTTGAATGCTGTTGGGAGAGACGGCCTACCTGGGGGAAGGAAGAGTGGTCGCGCCTCTGGGACAGAGTCTGGCCCTGCAGCTCAGAAGGGTAGAGAAAGGAAGAGGATGGCAGCAGTGACAGGGGACTCAATTGTTAGGAGGTCGGACAGGCGATTCTGTGGACGCAGGAAAGAAGCACGGATGGTAGTTTGCCTACCAGGTGTCAGGGTCCGGGATGTTTCTGATCGCGTCCACGCTATCTTGAAGTGGGAAGGAAAGCAGCCAGAGGCCGTGGTAGATATTGGCACCAATGACATAGGAAGGAAAAGCAAGAAGGTCCTGAAAGCAGACTACTGAGAGTTAGAAAGTGAGTTGAGAAGCAGGACCTCGAAGTTAGCGATCTCGGGATTGCTGCCTGTGTCACGTGAAAGTGAGTATAGGAATAGAATGAGGTGGATCATAAATGTGTGTCTGAGTGATTGGAGCAGGGGGCAGTGATTCAGATTTCTGGATCATTGGGACGTCTTCTGAAGCAGGTGTGACCTATACAAAAAGGACGGGTTGCAGTTGAATCCCAGGCGGACCAATGTCGTGGCGGAGAGGTTTGCAAAGGCTATTAGGGAGAGTTTATACTGAAATTGCTGGGAGGTGGGAACCGATCTGAAGTGACGGAGGAAAGGGAGGTTGGCTCACAAATAGAGAAAGCTTGGAGACAATACGAAAGGGAGTTGATAGGGAACGGACGTACTCAGACAGATGATTTGAGATGTGTCTATTTTAATAAAGCGGATGAGCTTAGTGCATGGATCAGCACTGAAGCTATGATGCTGTTGTCATTATAGAGAATTGGATGGTTATGATGTTGTGGTTATTATAGAGACTTGGATGGTGCAGAGGCGGGAATGCCTACTTCAAGTGCCAGGCTTTAGATGCTTCAGAAAGGACAGAGAGGGAAGCGAAAGAGGTGGGGGTGTGGCACTGTTGATCAGAGATAGCTTCACATCTGCCGAAGGTGAAGAAGTCATGGACGGGTTGCCAACGGAGTCTCTGTAGGTGGATGTTAGGAATAGGAAGGAGTCAGTAATTCAACTGTGTGTTTTTCATAGACCACCCAATAGTAACAGTGACATCGAGGAGAAGAGAGTGAGACAGATTCTAGAAAGGAGTAATAATTACAGGGGTGTTGTGGTGGGAGATTTTAATTTCCCAAATATTGATTGGCATTTCCCTACAGTAAGGGGTTTAGATGGGGTGGAGTTTGTCAGCTGTGTTCAGGAATGTTTCTTGATACAATATTTAGATAAGCCTACATGAGGAGAGGCTGTACTTGATCTGGTATTGGGAAATGAACGTGGTCAGGTGCCAGGTCTCTCAGTGGGAGAGCATTTTAGAGATAGTGATCACAATTCTGTCTCCTTTACCAGAGCATTGGGGAGGTATAGGAACAGACATATTAGGGAAATGTTTAATTGGAGTAAGGGGAAATATGAGGCCACCAAGCCGGAACTTGGAAGCATAGATTGGAAACAGATGCTCTCAGGGAAACGTACAGAAGAAATGTGGCAAATATTGAAGGGATATTTGCGTGGGGTTCTGCGTAGATAAGTTCCAATAAGACAGGGAAAGGATGGTAGGGTACAAAATGCTTCGTGTACAAAGGCTGTTGTAAATCTAGTCAAGAATAAAAGAAAGACAAAATTTTCAAAAAAGCAAACAAACAAACAAACAAACAAACCTGGATAATGATAGTGATCTAGAAGATTATAATCCTAGCAGGAAAGAGCTGAAGAATGAAATTAGGAGAGCCAGAAGCAGCCATGAGAAGGCCTTGGCGGACAGGATTAAGGAAGACCCCAAGACATTCTACAAGTATGTGAAGAGCAAGAGGATAAGATGTGAGAGAGTGTGACAGTAGTAAAGTGTCTATGGAAGCGAAGACATGCTAGAGGTACTTACTGAATGCTTTGCTTCAGTATTCACTACGGAAAAAGGATCTTGTCGATTGTAAGGATGACTTGTATCGGACTGAAAAGCTGGAACATGTAGATATTAAGGAGGAGGATATGCTGGAGCTTTTGGAAAGCATCCAGTTACATAGGTCACCGGGACCGGACGGGATGTAACCCAAGCTACTGTGGGAAGCGAGGGAGGAGATTGCTGAGCCTCTGGCGGTGATCTTTGCATCATCACTGGGGACAGGAGAGGTTACGGAGGCTTGCCGGGTTGCGAATGTTGTTCCCTTATTCAAGAAAGGTAATAAGGATATAACAGAAAATTATAGACCAGTGAGCCTCACTTCAGTGGTTGGTAAGTTGATGGAGAAGATACTCACGCATTGCAACAGAGCTATCCAGAGGAGTACTTCTTAACGGACAACTCGATGCGACCTCGAAATGAATGAGCTGCAGGAGTAGAAGACCAGGAACATCTCTGAATAACCCTTTTCTGAGGTATATGAGGTACTTAATAATGTGGCTACTGAGAGCGTATGCCAATCACCAGCACTCGAACTGATTGCAATGACACGCAGTTCGGGGAAAAATAAACGTTTACCTTAAATTATCAGTTTTTTCCTGTATTTTCAAGGCTAGCTCTCTTTTGTAAATATGCGCTGGTATGTCTGACAGGTATCGAAGCAGGGCAATGGTCGCGTGAAGATTAATTTATTTTTACACAATACGTGGTAAGGTCGGGGTGGGGGGAATCATTTTGCTAAATGCGCTTAGTTCACGATTTACAGATCCGCCCGTTCAACGTGAAGAGATATTTCACTCCATTCTTTAGTTCCTCCCTGAATTTTCTTTGTGTCAGTCCATAGATACAAGTGTTGGTACAAATGCTGAGATATCTGAACACAAACCCAAGTTGTTGCAGAATATATATAGAGGTGCTCAAAGACCTGTCTATATAGAAAATATTTTCGGTTTGCCAGTTTAGTGAGTGTACGATATAGGGCATCCACAGTAAGATGAAGTTGGCTGAAAGAGCGAAGAGCCAAATCATTGATTTTCGCCGGTTTTCCACTTCTGGATCCTTCTGGTTATCGCGGCTTTTCCGCAGTCCCCGCCGGACTCTGTTTGCTACTATAATATACCTGATGGTTAGAGCATTGAACAGCAACACAAACAATATTGGCAATAACGGTGTTGTGACACTGTCAAATATTTCGTATATTTTCCACACCGATGCTGTATAGTATTCGGCTGATGTCACACAACGCCAAGGGATGTTGTTGATTATAACGAAGGGCTCCACTGTGAAGTAAAATGGAACACACCTCACACAGCTCACCGCAGCTACAGTCGCTATTACCACAGTCGCTACCCTCTCGGTGCAGTACCGCTTCCGCAGCTTTTGACAGCAGATGGCGATGCCGCGGTCAGAAGTAAAAGCGACTGTAAACCAAACGGAACAGTCCATTGTTATCCCCCTGAGGACATCTATTACAGCGCATATTGGAGTTATAAGTAGGAAATGAGCAAATAAATAGATGTTATTAATCGTCTGCAATATAACAGCAACTATGACCACCATCAGATCCGCTGCTGCCATGGCCACCAGGTAGCGAGTCACGCATTTGGAGAGACCGCATTTTCCACGAGACAGGATCAGAATCGCCGTTAAGTTCACTAAAGGAATGAAACATAAAAAAATTATAATTCCAAATATGCCCATATTTCACGCTTAAATATCATCCGCACAGTTAAACACAATGCATTGACTTTGCTGCAACCCGTCACGCATAGACAAGTCCTGTCTACGCGTTACTTAACTGATTCTGAATCACCGGTCAGAATAGCGCTCCTGAGCGAGAATAGCGGATGTTAAAGTATGCAGTGGAGATACTGCAGTAATGTTCTCCTTAAATTAAATATGTTTAAGGTTTTTGCCATAATTTTGTTCATTTGCGATTCATGCCTTAAGGAGCGGAATTTAGAAACTGCGGAAAAGGTCGTTGGCACGCCATCATAGGTTCAAAGCCACGCTTTGCTGTTCGAACCTGGAGGCTGCGTCGCCGATCTCTGACAACTTTATAACGTGGCACATGTGAAACATTAAAGCTTGGGGACGTAAGGACCTAGACGGGCACAGAATGATGGCAGGTTGTCGGTGCTCAATAGAACTCTCCCTCTGAGATCTCCATAACGGAATTTAGTTGTTCATTCAAAATCCACAGCAAATTGAAAGCAATGATAAATAAACGGCCTCAAAATCATAGTAACTCGTTTCAATATTGGAATGAAGTTACACGGGAAAAATAATTTCTTCATGGCATCGATAGAAGAGGGCATTGTGGCACCTTTGACAGTGAAGAAACTGCCGAAGGACAACTTTTAAGGAGAAAGTTATTTCTAGCTGAAGAAATCAAAGATTATTTTAATTTTATTTATTTAATTTATTTAGAGATAGTCCTCCGAATAGGCTCTTCTGGCTCTTCGAACCGTACCTTCTGGCAACACCCGAGTTAACCCTAGGCAATCACTGAAGGATTTAGAAAAAACAAATAACCTCTTACCAAGTATGTCTTTGGTAACATTCACAACGCACTGGAGGAACTCAGCAGGTCGGGCAGCATCCGTGGAAACGATCAGTCACCGTTTCGGGCCAGAACTCTTCGTCAGGACTGAAGGAGGAAGGGGCAGAGGCCCTATAAAGAAGGTGAGGTGAGGGTGGGAAGGAGAAGGTTGGTAGGTGCCAGGTGAAAAACCAGTAAGGGGAAAGATAAAGGAGTCGGGGAGGGAAAGCAGGGAGGCGATAGGCAGGAAAGGTGAAGAAAGAATAGGGGAAAGCACAATGAGCAGTAGAAGGAGGCGGAAAAATGAGGGAGGTGATAGACAGCTGGGAGAGGGGTCAGAGTGAAACTGCGATGGGGGAAGGGAGGGAGAGGGAATTACTGGAAGTTGGAAAATTCAATGTTCATGCCAAGGGTCTGGAGACTACCCAGATGGTATATGAGGTGTTACTCCTCCAACCTGATGTTAACGTCATCATGGCAGTAGAGGAGGCCATGTATGGACATATCCGAATGGGAATTTCAAGCAGAGTTGAAGTGGGTGGCAACGGGGAAATCCTGTCTCTTCTGGCGGATGGAGCGGAGGTGCTGGACGAAGCGGTCCCTTAATCTGCGTCGGTTTTCACCGATGTAGAGGAGGCCGCACCGGGAGCACCGGATGCCGTAGATGACCCTAATAGACTCACTAGTGAAGTGTTGCATCACCTGAAAGGACTGTTTCGGGCCCTGAATGTTGGCAAGAGAGGAGGTGTAGGGACGGGTGTAGCACTTACGCTTACAGGGATAAGTTCCGGGCGGGTGGGGGGGGGATGAGATGAGTGGGGAGGGACGTGTGGACCCGGAATTCGCGGAGGGAACGATCCCTGCGGAAAGCGGAGTAAGGTGGAGAGGGAAAGATGTGCTTAGTAGTGGGGTCCTGTTGAAGGTGGCGAAAGTTACGGAGGATAATGTGCTGGATCCGGAGGCTGATGGGGTGGTAGGTGAGGACAAGGGGAACTCTGTCCCTGTTGTGGTGAGGGGAGGATGGGGTGAGGGCCTAAATGCGGGAAATGGAGGAACTGCGGGTGAGGTCATCAATGACGACGGCAAAAGGGAAACCACAATCCTTAAAGAAAGAGGACATTTGAGACGTCCTGGAACGGAAAACCTCATCCTGGGAGCATAGAGTGAAAATGAAGCTGTCGGAACCGGGGAACTGGAAGTTATTGAATAGGTGGAGGTATGTCTTTGGTATGTGGGAGGAAACCCGAGTACCCAGAGGAAACCGTAGCGGTCACAGAGAGAACCTAGGACTTACAAACGGAATGGAACTGCAAACTCTGGGAAGTCCCGAGCTGTAATAGCATCGTGCTGAACGCTTAGCTACCGTGGCGTCCGAGATAAATATCGATTAAAAATTCTGACTCTCATAATCTTGTTCATCCATGAGTTACCGAAGATGTCCCAGACAATTCGTCAATAGCTTGCAAAGCAGCATTTCTGAAGGGATCATATTAGTATCCAAATTAAAGATACAAAAAAACGTTTGTCGTCGCATGGGATATTACTAGAATGGATTGGGAGAAAAGGTGCGAAGTCAAGGAATTTTACCCCTATATATTCAGTTAAAATGTCGACTTCTTAAAACTAAGCGCCACGCCCGCCATTGCCATTTAATTTTTGAACAATAATGGAATATATAGAAATACAGCAATACTGTGCCCCGAATTAACGGACGAGACTGACACTTTCATCGAACTTATTCGCATTTAGAGCAGGGCACACAATTTCAGGAGGTAATCATTGATCAGCTAAGTGGCTTAGTCATATAGATTTGATTTAATTTTTGTTACAGATGAAAGCTGATCTAATGGAAATAACAGGCATATGACAAAGTGGGACACACCAAATTGAACTTACAGTTGGAAACATGGGTTTAAAATAGCCTCGGACCAGAGACAAAGAGGAAAGCGAGTGGCTGTGATACAGAGACACGAGGGGCTCATGGACACGTTCGTAAGGGAGATTAGTTAGCAAGCCTGAAAATCTGGATTCACTATATGTAAACTCTAACCCTTTTGAAGGGAGCATCAACACGTATATGACTTTTCCCTTCTTTGATATAAAAGAGTTTATTTGTATTGATAGGAATATAAGCGTAAGACAATAAAAGAAGGTTATATGGTTTATCATGGAACTCTACTGTAACAGTATAAGCGTACTGCAAACAAATGTAACAGATAAAATGATTCAACGAAATATTAGCCAGATTGAATTCTT
Organism: Mobula birostris; assembly: GCF_030028105.1. Taxonomy (NCBI): domain Eukaryota; kingdom Metazoa; phylum Chordata; class Chondrichthyes; order Myliobatiformes; family Myliobatidae; genus Mobula; species Mobula birostris. Next base: position 16,830,112 of record NC_092398.1, on the reverse strand, counting down.
ACCAGGGATGCCAACTGCACAAAGTACAGGATAGTAGATACTGGCTATGTAAAATATTGCCGAATATCCCATTGCCTGTCTGCAGCAGCGACTACGTTAATTCCACTTTCCAACTGCCCAATGCGTAGAAAGTTAATACAACAATCTCTTATACTACAGAGCGAAGAACACCAAAACTAATTAGTCCTCCGTCACATTGGTTACAACCCTTTGAACAAATCCGTTCATTGAAGTATTTCTACTCAATTTGTCACTGTGAAGCACATTTCGCTCCTCGAGGGACGGTTGCATCAGCCTGGGAAACTATGTGTTGCAAGTTCTATTTTTGTGATCAGATATTTGACTGGGTACTTTCTCTCAATTCCTCCGTCCCCACCGCATCTGCTGTCATGGTAAGGACTTTCATTCTGGAACGAAAGAAATTTCCTCCTTTTTCAAAGAACGGTTCTTCCCTTCCTCCACCATTAAACCTGCCCTCGACCGCATATCTTCAATTTCACGCACGTCTGATCTTACCCCATTCTCCCGCGCGATAGTGTTCCTCTTGCCCTCACCTACTGCCCCAACAGCTTCCGCGTCCAGCACGCAATTCTGCAAAATCCCGCCTTCTCCAACTGGATGCTACCACCAAAGACATCTTTCTTTCTACCACCCCTCCCCCACATTCTGATGTCCTCAGGGATTGCTCCCTACGCGACTCTTTGTCCATTCGTCCTTCCCTTCTAACCTTCCTCTTGGCACCTAATCCTGCCGAGTGGAACAAGTGCTTCACCTGCCCATACACTCCCTCCCTCACTACCCCAAACAGAGCCCTAAACTGTCCTTCCAGTGGAGGCGAAACTTCACCTGTGAGTCTGTTGGGGTCATATACTGTGCTCGCTTTCCGGTGTGGACTCTTGTATATCGGTGACACACAGCGGAGATTGGGAGACCGCTCCGTCCGCAAAATAAGGAGGATCTCCCAGTGGCCAGGCAAATTAATTCCACTTCCCATTCCCATTCTGATATTTCCATCCATGGCCTCCTCCACTGTCTGGATAAGGGCACATTTAGGATGGAGGGACAAAATCTAATGTTTAATTTGGGTAGGTTTCAAACTTATGGCATGAACATCGATTTCTCAAACATCTAGTAATGCCTCCACCATCCCCAACCATTTCCCATGGCTTTGTGCCCCCTCGTGTTAGCTCCTTGCCTGCCGAGAGCTTTCCACTGGTGCTTCCCCTCCCCTCTTCTTTCTTCCATGGCCTTCTGTCACGTTTCATCTTCCTAGCTCTTTCCTTCATTCCAACCCCTCCAAATTTTGCATATTGTCTGGCGTTTCTGTTCCCTTCCTCCCACCTTTCAAATGCAAGTCTCAGCTTTTTATCCAGTCCTTCTGAAGGGTTTCCACCTGAAACGTCGAGGGTACTTTTTTCTATGGATGCTGTCTGGATTGCTGAGTTCATTCTGCATTTTGAGTTCATTTTGTGTATGTTGCTGGGACGTCCAGCTTCTGCAGATTTTCTCTTGTATAGCATTTATCAGATTCTGCTCGCACTTCAACTCACAAAACAGTGCAACGGAACTATCTTTGGCATAGAACAGCGTTCTGGTAGAGGACGATGTATGCAGCCGTCTTTTCTTTCGGGTGGTTTTTATCCTGCTAGTGACTGCAAATAGGATGTGTGTTTTAATATAGTAAAAGTTTGCTGAATTCCATGTTTGTCAAACATCAAAACCCCTGACTATAAGCCATAACACCAATGGATAGTGGAGCAGAATTAGGCAATTTGGCCCATGGAGGCTGCTGCGGCATTTCATCATGGTTGATCCGATTTTCCTCTCAGCCACATTCTCTTGCCTTCTCCCCGTATGCCTTAATACCCTGACTAATCAAAATTCTATCAACTTCGGCATTAAATATACTCAAGGAATTGGCCTCCACAGCTCTCTGTGGAAAGAAATTCCCCACCTGGCTAAAGATATTCCTCGTCATCTCCCTTCTAAAGAAGGACACTTTATTTTGAGTCAGTCTCCTCTAGTTGTAGACTGTCCCGTTAATGGAAGCATCCTTTCCGCATTTAGTCTATCAAAGACTTTCATCATCAGATCGGTTTCAGTAAAGTCACCCCGCATTCTTCTGAATTCTAGTGAGAACAGACCCAGAGCCGTCAGGCGTCCTGCATATATCAAGACATTCAGTCCTGTAACCATTCTGTCGTGACCTCATTTGAACTCTTTCCAATTTCAGCATATCCTTTGCAAAATAAGGTGCCTAATCTTGCTTACAGTACTCCAAGTGAGGCCTCACGAGCGCTTTATAAAGTTTGATCAACACACATCAAAGTTGCTGGTGAATGCAGCAGGCCAGGCAGCACCTCTAGGAAGAGGTACAGTCGACGTTTCGGGCCGAGACCCTTCGTCAGGACTATTCTTTCGGTAGCCACTCTATTTCCTCAATACTATCTGCTCTTGCCCTGATATGGAATCACTCGTGATACCTTTACACACAGTAGGGGGTTCCCTGATGACGGCTGTCCGAAGGTTGATCCATCGTAGTACAAATAGTACATAGTCCACTCGCCAGAATCAGAGGGCCTATCCAAGGGGTACTTGGAGGTAGGTCAAAATCGAATAATTGAAAATTTAAACAACGAATGATTATCTCTGACATGTTGAAATGAGGCTGAAAGATACAGCCTGGAAAGTCGAAGATATCTTGGATGTCGAGCCATGTCGAAGACTGAGCAACAAATAGAATAATAGTTCAGCAGGAAAACAGGGAAAAGCCTTTAACTATAGGGTAACTGCGAGGCCATCATAAATAAATTAACATGGCAAAGATGAGGGATGAAATACCTGTGACACACAAGAATCAAAAAAGTTTAAAATATCCTATGATTCCCTTTTCGGAGCAAGAGCCTAAGCATGGAATAAGTAATCGAATTTAAGCACCCTTTATTACGTTCATTGCGTTATTACGTTATTACGTTTATTATTCTGTTTTTTTTTTCTTTTTTTACTGTGCCGCCTATATGCCTTAACATCCAGGGAACTTTAATTTAGTACTTGGAAAAAAAAAAGTATTTCTCTCTTACAGTCAATACGGACAATATGCATGTTTGGGCTGCCGGTAAAATGCCAGTAAGTATTCTATTGAGCACTAAAAGAGAAGATATTAAATGTTTTATGAATCAATCGCTATCAACATATCTGAGCATAATATACTAACTGGCAGATTCTGCTATTATAGGGAGCAACAGATTAGATGTCTGTTATAACACCTGAGCATTCTAACGCCAAGTGCATTCAAGAAAGTGATTGTAGACTTTGGGAGGGGAAAACGAGAAGCCCATGAGTTAATCCTCACCGCATGAATATAGGGGTAGTAGGTTAGAAGCTATAAGTTTGTTGGTGTTACTATTTCAAGGACCTGTCCCTGACAGCTCACATAAATATAATTGCGTAGAAATCACTGCAGCGTCTCTACTTAGTCAGAAATCTGTGGAAATCTGGCATGAAATCAAAAACCATGACAAATTGCTATAGATGTGTTGTGGAGGCTCTTTTTAGCTTCTGTCTCACAGCCTGTTACAGATTCACCAATGCCTCTGAACAAATATCATGCAAAACGTAATGAAGTCGGCCTTGCGCATCGCAGGTTAAGACCTCCCAACCATTGAACACATCTACATGTAAAGCTGTCGTAGGAAAACAGCATCCAGTATCAGAGATCTTCTACACAAAAGCTATTCTCCTTTCTCACTGCTGCCATCAGATGGAAGGTAAAAGTGCCTCGGAACTCGCACCGGCAGGTTCAAGAACAGCTGTTAACCCACAGCTGCTATAGTCTTGAAAAAGGGGGATAACTACACTCACTTGCTCATCCATTGAGATGTTTGCACCACAAACGACCTCACTTTAAGGACTCTTTATCTTGGTATTTCAATTTCTCGTGATTTCTTGCTATTTGTTTATATTTGCATTGGCACGTTGAGTTGGCTTCTGCAATCTAGTTGATCTTTCATTGATTTTGTTGTCGTTACTATTGTATAGATTTGCTGATTTTTCCAGCGGAAAATGAATCTCACGGTTGTATGTGGTGACAAATTTATATATACTCTGAGAATGAAATTTTCTTTGAAGTTTGAACATTCGAGTTGAGTCTCTGCATCACAGCACAGGAAGAAAATGCAGACTCGATATCCAAATGCGAACGCAGATAAGCCCTGATCATAAAGCACGATCTCAAGTCAGTAATAGGTAAGTTGTTTTTAGCAAACAAATATTAAAAAGAACAGAAACATAGCTACCAAATAATTTACGAACCCTAATCCGTATCGAAACATCGGTTCTGAAAGTTGACTTGCGGGACTACTTTAGAAAACAACGGGGTAGATATATCGAGCATTTTAACATCAAATGCATTTCAGACGCCGGGTGACAGCAGATGGAAAAATTAAGTCTCCAGATCCAATAGTGGGAGTTAATTGAGTGGGTACAGTTCTGTGAAATAAACCTGCTCGTAACAAAATAAATAACAAACGCGACTTAGTCTACGAAGTAAAATAAATTATTTTATATCCTTACCGCATGAACTCCATTTCTCTCTCATCGATACCGTCTGATCTGCGGAGTGTTTCAGTTTTATTCTTGCTGTTTCTACAAATTTCCAGCACCTGAATTTTATTACATTTTTTGTGTTGATGATCAAACAATGTAGGTTGTAAATTCGGAGTAGAATAGCTTCAGAGGTATATCCATAGAGAAAGTGAGAAACAAGGACATGGCGGACGTGACGTAATGTTTAAAACTGTGAATTGCCGCTCAGAACAAAATATTGCCGTGCAAATAATTGTAATGGGTTTAGGTCAAAAATGAAACATATGTCCTTTTACACCGTTTACCGAGTGACCCAACGAGTCAACTCTATTTCTGGATCCACAGGTGCTGCTTGACTTGCCGGAAGTTTCTGACATTCCCTGCTTTGCTAGGCCCGTAATTTCTGGCCGGAAATATTGATACCTGTAAAGTACCGGATATCAGCAGCAATCACTCACCTGTACACCACAGTCCGAAAGCATATTTATTATGCCCGCTTCCCTTTACAATGGCGTATTCTGTCAGCATCTTCTGCTATTAACTGAATTTGAGAGGTTCGAGGCATCTGGCGCAATAGCTAATTTTGTGTGTGTCAATGTCAAGTGCACAACACTGTGGAGTCCCATCAAATAACCAGCGGCATAACTAGTGAGGAGTAAAAATAGTGCCAGAGGTCCTTTGCGCAAATGGGCGTCATCTTCCAGTTAACCTGCGAGGCATTTTACTTCGCCTGTTCTCATTACTCTTTTTTCCCTTTCTCAAGGTGGCTGTATGCTACGTCGGAGGCCCTGATCTATAGCTGCTCTATTCTTCGTGGGCGGTGTGCTCTCGGTACTGGTAGTGGCCGAGTGGCCAGGCTCTTCAGAATTTTCAGGAGCACCTTGGAAGACGTGGCTCTTACTGGAGCAAGCTTGTGAACAACCCAACTCCTTTTCCATGTTGTCTACTGAAGCATCGTGGAAGATAGAAATATCAGTATAACTTCGTAGCTGTCGGAGGCCTTCGTACTCTGGATGGTCAAATCGATATAACCATGGGCAAAAGGTATACTCTGTTCATGTTCCAAAGTCCTTCAAATTCCTCTTTTAATTCGGCATTTGTCTGGTATTTTTCACTTGCTGATTTCTGTAAGTTATGTGCGTTTGGAATGGCATTATTTGTTAAGTTGTTGCTGCTTATTTATCCTGTATTATTACATCCAGACTGTCAATATGGCTTTTTCCTGTCTGTTATAACTGATCGGTCGTAATATACTCGTAATTTGTCTGATTCTGACTCTAAAACTGGATGAGGCATGTATTTATAGTAAGGTCTGATTTATTTTGTTTTAAAACAAGATATTTCTGAGCGATATTTTCCACTTGATTGTGCTTGTTTGAGGAATAAAATTTAGTTAACCTGCTACAGAATCCCGTAATATTTTGGATTGTTTAATGGTTTTACTTGGCAATTTCTACGTTTATCATCTTGAATTTGTTGGCTATTATTATTTTTTTGATCATTTTTGTGTTAACCACCACCTGGCTTGTATTGCTACATGAATCCCTTCTGTTTCTGGGGAAATGTCTCCAACTCCGAGTGAGGCGTTAGGCGTTTCCATGTCGAAATCTATTCTGAGCTGATCGTGGGGACGCCTTCTATGGAGGGCAGTGTTCTTCCGTTGGTTAACTTGTTCGTCCATGGTGATAAATAAGTAAAATGCAGGTTTCTGAATAATTTCCATCAACTGCCACTGCAACATATATCCAAACTGTTATTGGATAAAGGTCGGTTTGTAGAGGTATACTTATCTACTAGCCATTTCATAGAATACACAATACTTGGTATTCACAATAATATGAAATTGGATGATAGATGCAGAAGTAAATCAGCGACTTTCTCTTTTTTTCTGCACTTTTGGATCCTTCTGATTCTTGTTGTTGTTCCGAAGCCCCCCGTGGACCATATTGCCGGCTACAATATATCTCACTATCAAAACAATGAAAGGGACCCTCTCGCTCCATCAAAACCGAGCTATTGTTTAGGAAAGCAGCATCCGTCACCAGGATTCCCCATCATTCCGGTCACGCACTCCCCTCTCTCTGCTGCCATCAGGAAAACTTTCAGGAGCTTCAGGTTGGGCAAGAATTATTATCCCTCAGATATCAAGTTCTTGAACTTGTGGGTTAACTTCTCTCCTTCCGGGACTGTTGAATCAGTTCACATAAAAAAAAAAACACATAAGATTTACACCGTGACAATTCGCTGTCCACTTTGTCCACTGAGCATCAATATGAAATAAAAATATTCTTACACTTTATGATAAAAATAAGGGAATCAATCAACAATTTTTATTTGCAATACCGGCTATTTAATGTGAACACATATTTCGCCCCATTCTGTAGTTCCTCCCGGAACTTTCTTTCTGTCAATTGGTAGATGCATGTACTGGTGCAGGAACTAAGCAATTGCAGCATATATCCAAACTGCTGTTCGATGAATGTCGGTGTGCTGAGGTATTTGGCTGTGAAGGTGTACTTTTCTGCTTGCCATATCAGAGAATGCACAATATTGGGCATCCAGATTAATATAAAATTGGCTGATAGAGCGAACATAAAAATCATCGACGTTTTCCGGTTCTCCACTTCTCGTTCCTTTCGATTCTTGCTGCTATTCCGAAGTCCCCGACGGACGATATTCGGGGATCTAACTTGTCTTACAGTCAAAGCATCGAAAGGCAGAATTAAACAGATTGGTAATAACGGGATTGTGATGCTATCCAATAACTCGTGAGCTCTCCACGTGAACGATGTAAAGCAGAGGTCCCCAACCACCGGGCCGCAAAGCATGCGCCACCGGGCCGCGAGGAAACGATATGATTTGGCGATAGGAGTCAACTGCAACTTTCCTCACTCCCTGACACGCCTACTGTTGAGCTTGAATTTACGCGAGGTCATTACGCAAACGTCATCCATGTCAACGCGGGAAGGAGATCAATTCCTCGAGCTTGCAAATGACGGCGGGCTGAAAAGTATGTTTGATATAACATCTTTTCCGGCATTCTGGATAAAAGTCAAAGCTAAATATCCTGATGATAGACACGAAAGCACTGAAACGTTGCTTTGATTTCCAACATTTTTCGGCGAAGCGGAGTTTTCTGCAATGAATGCCACGAAACCCAGATTGCATAATAGACTGGACATAAGGAACCCCCTTCGAGTATCGCTGTCTCCCATCACCCCTCGATGGCACCGTCTTGTTGCAGGAAAACAAGCCCAGTGCTCCCACTGATTCAGCGATATCGGTGTGTTGCAATGATTTTATATGTTCATATGGGGAAAATATGCGCTGTGTGTTTACTATTGAAACGTTACTTAAAGGCTATGATGCTATTGACGTACTTATATAACGATATAACAATTTCAGCACGGAAACAGGCGCTCTCACCCCTTCTAGTCCGTGCCGAACGCTACTCTCACCTAGTCCCACAGACCTGCACTCAGCCCACAACCCTCCATTCCTTTCCTGTCCATATCCCTATCCAATTTTTCTTTAAATGATAATATCGAACCTGCCTTTACTACTTCTACTAGTGTTCGTTCAACACTTACTTCAAGATCCCCTGTCCTCCCCTTATCGCTATATTCATGCGAGGGAAATATTTCCGCTGTGTGTTTAATATTAAATTCGTTAGATAAATCATTTTAGAAACGAAATTGAGTGCATTAGCCACTTATCACCTATATTCCGGTCGTGATTAACCCCTCCCCCCGAACAGAATCGCCAAAAACGATTTGCAGAGAGAAAAAAAATCAGCGGGTACACGTAGGCGAAGGTTACGCATGCGCACTGGTGCACGTTCAAGGCTTCATGGTCATTGTAGTCTTCTCTGGGTAAACACAACATATTTGACTGCTACTCTTGTCCGTTGGCAACCCTACCCCACTCCCCCCTCCCCTAGTCTGCCGGTCCGTAAGTATATTGTCAATATTAAACCGATCCGCAGTGCAAAAAGGTTTCGAGACCCCTGATTTAAAGTATTGAGCTTTGGGAAGGCGACACACTGCTTCCATTGCAAAGTAAAATGGAAACAACTAAGCACAGCTCGCTTTACCAACTGCAGCTGTCACGACAGTCATTGTTCTCGTGGTGCAATATCGGTTGCGCAGATTTCGGCAGTAGATGGCGATGTAGCGTTCGAAAGTGAAAGCGAACGTCAACCAAACGGAACAGCTGATAAATCCAATCAATAGATTTGTATCTATTTGGATCGATATATGTATATTTTAATCTTCTTCAGTATAACAGTAAAAACGACACCGAACAGATTTGCTACAGCCATTGCGACTAGGTAGCGAGTGATGCATTTAGAGAGTCCACACTTTCCGCGGGACAAGACCACGCTCGCCGTTACGTTAACGAAAAGAGATGATAAAACAAGGGATCATTCACAACAGGACCTAGTCTAGTTAAGGCAACATTATATCAATGGTAAAACTACGAGTGTGGATCGTGAGCTGGAATGTTGATTGCCGAAAGCGGTATGAGAAGATCATGGGACTGGAGGCCTAGGGAGAAAGAAAGGGGGAGGTGGGAAGCCCAGAGGATGGTCAAAGAGTATAGTGAGAGAAACAGAGAGAGAAAAAGGACAGATAAAATTAATAATAATAATAATAATAATAATAAATAAATTACGGTTGAGGTACGAAGGGGAGGTGAGCATTAACGGAAGTTAGAGAAGTCAATGTTCATGCCATCAAGTTGGAGGCTACCCAGACGGAATATAAGGTGTTATATTATTTGTCTGGCAGTGTTTTGTGAACTATTCACAAGGAGTTCAGAATTCAGCTCATCTCTGCTGTTTGAACATGAAATTGCATAAGTTATGAAAAGAGAAATCATAACGCTACTACAATGGACTAATGATTATGTTTTGCACTGTAATTCCACACATTAATCGAAAGCAAAACACTAGAGCCGGATGAACTTGGCTACTTAGTTTTTCTAGAGTGAGGCGATCACACTTGGCATTGTGGCGTAATGTCGACTGCTGTCCACGTACTTCTTCCATATGACCTATAATGAATTATGTAAACAACAAAAATGCTTAATCAAATAGCATATTTACAACTCAAACAAATATTACTGAAATATTAAATACAGTATTCTACTACCTGCTTAACAATGAATTCCAACTTAATATAGAATTCTTCTAAACCCAGGTATGTAACATATTGCTTTCTACTCATCTTAGACATCGTTAATGGCACGTTCAAGCAGGCGCTGGTGGAAAGAAAAGGATCTAGAATTTTTCCTGAACAGTACGTACAATTTGGTTCGCCATGTAAACCTGAGACGGTCTGGGTAACTTTGGGGTTTCATTTCGATTATCTCTGCCGTAAAAGGGAGACTTCAATTTGCATTTTGGAGAATATATCAAAAGGAGTGACCTCTTTTATAACTACTTTCACTTGTTTTATTTTCCAAGGAAATCAGGACAATCCATCAGCATTTTCTAGATTGGATTTTCTCTTGAAAACCTGGAAGCTGTCGATCGTAAGGTTTGAGTACAGTGTGTCACTTCAACATTTATTTTCTCACTACCTATTTGTAGTGTGTCAATTGCCATAAAGGTTTCCAAATTAGGCAGGAAACCTTTATGGCAATTGACACACTACAAATAGGACCGCTATTGTGACACGCCCTTTGACATTTTGACATCCAAATTTTGCTGAAATTTCCATCCAACTCTGCTAGAATTTCCTCGGCACATCTGTGCAAAACCGGATCGTCAATGGTGTGAGCACAGTAAGTGATGTTTCGTTTAAAGAACTCACATTTGTATCTTCGAGTTCGAAGCCGCTGATCTTTTAATATGTTTAACATTCTTTTGCGAATTTGGAGATGTTCTCTGTCATCCATGCCAATAATTATGATGTCAACCAAGTAACACCGTGTGCTTGAGCAGTCTTGCAGCGGCTGGTTGACCATAGTGCAGGTGCAGATGCAACTTCAAAAATAAGAAAATAATAGCTGTAAAGAACTTTTGTCTGTGTTTATGACGAGAAGCACTTTGGATAGTCCTTCGAAATCCATCTGTAGTTAGGCTGCAGCTTCCTCAACTTTGTAGAAGTTTCTCCCCTGTAAAAAGTTTGCAAATATATTCTCTAACCTGGACGGCGATTATTGATCTGTATGGGACGTTGGTGACCTTAAAATCACCACAGATACTGTCATATCCATCCTCCTTCTACTGTGACAATGGGCTCCTCTCAAACTTGGAAACATTTCCTTCATCATCCAAGCGATCTACCTGACCAGTAAAATTATCACGGCGGGTATAATGCTTCAGGTGTTCATTTCTGCATTGCGCTTCTCCGATAGTTGACAAAGAAGGCGTTGGGCTGAACAACGTGCCTCTCTCCGATGCTAAATACCTGACTGCGTGACTCTGAGGGTAAAAATACCACGGAAAAGGACTGGAAATACTATTTCTTTTATTCAAGAATGCTGCTTACCATAGAACCTATTTTGCGATTAGGTACTTTCGAATCCAATATTCCACTCACCATTCATTGCTTGAATTATTGAATACCAAAATACTGAATAGAGAAGGATGCCGACTTTTAACGCTGGATATCATGCCAGTCTTTCTAGTATTCTAACAAATTTTCTCTGTGGGTATTCCAATGCGTCCCTGAGCTTGACTCAGGAAGTTATTCTGAGTTTAGATATAAATTTGTTCTGCAGTAGCTATAAATGATGGTTACAGAGTAGTAATATTCAATTAACAAACTGCATTTTTTTTCTGTTTCTGCTATTCTGCATATCATCACCCTCGCACAGGTAGAACCGTAAATTGTGTTTGTTCTAGCCTCCAAGTCGTTTGGGCTCAAAGAAGCAGGTTGCAATAACGTTTGTGTGGTGCGGCCTTACAGAGTACTACGTGATTGGAATGCAGGCTGCGTTAAGTGCCAGCAGGCAAAAGTTAACCGGCATGTTCAAGAGCCATTGGCACCCTGTGAGGTCTCAAGGGACGGTTTCACCATGTCAATGTCGTCAACACTCCCGCTGCTTCACGCACCTCCTTACCGCGGTGACCCGTAGCAACCGATGTACAGAGATCGTTCCTCTAGCATCAGCCCCTTGGTTGCTCGGTTTGGCACTCCAACTGATATTTCTTCTGACCGGGTCAACAAATCAGAACTCTCGGTTGCGATGGTCCAGAAAGTCGACATTTGCTATATCACTCTTCGGAGCCGTATCACCTGCAGTCCAATGGCCTATGCAGGCGGTTTCACAGCTCTTTCAGTGCGGCTCTGAGGGCCGGCTAGTTTGATCGTCTGCCATGTTTCCTGCTGGTGTTCAGAATATCTCTAAAAGCGGACCCGCAGTTGTCCGTGGCTGCGTTGGTATAAGGCAACCATTACGAGGGCCAGGTGGTTACATTCCTGACTCTGCGAGAACATTGTCGGCCGCACAACAGTGTTGCATACTCCCTAGTGAATTCCTTTTCACCTATTCCTACCTGCCATCATGGCGTACAGCACTCTTCGGTTCCTGTTGGCATACATTCCGCCTCGTTAGACTTTGTTCCGCATTGATGCACAACAACGTCCTCTTAGGCCCATTAACTGTGGCCTGTTCCGTAGTTTGAAACGGGAGGAAAATATTTTTATCATAGTGAAGTGGGTGGGGGGGGGGGTGATTAACCCTGAACCAATTTCGGTAAATCCCCTTAAACCAGTCCACTGAATTTTTGGGGTTTCCACTATGAGGCTGCTGGCGTCAAGACATCACCGTGACAGTGTTAACGCACACCTGGACAAGCCAGAAGCACCTACTGTTAATGAACCTATGGAACATAGGGCCCAGGGTCTCAAAAGGCCTTTTTTAGTGAATATGGGGGCGGGCGGTTTGAGTTTTCTGTTTAGGGAAACCCAATTGATGAAAATGTGCAGAATTCAGAAACATTGACATTGAGTTGGAGTTTCAATTTAACAGGCTTGTCTTATGTTATGACGTGATAGCATACTTTTTTTTCCCCACAGGGTTTGGTGTTCAATGTTTGGTGCAGAGTAAATAAGTTGTTATGGTTCGTCTAAAAAATAAAACGCCTTCGTTGTTGGCATGTGGGAAAACCTACAACTGCATATTACAGAAGGTACCATATGCACACCCCACGAGAAATTTAAAAATATAATACTCAGCTGATTAATTTTGAATATCTCCGCTGACCTTAAACCTAGGTCTCATCATGTTATTCTTCTGCAGAAGTGTCAAAGAAGTCTGTCAATCTCTACACCTCCATACACCTCATAGTTTTAAGAAGTTCAGTCAATTTCTTGCACTTGTTCAGAAGAGTCGCAAACTTTCCAAGCTTTCCATGTAACTAAAGATTTCTAATCCTATTGAATCTCATCTGCGCCCATCCAATACGTTGGGATGCTCTCTGTACTGAGGCGAACAGATCGACAACACTATATCCTTGTCTCCTCTTACCAAAGGGCTTTCACATCTGCAAATTGATGTGCACTCTTATGGCCACAGCGAATGTGGTCTTAAGTACACTAGCAACGCAATCAGTAATTTGCAAGAAGATAACAGCTTACAACCTAAATCATATACGTCAACTCTTAGAATGTCCCTGTATTTAAGTGCCAGAATATTTGTAACCACACACGTATCTGAACTAATTTCCATTTGCCACCTCTCCGCTAAACGTTTGGCTGAATATATCCATCTGTCTCGTAAGAAATCCATTTTGGATACATATTCCTAACACAATCTTTAAGTTGTTAAGAGTCTCACCCAAATCATTCAGGTACTCTCAGTGGATACTTTATTTGGTGTATTTCTACACCTGCTCGTTAACACATAGATATTATAGACCAAACCTGTGGCAGAAAACCAATGCATAAACGCATTAAGGCAAGAGATTCGGTTATTGGTCTGACAAAACATCAGAATCGGGACGAAATGTAGGCTAAGTGCCGTTGACTGCGGAAGAATTATTCGTGCCAGAAGACGGTTTAAATGGCGCAGAAACTGCAGATATCATGTGTTTTTCACGCACAGCGGCACCTATAGATTAAACAGAAGATAAATAAAAGATCATCGAATGAGCAGCTGCGATGTGGCTGAAAACGCTTTGTTCGCGACAACGGTTAGATGAGAATGGACAGATCACTTGAAGTTGACAGGAAGGCGGCAGTAACTCAGATAGTCACGTATTACAACAGAGTTATTCAGAAAGTATCTCTGAATGCGCAACACGTTGACATCATGATCATCATTCCCATTATCAACGTCCTTGTGCAAAATCAGAACGACCATGAGAATGGATCATTAAAAACACATGGCGGTAGAACTTTCGAAACAGTCTCCCATTCAATACGACCCTAAAATGTTTTATTCAGCCTCGTACTGTTTTCTGTTTGACTGCCCTAAGGTCACAGTACAGTGATCGTTCAACTAATCTTCGACCATTTATATTTCCAGAAACTCTAGCTTTTATGGACTTCGTATTCACAGACTCACTTTCAGGTACCCTTTGACATCATTTGGAATGCGAAATTGCAACTGACAATTTGGAGTTGAAATTCGGATGTTATGAAACAAAGTTAGAATATACTCAAATATACGTTCAATAATGGAACTAAGCTCCTATCTTCAGCGCATTTTATGTTTCTTGTTCCGAACAAATTGATTTCCTGAAATTAAACAGGAAAGTAGCCATTCCTATTGCTGTCAAAAAGTTTATCTGGAAATTTGGGACACCTTCACAAAATACAATATTACTTTATTTGTTTCAAAGCACACTAAGCTGTGTCTGTCATTTACCAATCCGCCTTTTCAATGTGAATAGATATTTCACTCCATTCTTCAGTTCCTCCCTGAATTTTCGTTGTGTCAGTCCGTAGATGCACGTGTTGGTACAGATGCTGAGAAATCTGAACATAAATCCAAATTGTTGCAGAATATATATCGGGGTGCTTAAAGACCTGTCTGTGTAGAAATAATTTTCCACTTGCCAATTTACAGAGCGTACAATGTACGGCATCCACAGTAAGATGAAGTTGGCGGAAAGAGCGAAGAGACATATCATTGAATTTCGCCGGATTTCCACCTCTAGATCCTTCTGCTTTCCGCTACTGTTCCGTAGTCCCCGGCGAACTCTGTTTGCTGCTATAATTTGTCTGATGGTTAGAGCATTGAACAGCAGAATTATACATATTGGCAATAACGGTGTTGTGACACTGTCAAATATTTCGTATATTTTCCACACAGATGCTGTAAAGTATTCGGCTTTTTCGATGCAACGCCAAGGGATACTGTTGATTATAACGTAGGGCTCCAGTGTGAAGTAAATTGGAAAACACTTCACAGAGCACACCGCCCCTACAGTCGCTATAACAGCCGTTGCTACTCTCTCGGTGCGGTATCGCTTCCGCAGCTTTTGACAGCAGATGGCGATGCCGCGGTCAGAACTGAAAACCACTGTAAACCAAACGGAACAGTCCATTGCTATCATCCTGAGGACATGTATTACAGCGCATATCGGAGTTATAAGTAAAAAATGAGCAAAGAAATAAATGTTATTAATCTGCTCCAATATAACAGAAACGATCACCACCATCAGATCCGCTGCCGCCATGGCCACCATGTAGCGTGTCACGCATTTGGAGAGACCACAGTTTCCATGAGCCAGTATCAAAATCGCCGTTATATTAACTGAAGGATTGAAACATAAAAAAAAATTACAACTCGCCCATATCTCATGCTTAGTTTTTATTTGCATTATTCAAGATGATGCGCTGATGTTGTTAAAACTCGTCAGCCATAGTCAAATCCCGTCCGCAGTTTACTTAACTGATTATGCATCACCGGTGAGACCAGCTCTCCTGAGCCGTTTAGACAGAATGTTGAAATGGTTAATAGTCACACTGTAAAATTGTTCTGATTAAATTAAATAACATCATGGTATTAGCGATGATCTTTCAAAAGTCGATAGATTCTGGCATGCTTTCGAAGGACTGGAAGATTGCAAATGTCACTCCGCTATTTAAGAAGGGGGCAAGGAAGCAAAAAAGAAAATTATTGACCTATTAGCTTGACATTGGTGGTTGGGAAGTTGTTCCAGTCAATTGTCAAGGATGAGGTTACAGAGTACCTGGAGGCATATGACAAGATAGGCAGAACTCAGCATGGATTCCTTAAAGGAAATTCCTGCCTGACAAACCTATTACAATTTTTTGAGGAAATTACAAGTGGGCTAGACAAGGGAGATGCAGTGGATGTTGTATATTTGGATTTTCAGAAAACCTTTGACAAGGTGCCAACCATGAGGCTAGTTAACAAGATAAGAGCCCATGGAATTACGGGAAAGTTACATACGTGGATAGAACGTTTGCTGATTGGCAGGAAACAGAGAGTGGGAATAAAGGGATCCTATTCTGGTTGGCTGCTGGTTACCAGTGGTGTTCCACAGGGGTCCGTGTTGGGGCTGCTTCTTTTTACTTGCACATCAACGATTTGGATTATGGAATAGATGGCTTTGTGGCTAAGTTTGCTGACGATACGAAGATAGGTGGAGGGGCTGGTAGTGCTGAGGAAACGGAGAGCCTACAGAGAGACTTGGATAGATCGGAAGAATGGGCAGAGAGTGGCAAATGAAATACAACGTTGGAAAGTGTATGGTTATGCACTTCGGCAGAAAAAAATAAACGGGCAGACTATTATTCAGATGGGGAAAGAATTCAAAGTTCTGAGCTACAACGGGACTTGGGAGTCCTCGTATAGGATACCCTTAAGGGCTACCTCCAGGTTCAGTCGGTAGTGAAGAAGGCGAATGCAATGTTGGCATTCATTTCTGGAGGAATAGAGTATAGGAGCAGTGAGGTGATGTTGAGGCTCTATAAGGTGCTGGTGAGACCTCACTTGGAGTACTGTGGGCAGTATTGGTTTCTTTATTTAAGAAAGGATGTGCTGACGTTGGAGAAGTTACAGAGAAGATTCACCAGAATGATTCCGGGAATGAGAGGGTTAACATGTGAGGAACGTTTGCCCGCTCTTGGACTGCATTCCTTGGAGTTTAGAAGAATGAGGGGAGACGTCATTGAAACAGTTCGAATGTTGAAAGGCATGGACAGACTGGATGTGGCAAAATTGTTTCCCATGATGGGGAAGTCTAGTACTAGAGGGCATGACTTAAGGATTGAAGGGCGCCCATTCAGAACAGAAATGCAAGGATTTTTTTTTAGCCAGAGGGTGGTGAATCTATGGAATTTGTTGCCACGGGCAGCAGTGGAGGCCAAGTATTTAAGGGTGTATTTAAGGCAGGAATTGATAGGTATCTGAGTAGCCAGGGCATCAAAGGTTATGGTGAGAAGGCCGGGGAGTGTGACTAAATGGGAGAATGGATCAGCTCATGATAAAAAGGCGGAGTAAACTGGATGGGCCGAATGGCCGGCTTCTGCACCTTTGCCTTATGGTCTTTTGGTCTTAACATTAACGTTTTTGCCGTTATGCTGTTCATTTACGATTTATGCCTTGAGGAGAGGATTTTGGAGACGAGGGAAATAGTTGTCTGCATGCCGTCATGGATTCTAGAGCAGCGCTTCACTGTTTGCAGTTGGCGGCTGCGTCGCCACGCACTGATCACTTTGTATCGTGGTGTATGTGAAACATTAAAACTTGGGAACGTGAGGACCTAGACGGGCAAAGAATAATGGTTGGTTGTATGTCTGAGTATCACTCTCCCTCTGAACTTCCCATCACATAAATTACCACTCTTTCAAAATCTACAACAAATTGAAAGCAAGGACCAATAAACCGCCTCAAAATCAGCAGTAACTTGTTTCAATATTGGAGTGAAGATACATGGGCAAAATCATTGTTCTGACCATGTCTACAAGAGGTCATTGTGACACATTCAGCGCAAAGGTGCGGTGAGGAGACTGCAGGATGACAACTTCTAAGGACTAAGTTATTTCCAGCTGAAGAAAAGAAAGATTATTTTAATTTTATTCATTTAGTGATACAGCTTAAAATAGGTCTTTCCGCTCCTCAAACCGCACTTTCCAGCAACCCTCTATTTAACCCTAGGCAAACACAGGACAAGTTACAACGATCAATTAACCTCTGTACAAGTATGTCTTTGCAGTGTGAGGGAGAACCGGAGTACACAGAGAAAACGTCACTGGTCACGGGGAGAACATACATACACATTACAGTCGGAATGAACTGCAACCTCCAGAACGTCCCGAGCTGTAATAGAATCGCGCTAATCCCTAAGCTACTGTAGCGTCCGAGATATATATCCATTAGATAACAATAATGTGCTAAATATACTGACTCTCATTATCTTGATCATCTAGGAAATACTGAAAATGTTCCAGCCAATGCTTCACTGGATTATATAAGTATCCAACGTAAAGATACGAGAGAACGTTCATCGCTGGGTGTTATTAGAATGGAACAGAAAATAAAGTGCTGTGGTCAA
Organism: Mobula birostris; assembly: GCF_030028105.1. Taxonomy (NCBI): domain Eukaryota; kingdom Metazoa; phylum Chordata; class Chondrichthyes; order Myliobatiformes; family Myliobatidae; genus Mobula; species Mobula birostris. The sequence goes on along the minus strand of NC_092398.1, from coordinate 16,812,045 downwards.
GGACTATTACACCTGTTTTCTGACAATGCATATATATTCAGTTAATTCTATGGCCATCTTCTTATTCCTAAGCGCCACGCTCGCCAACGGCATTTCAGTTTTGAACAGTTTTGGAATAGCTAGAAATAGAACTATTCCGTATTTTTACCTTCGGAAGAGCTTACTTGGTTCCTACCAGAGTAACGAACGGATGAGCTGAAAACTTTCATCAAACTAATTCGCATTTTGAACAGACACCGCAATTTCAGGAGGTAATCAATGATTGGCTAAGGGTTTTGTTCATACAGATTTGTTTTATTTTGTGTTACAGCTGAAAAGCAGATTTGATCAAAATAACAGGCGTATGACAGAGTACACATCAAATTGAACTTACAGCTGAAAACATGGTTTTAAATTAGCTTTGGCGAGAAACAAAGCAAAAAGAGAATGATTGTGTTACTCAGACACGAGGGGCTCAGGCACGTTCGTAGGCAGGATTAGCTAACTGGCTTGAAAATGTGGATTCAATATATATAAAATCTAACGTCTTTGGGGGGAATATCAAGACGTCAAGACTTCTCCTACTTTGTGGAAAAAAGGGTTTATTTTATTGACTCGAATACAGGGACCAGACAATAAAACTCATTTATATTTTAACATGGAACTCTACGGTAACAGTATAAGTGCACTGCATGCAATTGTAACTGTAAAAGGGATTCAAAGACATCGATTTCTTACCAGGAATACCAACCGCTGCAAGTACAGGATAGTAGATACTGGCTATGTAAAATATTGCCGGATATTCCATTGCCTGTCTGCGGCAGCGATTACGTTAACTCAACTTTCCAACTGTCCAGTAAGTTGAAAGCTAGTTCAACAATCTCTTATACAACAGAGCAAATTACTGAGCTAATTACTCTTCAGTCGCATCAGTTACAACTCATTGAACAAATACAATCATAGACGTATTTTTAGTCAATTTAACACTGTGAAACACATTTCGTTCCTTGAGGGACATTGCATTACTGTTTTTTCAGATTCTGAAAATATGTGCTGCAAATTGCATTTTTGTGACAAGATATTTGATATTTGTGTAACCTGATTTTCCCTTCGGGATCAATATCATTGAGCATATGATCGTTCACCTCAAATAATTGGCATTTATTAGATTCTGCTTGGCATGTCAACATACAAAATAAAGCAACAAAACTCAGCTTTGGCGTAAAATGGCGTTTTCGTACAGGAAGACGCATACAGCTGTCTTTTCTTTCGGGTGGTCTTAATTCTACTAGCGATTGTAACAAGGATGTGCGAACTTATATAGTGAATGTTTCCATGTCTGCCAAGACTTCAAAACCCCTAACTATAAGACCATAATACCAAATGATGTTTCAGCTGAATTAAGCAATTTCAGTCATCCAGTCTGCTCCGCCAATTCACCATGGCTATTTCAACTTTCCTCTTCCCCAGTCTCCTACCTTCTCAACGTATTCCTTAATGCTCTGACCAATCAAGAATCTAACCTCTGCGTTAAGTTTACGTAAAGACTTGGGTCTCCAAAGCATCTGGTGGCAAAGAGTTCAATAGATTCATCACCCTCTGACTAAAGAAATTCCTCCTCATCTGCGTTCTAAAAGGACGCCTCTTTATTTTGAGACTGTGTCCTCTCGTCTTGGAATCTTCAGTTATAGGAATCATCCTCTCCACATCCACTCTATCACAGCCTTTCTCTATTCGATAGGTTTCAATGGCTATCCGGCATTCTTCTGAACTCCAGTGTATACAGGCCCAGAGCCATCATATGGACTTAATACGACAACACTTTCAATCTTGTACTCGTTTTCGTGAAATTCATTCGAACCCTCTCCAGCTTCAGCATCACACGTCCAAGTTGCTGGTGAACGCAGCAAGCCAGGCAGCATCTTTCGGAAGAGGTAGAGTCGACGATTCGGGCGGAGACACTTCGTCGACTGTACAGTGCAGCCTTCTGGGCAGCGATGCAGACCTGAGACTGTCTGAGTAACTTTGGAGTTTCCTTTCGATCATCTCTGCCGTAATAGGGAGACTTCAGTTTGCATTTTGGAGAATGTGTCAAGAGGAGTGTCCTCTTTTATTATTGCTTTCTGGTGTTTTATTTACCAAGGAAAACGGGACAATCCATCAGCATTTTCTGTTTTTTTTTTCTCTTGAATTCGACCTTGTAATTGTGTCCTCCGAGAAACAAAGCCCATCTTTGCACTTGTGCCAGTGCGGTACTGGGACACCGTTCTGCGATTGGAAATGGATGCCGGTGGTTGATGATCAGTAAGGAGGGTAAACGCTCTTCCATTACAGTACTGTTTGAAATGAGTTTGTTTTTTTTAAATCTCAAACCAGAACCAAGGCATTTCTGTCAATAACTACGCAATTCTCCTCTGCAGTGGCATAGGTAATGGAAAGGCTAAGGGGCATTCACTTCCGTCATCTGACATCGTACGACATGTCTGCAATTGCACAGAAAGCTAGGCGCCACAGCAAGTTTCACTGGAAGCTGTGGATCTTAAAGTGCGAGTATAGTGTCACTCCAACAACTATTTTCTCTTTTGCAGAAAGCACCTCATACTTCGTTGTCCATTACTATTTTTTCCCGATCTCTAGTGATATTACGTGGCGGACAGAAGCCAGATTGGGCAGGAAACCTTAATGATAATTGACACATCCCAAAAATTGACCGCAACTGTGACACGCCCTTTGTCTTTGGGGCATCCGCCTGCGCTAGAAATTCTTCAGCAAGATTGTGTTAACCTTGTTTTTCAATGGTGTCAGCACAGTAAGTAATGCTTCGTTTAAAGAATCCACATTTTTTTATTCGTGTCCGGAGCTGATAATCTTCTAATATGTTTAACGCTGTGTTGAGATTTTGCAGATGTTCTCTGTCATCAATGCCGATAACCATGATGTCAACCAAGTAACACTGTGCGCCTGGACAGTCTTGCAGCGCCTGGACGGCTAGAGCTCAGGTGCAGATTCAACCTTAAACATAATACAATTTCAATTATAAAGGCCTTTTGTGAGTGTTTATCGTATGAAGAACTTTGGGCAGTCCTTTAATATCCATCTGTAGTTGCGTCGCAACTAACTCCATCTTGTGGAAGTGTTTCTTCCCTGAAAGGTTTGCAGATATATTCGCTAACCTCGATGGCGAGTAATGGTCTGTATGGGATGATGGTGACCTAAAGATCACCACAGATCCTGACAGACCCTTCCTTCTTCTACCTGGTCAATGGGCACCACTCAAACTTGGAAACAAATCCTTCATCCTCCAAGCGATCTAGCGCGTGGCTAAAATTATCACGGCTGGGATAAGGGCTTCAGATGTGCATTTATGCCTTGCTTTTTTATACCAGTTTGGGAAGGAGGAATTGGGCTGAACAAATGCGCCTCTGTCCGATGCGAAGTACCCGACTGCGTGACTCTAAGGTGAGAAATACCACGGAAATGCACTGGAAATATTATGTTTTTATTCGAGAAAGCTGCTTACCACAGCACTTCAGTTTTCCGGATAGGTACTTTCGAAACCAATATTCAGCGCAAGAATCATTAAATAGCAAACTACTGAACAGAGAAAACTGCCAAATGTTATAGCTGGATATCATGCCACTCCTCCTCTTTTTCTAACAAGTTTACTCCGTGGGTATTTCAATGCGTCCTTGAGCTTCCCCCTAGGAAGTTACTCTGAGTTCAGAAATGCATTTGTTCTGCAGTAGCCATAAACGACATGCAGAGTAATAATCCTCAAATGACAAAATATTATTTTTTTTTCTGTTCCTGCCATTCTGCATATCTTCGCCCTCGCAGTAGTTGTACCGCAAACTGGAGACGAACTTTTTTTGTTCCACGATCCAAGTCCTGTGGCTTCAAAGGAGGAGGTGGCACTGAATTTTGTGTGGTACAACCTTAGAAAGTACTGCGGTTTTGGAGTACATCCTTTGAGGAGTGCCAGCGGGCAAATGATAAACCGCATGTTCAAGCGCCATTGACACCCTTTGAAGTCGCAAAGTACGGTTTGACAATGTCAATGTGGACCTTGTTGCTCTTCAGCCCCACTCCCGCGGCTTCACGTACGTCCTTTCCATGGTGAACTGTACCAGCAGATGGTCAGATATCCTCCTTCTAGCATCTACGACGGCCGCAGACCTGGGTTGGGCTTTCATCAGTCCCTTGGATGCTCGGTTTGGCACTCCATCTGATGTTTCCTCTCGCAATCACGAGGAAATTATGCAGATGCTGGAATTTCAAGCAACACACACAAAAATGCTGGTGAATGCAGCAGGCCAGGCAGCATCTATAGGAAGAGGTACAGTCGACGTTTCCGGCCGAGACGTCGACTCTACCTCTTCCTATAGATGCTGCTTGGCCCGCTGCGCTCACCAGCATTTTTGTATGATGTTTCCTCCGATCGGGGATCCAAATCAGAACACTGGGTTGCCATGGTCCAGAAACTCGACATTATGCTGTATCACATCTCTGCAGCGTTTTACCTCCAGTCCAATGTCTTGTACAAGCGATTTCATAAGTCCATGAGTGCGGCCCTGAGGGCTTCCCTTACCGGTGAGAGCTGGATTTATCTTCTCCCGTGTGTCCTGCTGGGGTTCAAAAAGTCTCAAAAAGAGTACCCGCAGCTGTCCGCAGCCGAGTTATTATAAGGCAACCGTTACGACTGCCAGGCCATCATAATTCCTGACTCTGCTACCACGTTGTTGACCTGTCAACAGTGTTGCACATTCCTTAGTAAATTTCACCTGTTTCTACATCCCATCATGGCGTACAGCACTCTTCGGTTGTGTTGGCATATATTCCGCCTCTTTTGATATATTCCGTCAATATGCACAACAACGTCCTCTTAAGCCCATTAACGCTGGCCCGTTTCACATTTCGAGACGGGGAGAAAATACTTTTATCACAGGTAAGTGTGTTTATGTGTGTGTGTGTGTGTGTGTGTGTGTGTGTGTGTTTGGGAGAGGTAGGTGTAGGTGTGTGTGTGTGTGTGTTTGTGGGGGGGGGCGGTACTGTTAATCCTTAACGCATTTCAGTAAATCCCCTTAAACCGTGCCACTAGGAACTGGAGGACCCCGCTATCAGGCTTCTGTCTTCATGACATGACCATAGCAGTGTCAACGCTCAAATGGACGAGCCAGAAGCTGAGGTCCGGATATGCTCACAAGACGTGTTTTAGTGAATTTGGAGGCGGGAGGGGGGTGCGTTGTGGTTTAGGGAAACGTAATTGATGAAAATGTGCGGAATTCACAAACACCGACAATGAGTTGGAGTTTCACTTTAAGAAACTGGTCTTGCTTTATGACTTGTTATGTAAATTTTTTTTTTACGGGGCTTGGTGTTCAATGTTTGCTGTATAGTAAATGGGTTGTTAAGGCTATTCTTTAATATAAAACGTCTCTGCAGTTTGTAATCGTGAAATCCTACCACTGGATCTACCACCTCCGTTTACAGAAGGTAACACATGCACACAACATGCAGTTTAAAAGATAATTTTTAATTTATTAATTTATTAATCATTGATCATTTTATTAATTATTATTTTTATTTTATTTTGTATTTATTATTATTATGATTATTATTTATAATAATAATTATTTATTAATTTAATCAGTTTAGTTAATTTATTTATTATTAATCAATTAATAATTAAATAATTCCAATTTCTCAGCCACACATTTATCCTCTACCTCATTCTAATACTCACTGTCATGTGACACAGGCAGTAATCCTGAGATTAGTACCTTTGTGGTCCTTCTTCTCAACTTCCTTCCTAACACCATGTATTCTACTTTCAGGACCTCCTCCCTTTTCCTACCTATGTTGTTGTTACCAATAGTACCGGATGAATAGGACCTGGTGGCATCGAGATTCATCGTTACCGTGGAGGACGATAGAAGGGCCTTCCTGAAGATAAATCCAAGGAAGGCGACGGGCCCAGATGGCGTCCCGGGACGGGTTCTCCGGGCCTGTGCCAGCGAGCTAGCTGAAGTGTTTGCTGACATCTACAACTGCTCCTTTCTTCACCCTAAGATTCCCTCGCGTTTTAAGAAGGCAACGATAACCCAAGTGCCGAAGAAGAGCAAGGTGGCATGTCTGAATGACTATCGACCTGTGGCTCTGACATCAACTGTTATGAAGTGCTTCGAGAGATCGGTTAAGGCACTCATCAACCACAGCCTACCGGTCAACCTCGACGCTTTGCAATTCGTCTACCGGAGCAACAGCTCAACGGCAGTTGCCATCTCTCTGGGCCTACATTCCTCCTTAGAACACCTGGAGAATAAAGACGCATACGCAAGGCTCCTTTTCATTGACTACAGCTCTGCCTTTAATACCATCATTCCAAATAAACTGATTCCTAAACTCCAGAACCTGGGCCTCAGCACTCAGATCTGCAGCTGGATCTTCAACTTCCTCACAGACAGGACGCAGGCTGTAAAAATAGGGGGCAAGATATCCTCTACAATCACTCTGAGCACCGGTGCCCTACAAGGCTGTGTACTCAGCCCCCTGCTGTACTCACTGTGTACACCCATGATTGTGTAGCCATGTTTCCATCGAACTCAATATATAAGTTTTCTGATGACACAATAATAGTAGAAAGTATCTCGGGTAATGATGAGTTTGAGTACAGAGAGGAAATTAAGAACCTGGTGGCATGGTGCGAAGACAATAAGCTATCCCTCAACGTCAGCAAGATGAAGGAATTGGTTGTTGACTTCAGAAGGAGTAGCGGACAGCACGACCCAATTTACATCGGCGGTGCGCAAGTGGAACAGGTCAAAAGCTTTAAGTTCCTCGGGGTCAATATCACAAATGATCTGACCTGGTTCAACCAAGCAGAGTTCACTGCCAAGAAGGCCCACTAGCGCCTTTGCTTCCTGAGAATACTAAATAAATTTGGCCTGTTCCCTAAAGCACTCACGATTTTTTATAGATACACCGTAGAAAGCATTCTTCTGGGGTGCATCACAACCTGGTATGGAAGTTGTCCTGTCCAAGCCCGAAAGAAGCTACAGAAGATCGTGAACACGGCGCAGCGCATCACACAAACCAATCTTCCGTCTGTGGACTCACTATACATCGCAAGCTATCGGAGCAGTGCTGCCAGGATAATCAAAGACACGACCCACCCAGCCAACACACCTTTCGTCCCTCATCCCTCCGGGAGAAAATTCAGGAGCTTGAAGACTCGTACAGCCAGATATGGGAACAGCTGCTTTCCAACTGTGATAATGCTGCTGAACGGATCCTGACCAGGATCTGGGCCGTACCCTCCAAATATCCGGAGCTGCCTCTCGTTTTTTTTTTGCACTACCTTACTTCCCATTTTTCTATTTCCTATTTATGATTTATTATTTAAATTTTTAATATTTACTAATTTTAACTATTTTTAATATTTTTAATATTTAGCATTTGTAATCCGAGTGTGAAGCGCAGAATCAAATATCCCTGTGACGATTGTACGTTCTAATACCAATTGTTTTGCCACAATAACGTATACAGTAATAAAGTATAACACTCATCTGATTCATCTTCAATATGTCCCCCTGACCTTAATCCGATGTCCCATTGTATAATTCTTCTGAAGAAATCTCAAAGACGTCTGTTACTATACATCCATACACCTCATAATATTAAGAAGTTCATGCTCAGTTTCTTGCACCTTTTAAGAACCGCAGACTTTCCAAGCTCTCCATATGACTACAGTTTTCTACTCCTATTGAATCTCTTTTGCACTCTTCCAATGCGTTTGAATGCTTTCTGTAGTGTACTGAGCAGATCTACCACTCAATACCATTGTGTGGTCTTACCAAAAGGATTTAACAGCTGTAAATTGATGTGCACTCTTTTGGCCACAGCGAAAGTGGGCTTTAGTACACTATCTGCCGATTCAGTAATTTGCAAGAAGCTATCAGCTTGCAACCTGAATCTTTTCATAGGTCAACTGTTCGAATGCCCCTTTATGTAAGTGCCCCAAACTTTATTACCTCACACGCATCTCAACTACATTCCATTTGCCATCTCTTCTCCTAAAATTTTGGCTAAATATGTCCATCTGTCCCGTTAGAAATCCATGTTCGCTACTTATAACTAACCCAATCTTGTCGTCAAGAAGCTCACCGAAATCATTCAGACACTCTCAGTAGATACTTTATTGGGTATATCTCTACACCTGCACTTTTAAGAAAAGATATGATAGGCCAATCTTGTGGCAGAAAATCAATACATAAACGCAAGGGATTCAGTTATTGTTCCGATCAAATATCAGAATGGGGACGAAATGTGGTCTAAGTGACGTTGACCGTGGAATGAGCATTGGTGCCAGAAGGATGTTTAAGTATCGGAGAAACTGCGGATCTCATCTGATTTTCACGCACAGCGATACCTATGGTGCGAGAGACAAATAAAAAATTATCCAGTGAGTAGCAGCGGTGTGGCTGAAAAACGCTCTGTTGGTGAAAACAGTTAGAGAAGATTGGTCAGATTGTTTGAAGCTGACAGGAAAGCGGCAGTAACACAAATAGTCACGCATTATAACAGAGCTATCCAGAGGACTATCTCTGACCGCACAACACATTGTCCTCCCGATGATCATTCCCATTATCAACGTTCTTGTGTAAATCGATAACCTTCGCGTCAGGTAAATCATTAGAATGAAAGACTAGAAGGAAATGGCGGTAGAAACAGATGTTCAACTTTTGAATCAGTTTTCCATTCAATACGACCGTAAATGGTATTATCTAGCCTCGAACTGTCTTCTGTTTCACTGCCCTTAGCCGAAACTACATTGATCGTTCAAACAATCTTTGACATTTTATGTTTCCCGAAAAACTAACTTTCACAAATGTCGGATTCACTGATGCAGTTTTAGTCACGCTTTGACATCATTTGAAATGCAAAGGTATACTGATGCAACTGACAATTTGGAATTGAAATCTGGGTCTTATAAATCAAGGTTGGAATATACTCAAATACAGGGGTGATTGATAAGTTCCTGGCCCAGTGTAAACAGAGACAATTTTAGAAAGCTTAGCACATTTATTTTTCAACATAATGCCCTCCCACATTTACACACTTAGCCCAGCGGTCGTGGAACATACGGATCCCTTTTTTTGTAGAAATCGGCGTCTTGGACCTCCAGCAGTGGTGATTGATAGGTTCGTGGCCTAAGGTATCAGGAGATAAGTTATACAGCTCTCGTTAAAGGCACTGCACGTTCAACTCTTTGAGTGATTATACAGAAAGCTTGAAGTTAATAACACATCTCCTTCTAGAATGAAAGACTAAAAGGAAATGGAGGTAAAAACGGATTGTTCAACTTTTCAATACGAACGTGACTGGTCCTACCCAGCCTCAGAATCTCATCAGTTTCACTCCCCATCAGCTCACCTTACATTGATCTTTCAAACCATTATCAACATTTTATATATCCCGAAATTCTAGCTTCACAAATCTCGGATTCACTGATTACCTTTTAGGTACCTTTTTTAACATCATTTGAAATGCAAGAGTACACTGATGCAACTGACAAATTTGAACTGAAATTCTGATGTTATGAATCAAAGTTGGAACATACTCAAATATACGTCCAATAATGGAAAAACGATCGCCAACGCATTTTATTTTCCCTGTTCCAAACAAATTGATTTCACTACAGTAGCTGGAAAATAGCCAACCCGATTGCATGACACAAGTGTATATGGAATACTGGGACACCTTCACAAAATACAATATTACTTTATTTGTTTGAAAGTACACTTAGGAGTGCATGTCAATTACAGATCCGCCCGTTCAATGTGAATAGGTATTTCACACCGTTCTTCAGTTCTTCCCTGAATTTTCTTTGTGTCAGTCCGTAGATGCACGTGTTGGTACAAATGCTGAGATATCTGAACATAAACCCAAGTTGTTGCAGAATATATAGCGGGGTGCTCAAAAACCTGTCTATATAGAAAAAAATTTCCGCTTGCCACTTTATAGAATGTATGATGTAGGGCATCCACAGTAAGATGAAGTTGGCTGAAAGAGCGAAGAGCCATGTCACTGATTTTCGTCGGCTTTCCACCTCTGTATCCTTCTGATTCTCGCGGCTGTTCAGCAGTTCCCGCCGGACTCTGTTTGCGACTACGATATGTCTAATGGTTAGAGCATTGAACAGCAGAATTATACATATTGGCAATAACGGTGTTGTAACACTATCAAATATTGCGTATATTTTCCAAACCGATTTTGTGTAGTATTCTGCCGATTGGATGCAAGGTCAAGGGATGTTGTTAATTATAACGAAGGGCTCCACTGCGAAGTAAAATGGAACACACCTCACACAGCTCACCGCACCCACAGACGCTATCACCACAGTCGCTGCTCTGTCGGTGCAGCACCGCTTGCGCAGCTTCTGACAGCAAATGGCGACACCACGGTCAGAAGGGAAAGCAACCGTAAACCAAACGGAATAGTCCATTGTTATCGTCCTGAGAACATCTATTATAGCGCATATTGGTGTTATAAGTAGGAAATGAGCAAATAAATATATGTTATTAATCTGCTGCAATATAACAGCAGCTATGACCACCATCAGCTCTGCCGCCGCCATGGCCACCAGGTAGCGAGTCACGCATTTGGAGAGACCGCATTTTCCACGAGACAGGATCATAATTGCCGTTAAGTTCACTAAAAGAATGAAACATAAAGGTTACTGATTCCAAGCATGCCCATATTTCACGCCTAAATATCTGCACAACTAAAGATAATGCGCTGCTTGCAACCCGTCACGCATAGACAAATCCAGTCTGCAGTTTACTTAACTGTTTATGAATCACCGTCAGAACAGCACTCCTGAGCAGGAAGACTGGATGTTGAAATGTGCAGTAGAAACACTTCAGTAATTTTCTCCTTAAACTAAATATATTTAAAAATTTTACTGTTATTCTGTTCATTTGCCATTCATGCCTTGAGGAGAGGAATTTGGAGACCAGGGAAAAGATCGACTGCACGGCTTCTTAGATTCAAAGCAAAGCTTCACTCTTAGAAGCTGGAGGCTGCGTCGCCGCTAACTGACCACTTTATATAGCGGCGCATGTCCAACATTAAAATTTGGGGACATGTGGATCTAGACGAACACAGGATTACGGTGAGTTGTCGGTGCTGAGTATAACTCTCCCGCTGAAATCTCCATAACAGAAATTAATTGCTCATTCAAAATCCACAGCAAATTGAAATCAATGTTAAATAAACGGCCTCAAAATTAGCAGGAACTCGCTTCATTATTGGAATGAATATCCATGGGAAATATCGTTGTTCTGACCATTGATACAAGAGGGCATTTTGGCACCTTTAGCGCCAAGACACAGTGAAGAAACAGCCGAAGGACAACTTTTAAGGACAAAGTTATTTCCAGCTGAAGGAAACAAAGATTTTTTTTTAAAATTTTACTTACTTAATTTATTTAGAGATACACCTCTGAATAAGTTCTTCCGGTTCTTCGAACCAGACATTCCAGGAAACCTTCACTTAACCCTAGTCAATCACAGAACAATTTACAATGACCAAGTAACAAGTATGTCTTTAGAATGTGGGAGGAAACCGGAGTACCTAGAGGAATGCGTAGCGGTCAAAGGGAGAACCTACAAACACCCTAGAGATGGAATGGAACTAGAAACTCTGGAACGTCCCGAGCTGTAGCGACCGTGGCGTCCGAGATAAATATCGGTTAGGTAGCAATCATTTACAAATATTCTGACTCTCATGATCTTGTTCCTCTAAGAATTACCGAAGTCTCCTAGCCAATATGTCAATGGTTTACAAAACAGCTTTTCTGAAGAGATTATATAAGTATCCAAAGTAAAGATAACAGAGAAGTTTGTCGTATGATATGTTATTACAATGGATTGGAAGAACAAGTGCTGAAGTCAAGGAATATACCCTTATTTATTCGGTTAATTCATAGGTCATTTCCTTAAACCGAAACGCCACGCCAACCATAGCCATTTTGTTTTTTTAACTTTATTGGAATATATAGACATAGGACCATTCAGTTTTGTTTATCTCCTACCACAGTACCGAACAGTAATGCCCAGAATTAACGGATGAAACGGAAGCTTTCATCGAACTTACTCGCATTTAGAACAGGTTGCACAATTTCAAGAGGTAATCAATGATCAGCTAAGTAGTTTGGTCACATAGCGATTGATTTACTTTATTTTACAGATGACAGCTGATTTAGTGGAAATAACGGGGATATGACAGAGTGGAAGACACTTAATTAACCTCACAGGTGGAGACATGGGTTTAACAGGGCCTTGGCGAGAGGCAACAGGAAAAAAGAGTGGTTGTGATACAAAGACACGAGGGACTCATAGCCACTTCCGTAAGGAAGATTAGTTAACTGGCCTGAAAATATTGATTCAATATATATATGCTCTAACGACTTTGGAGGGAGCATCAACACGTGCAGGACTGCTCCCTTCTTTGTTATAGAACAGGTTAATTTTATTGATACGAATATAAGCATCAGACAATAAAACAACGTTATATATTCTTCTTCAGGAAAATCTACGGTAACAATATAAGTGCACTGCAAACAATTGTAACAGATAAAATTATTTAAATAAATAATAGGCAGATCGATTTCTTACCAAGAACACCAACTGCTACAAGTACAGGATAGTAGTTACTGGCTGTGTAAAATATTGCCGGATAACCCATTGCTGTCTGCGCAGCAACTATGTGAACTCAACCTCCAAACTACCCAATAAGTAGGAAATTAATACACCAATCTCTTATACTGCAGAAAGAAAATCACCTGAACTAATTAGTCCTCAGTGGCATCAGTTACATCCGAATGAACAAATCCATTCACTGAAAGCATAATTATTCAATGTGTCACTGTGAATCACATTTCGTTCCTCGAGGGACATTTGCGTCAGCCTCTGACAGTATGTTTTGCAAGTTCTATTTTTGTGACAAGATATTTGAGTGGGGAACTTCTCTCAATTCCTGCGTCCCCGCCGCAGCTGCTCTCAAGATGAGGCTTTTCATTCATTTTTCAAAGAAAGGGGCTTCCCTTCCTCCATCATCAACGCTGCCCTCAACTGCATCTCTTCCATTTCACGGAAGTCTGCTCTTAGCCCATTCCCCCCGCCTCGCTACCAGAGATAGGGTCCCTCCTGTCCACACCTACACTCCACCAGCCTATGCATCCTGCACTCATTTTGTCGAAACTTCCATCACCTCCAACTGGATTCCACCAACAAACAATTCTTTCCCCTCCACGTTACCCCAGCACCCGCATCCTCATTTTCTGCTTTCCTGAGGGATTGTTCCCTACGCTGTTGTCTTCTCTATTCGTCCCTCCCCATTGATCTCACTCCTGGCACTTATTCTTGCAAGCAGAACGAGTACTTCACCTGCCTCCACTCTTCTTCCCTCAGTACTATTCATGGCCTCAAACAGTCCTTCCAGCTGGGGTGACACTTCACCTGTCAGTCTGTTGGGGTCATATACTGTGCTCGGTGCTCCGTTGTGGCTACTTGTATATCGATGAGTGTCGACGGAGATTGGGACACCGCTTCGCCAAGCAGTTACGCTCCGTCCGCCAGAACAAGTAAGATCTTTCAGTGGTCACCCTTTTAAATTCCACTTACAATTCGCATTCCTGTATGTCCATCCATGGCCACCTGCACTGTCGGGATAAGGCCACACTTCGGTTATATTCCGTTTAGGTAGCCTCCAACTTGTGGCATGAATATCGATTTCTCAAATATCCAGTAATGCCTGCACCCCCCCCCCCGCGCTCACCAATTCCCATCCCCTTGACCCTCTTTCATTTTATCTCCGTGCCCGCCCATCGCCTCTCTCTGGTGCTCCTCACCCCTCCGATCTTCTTTATTCCATGGCCTTCTGTCTCTTTCACCTATCAATCTCTTTGATGTTTGTTTCATTCCTCCCCCTCCAAGTTTCACCTATTGTCTGCCGTATCTCTCTCCTCCCCTCCCATCTTTCAAAGCTAATCGTCAGTTTTTTGTTCTCCAGACCCGCCGAAGGGTTTCGGTCCGAAACGTCGACTCTACATTTTTCCATGGATGCTGCCTGGCCTGCTGAGTTAATTCAGCATTTTGTGTGTGTTGCTCGGATTTCAGGCATCTGCAAATTTACTCTCGTTTCGCATTTATCAGATTCTGCTCGGCACGTCGACTCACCATACAAAGCAACAGAACATAACTTTGGCATAGAATAGCGTTCTGGTAGAGACCGATGCACGCCGCCGTCTTGTCTTTTGGTATGGGCCGGCAGGTGGCGCAAAGAGATCAGCGCCGAACTCCGGACCGAAGGTTCCCTGGTCGAACCCAGTCGGGGCCGCTCCTGAGTACGCTTTTCATCAGTGCCGGGCTGAGTGTCCAGATCACAACTCGACCTCGTAAAATAAAGGGAAAAATACTGCGAAATGGCGGAGCGGCGCGCCACACAGTCTCTCTCTCGCTCCGCGTTTTGTAAAGGCATGAAAAAGACATCCTCCTGCACGCACACGTCAAAAAAAGAAAGAATAGCGTTCTGATAGGGAACGGTGCATGCCGCCGTCTTGTCTTTTCGAGTGGTTTTTGTCCTGTTACTGATTGTAGGAAGGATTTGTGCATTAATATGGTTAATGTTTGCTTAGTTGTATGTTTTCTAAAACATCAAAACCCCTGACCATAAGACCATAACTCCAAAAGATATTGAAGCAGAATTAGGCCATTTGGCCCATCGAGTCTACTCCGGCGTTTCATCATGTTTGATCCAATTTTCCTCTCAGCCCAATCTCCTGTCTTCTCCCATTACCCGTTAATTCCCTGACCAATCAATAATCTATCAACTTCTTCCTTAAATATACATAAGGAATTGGCCTCCACAGCTACCTGTGGCAAGGAGTTTCACAGAATCACTACCGTTTGGCTAAAGAAATTTCCCGTCATCAAAGGAGGACGCTCTATTTTGAGACGGTGTTTTCTGATCTTTGACTGTCCCATTAATAGAAACATCCTCTCCACATCCACTCTCCTAAAGCCTTTTACCATTAGATAGGTTTTAATTATTCTGCATTCTGGTGAATACAAACCCAGAGCCATCAGATGCCCTGCACATGACAAGTTTTTCAATCCTGTAATCATATACGTAAACTTCATTTGAACCCTTTATAGTTACAGCATATCCTTTCTAAAATAAGTGGCCAAATCTTGCTCACCAGTGCTTTATATTCTAGTCCTCTTGAACTGAATGATAAAATTGCGTTTGTGTTCCCCACCACAAACTCAGTCTTCAAATTAACTTTTCAGAATTCCTGCAGAAGCTCCCTATGTGTGTGTGTGTGTGTGTGTGTGTGTGTGTGTGTGTGTGTGTTTTGTCTGGGTTCTTTGTATTTTCTGACTATTTGGGAAATAGTCAAGACTTTCACTACTTCTACCGAAGCGCTTCTTTGCCCATTCTACCAATATGTCTAAGTCTTTCTGTAGCCCCATCCATTTCCACAAAACAAAATGCCCTTGACTTAATATTTGGAATCGCCCATGATAACCTACACACATTTGGCCGCCCTTTGCGGCTGACATAATGTCAATCCTTCATAGTATCATAGCACAAATAGTACATAGCCCACTTGTCAGAGCCAAAGGGCCGATGCAATCGAAAATCTTCACCATCCCATTCTGGTTACATCTTCGGGTCTGGTGTGCTTTGCACATATTTTACTGCCTACAATGCAGAGATTTTATTTCTTTCGCTATTTCTGCAGTCGGTTCTCGCCTCCTTCAGTTTCTTCGCTGCAATTGATAAGATTTTACTTGCCACTTATTCCTGTACGTATAACCAGAATATAATTTATTACGCGTCACCATTTAAACCACACCGCGAACATCAGGATTATAGCTTATAAATGTACAGTAAATATCTTAGAATAATTTCACTGGGAAAAGGTGAACCGGTTACTTCTCTGTAAACCAGCCTTTTGTACAGTTCCTTCATTCTGTATTATCCAACATTCGAAATGCTTCTGCCACTCTGCACAAAGAAAAGGGAGTTACTGTTCAAACTCAGTCCGAATCAGATATATAAACACTGGCAACACACATCAAAGTTGCTGGTGAACGCAGCAGGCCAGGCAGCATCTTTAGGAAGAGGTACAGTCGACGTTTCGGGCCGAGACCCTTCGTCAGGACTAACTGAAAGAAGAGCTAGTAAGAGACTTGAAAGTGGGAGGGGGAGGGGGAGATCCCAAATGATAGGAGAAGACAAGAGGGGGAGGGATGGAGCCAAGAGCTAGACAGTTGATTGGCAAAAGGTATATGAGAGGTTCATGAGGCAGGAGGCCCAGGGAGAAAGAAAGGGTGGGGGGAACCCAGAGGATGGTAAAGGGGTATAGTGAGAGGGACAGAGGGAGAAGACGGAGAGAGAGTGAGAGAGAGAAAGAATGTGTGTATAGAAATAAATAACAGATGGGGTACGAGGGGAGGTGGGTGATTAACGGAAGTTTGAAAAGGCAGTGTTCATGCCATCAGGTTAGAGGCTACCCAGACGGAATGTAAGGTGTTGTTCCTCCAACCTAAGTGTGGCTTCATCTTTACAGTCGAGGAGGCCGTGGATAGACGTATCAGAATGGGAATGGGACGTGGAATTAAAATGAGTGGCCACTGGGAGATGCTGCTTTCTGTGGCGGACAGGGCGTAGGTGTTCAGCGAAACGATCTCCCAGTCTGCGTTGGGTCTCGTCAATATATAGAAGGCCACAACGGGAGCACCGGACGCAGTATTTCACCCCAGCCGACTCACAGGTGAAGTGTGGCCTCACCTGGAAGGACTGTCTGGGGCCCTGAATAGTGGTAAGGGAGGAAGTGTAAGGGCATGTGTAGCACTTGTTCCGCTTACAAGGGTAAGTGCGAGGAGGGAGATCAGTGGGGAGGGGGTGGGGGACGAATGTACAAGGGAGTCCAGGAGGGAGCGATCCCTGCCTAAACCGGCGGGGGGGGGGGCGGGGAGGGGAAGATGTGCTTAGTGGTGGGATCCCGTTGGAGGTGGTGGAAGTTACGGAGAATAATATGTTGGACCCGGAGGCTGGTGGGGTGGTAGGTGAGGACAAGCAGAACCTTATTCCTAGTGGGGTGGCGGGAGGATGGAGTGAGAGCAGATGTGTGTGAAATTGGGGATATTCGTTTGAGAGCAGAGTTGATGGTGGAGGAAGGGAAGCCCCTTTCTTTAAAAAAGTGAGGACACCTCCTTCGTCCTGGAATGAAAAGCCTCAACCTGAGAGCAGATGCAGCGGAGACGGAGGAATTGCGAGAAGGGGGTGGCATTTTTGCAAGAGACAGAGTGAGTAGAGGGATAGTCCCGATAGCTGTGAGAGTCAGTAGGCTTCTAGTAGACATCAGTAGATAAGCTGTCTCCAGAGATAGAGACAGAAAGATCTAGAAAGGGGAGGGAGGTGTCTGAAATGGACCAGGTAAACTTGAGGGCAGGGTGAAAGTTGGAGGCAAAGTTAATGAAGTCAACGAGCTCAGCATGCGTGCAGGAAATAGCGCCAATGCAGTCGGCGATGTAGCGAAGGAAAAGTTGGGGGCAGATATCAGAATAAGTTTGGAACATAGATTATTCCACAAAGTCAACAAAAAGGCAGGCATAGCTAGGACCCATACGGGTGCCATAGCTATACCTTTAGTTTGGAGGAAGTGGGAGGAACCAAAGGAGAAATTATTAAGAGTAAGGACTAATTCCGCTAGACGGAGCAGAGTGGTGGTAGAGGGGAATTGGTTAGGTCTGGAATCCAAAAAGAAGTGGAGAGGTTTGAGACCTTCCTGATGCGGGATGGAAGTATATAGGGACTGGACATCCATGGTGAAAATAAAGCGGTGGGGGCCAGGGAACTTCACATCATCGAAAAGTTTAAGAGCGTGAGAAGTGTCACAAACATAGGTAGGAAGGGATTAAACAGTGGGGGATAAAATCGTGTCGAGGTATGCAGAAATGAGTTCGGTGGGGCAGGAGCAAGCTGAGACAATAGATCTGCCAGGACAGGCAGGTTTGTGGATCTTGGGTAGGAGGTAGAAACGGGAAGTGGTGTTACTGCGGATATCTGAGATCCTTCCTTGACCTAAGAAAGGACAACAATGACTTTCACTATATTAATTCTGGGAGATGGCGCGATGTCTATGCGACTAGAAGCAAGGAGTAATTGAGTGACGGTATGATGGGAATTGAACACAGCATTGTTTGCTTTGTAGCATGGAATACATGTACCCATAGGAAATTTAAAGTGCATCCAAGAAGGTCGTTTCATGAAGTAAATGCAAATTGAACTACTTCTTTGCTGAGTATGCAATGAAACATGAGTAGGCATGTATTTTTTTGGAAGTGATATGAACACTGAAACTTTGAAGGTTGCCATGGAAGGGAGAAAGGATTGATGAAAAATTAAGGTCGCGGATTCAGGAAATGTGGAATGAAAGTCATAATCAGAGATCGGACAAGACAAGAATGGGAGAGCTACTTGGAGGTAGGTCGAAATCGGTCTAGTGTGAATGATTGAAAAGTAAAACAACGAACGATTATGTCCGGTGTGTTTAAATAAGAATGAAAAACATGGCCGGCAAGTTTAAGATACCCTGGGTGTCGAGGCATATCGAAGACTGAGCAACAAATAGAATAATAGCTCAGCATGAAAGCAGCGACATTATCTATTGAGTAACTGCGAGGCTATCAAAAATAATTTAACATAGCAGTGATGAGGCATGAAATACCTGCGACACAAAAAGATTTAAAAAAAACAGTCTAAATCAATCTATGCTTTTTTAAAAGCAATAGATTAACTATGGAAAGCATAAGCTTATTTCATCACTGTGCTTGAATTTCCGGCATTTGCAGAATTCCTGTTGTTTGCGTTTAATCACTGTTTATTACGTTTAGACGTATTATTGTTGTATTTTATTTTAACCAGGCCTCCCATACGTCTTAACATCCAGGTGACTTTAGTTTGGTACTTGAAAACATTAATTCCTCTCTCTTATAATCAGTAAGATCAATGTAGATGGGCAAATTAAGCTAATCCGAGTGCGTATTCTATTGCCAGTTAAAAGAGGAGATATTATTTTTTTTTAACAACACTTAATCGCTATTAACACATCCGGGCATGATAGACAGACTGGCAGACTACTATTATAAGGAAAATGGGTTAGATTTTAGGTGTACCACCTGAGCATTTAAGAAACTGATTGTAGACTTTGGGGAGAGGGAACCAGAGGCCCATGCGTTAGCCTAATTGCATGATTTGAGGTGATTTTAGTTTATTGGTGTTACTATTTCAAAGGGCCTGTCCTGGACAGTACGCATTAACGCAATTGCGAGGAAAGCACTGGAGAGCGTCTATTTCGTCAGAAATCTGCGGAAATTCGGCATGACATCAAAAATTTCGACAAATTTCTATAGATTATTATAGATGTGTTGTGGAAGTTTTTATTTGACTGGCTGCATCCGGATGTACCAATGTCTTTGAACAGATATCATGCAAAATGCAATGGATTCGCCCGAGTACACATCGGGATAAGCTCCACTCCCCCCACCAACTAGTGAGCACTTCCACATGGAACGCTGCTGCAGGAACAGAGCAACCATCATCATAGATCTTCGTCAACCAGGCCATCTGCTTTCTCGCTGCCGCCACCAGAGAGAAGGTACAAGAGCTCAGGACTCGCACCGGCAGATTCAAGAACATTTACGACCGCTCAACTATCAGGCTCTTGAAAAAAAAATGGATTACTATTCAACTTGCCCAGCCAGTGAGATGCATAATAAATTATCTCATGTAAGGAATCTTTATCTCGATTTTTAAATTACTCGTTATTTATTGTTATTTATTTATATTTGCATTTACACCGTTAGTTGTCTTCTGCACTCCGGTTGATCTTCCATTGATTGTGATATCGTTAAAATTCCATAGATTTACTGAGCATTCCTGCGGGAAATGAATCTCCTGGATGTAAGTGGTGACATATAAATACTCTGAGAATGAAATTTACATGGAACTTTGAATATTTGAGTTGAAACGCTGGGTGATTAGAGTGCAAGAAATACGCATTCGGTATCCAAGTGGGAGCAGAGAAAAGCTCTAATCATAAAGCCCAGTCACAGGTCAGTAATAGGTATTTTTATTTTTGGAAAACAAATATGAAAAAAATTAAGAATAATAGGTATTAAAGGCTTTGTAAAACTTAATAGGTATCAAAGTCTCGGGACTGAAAGTTGACGACGAGTATTTTAGAAAACAACAAGTTAGGTTTATGGAGCATTTTAACATCAAACGCATTTCAGGCGCCGGATGACAGCTCAAGATCGACAGTTAAGTGTGTGAGTAATCTGTATAATAAATTTTCGTATGAAACGAAGTAAATAACAAACACAACTTTCTCACCAAAATAAAATAAACTATATTTTCTGATGGTAACATTACGAGAGGCAAAGTTTAGGAGATCTCTTTGCTGCATGAACGCCATTTCTCTTTCCATCAGTACCGTATGTTATGGTGAGTGTTTCAAGTTTTTTTTTCCCGCTCGTTCTTCAAATTTCCAACAACTGAAGTTTGTTTGAATTTCTGTGTTGACGATTGTACTTAGAATATCAAAATCGGTGTAGAATAGGTCCAGACGAGTATCCATAGGAGAAGGGGAGAAACAAGAGCACGGCAGACGTGACGTAGTTTTTAAAACAGTCCTTGGCTGTTTAGAAAAAAAAAACATGCGGTAATAACAATAGTAATATGTCAAGGACCAAAATAAGACGTGTGTTCTTTTCAAAATGTTAGCGAGGGACCTACCGAATCAACTCTGTTTCTTGCTTCACGGGTGCTGTTTGATTTGCCGGAAACGGCTGACATATCCTGATTTGTCCCTAATCTCTGACACGAAATACCGATGCTCGTGAAATACCAGGTCTCTGCAGCAATCTGTGACCAACACATTCCAACCGGGATGGTGAATTTACTAACCCCTTTTCCCTTTACAATGACAGTAGACAATAGACAATAGACAATAGGTGCAGAAGTAGACCATTCGGGCCTGCACCGCTATTCTGAGAACATGGCTGATCATTTACTATCAATACCCGGTTCCTGTCTTATCCCCATAACCCTCGATTCCCCTATCCATAAGATACCTATCTAACTCCTTCCTGAAAGCATCCGGAGAATTGGCCTCCACTGCCTTCTGAGGCAGCGCGTTCCACACCTCCACAACTCTCTGGGAGAAGAAATTCCTCCTCAACTCTGTCCTAAATGACCTACCCCTTATTCTTAAACCATGCTCTCTGTTACTGGACTCTCCCAGCATCTGGAACATATTTCCTGCTTCTATCTTGTCCAATTCCTTAATAATCTTATATGTCTCAATCAGATTCCCCCTCAATCTCCTTAATTCCAGCGTGTACAAGCCCAGTCTGTCTAACCTCTCTGCGTAAGACAGTCCGGACATCCCAGGAATTAACCTAGTGAACCTACGCTGCAACTCCTCCATAGCCAGGATGTCCTTCCTTAACCCTGGAGACCAAAACTGCACACAATACTCCAGGTGTGGTCTCACCAGGGCCCTGTACAAATGCAAAAGGATTTCCTTGCTCTTGTACTCAATTTCCTTTGTAATAAAGGCCAACATTCCATTAGCCTTCTTCACTGCCTGCTGCACTTGCTCATTCACCTTCAGAGACTGATGAACAAGTGCTCCTAAATCTCTTTGTATTTCTCCCTTACTTAACTCCACACCGTTCAGATAATAACCTGTCCTGTTCTTGCTCCCAAAGTGAATAACCTCACACTTATTCACATTAAACGCCATCTGCCAAGTTTCTGCCCACTCACCCAGCCAATCTAAGTCAGCCTGAATTCTCCTAACATCCTCATCACATGTCACACTGCCACCCAGCTCAGTATCATCAGCAAACTTGCTGATGTTATTCACAATGCCTTCCTCTAAATCATTGACCTAAATCCTAAACAGCTGTGGTCCCAATACCGAACCCTGTGGCACCTCACTAGTTACCACCTGCCGTTTCGAGAAACACCTATTCACTGCTACCCGTTGCTTTCTATCTGCCAACCAGTTTTCTATCCATGTCAATATCCTCCCCCCAATACCACGAGCTCTGATCTTACCCACCAATCTCCTATGTGGTACCTTATCAAATGTCTTCTGAAAGTCAAGTTACACCACACCCACTGGATCTCCCGCGTCTATCTTCTTGGTTACATACATGACGTATTCTGTCAGTGTTTTCTGCTATTAACTGATTGCTGAAAGGTTCGAGACCGACAAGACGCCATTCGGCCCAGCAGCTAATGTTGTTGCTGTCAATATTAACTTCAGAACACTTCAGAGTCTCTTCAAGTAACTAGCGGCGTAAATGCTGAGGAGATAAAGGGAGGGCGCCTTCGTTGCTTTTTGCGCAAATGGAAATCATCGAGATCATCCGGGAAACAGTTAAATGCTGCTGTTTTCCTGACTCTTTTTTCCCGTTTCTCAACGTGGCTGTGGCTATGTCGGAGGCCATAATCTACAGTTGCGCTGTTCTTTACGGGCGGAAGTTTCTCAGGAGCTTCCGTGTTTTCAAGAGCAGTTTGGACGACGTGTGTCTGACTGGAGCGGCCCTGTAGACGACCCAACTACTCCTCGGTGTTGCCGACTAAAGAGTCCCGAAAGATCGAAATATCAGTACAACCGTCGCAGCTGTCGGAGACCTCCGTACTCTGGATGGTAAGAGAAAGTATGCTGATTCTCGGGTCGGGGTAAACGGCAATCAGAGACGCTGCAGTCTAATGTCGAAACAGGGATAATTGGCCTCCCTTCTCTCTGTGACAGGAGCGATATCACTCTCCTTCGTTAATGAAAGAGTGGCCCTGTTCAGTTGCCAAAGTATTAAGAAGAACAATAGTTTATAACGGACTCAAGATCATATTCTCCAGTGGACTTGCTATTGCTACCACGGTGGATGGTGGGGACTCTGATGTTATTTGCTGGAACATCTGAAGGGAGAGAAAGGTTGGTGCTTTGTTGCTGCGCGTAGGAGGTGGGGGGATGACCTTGGGGTTCCAGTGTTCTTCTATCATTCATGCTTTGTATTTTTGTCTCTGTTTCATAGATGTGTACGAAGAGTAAAGATTTCGAGTTGTATACTGTATACATTTTCTGACATTAAATTGTACTAAGGAACCATTGAAGTAATGAACAATCGTACCATTGAACCACTGAGTCATCAAATAACTACTCCGCTTTCCACACCAGTCACGTTGTGTATTCGTTGGCCGGATTTAAGCCTCGTAGGCCCACTAAAAGGAAAAAGGATAACTCTGTATAACATGTGCCGTAAACACCACAGTCGCTAATCTCTCATACAATATATTTTCCTCAAGTTTTGACAATGCGAGCCGGGAGACATGAATTCAGCACAGTTAAGTTAAGAACAACCAAATCTTCAAACATTGAGATAGCTTCAGCGTGCAGCATTATAAGAGCGACGATTCAGTGCCATTAACGATATCATTTATCAGTTTATTCTTGGTATTACTTCCTCCGTCTTTTTGAGTTGTGAACTGTTATCCGTGAACCTGAACACTGAACTGATTACAAAACATGTAGCCTCCTTTTCAAAGTCTTTGAAGTTCATGTCATCAGATTTCTCCATCCATCTCGCTACCTACCTACCTATCTATCTATCTATCTATCTATCTATCTGTCTATCTATCTATCTATAATTATTTAAACATGTTTTCTCAGCTCAAACTGTTGAAAACTAAGGTACGGTCATAGCCAAACACGCTCATTTATCAATTGCAAGGACCTTTCCAACTACTCCAATGTTGTTTAGCATTGTGGCTTTCTGAAGATTTACACAGATAGTTCAGTACAGCGTAAATTGTTTAATGCTATTGTGTAGTGCCTTTGGAATGACACCAGCTGGCGATATTACCATCGAGGTAATGTATACCCTGCACATGTTACAAAGTATTTTAATGTCTTCTTTTATTTCACCATATTTCTGGTGTTTTTAACTTATTGGGATTCTGCAAATTATGTGTGATCCTGATGGCTATATCAATCATATCAATAAGTTGCTGTTGCTTGTTTATCCTAGATTATTATATATGGGGGATTATTATAGATTGTCCAATCTCTAACAACGGATCGTTCGTAATATAATGTACAGGATTTTGACTCTAAAACTGGATCTGGTTTGCATTTATAATAGGTATGATTTACTTTATGAATTTGTATTTTAAGCAAGATATGAATGAATAATGTTTGCCACTTGATTGTGCCTATGTAACAAATGACATACAGTTAACATGCAGGATCCTGTAATACGTTGGACTTTCTTTGGTTTTATTTGGGATGCTTTATATTTATCATCTTGAATTCCTCGGTCTTTTATTATGTATATGTGATGTAGTTTGTTTTTGTTTGTTCACAACCTGGTCCTGTATTGATACAAGGAAACTTTCTGATATTAGGCAGAGGCGTCAAGCTCTGAATCAGTCGTTCGACGCTTCACTGTCGACATCTAGGTTGCTCAGATCGTGGGGATGTCTTCACGAGGCTGAAAGTCTTCCATTGGTTGATCCTTTCTTCAATAGTGAACATGGAAGCTTCAGGTTCGGCTAGTTTGCGTTTAATCTAGGGGAAGACAGCCTCCGGCCTAGCCAAACTTAAGAGATCTTGTCTGTGTGGATGCAGCGTGATGTGTTGACCGGTTACAAATCCGTACCACAAAACATTAGACAGTACTCAATATGCTATTAACCGATTGATCTTTATAATTCTTAATTTCACTATAGAGTTAGTAAAGAAAACAAAAAAAGGCCCATTTTAATGTCACGGTCTAAAGTGCAGGTTGGAACTCACGATTTTCCGGCCATTCGTTCCCCATCGACCTCCTCCGATCGTCGCCGACCCCTAGTCCCTCACTCCAAGTCCACTCCATCATATGATCTACCAACTGTCGCCACTCGCGTCTTTTCTCTTCATCTCTTGCCAACAAAGGACTGCGGATACCTTCTCTCAGACACATAAGAAAGAAACAACACGCCTCTCATTGAATGGTGGACATTCCAAACCCCCGTTATCACTAATAATAACCGAAACAATGCTGCTACAGAGAAACCATTACGTTAGCAGTGAAACATTACAGCGCATGATAAACATTTTAAAACATTTCCTCCGTTGTGCTCTCATTTAAGTTCAGTCGTGTATACAGATATCAGAATGGTCAATGCTCAAGTCCAGAGCCGAATCATCTATTCGTCGATGCAGTTATATGCTTAGAAACTTTATCTCACTGTTGTGTAGATTATTAATATCTGTTAATCCTCATTCCCCTTCTATCCTCGGCATTGTTAATCTAAGCGCAGTCGAGTGGCAATGGTATTTTCTGCAATTGAGCATTTCAGTTCTTTCGTTTCGTTATATATCTTCGAGATTGATTTCGGACCAAAATTTTATGCCAAATGAATACGTTAATATCGGGAAGTGAAAGTCTTTATTCTCTTTGTAATTTGGTTAAACTCAGTTTGCCAGGGTTTGTTTTTTGTAAGGCCGTGAAGTAATCTCCGTCGATTGATTTTCGTTCACCGTAACATGCCCTATTTTATTTGCTTGTTGACATTCCAGATATTTATATGCTTCATACTCATCGGTCGGTAGTATTGTATTCTGCTGCTCTGCTTTGTATTCCGTTAGCTCTATTGCCCCTTTCTTTATGTTTAATGATCTGCATTTATTCAGTCCAAATTGCATGTTTATATGTGTCAAAATAGTCCCACAATTTGAATTAATTGGTTTTGCTTTACTGGTGAAGGACCATAAAATTTCATGTATAGAAGGCATGTTAAGTGTACGACATTTTGTTGCTTCTGTTTTGCTACCCAACTTTAGTCCAATTCGTTAAATTAGAATGCAGTTTAAGTCTAGACGGAACCATAGTGGATTTACTACCATTATTATTTATATTTTGTCAGCTGGAAATCTGAAACCTGAGGTGAGGGCATAGCCAAGTATGTTCTTTTCTCTCTTGCTCGTATTAGCCATTGAATATTAATATAGCTATTGCTGTGTAGCCCTAATTATTTAATGCTACTGTATAGTGAGTTTGAGATGATACCAGTTGGAGATATTTCAATCGGGCAATGCATACCATTCTTATGATCCAAAGACTTTCAATTTCATTTTTTTTTAAATCAGCATTTTTCTGTTTTGTTTTTCACTTATTTGTTTTTGTAAGTTATACGTGACCTGGAAGATTATATGTATAAAGTAAGTTACTGTTGCTTGTTTATTCACCATTATTATATCCTAATTGTTATTATGGATTTACCTATATGTAATAACGGATCAGTCGTAATATAATTTGTTGGATTCTATATCTAAAATTGAATCATGTGCGTATTTATAGTAACGTATAATTTCATTTAGGAGTTTGTCTTTTAAAGCAAGATTTTATTGACGAAGATACATTCAAAACCCACAGCACAATACAGGCCCTTCTGCCCACAAAGCTGTGCCGAACATGTCCTTACCTTAGAAATTAACTAGGGTTATCCACAGCCTTCTATTTTTCTAAGCTGCATGTACCTATCCAGGAGTCTCTTAAAAGACCCTATCGTATTCACCTCCTCCACAATCGCCAACAGCCCATTCCACGCATCACGCCTGTCTGCGTAAAAACTTACCCTTGACATCCCTTCTATATCTCCTTCCAAGCACCTTAAACCTGTGCCCTCTCGTGGTAGTCATTTCAGCCCTGGGAAGAAGCTTCCAACTATCGACACGATCAATGCGCTCATCATCTTATACACCTCTATCAAATCACCTCTCATCCTCAGTCGCTATAAGGAGAAAACACCGAGTTCACTCAAGCTATTCTCATAAGGCATGCTCCCTAATCCAGGTCATATCCTTGTCAACCTCCTCCGCACTCTTTCTATGGTTTTCACATCCGTCCTGTAGTGAGGCGACCATAACTGAGCACAGAACTCCAAGTGGTGTCTGACCAGGATCCTATATAGCTGCAACATTATCTCTCGGCTCCTAAACTCAATTCAACGATTGGTGAAGGCCAATGCACCGCATGCCTTCTTAACCATCGAGTCAACTTGCGCAGCAGGTTTGAGTCTGCTATGGACTCGGACACCAAGATCCCTCTGATCCTCCACACTGCCAAAAGTCTTACCAGTAATATTATATTCTGCCATCATATTTGACCTACAAAAATAAACCACCTCACACTTATCTGGGTTGAATTCCATCTGTCGCTTCGCAGCCCAGTTTTGCATCCTATAAATGTCCCGCTGTAGCCTCTGACAGCCCTACACACTATGCACAAGACCCCAAACCTTTGTGTCATCAGCAAATTTACTAACCAATCCTTCCACTTCCTCATCCAGGTTATTTATAAAAATCACGAAGAGTAAGGGTCCCGGAACAGATGCATGAGGCACACCACTGATCACCGAACTCTATACATAATATAACCTGTCTACAACCACTATTTCCCTTCTGTGGGCAAGCCAGTTCTGGATCCACAAAGCAATGTCCCCTTGGATCCTATGCCTCCTTACCTTCTCAATAAGCCTTGCATGGGGTACCTTGTCAAATGCCTTGCTGAAATCCATATACCCTACATCTACTGCTCTAACTTCATCAATGTGTTTAGTAACATTTTCAATAATTTCAAACAAGCTCGTAAGGCACGACCTGACTTTGACAAAGCCATGCTGACTATTCCTAGTGACATTATACCTCTCCAAATGTTCATAAATCCTGCCTCTGAGAATCTTCTCCATCAACTAAACAAACAATGAAATAAGACTCACTGCCTATAATTTCCTGGGCTATCTCTACTCCCTTTCTTGAATAAGCGAAACAACATCCCCAACCCTCCAATCCTCAGGAACTTCTCCCGTCCATATTTCTGATACAGAGATCATTGCCAGAGGATCACCAATCTCCTCCCTCACCTACCACAGTAGGCTGGTGATCATCTCGACCGGTTCCGGTGACTTATCCAACTAGATGCTTTCCAGAAGCTCCAGCACAACCCCTTCTTTAATATAGATGATCAAGCTTATCAGTCCGGATTATCCCTACAATAACCAACATCCTGTTCCGTAGTGAGTTCTGAAGCAAAGTATTCATTAAGTACTTCTGCTATCTCTTCCGTTTCCACTTTTCCACTGTCACACTTGATTGATCATATTCTCTCACGTCTTATGCTCCTGTTCTTCACATAGTTGTAGAATGCCTTGGGGTTTTCCTGAATCCTGTCCGCTAAGGCCTTCTCATAGCTGTTCTGGCTCCCCTAATTTCATTCTTATGCTCCTTTCTGCTAGCGGTACAATCTTCTAGATCTCCATCACTACCTAGTTTTACTACCTTCCGTAAGCTCTTCCTTCTTGACTGGATTTACAACAGCATTTGTACACCACGGCTCCTGTACCCTACCATCCTCTTCCTGTCTCATTGGAACTCCACGCCAATATCCCTTGCACATTTGTCACATTTCTTCCGCCTGTTTCCCTGAGAACATCTGCTTCTAATTTATAGTTCCATGTTCCATCCTGATAGCCTTATAGGTCTCCATACTCCAATTAAACGCTTTGCTAACTTGTCTGTTTTTTATCTTTCTCCAAAGCTATGGTAAAGGGGACAGAATTGTGATCACTATATCCAAAATCCAGTCAGAGATCTGCCACGTCACCAAGTTTAATTCCCAATACCAGATCAAGTACATCCTCTCCTCTTGTAGGTTTATCTACATATCGTGTCGAGAAACCTTCCTGTATACACCTATCAAACTCCACCGCATCTGAACCTCTCGCTCTACGGACATGCCAATCGATATCTGGGAAATTAAAATCTCCTACCACAACAATCCTATTATTATTTCACCTTTCAAGAATCTGTCTCGCTATCTGCCCCTCGATTTCTCTGTTACTACTGGGTGGTCTATAAAAACACCCAGTAGAATTATTGATCCCTTCCTATTCCTAACTTCCATCCACCCAGTCTGTGTAGACAATCCCTCCATAACTTCCTCTTTTTCTGCATCTAAAGCCTGGCTCTCGAAGTAACAATTCCTGCCCCTGAGCGATCCAAGTCTCTGTAATGGCCACAACATCATAGTACTGACCCTCACTTTAAGCTCATCTGCTTTGTTCATAATACTCCTTTCATTAAAATAGACACAGCTCAAATCATCGGTCTGAGCGCGTCCCTTCTCTATCACCCGTCTATGCTCCCTCTCGCGCTGTCTTCAAGCTTTCTCTATTTGTGAGCCAACCGCCTCTTCCTCCGTCTCTTCAGTTCGGTTCCCAGCCCCCAGTAATTCCAATTTAAATAGTCCGCAAAGCCTTCGCAAACCTCCGCGCAACCCGTCATTTCACTGAATGATGTTTGCGGCTCGATGGTTTCTGTGTAAGTAATCAGATTGAGTTAAACTTTTGCAGGACCCTGTAATGTATTGAGTTATTTCTGGTTTTGCTCAGCACTTTCGACATGCATCATCCTGGGTTTGTTTGGTCTTTATTTATGTATTTATGATTTTTTTTTGCGTTAACCACTGGTACAGTACAAGGGCTCCTTCTGTTTCTGGAAAGAGGTTTGCAACTCTGCGACAGGCATTGGGCGCGTCCCGTCGATATCTAGTCTTCCCTGTTACTTGTCCTCCATGCACGGTCATGCTCTTCTATTCCTTAACTGTTTCATCAGTAGTGATAATTTCTTCGTTATTCTGCGTTTTGACGTCACTTAAGTTTGGTATTGTATAGTTCATATCGTAATTGCATAAGCTCGTATAGATTGCTGACTCCTGTTTTTGTTGGCAAAAAAAAAAACATCCGTAGAAACTTATCTCACTGTTGTGTAGATTATTAATGTCTATTATTGCTTTTTCCCCGTCTGTTCTCTGTAATCTTAATCTAAAATCACAATTGTTTCTGAAAATGCGAAAATTTCTTAATTTTCTTTGTAAAATTTTCAAGTTGGCTTCGATCCAAGATATTATGCCTAAATAATACGTTAATATGTGTGTAGAAAACGTGTTTATTTGTTGCTTTTGTTTTATTTTTACTGCTGAGCTCTGTTTGGCAGATGGTCGTAAGCCTCGACGTAATTTCTATGAAATGTTTTTCCTTTAACGCACTATGCTCTATTTTCTTTGCTTGTTGATACGCCGGGTTGGTACATGTTTCATCCTCATCCATCGGTTTTATTGTATCCTGCTGATCTGTTTTGTATTTTATCACCCAATGGCACCTCTCGAAACGTTTAATACCCTGCATTGATACAATCCAAAGTTAACGTTTATATCCTTCGAAAATAGTTCTATTATTTGAATTCTTTTATCTTTTCTCAGCTGAAACGGTTAGAAACTGACGTGCGGGAATTGCCAAGCACAGTCACTCTCAATTGTTAGAGGCTTTCGGACTATTCTAGAGTTGCTTAGTATTATACCTTTCTGAAGATTAATATCGATACTGCTGTATAGCCCTATTTGTTCACTGCTGTTGTATAGCGGCTATGTGATTACACCATTTGTAGGTATAACTCCAGGGAACGAGGTATACTCTGTTCATGTTCCAAAATCTTTCAAATTCCTCTTTCAATTCAGCATGTTTCTGGTATTTTATTACATTGATATCTGTAATTTATGTGTGTTTGAAATGGCATTATTTGTTAAGTAAGTTGATTTTGCTTACTTATCCTGTATTGTTATATCCAGAGGGATATTATGGATTTCCCCTCTCTGTAATAACTGATAGCTAGTAATATAATATGCAGGATTCTGACTCTAAAACTGGATCAGTTATGTATTTATAGTAAGTTTTTTTTTCAGTTTTAAATCAGGTTTTTGATGAGGGAGGTTTCCCAGTTCATTGCGCCTGTGTAAATAGTTAGATCCAGTTAACCTGTGGCACGATCCCGTAATGTGTCGGATTCTTTTTTTGTTTTGGCAATTTCTATATTTATCATCTCGAAATTTTTATTCTTACATTATGTATTTTGATTACTTATGTGTTAAACACCTGGTCTTGCATTGCTGCAAGCAACTATTCTGTTTCTGGCAAGAAGGCTATAGCTCCGAGCAGGGCGTTTGATGCTTCCATGTCGACATCTATTCTGCGCTGATCGTGGAGACGTCTTCTATGGAGGGCCATGCTCTTCCTTTTGGTTGCGTTATTAATCTCTAGTAAATCTTTATTAATTTTCCTGTGGTTTGCTATCATTTAAGATCGTTTTTGTATACTGGAATTGCACATGCTCGCGTGGAGTGTTGAATCCAGTTTTCCTGGTGAACCTTAACCTGCTGAAGTGCCTCGGCTGAAAATGTCAACAGCCTGGTTTTCTGAGTTCCTCCAACATATTGTGTGTGTGTGTGTGTGTGTGTGTGTGTGTGTGTGTGTGTTTGTGTGTGTGTGTGTTTGTGTGTGTCTCAACAGCAACGTCAATTATTCACTCGTTTCCATCGTTACTGTCTGGCTTTCTGAGTTCATCCAACATGCTGTGTGTGTGTTGGTTGGATTTCCAGCATTTGGATATTTGTTCGTGTTGGTGAATGCAGGACAGTATGCGTGGTCTTTATGTACAGTAACAAAGCCTTGATTATCTTCCAGATTTAATGATGCTGTAGTAGGATAGATTTAGATTGCATGAAACGCAAGGAGTGTCCTCTAAATGCATGCACAATTGACTTGATGATAATAGCAGTCTGCAGTAGTGGAAACCTGTTTTCTGGTCGTGAAGCCTGTGACTCGTGGAGTGCGTCAGGATTCACTAGTCGGCCTACTTATGGAATTTGAGTCGCAAGCGTTTCTGATTCGTTTTGTAAGTCGGGCTTCCTGCCATGGTACGCTGACGAAGTACTGGACCCAGGTGCGGAGGGGCGGCAGGGCCTCCAGGAAGAGATGGAAATAGGAGGTTAAACATTGGAGCCACATAGGAGCTTTAAATAATTAGAGACTGCGGGACACACGTGGACACCAATCTTAACTTAACAGGATTAAATCGGAAGCACAAAAGTTTAACAACTAAAGTTAAGATAACAATTAGTAAATATGGGTGATCAAACATCCTAGAAGCTCAAAACTCTACGGTTAGCCGCAGGGTAGATCACTTGGGGCAGTGTTGGAAAATTGGTAACAGGTACGGTGCTCCAGAGAAAGGACTGAAAGAACATAAGCAAGGCCGGGAGCTCGAACCAGCTC
The DNA here is from genome assembly GCF_030028105.1 of Mobula birostris. Taxonomy (NCBI): domain Eukaryota; kingdom Metazoa; phylum Chordata; class Chondrichthyes; order Myliobatiformes; family Myliobatidae; genus Mobula; species Mobula birostris. The sequence goes on along the minus strand of NC_092398.1, from coordinate 16,779,768 downwards.
CCCTGGCAGGTCTCGACAAAAGAACCAGGCAGACATGGGGCTCGGGTCGTTGCATATGAATTGGAAACGTTGCATACATCCTGGAAAAGTTGCATATAACTTGGAAACATTGCATTTCACTTGGAGGCACAGCAAATTCACAGGGTGGACGTAACATGAAGCAGCAGTGCTTACATTCTTAATTCTCTGAAATATATTCAATTAAAAATTGAACACTCATATGACCATAAGACAATAAGAAATATAATTAGTATTGGGCCATACGGCCCAGGGATCAAGATTTCAGCTCCATTAAAGGCTAGGCTCTGGATAGTGAAAGTTCCGATGCCACAGATAAGTAAAATGCAGATTTTGGAATAATTTCCACCAACTGCAACTACAACATATACCCAAACTGTTATAGGATAAATGTAGGTTTGCTGAAGTAAGGTTTACTGCTTGACATTTCATAGATTGCACAATACTGAGTATCACAATAATATGAAATTCTCTGATAGACGAAGGAGTAAATCATCGACGTTCCCTTTTTTCTGCACTTATGAATCCTTCTGATTTGTTGCTGCTGTACTGAAGTCCCCGGTGGACCATATTCTCGGTTCTAACATCTGACCCTGTCTTCTCCCTTTTATGCCCTGGATAATCAAGAACGTATCTATTTCTTCCTTAAATACAGCCAAGGACTTCACCTCCGCAGCCGCTCTTAGCAACAAATTCCATAGATTTACTACTCTCTGACTAAAGACATTTCTCTGCATCACTGTTCTAAATGGACGTCCTTCAATCCTGAAGCCGTGCCCTCTTGTCCTAAACTCATCTACCATGGGAAATAACTTTACCACTGCCACTGATGGAGACAGATTTGAGAATCCCGGAGGAACATCTGGAGAAGCTTCTGAAATGCCTGCTTCGCTGGCGCTGCTACTGTGCGATCGAGAATCTCCGGAGGGGAAGGCCCCAAATCCTTGGCTTTGTCTATTGCTTGGCGGTCGGGGACGGGATGAAACGCTTGGCAGAGATGGTGCTCGGTGCTCGGTGTCGGAGGGCTGGTCCGAGGGTCCAAGCTTTCGGACGGACTCAAGAGTCGGCTGTGGTCGGGTGCTTCCAGGGTGTTGCTTGCTTGCTTGCGGAGCTGGAGTTTCATGGAAGAGAGAGTTTTTCTTCGTTCTACCGTCTGCGTGATATGATTAGACTTTCGAGAGACTTTAAGACTGTTTTTACCGTGCCCATGGTCTGTTCTTTATCGAATTATGGTATTGCTTTGCACTGTTGTAACTATATGTTATAATTATGCGGCTTTTGTCAGGTTTACAGTCTTGGTTTGTCTTGTGTTTTGTGATATCATACTGGATGAACATTGCATCATTTCTTAATGCATGCATTACTAAATGACAATAAAAGAGGACTGCGTGTCCTCATAATCTAATCTAATCCAATCTAACTAATCTAATTTCGTGCAGAAAAGCAGCATCCATCTTTAGTATTCCCCATCATTCAGGTCATTGTCTCCTTTCTCTCTTTGCCAACAGGAACAGGTACAGAATCCTCCGTGCTCTTACCACCAGATTCTGCAAGAATTATTATCCCTTAGCAATCAAGCTCTTGAATCAGTAGCAGTTCCTTCCTGAACTGCTGACTCCGTTCGCATAAAATAGATATGAATCCTAATATTCTAAGAATTCATGATAAAACAAAGGGAATATGGACTTCAATTTTATTTGCAAAACTGCCTATTAAATGTAAACACATATTTCGCCCCATGCTTCCCGGAACTTTCTCTGAGTAAATCGTAGATACATGGATTAGTGCGGAAATGAGCAGCATATATCCAAGCTATTGTAGGATGAAAGCCTGTTATTCGCTTCTTGATTCTTCAGATACATCCTACTATTCTGATGTCGCTGGCGGTTCTGACATGTCTCAGAGTCAAATCATTGAACGACAGAGTTAAACAGATTGGTAACAACGGGGCCATGATGCTGTCAAATACCTGGGGGAACTCAACGACGTATTGAAACATCCAAAGTGTGAATTTGTCAGAATAATAGGAAGAGTGGCAAAATATCCAGCTATTAAATTCTGCTATCCTTCTCTGTTCAGTATTTTGGTGTTTAATGATTCTGGCGCTGAATAGTGAATCGGATATTGGATCCAGAAGTACCAAATCGCTAAACGGAAGTGCCGTGGTAAGCAGAAGTACGTCGATAGCATATATTATTGCGCCACCATGTCAGATGTGATCGCCTCACTAAAGAAATACTAAGTAGCCAAGTTCATCGCAGTTCTAGCTTTTTTCTTTTGATTAGTTTGTGGACACCATGCAAATCATAAGCATTACACCATTGTACTGACATTATAATTTTTAGGCTCATAATTTGTGCAGTTTTATGTTCAATCAGCAGAGATGACCCCAAATCTGTACTACTCGAGGATAGTGCACAAAAGACGGCCAGACAAAAAAAAAAGATTACTGTTTTTTAAAGTGCGGTTCTGCCTTTCGCTTATTTGTTTTTTCCAGGTTCCTCCAAGAATAGTTTTGCAATCTGATTATTATCTGCAACCAGTTGCCTACCTCACTTGCACTTTCGGCGCCAAATTCTTCACTTACCTTTGAAGACTGTTGGAGCATAGACAGTCTCCCATTATATTAGTCTTGACCTTCATTTAATCTGCAATTTTTCGATTTCGATCCTTACCGTATCACCACCTGCTTACTGATTGCATCGATCTTTTGTGCGTGCACATTGATTGCAAGTTTAAATCAAATTTTGAAGTCATTCTGATATTTTTTAGCTCAATTCCTCCGATCACACCTGACTCGGTACAACGTACTTCTGCCCTTAATCACCGTTTTTATGACGACACCAAACGATAATAGCTTACGTTTCTATGATATTTCCCATTAAGAAAGCCATGCTGACAATTACATCACTGTTGATTTTAAATATCAAAATACTCTTCAGTAACGTACATAACACTGAATTTAGATTTCCGCGCTATCGTTCCAAAGGTTTTACTTGCGTTCTATCTTAATAAATGCACAATAATTTCCTTGCTGGCATATGAGGTTCAGCCTGGTCTAGCGACGATGCAACCTTCTGCAGAGGCTCCCGCAATTTCTTATCATGCCTGCGAGAGTGTACTTGGATGTAACTGTTCAGGTCCTGAAGATTTTTTCACCATCATGCTATTAACCCCACATCTACTGTAATGCGGACGATCCACATGACCTTCCGATTAACTTTCTGTAACTGCAAAATCTTCAGGCCAACCACTCAGGCGAAATATTCATTATCGTGCCCACCCATGACCTGTGCCTCTACAGATTCACTACAGACACTACAGGCCTCGCCCCCCCCCCACCTCTCTCTCTCTCTCTCTCTCTCTCTCTCTCTCCCCTCCCCCTCTCTTTTTAACTACTCTTTCCTTTCTGTGTAAATCTTCACTGGATTCTATTAGTTTCCTGACAAACCTATCTTATTTCACCTTCGTGTCCTCTTGATATCTTATTTCAAAGACTACTTCATCCTATTTATTTGATCCCATTGCCTTCTTTCCTTCCTTCTCTTGCGTAACAACAGTATGTCTGGTCATCCAGAACACTTTGTTCCAAAGAGACATGACCTTCACGGTAACAGTTATGCATTCACTACGTTCAACGTTTAGTTATCCTAGCGCAGCTTTAATATTCTTCCAATTGTCAATGGCTGCTTTGCTATACCCAGTATCAACTTTTGCAAGCTCATACATTGATAAATGTACCTTGTCCAATAGTAGATAATAAACCTGTCGGCTGGTTCTGTACCTTGCGTAGCTATGCGAAATATAAAAGTACTATGGTGACTGTTAAGAAAATCTTCCTCTGCTATCACAGTGCCACTTGTATTACAAAATAAAGATTAATCCTCATTTGATTTCGTTCACAATGATGCACACCGACGTCCTCTTGGGCATGTTATTGATGGCCCATCCCGCGTTTTGAAACTGGGAGAGAAAACTTTTATCATAGTCAAGCGGGGGGGGGGGGGGGGGGAGGAGGGATTAAACCGAACAGATTTCAGTAAATCGCCTTGAACTTGTCGAACAAGATTTAGAGGGTACCGCTATCTGGCTGCTGCGTCAATGACTTGATAATGACTGTGTCACTACACATCTGGACGAGCCAGAAGCAGCTACTGTTATTCCACTCCATGTCCCAACAGGTTCACATGGCAGGTTTCAGTGAATTTAGGATGCGGTTGGGTTTTGTGCAGTGTAACCTAATTGGTGAAAATATGCAGAATTCGCGACCACCGACATTGAGTTGGGGATTCAGTTTAAGAGGCTGATTTTGCGTTATGACGTGATTAGTTAAAGCATTATTTTTCATGGGCCTTGGTGTTCATAGCTTGTACTTCGCAGTAAATGAGCTGTTACGACTTTTCTTACATATAAAACGCCTCCGCCGTTTTTATTTGGGGAAACCTACAACTGGATCTACTAGCAACATACATCAAAATTGCTGGTGAACGCAGCAGGCCAGGCAGCATCTCTAGGAAGAGGTACTGTGGACGTTTCGGGTCGAGATCTTTCGTCAGGACTAACTGAAAGAAGAGATAGTAAGAGATTTGAAAGTGGGAGGGGGAGGGGGAGATTCCACTTTCAAATTTCTTACCCACTTTCAAATCTCTTACTAGCTCTTCCTTCAGTTAGTCCTGACGAATGGTCTCGGCCCGAAACGTCGACTGTACCTCTTCCTAGAGATGCTACCTGGCCTACTGCGTTCACCAGCAACTTTGCTGTGTGTTGCCTGAATTTCCAGCATCTGCAGAATTCCTCGTGTTTACTGGATCTACTACCTCCTTTGGCAGAATGTACCGTATGCACACCACACCGGATGTTTAAAAATAGAATACTCATCTGATCTACTTTCAATATTTTTCCATGTCCTTAAACCTATGTTGAGTTGTAATATTCCTCTGAAGAAGTCTCTGACTCTCTATACTCCTATACATCGCATAATATTAAGCAGTACACGGCCAATTCTTTGCGCCTTCTTACGAACAACCGCAGGCTTTCTCAACTCTCCATATTACTGAAGTTCTCTATTCCTATTGAATTTCTTTTGCACCCCTCCAATTCGGTTGAATGTTTTCTATAGTGTGCTGAACAGATCTACCACACAATGTCCTTGTGGCTTTACCAAAAGACTTTATCATCTGTAAATTGAAGTGCAATTTTATGGCCACAGCGAACGTGGTCTTAAAGACACTATCCACCCATTCAGCAATTTGCAAGAAGCTATCAGCCTGTAACGTAAATCTCTCCATCAGTGAATCTACTGATGTCCCTGAATTTATGTGCCACAAAGTGTACTACCTCGCAAGTATCTGGACTAAATACCCTTTGCATTTTCTTCACCTAAACTTTCGGCTGAAAATTTAGGAGTTTTCATGGCTCCTTAGAAATCCAGTTCTGCTGCATATCACTAACCTCAGTAAACTCACCCAAATCATTCATATACTCTCAGTGGCTACATTATTAGCTACATCTCTACACCTGCCCCTTAATACAAATGCATGCTTGGCCAATATTGTGGCAGAGAATCAATGCGTAAACGGATACAGGCAAGAGGTTCAGTTATTTTTTAGACCAAACATGAGAGAGAGGGCGGAATGTGGGCTAAGTGACGTTGACCATGGATTGAGTATTGGTGCCAGAAGGATGTTTCATGTACCGCAGAAACTGCCGATATCATGTAATTTTCACACACAGCAGTACCTACAGTTTAGAGAGAATGGTGCAAGAGACAAATAAAAATCATTGAATGAATAGCTGTGGTGTGGCTGAAAACGCATTGTTCGTGAGAACGGTTCGAGGAGAATAGTCAGACTGGTTCAAGCTGACAGGAAGGCGGCAGTAACTGAAATAGTCACGATTGACAGCAGAGCTAGCTGGAAGAGTATATCTGAAGGCACAACACGATGCGACCTTGCAGTGAACGTGCTACAGCAGTAGAAAACCAGGAATATCACTGACTGACCCCTTTCTTAGATACATTGAGTTTCTTAATAAGCGGCTACTGATAGCGTAAGATACACAACATCACTGCAACTGATTGCGTGGAGACGCAGATCGGGAACAATGGAACGTTATCCTAAATCATTAGTAATTTTTGTACTTACAAGGCTAGCTCTCTTTTGTAAATGTGCGCGGGTATTTCTGACACTTAACGAAACAGAACAATGACCGCGAGATGGTTAATGTTTGTACACTGTAAGTGCTAAGGTGGGGGGGGGGGGGGCATTTTGCTAATTGTGTTTAGTTTACAATTCAGCATTTCTGCTGAAGATGTTTGTATCAGATACTGCTGGTACCAATAATAAAACAGTATTGGCTGTAGTTACATGACCCTTGAACATTGTCATCATGGTCATCATTCCTATTATCAACGTTGTTGCGCGAATTGATATATTCCGGGCCAAGTAGACCATTAGAGTGAAAGAATGAATAGGAACGGCATTTTAAACAGATTGCTTAACTTTTGAATCAGTTTCTCATTCAATACGACCATGACTGGTATGATCCAGCCTCGAACTCCCTTCTGTTTCACTGCCCAAAAATCTTCTATCTTTTCGAAGATTTTCGACATTTTTTTTTATTTCCTGAAAATCTAGCTTTCATAAACCTCGGATTCAATGACACCCTTTTGGGTACTTTATTTTTACATGAATGGAAATGCAAATGATAAATTGGGTTTGCAAACGGATGTTATGAATCAAGGTTGGAATATACTCAAATTTACGTCCAATAATGGAACTATGCGATCGATAACGCATTTTCTGTTCCTTGTTCAGAACAAATTCATTTCACAAAAGTAGCTGGAACGTAGACATTCCGATTGCCGAACACAAATTTATAGGGAATTTTGGGACACCTTTATAAAATACAAGATTACTTTAGTTGTTTGACAATACGTTAAGGACAAACTGTCAATTACAGATCCGCCCGTTCAATGTGAATAGGTATTTCACTCCATTCTTCAGTTCTTCCCTGAATTTTCTTTGTGTCAGTCCGTAGATGCACGTGTTGGTACAGATGCTGAGATATCTGAACATAGACCCAAGCTGTTGCAGAATATATATCGGGGTGCTCAATGACCTGTCTATATAGAAATAATTTTCCGATTGCCAGTTTATAGAGTGTACGATGTAGGGTATCCACAGTAAGATGAAGTTGGCTGAAAGAGCAAAGAGCCATATCATTGATTTTCGCCGGGTTTCAACCTCTGGATCCTTCTGGTTCTCGCGGCCTTTCCAAAGTCCCCGCCGGACTCTGTTTGCTGCTAAAATGTGTCTGATGGTTAGAGCATTGAACAGCAAAACGAAACATATTGGCAATAACGGTGTTGTGACACTGTCAAATATTTCGTATATTTTCCACGCCGATGCTGTATAGTATTCGGCTGCTTCGACACAACGCCAAGGTATATTGTTGATTATAACGTAGGGCTCCACTGCGAAATACAATGGAACACACCTCACACAGCTCACCGCACCAACAATCGCTATTACCACAGTCGCTACTTTCTTGGTGCAGTACTGTTTCCGCAGCTTTTGACAGCAGATGGCGATGCCACGGTCAGAAGTGAAAGCGACCGTAAACCAAACGGAACAGTCCATTGTTACCGCCCTGAGGACATCTATTACAGCGCATATCGGAGTAATATGTAGAAAATGGGCAAATAAATAAATGTTATTAATCGTCTGCAATATAACAGCAACTATGACCACCATCAGATCCGCTGCCGCCATGGCCACCAGGTAGCGAGTGACGCATTTGGAGAGACCGCATTTTCCACGAGACAGGACCAAAATCGCCGTCAAATTAACTAGATGTATGAAACATTAAAAAAGAATAATAATTCCAAATATATGCATATTTCACATTTATATATCATCTTCACAACTAAAGGTCATCCATTGAAGTTGATGAAACCAGTCACCCATAGACAAGTAGGGTCTGCAGTTTATTTAACTTAATATAAATCACCGGTCAGACCAGTACTGCTATTCCGAAAGAGCGGATGTTGAAGTCTGTCGTGCAGTAATGCTCTCCACAAATTAAATCTGCTTAAACTTTATTACCGTTATGCTGCTGATTTTCGATTTATTCCTTGAGGAGAGGAATGTGGAGACGAGGGAAAAGGTCGTCTGCATGCCGTCATAGATTCAAAGCAACGCTTCACTGTTCTAAGTTGGAGGCTGCGGCGCCGCTCACTAATCACTTTACATTGGGCGCATGTGAAACGTTAAACCGTGGGACCGTGAGGACCTAGACGGGCACAGAATAATTCTGGATTGTTGGGCTAGGTATTAATTGCTCATTCAACATCACAGCAAATCCAAAGCAATGTCAAATAAACGTCCTTAAGATCAGCAGTAACTTATTCCAATATTGGAATGAAGACATATGGGAAAAATCAATGTTATGACCATTGATGCAAGAAGGCATTGTGGCCAAGGCGCAGTTAAAAAAAACTGCCGAAGGACAACTTTTAAGGACAAAGTTATTTCCAGATGAAGAAATCAAAGATGAATTTATTTGTACTTATTTAGAGATACACTCAGAATAGGCTCTTCCGGTTCTTAAAACCAGACCTTCCAACAACCCTAGTCAATCACAGGACAAATTACAATGAACTAGTTTTGTTGGAATGTGGGAGGAAATCGGAGTACGCAGAGGAAATAGAAACGTCATGGGGAGAACGTAGAAACACTGTAAAAACTCCAGATTGTCCAGAGCTGTAATAGCATCACGCTGAAATCTTAGATACAGTGCCGTCTGAGATAAATTTTCACTCGGTAGCAATAATTCATTAAAATTCTTACTCTTATGATCTTGTTCATCCATCACTTAACGAAGATCTCACAGCTTAATAAGTTAATGGCTTATAAAGCAGCAGTTTTGAAGGGATCATATGACTATCCGAAGTAAAGGTACGGGAGAACGTTTGTCGCTTATTAGAATGAATTGGGAGAACAAGTGCTAGAGGCATGTAATATTGCACCTACTTATTCCGTTCATTCAATGGTCGTCTTCTTGAACAGAAGCGCCACGCCCGTCATTGCCATTTTTGAACACTATTGGAATATATAAAATAGGACCATTCTGTTTCGTTTGTTTCCGATCAGAGCACCGAACAGAGGTGCCCCGAATTAACGGATGAGTTGAAATCTTTCATCGAAATTATTCGCGTTTAGAACAGGGTCGATGATTTCAGGAGGTAATCAATAATCAGCGAAGTGATTTGGCCATACAGGTTTGAATTGTTTTGTGTTACAGATGAAAGCTGATTTGATTGGAACAACAGGAAAATGGCAGAATAGGACACACCAAATTAAATAACAACAGGAAACATGATTGTAAAATAGCCTTGGCGAGAGACAAAGAGAAAAGAGACTGGCCGTGAAGCAAAGACACGAGGAGATCACAGACACGTTCGTATGCAAGATTTACTAACTTGCCTGAAAACGTGGATTCGATATATATAAACTCTAAAGCCTTTTGAGGGAGCATCAGCACGTGTAGGACTGCTCATCTCTTTGTTATAAAACAGTTTAATTTATTGATACGAATATCTGCATCAGACAATTAAACAAGGTTGTATATTTTATCTTGAAACTCCATGGTAATAATATAAATACAGTGCATACAATTGTAACAGATGAAAGGATCAAAGAAATAGTAACCAGATCGATTTCTTACCAGGAATGCTAACCGCTGCAAGTACAGGATAGTAGATGCTGGCTATGTAAAATATTGCCGGTGATCCCATTGCCTGTCTGCGGCAGCGATTATGAACACAACTTTCGAAGTGCCCGATGAGTAGAAAATAAATACAACAATCTCTTATACTACAGAGTGAAGACTATCTGAACTAATTAGTCCTCAGTGGCATCGGTTACAACCTATTGAACAAACCCATTTATAGAAGTATTTTGCACTCAATTTGTCACTGTGAAACACATGAAGTATCCCCTCGAGGGAAATTTGTATCAGACTCTGAAAATATCTGTTGCAAGTTCTATTTCTATGACAAGATATTTGAGTGGATACTTTCTCTCAATTCCTCCGTCCCCAGCGCATCTGCTCTGCAGATGAGGCTTTTCATTTTAGCAAGAATGAGGTGTCCTCCTTTTCGCTTCCTTCACCATCAACGCTGCCCTAAACTTTTCTCAGTGATCGCTCCCTACGCGGCTGCCTTGTCCATTCGCCCCTCCCCACTGATCTCCCTATTCGCACCTATCCTTTGAATCGGAACAAGTCGTTGATCTGCACGAACGCCTCCTCCCTCACTACCATTCAGGGCCGAAACCAGTCCTTCCAGGTGAGGCGACACTTCACCTGTCAGTCTGTTAGGGTCATATACTGTGTTCGGTGCTCCCAGTTTGGCCACTTGTGTATCGGTGAAACCCGAAGGAAATCGGAAGACCGCTTCGCCGAGCTTTCACGCCCCGTCTGCCAGAACAAGTACGATCTCCCAGTGGCCACCCATTTTAATTCCACTTCCCATTCCCATTCCTATACGTCTATCTATGGCCTCCTCCACTGTCGGGATAAGGCCACACTTAGGGTAGAGGAAGAACAAAATATATTCCGTTTGGTTTGCTTCCATCCTGATGGCATGGACATCGTTTCTCAGACATCCAGTAATGCCGCCATCCCCCCTTCAACAGTTCCCATCCCCCTGTCCCTCTCTCATGTTATCTCCTTGCCAGCCCATCGCCTCCCTCTGGTCCTCCTCCCGCCTCTATTCTTTTTTAATCCATTACCTTCTGGCTCGTTCACCTGTCAACCTCCTTGATCTTTGCTTCATTCCTCACCCACCACGTTGCACCTATTGCCTGGCGAATCTCTGTCCCCTTATCCCACATTTCAAATCTAATCCTGAGCTTTTTTCTCCCGTCCTGCTAAATCGAACCTCTTCTTTTTTCCATGGATGCTGCCTGGCCTGCTGAGTTACTTCAGCATTTTGTTCGTGTTGTTCGGATTTCCAGCATTTGCAGATTTTCTCTTTTTTAGCATTTGTCAGATTCTGCTCGGCACGTTGACTCATCAAACAAAGCAACAGAACTTAATTTTGGCATAGAATAGCCTTCTGTTAGAGGCCGATGCATGCCGCCGTCTTGTCTTTTGAGTGTTTTTGTCCTGCTAGTGATTGTAACCAGGATGTGTGCATTAATATAGTTAATGCTTGCTTAGTTCCATATCTGCCAAAGCATCAAAATCCCTTACCATAAGACCACAATACCAAAAGATAATGAAGGAGAATTAGGACATTTGGCCCACTCCAGCATTGTATCATGCTTGATCCAATTTTCCTGTCAGCCCCAGTCTCGTGCCTTCTCCCTGTATTCCATAATACAGTGCCTTAACCAATCAAGAATCTATCAAATTCTGCCTTAAATATACAAAAGGAAATGACATCCACAACTACCTGAAGCAAAGAATTCCACAGATTCACCACCCTCTGGCTAAATGAATTCCTCGTGATCTATGTTCTGTGAGAAGGAACCTCTATTTTGAGACCTCTGGTGCCCTTAGACAGTTCCATTAATGGAAACATCCACTCCCATTAAAGGGAACATCCTCTCCACATCCACTCTATCAAAGCCTTTTACCATTAAATATGAAGTTAATGAAGTCACCCCGCATTATTCTGAATTCTAGTGAATATAGACCCATAGCCATCAGACGCCCAGTATATGACAAACCACCCCAACCTGTAAACATGTTTTTAAACCTCATTTGAACCCATTCCAGTATCACCATCTCCCTTCTAAAATAGGGACAAATCCTGCTCACAATATTACAGGTGTGGCCTCACTAGTGCTTTATAAAGTTTCACATTTATATTCTTGTTTTTATATCTTAGTCCTCTTGAAATGAATGATAAAATTGCGTTTGCCTTCCTCACCACAGACTCAGCCGGCAAATTAAAATTTCAGGAATCCTGCAGTGGGTCCCAAGTTTGCGTTTTTTTAAAATTTTTGTTTGTCTGGGTTCTTTGAAATTATTTCTGTCTATTTAGAAAATAGTCAACTCTTTCACTACTTCTACCAAAGTGCATAACCATACACTTCCCGACACTGCATTCCATTGGCCACTCCGTTGCCCCTTCTCCCAATGTGTCTAGGCCTTTTGCTAGCCACTTTATTTTCTCAAACTATCTACCCCTGACCCAATATTTGGAATGGCCTATGATACCCACAAACACAGTTAGCGGCTGGCAGAATGTCGATCCGAATGTCGACTAAAACTTAAAAACTTACAGGAAATATCTTGGAATATTTTCACAGGGAAAGAGAGAGAGCCGGTTACTTAGCCATACACCTGCCTTCTAGAGCTGTTCCTTAATTCTGTATTATCCAACATTCGAAATGCTTCTTCCACTCTATACATATATATGTGTGCAACTTCCGCCCCAATCAGATATATAAACAGTGGTGTCTCTGCGTATATCTGATACCCTTCCTTGACCTATGAAAGGACAACATTGTCTTCCACCATATTAATACTGGGAGGTGAGACGATGGCTATGCGACTGGAAGCAAGGAGGAATAGATTGACAGTATTATGGGAATTGAACACAGTAATGTCAGCTTGGAACTTTGTAGCATGGAATTCATGTACCTATAAGAAATTTAAAGTGCGTCCAAGGAGGTCGTTTAATCAAGTAAACGAAATTGGGCTTCTTCTTTGCAGAGCATGTAATTGAATGATGAGTCGGCAAGTATTTTGGTGGAAGTGATAAGAACACTGACACTTTGAAGGTTGCTATAGAACGGAGAAAGGACTGATGAAAAATTAAAGTCACGGATTCAGGAAAGGTGGATTGGAAATCATAGTCAGAGACCTGACGAAACACGAATGGGAGATGTACTTGGAAGTAGGTCAAAATCGGTCTAGTGCGAATAATTGAAAAGTAAAATAACGAATGATTACACCCGACGTGTTGCAATGAGACTGAAATATATGGCCCGAAAGTCCAAGATACCCTGGGTATCGCGGATTATCGAAGTCGGAGCAACAAGTAGAATAACAGCTCAGCAGGAAAACAGAAGAACGACTTTGTAGAGTTACTAAGCCATCAAAAATAAATTAACACAGAAAAGATGAGTCATGAAGTACCCGTGACACACAAGATTAAAGAACAGTCTAAAACTATCTGTGACGCTTTGCACAGCAATAGTGTAGCCATGGAAAGAGTAAACTTATTTAAGCATTGTTTATTACGTTACGTTTAGACGTACTATTATTCTATTTTAACCAGGCCTTCAAAATGCCTTAACGTCCCGGGGACGTTAGTTTGGTATTGAAAGTATAAGTTGTTTTCTCTTACAAAAGTAAGGACAATGTATGTGGGGAAATATTGCAGCCGGTAAAATCCAGGTGTGTATTCTATTGTCCACCAAAATAGAAGACATCATATAACTTAAGAAACATAATCGCTAACAACACATGCGGGCATGATAGGCTGACTGGTAGATTACTATTCTGAGGAAAAAAGTGTTATATTTTAGGAGCATCACCTGAACATTCTAACACCAAATGCATTCAAAACATCGATTGTAGAATTTAAGAGGGTGGAAACCAGAGGCCTATGAGTTAGTCCTTATTGCAGTACTTGAGGTACAGTAGGTTATAAACTTTAAATTTATTAGTGTTACTATTTGAAAGGACCTGTCCTGTATAGCGCAGAGTAATGCAATTGCGATGCAAGCACTGCAGCGCGTCTATTTCGTAAGAAATCTGCGGAACTTCGGTATGGCATAAAATACTTTGTCTCATGTCTATAGATGTGCAGTGGAAGTATTTTTTTAGCTGTCTGCATCATGGCCTGATACGGATCTACCAATGTCTTTCGACATATATCGTGCAAAATGCAATGTATTCGGCCCAGTACATTGCAGATTAACAACCCCCCTCCCCCACACACAACCTCGCACCAACCACTGAGCAGTTCTACAAGGAAAGTTGCCTCAGGAACATAACATCCATCATCAGAGATCTTCGTCACCCATGCCATACTGTTTTCTCGCTGCTGCCATCAAATAGAAAACACAAGACCCCCAAGAGTCGCACCATCAGGCTCAGGAACAGTTCCCACAGCTCAACTATCAGGCTCTTGAAAAAGAAGGGATACCTGCACTCACTTGCCTATCTATTGAGAAGCTTGCACAATAAATTATCTCACTTTAAGGAATCTTTACCTTGGTATTTCAATCACTCGTCATTTATTGTTATCTATTTATATTTGCCTTTGCACCGTTAGTTGGCTAATGCACTCTTTCATTGATTGTGATATCGTTACTATTCTGTACATTTATTGAATATTCCCGCGGGAAATGAATCTCATGAGTGTATGTTGTGACATATACATATTCTGAGAATGAAATTCACTTGAATTTTGAATATTTAAATTAAGCCTTAATCATAAAGCTCAGTCGCAAGTCAGTAATACGATTTTTTTTTTCGGAAAACCATGTATGAAAAAAGGAAATAATAGGTATTAAATGTTCTAAAAAAATCTAATCCGTATCAAAGTATCGGGATTGAAAGTTAACTTGCAGACTATTATAGAAAACAAAGGGTTAGGTTTATCGAACATTTTAACAACGAATGCAGTTCAGGCGCTGGGTGACAGCCAAAGAGCGACAGTTAAGTCAGTCAATAAACTTCTGTGCAATGAAATTTCGTATGAAAGAAAGTTAATAACAAACACGACTTTCTCACCAACATAAAATATTTTATCGAATTGTAAAATTGCGACAGCTAAAATTACTTGATCTCTTTACTGTACGAACGCCGTTCCTCTTTCCATCAGTACTGTACAATCTGCTGAGTGCTTAATTTTTTTTGTCATTTCTTCTTTAATTTTCCAGCATCTGAAATTTCTTTTAACTTGTATATTGACGATTGCACTTAAGATTTCAATGCATGTTGAAAAATCGGTGTAGAGAAACGTCAGGGGAATCTCCAAAAGAGAACGGCAGAAACAAAGACATGGCGGAATTGACGCAATTTTTAAAACCGTCCTTGGCAGTAATAACAATTGCAATACGTTGAGGACAAAATTAGGACGGGTGTCCTTTTAAACTTTGTAGCGAACGACCTACCGAGGCAACGCTGTTTCCGGCTCCACGGCTGCTATTTGACATGCCTGATGTTTCTGACATACCCTGATTTGTATAATCCGTAATTTCAGGCTTGAAATACTGATGGTCATGAAATACCAGTTATCAGCAGCAATATTTGCACAACACCTTTCAGCCAGGATGATGAATTTATTGTCTCCTTTTCCCATTACAATGACATATTCTGTCAGTGCCTTTCACTATATCTGATTGCTGGGAGGTTCGAGACCGACGAGGTGACATTAAGCAGCTAATGCGTGTGTCAATATCAACTTCAGTAGAACACCGCGGAGTCCCATCAATTAACTAGCGGCATAACTTTTAGGAGCTAAAGATAGGGCCAGAAGTTCTTTGCGGACCCACTTCTTCGAAAATATTCGCGATATAGTTAAAAGCTTATGTTCTCGTCACTCTTTTTTCTTTCCTTTCTCAAGGTGGCTGAGCCTGTGTCGAATGGCGTGATCTACAGCTGCTCTGTTCTTCACAGCCGCAGGTTTTCGCTCTTGGTAGCCGCCGAGTAGCCAGGCTCCTCGATATTTTCAGGAGAAGTTTGGAAGATGTGTGTCTGACTCAAACGGCCCCGTAGAGGACCCGATTGCTCGTCGACGTTGCCGACTGAAGCGTCTCGGAAGATCTAAGCATCAGTACAGTCGTCGCAGCTGTCGGTGACCTCCATCCTCTGGGTGGTAAGAGAGAGTATGCTGACTCGCGAGTAGGGAGAAATTGCAATCAGAAACGCTGCGGACTACTGTCTAAACAGAGACGTTGTGGTTGGAACGATATCACTCTCCCTCGTTAGTGTAAGTGTGGCTCTGTTGAGATGTTGAAGTGTTCAGAAGGACAGTAGCTTATAATGCACTCAAGATAATATTTGTTATTGCTTGCATGGTGGATGGTGGGCTGTTTGACGCTTTTTGTTGGAACATGTAGACTTGTAGAGGGAGAAAAGGGTTGATGCTTTGTTGCTGCACGTCGGGGGGATGACGTTGGGGTTCGAGCGTTCTTATATAATTCGTTCGTTGTCTTTTTTTCTCTGTTTCACGGATATAGACAATAGGCAATAGACAATAGGTGCAGGGGTAGGCCATTAGGCCCTTCCAGCCAGCACCGCCATTCACTGTGATCATGGCTGATCATCCACGGTCAGTATCCAGTTCCTGTCCTATCCCCATAACCTTTGATTCCGCTATCTTTAAGAGCTCTATCCATCTCTTTTTTGAAAGCATCCAGAGACTTAGCCTCCACAGCTTTCTGGGGAGGCCATTCCATATATCCACCAGTCTCTGGGTGAAAATGTTTTTCCTCAAATGTGTACGATGATTAGATTAGATTAGATTATGAGGACACACAGTCCTCTTTTATTGTCATTTAGTAATGCATGCATTAAGAAATGATAAAACATTTTCCAGAATGATATCACAGAAACAAATGACAAACCGATTTAAAAACTAACCAACGCAAAAACATATAATTATAACATATAGTTACCACACTACAAAGCAATACCTAATTTGATGAGAACGGGCTTTGGCACGGTAAAAGTCTCAAAGTCTCTCGGAAGTCCCATAGTCTCACGCAGACGGTGAAACTCCAGCGCCGCCAACTTGCCAATGCAGCATACTGGAAGCATCCGACCACAGTCCGACTCCGAGTCCATCCGAAAACTCCGAGCCTCCGACGAAATCTCCAACACCGAGCACCGGGCACCATCTCTGCCGAGCGCTTCGACACCGACCCCGGCAACAGGCAATAGGCAAACCCGAGGATTTGGGGCCTTCCTCTCCGGAGATTCTCGATCGTACAGTAGCAGCGACAGCAAAGCAGGTATTTCAGAAGTTACTCCAAGTGTTCCCCTGTGCTTCTCACGACTGTCTCCATCAAATCCGGATTGTGCACGCCCCCCTACTTAACACATACGATATTCATTCGGAACGGCCGCGTAAGGATTTCAGGTTGTATCAGTCAGTCAGTCAATGGGTGATTGGCGGCTATGCATCTCAATCGTCATCGATATTGCGCTCTTTTTCTGGCCTTAGCGTAACTCAACTCAGTCCATTGCCTCACATTATCGTACCAAGTGGTTCGCTGCCTTTCTCTTTCCCTCTTTCTTTCTATCATCCCTTCCACTAACAATTTCTAGAGTCCACTACCTCTTAACAAGTGCCCGGCATATTCCAGCTTCCTTTTCTGCACATTCTTCAGTAACTCCTTTTCTCTACTCGCTCTCTTCAACACTTCCATATTACTGACCTTCATCACCCATCTATTTTTCTGCATTCTCGTTAATCACCACATTTCAAATGCCTCCAGTCGCCGTTGCACTTCCTTCCATAAGGTCCACGATTCGACTCCATACAACAAACTGCTCCAGACGTAGCTTTTCCAAATTCTACAACGCAGCCCAAAGTCCAACCTCTTGCCACACAGCACGTCACTGAGGCTCCAGAACGTTGATCTTGCAATCTCAATTCTTCGTCTAATTTCTGTATCACATTTCCCATCCTCCGTGACCATCTGTCCCAAACTTCTTGACTTGCTCTATGTCTAGGCCCTTAATTTTGATACAGATTTTGGGAACTTCTTTCTTTCTTGATACCACCATCATCGTCGTCTTTGTAGCATTTATTTTCATACCAAATCGTTCACCTTCAGCATTTATCTTATCTACTATTCTGAGTAACTCGCCCTCGGTTTCAGCTAACAACACTGAATCATCTGCATACCTCAAGTTGTTCACCGTCACTCCACCAATTTGGACACCGGCTTCATTGTTCAACACCCTGAAGATTACCTCTGAGTAAAGATTAAGAAAGCCAGGCTGGATATGGACTTACTGAAGGCGAGCGACTATAGTGAAATATTTTCTATAGCGGTACAAAATAGGTTTAAAGGACAGAGAGTAGAAGACATGGAGCAGACACCAGATAACATGTGGTCAAAACTGAAGGACTGTATTCAAATTGCAGCTGAAGAATGTCTCCCAAAAGAGGGCGAGTAGCTAAACAAGCCTGGATGACGTATCTAATTCTGAAGCTCATGGAACAGAGAAGGAAGCACAATAAGGACACATCTAAGTACAAGGAATTGGACCAACAAATAAGAGCAGATTGTCCAAAGTTTAAAGAACAATGGTTTATCAAACGGTGTGAAAAGATAGAGACCATGGACAGGTTGCATCATTCAAGGGATATGCACAGGGAGATTGCAGAGATGACCAACAGGAACAAGAAACAATCAGGGACTGGCATTATTGAAGGCAGGTTGTATACTGTATACATTTTGAGACATTAAATTGAACCAAATGAATCACTGAACTATAGAACCATCGAAACATTGAACAACTGAATTATCAAAAAACTAGCACGATCTCTACACGGGAGGCGTTGACGATTCATTAGCCGCTAGGCAGCATCGTGAACCCACTGAAATTAAAGTGGCATAACCCTTGTACAACATGTGCCATAATCTCCGCAGTTGCTAATCTCTCAATCAATATATTTTGAACAGGTTTTGACATTGCGAACCGAAGCAGACTAATTCATCACAGTTAACCAAATCTTCATATACGGCGATAAATTTAGCTTGCAGCATTATAAGAGCGACGATTCAGTACCACCGACTGTATCCTATGTTATATTACCCTTTTATTCTTGGTATTGCTTCCTCTATCATTTTGAGGTGAGTAATGTTATCCGTGCACCTGAACACTGAACTGATTCCATAAAATATAGCATCACTTTCAAAGCCTTTGAAATTCATGTACGTAATCAGATTTGTCTATCCATCCATCTATCTATCTATCTATCTATCTATCTATCTAGAATTATTCAAAACTTTTTCTTCTCTCAACCGAAACTGATGTAACCTGATGTCTGAGCACGGCGAAGGACGCTCATTTGTCAATTGCTAGGACCTTTCGGAAATTCGTAGTGTTCTTTAGCATAGTGACTTTCTGAAGATTTACATCGATAATTCAGTCCAGCTCAAATTGTTTAATGCTATTGTGTAGTGACATTGGGATGACATCAGCTGCAGATTATACTATCGAAATAATATTTACCCTGTACACGTTCCAAAGTCTTTCAATATCTACTTTTAGTTCAGCATATTTCTGATGTTTTTGCTTATTGATGTCTGCAGATTATGTGTAATCGTGATAGCTGTATCAATTAAGTAAGTTGTTGTTGCTTATTTATCCTCCATTATTATATCCGGGGGATTATAATGGATTGTCCAATTTGTAACAACCCATCGGTCGTAATATAAGTTATAGGAGTTTGACTCTAAACCTGGCTCTGGTTTGTATATATAATAAGGTATGATTTGTTTTATGACTTTGTATCTTAAAGCAAGATTTTGATGAATGATGTTTGTCACTTGATTTGGTCGGTGTAACCAATGACATACAGTTAAATTACGCAGGATCGTATAATATATTGGACTTTTTCAGGTATTAAGTGGCATATTTTGCATTTATCATCTTGAATTCGCAGGTCTTTAAATGTGCAATTGTGATGCAGCTTTATTGTTTGTTTCTTTGTTTTTTTTGTTAATAATCTGGTCCTGTATTGACAGAAGTGTCCCTCCTGATATTGGGCAGAGGCCTCCAGCTCCGTGTCAGTCGTTCGACGCTTCATTGCGGACATCTCGGCTGCTCAGATTTTAGATCCATAGAAACATAGAAACATAGAGGATAGGTGCAGGAGTAGGCGATTAGACCCTTCGAGCCTGCACCGCCATTCAGTATGATCATGGCTGATCATCCAACTCAGAACCCTGTACCAGTCTTCCCTCCAAACCCCCTGATCCCTTTAGTCACAACGGCCATATGTAACTCCCTCTTAAATATAGCCAATGAACTGGCCTCAACTGTTTCCTGTGGCAGAGAATTTCACAGATTCACCACTCTCTGTGTGAAGAAGTTTTTCCTAATCTCGGTTCTAAAAGGCTTCCCGTTTATCCTCAAACTGTGACCCCTCGTTCTGGACTTCCCCAACATCGGGAACAATCTTCCTGCATCTAGCCTGTCTAATCCCTTTAGGATTGTATAGATTTCAATAAGTCCCCCCTCAATCTTCGAAATTCCAACGAGTATAAGCCTAGTCGATCGAGTCTTTCATCATATGAAAGTCCTGCCATCCCAGGAATCAATCTGGTGAACCTTCTTTGTACTCCCTCTATGGCAAGAATGTATTTCCTCAGATTAGGGGACCAAAACTTCACACAATACTCCAGGTGTGGTCTCACCAAAGCCTTGAACAACAGCAGTAGTACCTCCCTGCTCCTGTTCTCGAATCCTCTTGCTATGAATGCCAGCATACCACTCGTCTTTTTCACCGACTGTTGTACCTGCATGCCCACCTTCAATGACTGGTGTATAATGACGCCCAGGTCTCGTTGCCCCTCCCCTTTTCCTAATCGGCCACCATTCAGGTAATAATCTGTTTTCCTGTTTTTGCCACCAAAGTAGATAACCTCACATTTATCCACGTTAAATTGCATCTGCCATGAATTTGCCCACTCACCTAACCTATCCAAGTCACCCTGCATCCTCTTAGCATCCTCCTCACAGCTAACACTGCTGCCCAGCTTCGTGTCATCCGCAAACTTGGAGATGCTGCATTTAATTCCCTCATCTAAGTCATTAATATATATTATAAACAACTGGGGTCCCAGCACTGAGCCTTGCGGTACCCCACTAGTCACTGCCTGCCATTCTGAAAAGGTCCCGTTTATCCCCACTCTTTGCTTCCTGTCTGTCAATCAATTCTCTATCCACATCAATACCTTACCCCCAATACCCCCATTAGATCATGTTGATGTCACCTTAATTTGCTAAGACTATAAATTGTCTTTAAAATATTCCACGATTATCACAAATTTCATAACCCTTTACATTAATATCATTTCCCTCAGACTAATATTACGGATTGCAGAAGGAAATTTCAATGTTCTGGATCAGCCATACTCTCTCAAAACTCACAGACTGCCTAGAAATTCAACTACGCTCTAATAATGGTGAAAAACAACTATTCTGGTTTTTGTTCCACAACAGTAAAACCTCAATCAAACAAAACAACATTTCGCACTTCTTGTATTTACAAATGTAGCTAACCCTCCACTCCCAAGGGCAAGTTCAGAATATAAATCAAAAGCACAATTGCCACACACTGTTTTTCACTTTCATACCTCAAAGTATTTGTTTTGAAATTATCTGTATGGTTAGCTTGCAAAATAGTTTTTCACTGTAAATCAGTGTTCTGTATGTGAGAATAGTATCTGTATGTGTATCTGAAGGTCGCTAGTTCGAGACCCAGCCGAAGGAACGTGTTGTGTCCTTGAGCAAGGCACTTAACCACAAAGTGCTCTGCGACGACACTAGTGCCCAGCTGTATCGGCACTTGCCCTTCCCTTGGGCAACATCGGTGTCGTGGAGGGGGGAGACTTGCAGCATGGGCAACTGCTGGTCTTCCATACAACCTTTCCCTGGAGAGTGAAGACTTTCCAGGCACAAATCCATGGTCTCGCAAGACTAACGGATGCCTGTAAATGTGAGAATACTAAACCAATACCTGCACCAAGTCAGGAGCTGAGCAGCTGGCAGCAAAATATCAAATCACTCACGTTTTGTCATAGTAATTATGTGACTGGATGGACCAGATAAATTTCTTGGCAGTGGTAACTCCAGTTATTGGGGAGCAGAATTTCTTGTTAAATATCAAGAAATACCATTGACTATCAAGATAAGATGGCTTGACTCTCTTTTATGAGATGGCCATTATCTGGCATTCATATGACAGATATTTAATTTTATTGTTTTCATTGAGACATAGCACAGAATATGTCCTTCGAGCCATGCTACCCAGCAATCCCGCAATTTAGCCTGAGCCTAATTACAGGACAATTTACAATGACCAATTAACTTACCAACCAGTACATCTTTAGTCAGTCGGAGGAAAACGATGGGAGTCACGGGGAGAACATACAAGCTCCTTGTTGGCAGTAGCAGGAATGGAACCGAGCTCACTATACAGTAAAGCACTGTGCTAACCACTGTGCTACTGTGCCACCCCGAATACACCATAATATACTCTTCATTAATTTACACCCAAACCTGGAACAAACCTTGCTACTCATAGGTGTATCAATGGAAATGCAATGATCAGACAACATCCTCACTTCTGAAATCATAAAAACAACAGATGGCTCAGCTCACTATCATTAACAACTTCAGCAATATCCTGGAAATGAGATGTCTAGAGTCCTTTAAAGGAGGCTTGACTAGATTTCCTCCCCATATCAACGCAACACACATCAAAGTTGCTGGTGAACGCAGCGGGCCAGGCAACATCTCTAGGAAGAGGTACAGTCGACGTTTCGGGCCGTGACCCTTCGTCAGGACTAACTGAAAGAAGAGCTAGTAAGAGATTTGAAAGTGGGAGGGGGAGCGGGAGGGGGAGATCCGGAATGATAGGAGAAGACAGGAGGGGGAGAGATGGATCCAAGAGCTGGACAGTTGATTGGCAAAAGGGACATGAGAGGATCATGGAACAGGAGGCCCAGGGAGAAGGAAAAGGGGGAAGGGGGAGAAACCCAGAGGATGAGCAAGGGGTATAGTGAGAGGGAGAGAGGGAGAAAAAGGAAAGAGAGAAAAAGAAAAAGAATGTGTGTATATAAGTAAATATGGGGATGTCTTCCACAAAGTGTGAAACTCTTCCTCTGGTTAACCTTGTCTTCAATAGTGACTATTTTTAAACATTTGCTGGGTTGTGCTCTCATTGAAGTTTAGTTGTGTAGAGGGATATCAGAATTATCAATGCTGGAAGGAAGTGCTGAATAATGTTTTCGTCGTTGAAATTATACCCTTAGAAGCTTTCTCTGATGGTTGCGTAAATTATTAATGTCTCTTAATCCCCA
This sequence comes from Mobula birostris, assembly GCF_030028105.1. Classification (NCBI taxonomy): domain Eukaryota; kingdom Metazoa; phylum Chordata; class Chondrichthyes; order Myliobatiformes; family Myliobatidae; genus Mobula; species Mobula birostris. The sequence continues at coordinate 16,756,675 of NC_092398.1, read as the reverse complement.
TCCTCCTCTTCTACTCGACTTTGCTAATCTAAGCACAATTGAGTGAAAATAATATTTTCTGCAATTGGTCATTTCTGTTCTTTTGTTTCATTATATATCTTCCAGAACCGTTTTGGGCCAAAATAATATGTCAAATGAATGCGTTAATATCGATATAGTGAAAGTGTTTATGGTCTTTGTTATTTTGTTACCGTTGAGCTCTGTTTGACAGTTTTTTTCTTAATCCATGAAATAATCCCATTCGAATGTTTTTCGCTCATTGTACTATGTGCTATTTAATTTGCTTGTTGATATTCCAGATATTTATATGTTGCATGCTCATCGATCCGTTTAATAATGGGAATGATTACCATGATAACAATAAGTTCAACCGTGGTGCCAGAAGTACCGCAGAAACTGCAGATATCATGTAATTTTCACAGACAGCAGTACCTACAGTTTGGACAGAATGGTACAAGAGACACATAAAAATCCGTCCAATGTGTAGCTGTGGTGTGGCTGAAAACGCTTTGATCGTGAGAACGTTAAGGGAGAATAGTCAGACTGGTTCAAGATGACAGGGAGGGGACAGTAACGCAAAGAGTCCCTTATTAGAACAGAGCTATCTGGAAGAGTATTTCTGAACGCACACACGACGTGACCTTAAAGTGAAGGTGCTACAGCAGTAGAAGATCACAAACATCACTGACTGGTCCCTTTCTTAAATACATGAGGTACATGACACTTGAATTTATTATTATCATGCTCATCGTTCCCATCATCAAACTTGTTTTGCAAATCGGTACGTTCCGGGTCTCATAGATAATTAGAATGAAAGGATAAAGAAATTGGCGGTATAAACAGATTGTTCAACTTCTGAAGCAGTTTCACATTCAATACGACCGTGAATGGTAATATCCAGCCTCGAATTCTCTTCTATTTCAATACCCATAGCTCACCTTACATTGATCTTTCCAACAGTCTTCGACATTGTTTTATTTCCGGAAAAGGTAACTTTCATAAATCTCGGATTTATTGACGCCTTTTTAAGTACCCTTTCTACATCTTTTGAAATGCAAATATGCACTGATGCAAATGATAAATTGGGATTGAAATTTGGATGTTATGAATCAAATTTGTAATATACTCAAATACGTCCAATAATGGAACTAAGCGATCACCAGCGCATTTTATGTACCTTGCTGCAAACAAATAGATTTCATAAAGTAGCTGGAAAGTAGCCATTCCAATTGCCGACAACAGGTTAATCTAATTATCTGCGGCACATTCATAAAATACAACATTACACCAATTGTTTGAAAGTACGGTAAGGTGCGCCTGTCAAGTATAGATCCCCCCGTTCAATGTGAACAAATATTTCACTCCACTCTTCAGTTCTTCTCTGAATTTTCTTTGTGTCAGTCCGTAGATGCACGTGTTGGTACAAATGCTGAGATATCTGAACATAGACCCAAATTGTTGCAGAATATATATCGGGCTGCTCAAAGACCTGTTTACATAGAAAAAATTTTCGGTTTGCCAGTTTACAGAATGCACGATGTAGGGCATCCATAGTAAGATGAAGTTGGCTGAAAGAGCAAAGAGCCAAATAATTGATTTTCGCCTGCTTTCCACCTCTGGATCCTTCTGATTCTCCCGGCTTTTACGCAGTCCCAGCCGGATTCTGTTTGCCGCTGTAATATGCCTGATGGTTAGAGCATTGAACAGCAGAATTATACATATTGGTAGTAACGGTGTAGTGACACTGTCCAATATTTCGTATATTTTCCACAGCGCTGCTGTATAGTATTCGGCTGATTGCTTGCAACGCCAAGGGATGTTGTTGATTATAACGTAGGGCTCCACTGCGAAGTAGAATGGAACACACCTCACGCAGCTCACCGCAACTATAGTCGCTAATACCACAGTCGCCACCCTCTCGGTGCAGTACCGCTTCCGCAGCTCTTGACAGCAGATGGCGATACCGCGGTCAGAAGTGAAAGCCACCGTAAACCAAACGGAACAGTCCATTGTTATCGACCTGAGGACATCTATTACAGCGCATATTGGAGTTATAAGTAGGAAATGAGCAAATAAATAGATGTTATTAATCGGTTGCAATATAACAGCAACTATGACCACCATCAGATCCGCTGCTGCCATGGCCACCAGGTAGTGAGTCACGCATTTCGAAAGGCCGCATTTTCCACGAGACAGTATCCAAATTGCCGTTAAATTAACTGAAGGTATGAAATTTTGAAAAATAATAATTACAAATATTCCCTTATTTCACGCGTAAATATCATCTGTACAATTAAAGATAGTGCGCTGACGTAGTTGAAACCCGTCACCCATTGACAAATCCCGCCTGCAGTTTTTTTTCTCTCTCTCCTTTTTCTCCCTCTGTCCCTCTCACTCTCTCCCTTGTCCATCCTCTGGTTTTTCACCCTCCCCCTTTTCTTTCTCCCTAGGCCTCCGGTCCCATGATCTTCTCATATCCCTTTTGCCAATCAACTGTACAGCTCTTGGTTCCATCCCACCCCCTCCTGTCTTCTCCTATCATTTCGGATCTTCCCTTCCCCCTCCCACTTTCAAATCTGTTACTAGCTCTTCTGCCAGTTAGGCTTGACGAAGGGTCTCGGCCCGAAACGTCGACTGTACCTCTTCCTAGAGCTGTTGCCTGGCCTGCTGCATTCCACCAGAATCTTTTATGTTGGTTGCTCAAAACCAGCAGTAACTCGTTTCAATATTGGAATGAAGATACATGGGAAAAGTCACTATTCTAAACATTGATACAAGAGGGCAATGTGTTACTTCTAGCTCCAAGGCGCAGTGAAGAAACTGCCAAAGGACAACATTTTGGGACGAAGTTATTTCCAGCTATGAAATCAAAGTAAATTTTAAACTTTGTATTTAATTCATTAATTCCGGTTCTTCAAACCAGACCTTCTAGCAACCCTCGATTCAACCCACGCCATTCACTGGACAATTTGTAATGAGCAATTAACTTCTTAACAAGTATGTGTTTGGAATGTGAGAGGAAACCGGAGTATGCGGAGGATACAGTTGCGGTCACCGGAGGACGAACAAACACCTTTCTGACAGAATTGAACAGAAAACTCCGGAACGCCCCGAGCTGTAATAGCTCAACGCTTAGCTTCCGGGCGTCCGAGATAAATATGGATTGGGCAGCAATATTTGATGAAATATTCTGAGTCTTCTGATGTTGTTCATCTATGAATTACCAAAGATCAACCATCCAGTATGTCAATGGCTTACAAAACAGCATCCAAAATAAAGATGCGAAAGAACGTTCGCCGCATGGTATGTTATTAGAATAGATTGAAAATCCAAGTGCTGAAGTCAAGGAATAATGCACGTACATATTCAGTTAATTCAAAGGTCATCTTCTTAAACCGAAACGTCATGCCCGCCAGTGTCATTTTGTTTTTGAACAATATTGGAATACACAGAAATAGGACCATTCAGTTTCGTTTATCTACTACCAGAGCACCGAACAACAGTGCACCCAATAAACGAATGAAGCGGAATCTTTCATCGAACTTTCAAAAAAAAAAATCTTTCATCGCATTTAGAACAGGCTGCACAATTTTAGGAGGTAATCAATGATCAGCTGTGTGGTTTAATTTATATTGTCTTACAGCTGAAAGCTGATTTGATGGAAGTAACAGGAACACGAAAGACTAGGACACACCAAATTGAATAACAGCAGGAAACATGAGTGTAAAATAGCCATGGCGAGAAACAAAAGAGAGTGGCTGTGATACAAAGACACGAGGGGCTCATAGTCATGTTCGTAAGGAAGTTTAGTTAATTAGCCTGAAAATGTGGATTCGATAAATATAAACTCTAACGCCTTTGGAAGGAGTACCAACACGTACAGCACAGCTCCCTTCTTTGTTATAAAACAGTTTATTTTTATTGAGACGAATGTAAGCATCAGACAATAAAACAAGGTTTTATATTTTATATTTTATGTTTCATTTCCTAAGTTCCAGAGAAAGGTTGTGCAAGATGGGTCCTTATTCTTTGGAGCGTAGTGGGTTGGGGTGGGGGGGACTTGGTAACGGTAATTAAAATTATGAGGCGGATAGATAGAGTTGACGTGGATAGGCTTTTTCCATTAAGAGTGGGGGAAGTTCAAAGAAGAGGACATGAGCTGAGAGTTAAAGGGCAAAATATTAGGGGTAACATGAGGAGGGACTTCTTTACTCAGAGAGTGGTAGCTGTGTGGAACGAGCTTCCAGCAGAAGTGGTTGAGGCAGGTTCGATGTTCTCATTTGAAGTTAAACTGGGTAGCTATATGGTCAGGAAAGGAATAGAGGGTTATGGGCTGAGTGCAGGTCGGTGGGACTAGATGAGAGTAAGAGCTCGGCACGGACTAGAAGGGCCGAGATGGCCTGCTTCCGTACTGTAATTGTTATATGGTTATATGAAGGAACTCTACGGTAATAATATTGAAAAAAAAGAAACATAGAACACTTAAAGCACAATACAGACCCTTCGGTCATAACGATGTGCCCAACAGATACTTACTTTAGAAGTTACCTAAGGTTACCCATAGCCCTCTATATTTCTAAACTCCATATACCTATCCAGGAGTCTTTTAAAGACTCTGTCGTATCCGCTTCCACCGCCGTTTCCCGGAGTCTATTGCAAGCACTCACCACTCTCTGCGTATAAAAACTTTACACCTCTGGCAGGTTACCTCTCATCCTCCGCCGCTCCCAGGATAAAAGGAGGAGTTCACTCAACCGATTCTCACAATGCATGTTCTCCAATTCAGGCAAATCGCCAATCCTTCTAAATCTCCTCTGCACCATTTCTATAGTTTGCTCAGGCTTCCTGTAGTGATGTGGCCAGAACCGAGCTTGGTACTCCAAGTGGGGTCTGACCAGGGTGCTATATAGCTGTAACATTACCTTTCGGCTCTTACTCAATCCCACGGTTGCTGAGGGCCAATCGATCGTATGTCTTCTTAACCACAGAGTCAACTCCGCAGCAACTTTGAGTGTCCTATGGAATTGGAACCCAAAGATCTGTCTGATCCTCCACACAGCCAAGAGTGCTACCATTAATACTATATTCTGCCATCATATTTGACCTACCAAAATCATCAACCTTACACTTAAAAACGAAAACACGATTTTTTTCTCCCTCTGTCCCTCTCACTATAACTCCTTGCCCATCCTCTGGGTTTGCCCCCCTCCCCTTTCTTTCTCCCTCGGCATCTCGGCCCGAGATCCTCTCGCTTCTCCAGCCTCGTATCCCTTTTACCAATCAACTTTCCCGATCTTAGCTGCATCCCTCCCCCTCCTGCCTTCTCCTATCATTTCGGATCTCCCCCTCCCCCTCCCACTTTCAATCTCTCACTATCTCTTCTTTCGGTTAGTCCTGACGAAGGGTCTCGGCCTGAAACGTCGATAGTGCTTCTTCCTATAGATGCTGCCTGGCCTGCAGCGTTCACCAGCACTTTTTGTGTGTGAAACTTATACTTATCTGGGTTGAACTCCATCGGCGACTTCTCAGCCCAGTTTTACATCATATCTATCTCCCGCTGAAACTTCTGGCAGCACTCCACACTATCCACAACACCCCCAACCTTTGTGCCATCAGCAAATTTAATAACACATCCCTCCAGTTCCTCATCCAGATCATTTACAAAAGTCACGAAAAAGGGGTCCCAGAACAAATCCCTGAGGCTCACCATTGGTCACTGTCTTCCATCCAGATTATGACAGTCAAGCCATATCTTCAAAGCAATATCTACTTGGATCCCATGCCTCCTTACTTTCGCAATAAGCCTTGAATAGGTACCTTATCGAATGTATCAAATCCATATACACTACATCTATTGCTCTATCTTCATCAATGTGTTTAGTCACATCCTCAAAAAATTCAATCAGGCTCGTAAGGCACGACCTGACTTTGACAAAGTCATGTTGACTATTCCTAAACATATTACGCCTCTCCAAATGTTCATAAACCCTGCCTCTCAGGATCTTTTCCATAAACTTACCAACCACTGAAGTAAGACTCATTGGTGTATAATTTCATGGGCTATCTCTACCCCCTCTCTTGTATAACGGAAATACATTCGCAACCCTCCAATCTTCTGGAAGTTCACCCATCCCCATTGATGATGCAAAGTTCATTGCCAGAGTCTCAGCAATCTCCTCCTTCGCCTCCCACAGTAGCCTGGTACATTTCATCCGGTCCCGAGGACATATCTAACTTGATGTTTTCCAAATGTTTTCGCAAATCCACTTTCTTAATGTTTATATGCTCAAGCTTTTCAATCCGCTGTAAGTCATCCCTACAATCGCTAAGATCCTATACCGGAGAGGTGTACTGCATACAATTGTAACAGATAAGATTATTCAAAGAAATACTAGCCAAATCGATTTCTTACCAGGAATACCAACCGCTGCAAGTACAGGATAGTAGGTACTGGCTATGTAAAATATTGCTGGATATCCCATTGCCTATCTGCGGCAGGGATTACAGGAACTTAACTTTCCAACTGCTCAGTAAGTAGAAAATTAATACAGCAGTGTCTTATACTACAGAGCGAAGATCACCTGAACTAATTATTCCTCAGTAGTATTGGTAACAACCAATGGAACAAATCAATTCATTGAAATATTTTTACTCAATTTATCGCTGTAAAACACATTTCGCTCCTCAAGGGACATTTGCATCAGACTCTGAAAGTATGTCTTGCAAGTTCTATTTATGTGACAAGATATTTCAGTGGGTACCTTCTCTCAATTCCTTCGTCCCCACCGCATCTGCTCTCAAGATGAGGCTTTTCATTCCAGAAGGAATGAGATGCCCTCCTTTTTGAAAGAAGGGGGCTTCCTTTCCTCCACCATCAACGCGGCCTCTTCTTTTTAACCATTTCTATATAACATAGAAAACAATACAGGGTCTTTGGGCAACAATGCTGTGCCGAACATATACTTACTTTAGAAATTACGTAGGGTTACCCATAGCGTTTTATTTTCTTGGCCTCACGTACCTCTCCAGGAGTCTCTTAAAAGACCCTATCGTATCCGCATCCATCACCGTTGCCGCCAGTCCATTCCACGCACCCGCCACCCTCTGCGTAAAAAAAAACTACCTTAACATCTCCTCTGTACCTACTTCCAAGCATCTTAAAACTGTGCTCTCTCATGTTAGCCATTTCAGCCATGGGAAAAAGGCTCCGATTATCCACACTATCATATACAATTCTACTAGGTCCCCACTCATCCTCCGTGGCTCCAAGGAGAAAAGGTGGAGTTCACTCAACCTAGTCTCATAAGGCATGCTCCCCAATCCATGCAAGATCCTTGTAAATCTCTCCGGCACCCTTTTTATAGTTTCCACATCCTTTCTGTATTGAGGCGACCGGAACTGAGCACAATACTACAATTGGGGTCTGACCAGGATCCTATATAGTTGCAACATTACCTCCTAAAATCAATCCGGCGGTTGATGAGGGCTAATGCTCCGTATGCCTTGTTAACCACAATGTCAACCTGCGTGGCAGCTTTAAGTGTCTTATGGACTCGGACCCCAAGATCCGTCTGATGCTCTACACTACCAAGAATCTTACAATTAATACTATATTCCTCTATTATTTTTGACCTTCCAAAGTGAACCACCTCACACTTATCTGGGTTGGACATCATCTTCCATTTCTTAGCCCAGTATTGCATCCTATCGATGTCCCGCTGTAAACTCTGACAGCCCTCCACACTATCCACAGCACCCCCATACCTTCATCAATGTATTTAGTCACATCCTGAAAAAATTCAATCAGTCTCGTAAGGCAGGACCCGCCTTTGACAAAGCCAGGCTGACTATTCTTAACCACATTATGCCGCTCCAAATGTTCATAAACCTGCCGTTCAGGATCTTTTCCTTCAAATTACCAACCACTGAAGTAAGACTTACTGGTCTATAATTTCCTGGGCTATCTCTATTCCCTGTCTTGATTAAGGGAACAACATCCGCAACCCTCCAATCGTCTGGAACCTCTCGCGTCCCCATTGATGATGTAAGGATCTTTTCCACAGGCTTAGTCTTCTCTTCCTTTGCCTCCCACAGTAATCTGCGGTACTTCTCATCCGGTACCGGGGACGTATCCAACTTGATGCTTTCCAAACGTTCTAGCAGATCCCCTTTCTTAATGTTTGTATGCTCAAGCTTTTCAATCGACTGTGAGTCATCCCTAAAATCGCTAAGATTCTTTTCCGAAGTGAGTAATGAAACGAAGTATTCAATAACTATCTAAGGTATCTCCCCCGGTTCCATATACACTTTTCCACTGTCAGACTTGATTGGTTCTATTCTCACACGTCATAATATCTTGCTCTTCGCATACTTCTAGAATATCTTGGGATTGTCCTTAACCCTGCCTGCCAAGGCCTTCTCATGGCCCCTTCTGGCTGTCCTAATTTCATTCCTGAACTCTTTGCTGCTCGCCTTATCATTTTCTAGTTATCTATCAATACCAAGTTCTTTGAACCATTCGTAAGCATTTCTTATCTTCTTCACTAGATTTTCAACACCCTTTATACACCACGGTTCCTGTAACCTACCATCTTTTCCCTGTCTCATTGGAAAGCACCTATGCAGAACTCCCCGCTAATATGCCCTGAAGATTTGTCAGATTTCTGCCGTAAATTTCTCTGAGAACATGAGTTCCTAAGTTATGCTTCCAAGTTCCTGCCTGAGGCCTCATATTTTCCATTGCCCCAATTAAACGCTATCCTAACTTGTCTGTTCCTATCCCTCTCCAATACTATGGTAAAGGAGATAGAATTGTGATCATTATCTCCAAACTTCGCTCCCACTGAAAAATAGAACACCTAACCAGGTTCATTTCAAATTCAGACTTCGCTCTTGTAGGCTTATCTACATATTGTGTCTACAAACCTTCCAGAAGACTCCTAACAAACTCTACCCCATCTAAACCCCTTGATCTACCATATCCGCATCTCTTCCATTTCACGCATGTCTGCTCTTAACCCGCCTCTCACCTTGCTATTGTAGGTAGTTTTGCTCTTATCCAAACCTACCACCCCACAGTATCCGCGTCCAGCGTATCATTCTCTGAACCTTAATCCACCTGACACTGGATCCATCACCAAACACTTAGGTTGGAGGAACAACACCATATGTTCCGTTTGGGTAGCCTCCAGCCTGATGAGATGAACATCGATATCTCAAGCATTCAGTAATGCCTCTAACCACCCCCCTCACCATTTCCCACCCCCTTGTCCATTTCTCATGTTATCTCCTTCTGGTGCTCCTCGCCCCCCACCCATTCTACTTTCTTCAAATGGCCTTCAGTGTTTTTCACCTATTGTTAGTACATCCAGTTGAACTCTGACTTTTTGTGTGTTTCTCCCAAGCCGTCATTCAGTGGTTTTGTATTCCCATGTGCTCTTGTTGTTGTTATGCTCTATCTGCTCCTATCCCCGCTCTTGCTCTATTCCGGCTCCTGTCTTACTGAGTATTCTGCCTCTCACCTGTTTCTCGTCATTACCTGTTTTGCTGCCGCTTATGTCTCCTTGTGCTCCACCTAGCATCTGCCTCTCCGTTTATTGCTCAGTGTACTTTAGTCCTGTGTTGTCACCTGTGTTGTGCTAATGAGTTTTCCTGAGCCCTTCCAGCATTCACATCCAAACGGTGTCCGTCTGAATATCGACTATCATGCCAAATGCAATGGATCTGACCTTAAGAAAATCTCCCCATCCCAACCACCAACCATTCAGCACATCTACATGGGGCACTGCCGTAGGAAAGCAGCATTCATCATCAGACATCTTCGTCAACCAGACTATCTGTTTTCTCGCTGCTGCCATCAGATAGAAGGTCAAAAAAGAGCCTCAGGATTCGCACCGCCAGGTTCACGAACAGTTACTACTGTTCAAATATCAGACTCTTGAAAGAAGGGATAACTTCACTCACTTCCCATCCATTGAGATGCTTGCACAATACATTATCTCACTTTAAGGAACCCTTATCTTAGTAATTCAATCACTCTTTATATCTTCTATTTATATTTGCATTTGCACCGTTAGTTGGCTCTGCACTCTGGGTGATCTTTCGTTGATTGCAATATTATTCCTATTCTATAGATTTGCTGAACATGCCTGCGGGAAACGAAACTCATGGGTGTACGTGGTCACGTATACATACTCTGAGAATAATATTTACTTTGAACTTTAAATATTTGTGTTGAAACGCTGCGGGACAGCAGAGGATGAAATGCACACGCGATATCCAAGTGCAAGCAAAGAAAAGCCCTAATGAAAAAACCCAGTTGCAAGTCAGTAATACGTTTTTTTTTGCAAAAGAAGAAAATAATAGGCATTAAATGTTTTATAAAACTTAATCTGTATCAGATTATTGGGATTGAAAGTTGACTTGCGGACTATTAAAAAAATCAACCAGTTAGGTTTACCGAGCATTTTGAAATCAAATGCCCTTCAGATGCTGGATGACAGCCCAGGAGGGATAGTTAAATGAGTGGGTAATGAACCACTCATTTCTGTCTAATGAATTTAGGAATGAAATAGATTAAATAACAAACATGACTTTCTCACCAAAATAAAATCAATTATTTTATCTAATGGTAAAATTGTGACAGGTAAAATTATTAGATCTCTTTATCGCATGAACGCAGTTTCTCCTTCCATCAGTACCGTCTGTTCTGTTGAGTGTTTTTCTTCTTTCCTCATAAAATTTCCAGCATCTGAAATTTCTTTTAATCTGTGGATTGACGATCAAATTTATGATGATGTAAAATCGGTGTAGAATAAATTCAGGGGTCTATCCATATAACAAGGGCAGGATCAAGGACATAGCGGACGATGAAATTTTTAAAATTGTGCTTGGCTGCTGAGGAAAATTATTGTAGTACTGGCAGTTATAATATTTCAAGGGCAAAAAATATGACGGGTGTGCTTTTAAACATTTTAGCGAGCAACCTAACCAGTCCACTCTGTTTCCGGCTCTGCAGATGCTCCTTGACTTGCTGAAAGATTCTGACATAACCTGGTTTGCATGGCCCGTAATTTCTGTCCTGAAATACAGCAGCTCGTGAAATACCAGTCATCAGCAGCATTCTCTGACCAATACATTCCAGCCGGGATGGTAAACTTACTATCCACTTTTCCACTTACAATGACGTATTCTGTCAGTATCTTCTGCTATTAACAGATTGCCGTCAGGTTCGAGACCGACAATATGACATCTGGTTGAGCATCTAAAGTTGTGTGTGCCAATACCAACTTCAGAACACTGCAGAGTCACTTCGAGTAACTAGTGGCATTGCTAGTGAGAAGTTAATGGTACTGCCAGGTGTCCTTTGCGGAAACAGGCGTCTTCTTCGAGTTAATCCGCGAAACATTTAAAAGCTTCTGATCTCGTGACTCTATTTTTTCCTTTCCCAAGGTGACTGGGGCGACTTCGGAGACCGTGATCTGCAGCTGCTCTGTCCGTCATAGGCGAGAGTTCTCGCTGTCGGTAGTAGCCGAGTGACCAGGCGCTCCGGCATTTTCAGGAGCAGTTTGGAAGACGTGCTTGTGACTGGAGCGGCATTACAGACGATCCGATTGCTCGTCGATGATGCCGAATGAAGCGTTGCAGAGGATCGAAATATCAGTACCGCTATTGGAGCTATAGGATACCTCCGTGCTCTGGGTGGTAAGAGAGAGTATGCTGATTCTCGAGTCGGGGGAAATTACAATCAGAGAATTTGCAGACTAAAGTCGAAACAGGGAGCTGTCGGCCTCCATTCTTGCTGTGGCAGGAGCGATATCACTCTCCCTCGTTAGTGGAAGAGTAGCCCTGTTGAGATGTCGAAGTGTTAGGAAAGACAGTTGGTTATAATGCACTCAAGATCATATTCTCCGGTGGATTTGCTATTGCTTGTATGGTAGATGGTGGGTGTCTGATGCCTCTTGTTGGAACATGTGGAGGTGAGTGAAAGGTTCATGTTTTGTTGCTGCATGTGGGAAATGGAAGGGCTGACTTTGGGGTTCCAGTGTTCTTCTGTCATTCGTTCTTTGTCTTTTTGTCGTTGTTTCGTGGATGTGTATGAAGTGTAAAGATTTAAGGTTATATACTGTATACATTTCAGACATTAAATCGAACCAATGAACCATTGAACTAATGAACTATCGAACCATTGAACCATTGAATCATCAAATAACTAGTACTCTCTCCACATGGATGGTGTTGTCTATTTATTAACCGAATGCAGGGTCTTGAACCCAGTGAAACTAAAGTGGAATAACCTTTGCACATGTGCCATAGTCAACGCAGTCGCTACTCTCTCATACAATATATTTTCCTCAGGATTTGATATTGCGAGTCGGGGAACATGAATTCAGCACAGTTCTGTTAAGAACAACCAAATCTTCAAACACAGAGACAAATTTAGTTTGCGGCATTATAAGAGTGACGAATTAGTACCACTGACGATATCCAATATTATATTAACATTTTATTCTTGCTATTACTTCCTCTGTCTTTTTGAGGTGAGTATTGTTGTCCTTGCACCTGAACACTGCATTGATTCCACAAAATATACCATCACTTTCGAAGCCTTTGAAATTCATGTCATCAGATTTCTTTTCCATCAACCTCTATCTGGAATTATCCAAAAATTTTTCTCAGTCAAACTGATGAAACCTAATTTATGAGTATAACCAAGCACGCCCAATTGTCAATTCTTAGGACCTTGCGGACTATTCTAGTGTTGTTTAGCATAGTGGCTTTCTGAAATGTGATATAAATAGTTCAGTCCAGGGCAAATTGTTCAATGCGATCGTCTGGTGAATTTGGGATGAAACCAGTTGGAGATATTACTATCGCAAGTAATATATACCCTGTACATGTTATAAAGTCTTTCAATGTCTACTTTTAATCAGCATATTTCTGATGTTTTTAGCTTATTGATTTCTGCAAATTATGCGTGATAGTGATGGCGATATCAATTAAGTACGTTGTTGTTGATTGTTTATCCTCCATTATTATATCCGGGGGATTATTTTATATTTATCATCTTGAATTCGTCGGTCTTTTATTATGTAACTGTAATGTAGTTTGTTTGTTTGTTGTTTTTTTTTTTTGTTAACAACCTGGTCTGTATTGATAGCAAGTACCCTTCTGATATTGGGCAGCGGCCTCCAGCTCCGGGTCGGTCTTTAGACTCTTCATTGCCGTCATCTAAGCTGCTCAGATCGTAGGGATGTCCTCCACAGAAGGAGAAACTCTTCCACTGATTAACCTTTTCTTCAATAGTGAACATTATTAAATACTTCCTGGATTGTGCTCTCATTTAGGTTTAGTGGTGTAAACAGAAATCATGATTGTCAATGCTGGAGGGGAGTGCTGAATAATGTTTTCGTCATTGAAATTATATTCTTTATCTGACCGTTGTGTAGATTACTAATGTCTGTTATTCCTTCTTTCCTCGGCATTGTTAATCTAAGTGTAGTCGAGTGATCCATCTTCCGTTCATCAGAAATGGGCTTAATTGTCAAATTGTCAAATGCACATCAGGAAAAACTTCTGCATTTGCTAAGTCATTCCCTAACATTAAAGAAACATCATTCACAGGTAAACTAGGTTGTAGTCCTACTTTAACAGATCCTGCAACAAACCTTGACCTTAAATTTACTTTATGCAAATGTACAGGGATAAGGGCACCCCAACACCTCGGATATAGTTTACCTCAGCAGTTTGAGATTAATCACTAAACTTTCGAACTCTGCCTAAAATAAGTTATTGAGAAGCTCCAATATCCCTCAGAATTTTTATTGGCACCAGAGTGAATCCCTCTTTCAAGGATACAAATCCTTCGGTTATAAAGTGTTCATATACCCTCTTAACTTGGTCAGTATCAAAGCTTCATTCGAATTTATCGAACCCTGTGGATATACGTGACCCGGTTATATCTATTAAGAAATTGCTGTTGCTTGTTTATACGGACTGTTATTATGGATTTTCATTTCTGTAATAACAGATCTGACTCTAAAACTAAATCAATTGTGTATTTATAGTAAGGTATAATTTCATTCATGTTTGTATTTTTAACCATAATTTTGGTCAATGATATTTGCGACTTGATGGTGCCTGTGTAAGAAATCGAATTGAGTTACTGTCATTCAGGATCCTGTAATGTGTTGGGTTGTTTCTGTTTTTTCTTAGCACTTTAGACATTTATCGTACTGAAATTGTTGGTCCATTATTATGTATTTATGGTATTTTTTGGGTTACCCAGCTGGTACAGTATTGCCACAGTGGACACTTCTGTTTCTGGTAAGAGGTCTCCAACTCTGAGACAGGCGTTCAGCGCTCCTTGCCGATCCCTAGTCTGTTCTGCTCTTTGCATGCCATGGAGTGTTCGTTAACTGTTTCCTCTGTAGTGATAATTTCTTCCTTATTCTACATCTTGACCTCACTTAAGTTTAGTATTGTATACTTTATATCGGAATTGCATCTGTCGTGTAGATTTGCTGAATCCCTTTTTCGTTGATAAAAATATATCCTCAGAAATATTATCTAACTATTGCGTAGGTCATTAATGTCTGTTATTCCTCTTTCTTCTTTTATTATCTGTAGTCTAAATCTAAGCTGATTCGACTGGACATAATGCTTTCTAAAGTTTGGGGATGAGATTTTTTTTTCTTCTATTTAAAATTTTCAGATTGGCAAAATAATACGTTGATATAGCTATAGCAAAAATGTTTATTTATTGCCTTTTGTTATATGTTTACTGTTGAGCTCTGTTTTGAAAGATGTTCTTAAGCCTTGAGGTAATTTCTATGAAATGTTTTTCCTTCAACGAACTATGTTCTATTTTCTTTGCTTTGTTGATCTGCCAGGTGCGTAAATGTTCCATGTTCATTCATCAGTTGCATTGTATCATGCTGCTCTGATTTGATATTTTATCAGCCATATGGCACCTTTCCAAATGTTTAATATTCTGAATTCATCCAGTCCAAAGTTTACTTTTCTATCCTTCGAAAATAGTTCTACCATTTGAATTCTTTGCTTCAGCTTTACTAATGCAGGAGCGTATATCTGATTTCGTTCTTGTTGTTCGATGCGCAATTTCGGTCCGTCAGGATCAGGCTTGCATCTATTCTGAAATTGGTCAGGCTTGCATTTATTCTGAAACTAAGATAGGTTTGTATGCATTCTAAAAGGAATTCAGGCTTGTACTTCTTCACATAGTGTATCGGGATTGAATTTATTATAAACCTGGATCAGGTTTGTAATTATTCTATAACTGGATCATCAGACTTCCAAAGATTATTATTTTTTTTTCTCAGCTGGAACTGTTAGACCTGACTCGTGGGCACTGCAAAGCACCCGTATTTTTTAATTGCTGGAAACTTTCGGACTATTCTAGAAGTGCTGAGTATTTTGCCTTTCTGAAGATTTGTATTGGTACTGCTGTATGGCCCTCTTTGTTTAATACTGTTGTATAGTGACTTTGTGATGACATCAGTTGTAGCTATTACTCTGATGAATAAGGTATACTCCGTTCATGTTCCAAAGTCTTTTAAATTCCTTGTTAATTCAGCATATTTCTGGTACTTTTCTTACTTATTAATTTCTGTAAATTTTGTGTGTTTGGAATGGCATTATCTGTTAAGTAAGTTCATGTTGCTTATTTATCCGGTAATTTAAGGAAGAAATCTCTAACTCCGAACAAGACGTTTCAGGTTTCTATATAGACATCTATTCTGCTCTGATCGTGGAGACGTAATCTATAGAGGACTATGTTCTGCCTTTTGATCACCTTATTCATCAATAGTTATAATTTATTACTTATTCTGTGATTCGCTATCATTTCAGTTTGGTTGTCTAGACTTCTGATCAGAATTGCATATGCTCGCATGGAGTGCTGAATCCAATTTTCCTGGTGACCTCCGATCTGCTGAAGCGTCTCTGTCAGCTGTTTACTCGTTTCCATAGTTGCTGCCTGGCTTTCTGAGTTCTTATAACATATTGTGTTATACTAAACATATTGTGTGTGTGTGTGTGTGTGTGTGTTGCTAGGAATTTCAGCATTTGAAAATTTTCTAGTGTTGGTGAAAGCAGGATAGTAGACGTGGTCTTCATGCAAATTAATGAAGCCTTTGATAATCTTCAAAATTTTATGATGCTCCGGAAGGTCAGATTGCATGAAGTACAAGGAATATTCTCCAACTGCATATACAATTAAGTTGATGATAATAGAAGCCTGTAGTAGTGGAAGCTTGTTCGGTCTTGAAGCTCATGCCTCGTGGGGTGCGTCAGGAATCGCTGGTCCACCTACTTATGGGAATTGAGTAGCAAGCATTTATGTTTTGTTTTGCATGTCGGGCTTCTTTCCTGGTGTGCTCGCGAAGTACTGGACCCAGGTGCGGAGGAACGGTAGGGCCTCCAGGAAACAGGAATTTTAGAAGCTCAACACTCTACGGCTAACCGCAGGACAGTTCGCTTGGGGCAATGTTGCAAAATCCCTAACAGATACGGTGCTCCCGAGACAGGTCTGAAACAACACCAGCAAGACCTGGAGCTCGAAGAAGCTCCAGAGGCAGGTCTCAAAGAAAGAACGAGGCAGACCTGGTCCTCGGGACGTTACATATATCTTGGTAACGGTGCATGCAACTTACAAAAATTGTATTTCACTCGGAAGCACAGAAAGATCATAAAGCTCAGGGACATTGCATTTCACTCGGAAGCATAGACAATTCAGGGGGTGAACGTAAGGGACATTGCTCAGGGACATTGCAGTTCACTTGGAAGCATAGCAAAATCATATAGCTCAGGACGTTGCATTTCACTCAGAGTGAACGCAACATGATGCAGCAGTGTTCATATTATAAATACTCTGAAACATATTCATTCAAAAAGTGAACACACATATGACCATTGTTACATACTTCGTAACTGTTTTATGACCATGATGTAATCGTCTTGCGGAGGTAATATGATGTAATTTTCCCGCCAGTGTGACGTCACATGATGACCTGCTCTTAACAGATATAAAGGGGAACGCCGTTGTGACGCAGTTAGGTTTTTAGTTTAGTTCGTCAGTTACTCCGTTATGCTGTGTATTCATCTCATGGCGCAGTTTCGTTTTAAAATGGAGTTCTACTTTCTATTGTAAGGTAAAATCTCTGTGCAGGCAGTTTCGCCAATCGCTGCCAGTTATGTTGGTATATCTTCGATTTACCTTTATAGTAGTATTGGAGAGTGAAGACATTACGAAAGTACGAAAGTACGAAATTTTGAAGGATCGGATAAAGTTAGAGTCGTTCGGCGGTTTAATAAAGGATCGGCCTTATTGAGTATTCGTTCAGAATTGGTGACCTGTATCTTATATAACCCCTGAAAGAGCAGGGAAGTTTGTGCAGTGTTCACTCGCCTGGAAAAGGTCAGTTCCTTTAAGTTGTTTTATTTCCTTCGTCGTGAATCCTTTGGAGAATCAGCAGGAACGTCACGTCTTTGAAGAAATCCGTTTCCAGAGAAGTCTCTCCTTACCGACTCTGTAAAACACTTGGACTTTTGAATTTACCCTTTTAAGAACTGTTCCAGAGTTGCCGTATAGTAGTTAGATTTCGGTTAAGTTAGTCGTTGGAATACTTTTCTCTATTGTTAGGCAGAGTTTAATAACTGTGTGTTTGTTTTTATAAAACCTGATTCAATTGATAATTCATTGTTGCGGTCACGTGACAGAAACTGGGGGCTCGTCGGGTTCGTTCCAATTTGGAGCTTAAGTGCTTGTTTAATTCTCGATCTGATTTGGAAAAAGGGGGATACCCGTTTCTTGTGTTTGGTTGGACTGTGTGTCGTATTCGTCAGCAATGAATATTGATAAGTTTATGGATTCGCCTGACCCGGCGCTATTAGCGAAGGTGAATAAGGGTGAGGTGTCCGAGATTGCGAGAAGGTTGGAACTTAAATGCAAAGAACGATTGCAGAACACTATATAAAGTCGGGAGATTTTGATGAAGGGGTGTTAGAAAGGTTTTCAATAAGTAAATTAGAGATGCAGTTACAAATAGAACAAATAAAGTTTGAGCAACTTAAAGTGGAAGTGGCCGAAAAAGAGGCAAATAAACTAAGGGAATTTAAAGCTCAAGAAGCAGAGAAACAGAGGAAGTTTGAGCTAGAGTTGGAGAAATGAAAGATGGAAAATCGATCCTCTGGTTCTAGGAAACAGTTTGTTCCTAGTAGAGAAGTAAAATTAGCTCCTCCCTTTAATGAAACAGAAGTGGATCAATATTTGCAACATTTTGAGACAGTTGCTCTGATTTCAGAGTGGCCGAAAGATAAATGGCTAGTGATGTTGCAAAGTGTAATTACAGGGTAAAGCGCAAAAAGTTCATACAGCGTTAACTGCTGAACAAGGACTTGATTATGTCACAATGGGGTGCTGTGAACGGACCCAAATGCGAGTCAAAGAAACTGAAGTACAAGGAACAGGACTTGACTGGAGTAGGGACGTGATAGGGTACAGGCAAGGAGCAGGGACAAGAACGCAGACATGGGCTAGGGAAAGCGGAACCAGAACTAGGAACCATGGACTAAGAGACAAGGCTTGGACTCTGACCCCGAGACCCGACATGGATCCAGAACCTGGGTTTTGCGTCGGGCTTGGATCCCAGAACCAGGCAAGGACGTGACATGGCTTCAGGACAGGAAGTGGCTGGGGTCTCGATGCCTGAGCTTGGAGACAGGCTAGTGTCTTTGGTCTTGAGGCTTGAGGCTGGGGTCTTGGGTCTTGAGCTTGGCTGCAGGCTGGGGTCTTGGGTCTTGAACTAGTCTTGGGATCGTCGAGCCTTGGGTTCTTGGAGATTGGCTTGGAATCCTCGAAGCTTGTGTTCTTGTAGCTTGGCTTGGGATCCTCGAGGCTTGGGTTCTTGGAGCTTGGCTTGGGATCCTCGAGGCTTGGGTTCTTGGAGCTTGGCTTGGGATCGTAGAGGTTTGTATTGTTGTAGCTTGGTTTGGGATCCCCGAGGTTTGAGTTCATGGAGCTTGGCTGCGGGATCGTCGAGGCTTGGGTTCTTGTAGCTTGGTTGCGGAATCCTCGAGGCTTGGGTTCTTGGAGCTCAGAGACAGACTGGGAACCGAACATCAACAGAGAGCTGGGACCCATCCTTCGGCAAGCCGGGACTCATCTTTAACACGACACTAACATTTGACGGGACAGAACATAGACATAGAGATGGGACTTATCCTAAGATAAGCCGGGACTCAACTTCATCGCCACACCAAGGTGGGACAGGTCCCTCCATCAGGTAACGGCAGAATGGCCGGACTTACCCAACAGAGGCGAGGACAAGACAAGACAGGACCCTCCGCAGGGCAACGGCAGAACGGCCTGGCTTACTTCACGGAGGCGAGGAGAAGAAGTGGCAAACACCAAAGAACGACAGACAGTTCCATCTCTGCTCCGGGGAAGCTCCAAGTCTCAGTTCGGCCAGCATCCTCAGCTGGCTATGGAAACAGCCGGATCCCTACCTAGCTCGGAGTGGCTGGCAGCCACTTAGCTGGCTCAGATGCAGCCGAATCCATACCACAAAGACAACTCCGACTACCGACAGCAAGGCTTCATGAAGCGATGGTTCTCCAACACGGCCTAAAGATGACAAGTGGCCGCTCTAGCCTTCCACCGGCAGTTTGCTCCCAGGGGAACTGACAAGACAAACCAGCAGCTCACATTCAACCCCAAGGCTACTTATATTCCAAGCCCGAAGATGGGAATCAGGTGCCTATGCTTAGCTCAATCAAACGAGAGACAGTTGGAAGACTTGGAATCCTGAGTCCAAGGACCGGACCGTGAACCGGAATACGGACTTCACGGACCGGACCATGAGAGATTATGATATTGTGAAGCAGCATGTACTGAAAGCGTATGAACTGGTTCCAGAAGCTGATCGAGAAAGATTCATAAATTTGAAGAAATCCATGAAAAATACTTATGTGCAATTTGCATACGATAAATCTATGTGTTTTGAGAGATGAGTTTCTTCTAAAAATGTGAATGGAGCGCATAATAAATTAAAAGAGTTGATTTTATTGGAGGAATTTAAAAGGAGCATCTCTGTTGAAGTAAGGACATACTTAAATGAGAGGGACACTGCTACATTGCAGGGGTCTGCTAAGTTAGCAGAAGAGTATGCTTTAATCCATAAGAGTAAATTTTCTCCAGGCAGAATTTTAAAAGGAAAAGCAGCACAGAGATTCAAGGTAAACCAGAAATTACATCTGAGGTTAGTGCGAAAGTTAAGGATGAAGGGAGACAAGTGATTGAAAGACAACTTGGTCCTATTTGTAATTGTTGTAGGAAACCTGGTCACGTAATAGCTAACGAAGCAGAAGGAGGCAGTCCCAGAGGCTTGCGTGAAACATATTGAAATACCTGTAAATCCGCAGGGTTCGATAAATTCGAATTAAGCTTTGACAGATTCTGACCAAGCTAACAGGGCATATGAACACTTCATAAACCGAAGGTTTTGTGTCCTTGAAAGAGGGAACCACTCCGGTATCAAAAAAAAAAAAAAAAAATCTTAGGGATACTGGAGCTTCTCAGTCACTTATTTTAGACAGTGTTCTAAAGTTTAGTGATGAATCTGATATTAGTGAGGTAAACTATATACGAGGTGTTGGGAGTGCGCTTATACCTGTACATTTGCGTAAAGTAAATTTAAGGTCAGGGTTTGTTACAGATCCTGTTAAAGTAGGACTACAGCCCAGTTTACTCGTGAATGGTGTTTATTTATTGTTAGGGAATGACTTAGCAAATGGAGAAGTTTTTCCTGATGTGCATTTGACAATTTGACAATGAAGCCCATTTCTGATGAACCAAAGATGGATCATTAGCCTACGCTTAGATTAACAATGCCGAGGAAAGAAGGAATAACGGACATTAGTAATCTACACAACGGTCAGATAAAGCTTCTAAGGATATAATTTCAATGACGAAAACATTATTCAGCACTCCTCTCCAGCATTGACAATCATGATATCTGATTACACCACTAAACCTATATGAGAGCACAATCCAGGAAATGTTTAATAATGTTCACTATTGAAGAAAAGGTTAATCAGTGGAAGAGTTTCACCTTCTGTGATGTGCATTTGACAATTAAGCCCATTTCTGATTAACCAAAGATGGAGTCTAAAACGGATTCCTCCTGTGTTGTAACCCGAGCTATGGCCAAAAAGATTTCCGAGGTGAATGGGTCCGTGCAGGATATGTCTGCGTCCCGTGACCGTCCAACTCGAGATTCCAATTTCGAAGATGTTTTAGAAACTTTCTTACCTACATTGTTTGATCAAGATTATGGTGGTAAATCTGACCATGAAGATTTGTCTCTATCTTGGAAGGAGTTGGTAGCAGAGCAGGGTAGAGATCCTGAGGTAGTCAAATTAAAGGAACAAGCTCTTCTAGATAGTGAAATTGAGAAGAAGCCAGTAGGATATTATTTTGAGAAGCGAGTATTAATGATGAAGTGGAGATCACCTACAATTCCTGCCAGTGATGAATGGGAAGTTAATCACCAGGTAGTGGTTCCTAAAGTTTATAGGGATTAGATTTTAACTTTGGCTCAGAGTGTGCCTTTGGGTTGCCATCAAGGTGCAAATAAAACTATGAACAAGCTTTTTAAACATTTTTTATTGGCTTAATTTAAGAAAGGATGTGGTGACATTTTGCAGAATGTGTCATACTTGTAAAATTATGGGTAAATCTAATCAAGTTACTCCAGTGGCCCCACTGCAACCTATCCCAGCATTTGGTGAGCTTTTTTCAAAAGAATATTGTAGATTGTATAGGCTCATTGCCAGAAACTAAAACTGGGCATCAATATTCGTTGACTATCATGTGCACAGCGTCTAGGTTTCCAGAGGCAATACCTCTTAGGAATATAACAGCCAAAACTGTGACAAAAGCTCTCATAAAATTATTTACTTATTTCGGATTGCCTATAGACAGACATCTGATCAAGGTAGTAATTTTATGTCTGAATTATTCCAACAGATAATTTATAAATTGGGAGCAAAGCAGATTACCTCATCTGCATACCATCCAGAATCACAAGGAGCCTTAGAGAGTTTCCATTCTACCCTCAAAACCATGCTAAGGACGTATTGTGTGGAAAATAAAAAGGATTGGGATGAGGGAGTTTATTTACATTTATTTGCAGTACGGGAGTTAGTGCAGGAATCTCTAGGATTTTGTCCTTTTGAACGTGTTTTGGCATAGTGTTAGAGGACTTTTGGCCTTGTTAAACGAACAATGGATTAATAAAGAGGTACATACTAATTTGCTAGATTATGTTTTGAAATTTCAGGGAAGATTGCATAAAGCTTGTAGCTTAGCCGAGGAAAATTTAAAGTCGGCTCAGGAGAAATGAAACCTTGGTATGATTAGGACGCTAGAATGATGTCATTTAAGCCTGGAGATAAGGTGTTGGTTCTTTTCCCGGTGCAAACGAACCCTTTACAAGCTAAATTTCATGGCCCTTGTAAAATTAAATCTGAAGTTAATGATGTGGATTATGTGATAACAAAACCAGATCGAAGAAAGCCAACACAGTTTTGTCATATAAATATGATAAAACCATATGATGAGAAACAGGTTGCTACTATAACTGTTGTGGTCAATAATAATGAGTCTCATCCCATTAGGAACTTAATGAATGATTCATCTGAAACTCATTTTAAACCCAACATTATTTATGCCAGATTACCAAACTCAACAATTCTGGAAAACGTTGATGGTAAATTAGCTCATTTACAGACAGAGCAGAGAGAGCAGATGAAGCAGTTATTTTTTAAATATATGGATTTATTTAGACGTTCCTAAATATATGGATTTATTTAGACGTTCCTAAATATATGGATTGATTTAGACGTTCCTAAAAGAACTACAGTAGCTTCACATGATGTAGATTTTAGAGACGCAAAACCCATAAAGCAACATCCATAACGGATGAAAATGGCAAAATGTAAATATGCTGAACAAGAAATTAGGTATATGTTAGAGCATAATATTATCAGACCTTTTAATTCGAATTTGAGTTCACCATGTGTTATGCTGCCTAAGCCAAACAGTAGTATTCGGTTTTGTACAGATTACAGCAATGTGAATGCTGCGACAAAAACTGATGCGTATCCAATCCCTAGGGTAGATGATTGTGTGGATAAAGTTGGAAAACCAAAGTTCCTTACAAATATTGGTTTGTGAAAAGGGTATTGGTGTGTTCCATTGACGGATAGACGTAGAAAGATTTCCGCAATTGTAACCCCATCCGGGTTAGATGAATATAATATTTTTCCATTTGGGATGAAGAATGCACCAGGTGCTTTTCAGCGGATGATTAATTCTATAATTCAGGGGTTCAAAGATACAGATGCCTATATTGATGTTTTAGATATAGGACATGATACTTGGGAAGCACATATTACTGCGATGGAAAAGCTTTTTGAAAGGCTTTCAAAAGCTAACTAAACTATTAATTTAGCTGGAAGTGAGTTTGGTCAAACCACTGTGATTTACCTTGGTTATATTGTAGGTCCGGGCTTGGTTAACGAAAATGGTTAAGGAAATAAATCGAACCCCAATTCAGCAACAAAGTTTGATGTTACAGGAGTATAATATTTTGGTAACTCATATGAAATATAAAAATCATGTGATTGCTGACTGTCTATCTAGATATTGAATGTACAATGTAATTTTTTTCGTGGAGTGGTATTTTAACATTTGGAACACTCCTACTGTATATTAGTTTACAAGGTTCTGTACCATAATACTGTGTATATTGTGTACGTTGTAAATTTTACACATTTGTTTTTTTTGTAAATGGACAAATTTAATTTTGGAGGGAGGTGTTACATACCTCGTGAGTATCTTGTAACTGTCTTACGACCATGATGTAATGGTCTTGTGGTATAAAGGAGAACGCTGTTGTGACGCAGTTAGGTTTTCAGCTTAGTTGGTCAGTTACTCCGTTATGCTGCGGATTCTTCTCATGACGCAGTTTTGTTTTGAAAGGAGTTTTACTTGCTATTATAAGGTAAAATCTATCTATTGTAAAATCATTGTACGTTCTACTACCAACTGTTTGGCGAAAATAAAGTATAAAGTATAAAATCGTTGTACCGGCAGTTTCGCCAATCGCTGCCAGGTTTGTTGGTGTATCTTTGATTTACCTTTACAGTAGTATTGGAGAGTGAAGACCTTACGAAAGTACGAGAGTCTGAAGGATCGAATGAAGTTGGAGTCGTTCGGCGGTTTAATAAAGGATCGACCTTATTGAGTATTCGTTCAGAATTGGTGATCTGTATCTGAGATAACTCCTGCAAGAGCAGGGAAGTTTGTGCAGTGTTCACCCGCCTGGAAATGGTCAGTTCCTTTAAGCCGTTTTATTTCCTTCGTCGTGAATCCTTTGGAGAATCAGCAGTAACGTCACGTCCTCGAAGAAATCCATTTCCAGAGATGTCTCTCCTTATTGACTGTGTAATTCACTTGGACTTTTAAATTTACCCTTTTAAGAACAGTTCCAGAATTGCCGTGTAGTAGTTAACTTCCGGTTAAATTAGTCGTTGTAATACTTTTCTCTACTGTTGAGCAGAGTTTAATAAATGTTTGTTTGTTTTTATGAAACCTGACTCAATTGATAATTCATTGCTGCCGTTCACTTGACACCATAAGAGAATAAGAAATACAGTCCGTGTTAAGGCCAAACGGTCCAGGGACCGATTTTACAACTCCATTAAAGACTGGGATTTGGAATATGAAAGATCCGATGCCACAAATAAGTAAAATGTAGATTTCGAAAGAATTTCCATCAACTGCAACTGCAACATGTACCCAAACTGTCATAGGGTAAATGTCGGTTTGCTGACCTATAGTTTTCTGCTTGACATTTCATAGATGCACAATACTGAGTATCCGCAATAATATGAAATCGTCTGATAGTCGAAGGAGTAAATCAGCGACGTTCTCTTTCTCAGCACCCCTGGATCCCTAGGATTCTTGCTGTTCTGAAGTTCTCGGTGGACAATATTCACAGTCCTGTGACGATTAACGCGTTGAAAGGATCCGTCTCCTTCCATCTACCCCGTTATTGAGCACATCTAAACAGACTGCTTGTGCAGGAAAGCAGCATCCATCCAAGTCTTGCTCCCCCTCTCTCTCTGCTGCCACCAGTAAAGGGTAGAGAATCCTCAGGACTCTTACCACCAGTTTCTGCATGAATTATTATCTCTCAGCAATCAAGCTCTTGAAACAGTGGAGTAATATTTTTAATATTTACTAATTTTTACCTTTTTAATATTTTTAATATTTAATATTTTTAATCCAGGGAGCGGGAAGCGCAGAATCAAATATCGCCGTGATGATTGTACGTTCTAGTACCAATTCTCTGGCGACAATAAAATATAAAGTATAACATTGGTCCTTGCTGAACGCCTGAATCAGTTTGCATAAAAAAGATGTTAATTACACCGTGATGACTGGCAGTCCACTGGGCATCAATATAAAATCAAAATATTCTAAGAATTTATGATAAATCAAAGCGAAAATGGACTTGATTTTTATTTGCAAAGCTGCCTATTTAATGTAAACACATATTTCGCCCATTCTGGAGTTGCTTCCGGAATTTTCTCAGAGTCAATCCGTAGTTACATGTAATGGTCCAGGAAATGTGTGGCACATATCCAAACAATTGCAGGAAGAATGCCGGTTCTGCACTGCTGGATTCTTCCGATTCTTCCTGCTATTCTGATGTCGCCGGCGGTTTTAACATGTCTTAGAGTCATAGCAGTTAGCGGTAGAATTAAACAGATTGATAATAACGGGGCCAGAATGTTGTCAAATACCTCGTCAGCTCTCTGTGTGAACGATATAAGGTGTTCGGCTTTGGGAAGGCAACACCATGATTCCTTTGCAAAGCAAAACGGAAATCACTGAGCGCAACTCACTACTCCCACCACAACTGTCACGACAGTCGCCACACTCGCTGTACTCGCGGTGCACTAACAGTTGCGCAGCATTTGGCAGCAGATTGCGATGTGGCGATGGAAATTGAAAGCGACCGTCAACCAGCTGGAGCAGTCGATGAATGGAATCGATAGATTTGACACCAGAAAACATTTAGTTGCTATGAATACGAATTTAGCAAACAAATATACAGAATTAATCTTCTGCAGTATAACAGCAAAACCGACGTCCAACAGATGCTGGCTGTAGCATTGCCACCAGGTAGCAAGTGACGCATTTAGAGCGGCCACACTTTCCCCAGAATAATATCACGAACACTGTTAAATTAAATAGTACAGATGGTAAAAGAAAGAAGAGAGGAACAGAGATAGATAGATAGATAGATAGATAGAGATAGATAGAGAGAGAGAGAGAGAGAGAGAGGCGGGAGAGAGGTAGAGGGTGTGGGGGGGGGAGAGATGGAGGCGATTTACCCTTTCTCTATTTTGTAAGACCAGTGGCATTGTGATAGCTGAGAAAGATTTTCTTAACCTTAGTACTTTTGAATTTTCCACAGGTATGCAAGTGTCAGAACAAGACGATAGGTTTATTTTCTAATATCGGTAAGGTGCATTTCTCAATATGTGAGCTTGCAAACGTTGATTCGACTATTCTGGATATGGGCAAATGGGCCATGGACGATTGGAAGAATATTAAATGTGCGCTAGGGAAAGATGAATGCACAACTGTTACCGTGAAGGTCATCTCTGTTTGAAACAATATATCCTCGTTGACCAGATATATTGATGTCTTACGCAGGAGAAGGAAAGATGGAGAGGTAATGGGATGCTGTACTGTTTGAAATAAGGTATCAAGAAAACACGAAAATGAAATTTAAAAAAACTTTGGCAGGAAAGTAATAAGAATTCCGTGAAAATTTACAAAGAGGTAAGTTTAATTAAAGAGAGAGCTCTCTCGATCCCGTCTCGATCATCGTTTGCCTTTGTCTTCCTCTTGCTATTTTTCCCTTCAATATTTCCCATAATTACCGTGCATTCTAACTCCTCTTTCCTAAATCACATGTCCAATGAAGTTACGTTGCCTTTTCATGATCTCATACATTATTTCTCTTTTTGTGTTTGCTTTGTTCATTACATCCTCGTTAGATATTCGTTTCGTCCATGATATGCTTTCCATCCTCCTAAAAAACCGCATCTCTGCTGCTTCAATTCGTTTCCTCATGTTACTAGATATTGCCCAACATTGACCAACCTTTTGTTGTCTTTCATAATGGGAAACATATCAAACGAAAATAAGCCATTATTGTTTGGTGACGTCATAAAGACGGTGATTTAGGGCAAAAGGAGGTTCTGTCGAATCAAGTCCAATCTGGAGTGAAATAAAAAAATATGAAAATGCACTTACCACCTCAAAATTTGATTTAAAATGTACTCAATGTACACACACAAAAGATCGATGCAATCAGTAAACGGATGGTGAAAGGGTAAAGATTGAAAACGAAAAATTGCAGATTAAATGAATGGGAAGACAAATTCTTGGAGAAACCTAGAAAAGAAACAAATAAGGGAAAGGCAACACCACACTTTTAAAAACGGTGATCTTGTTTGCCTGCCTGGGTTTTATACACTATCCAAGAGGAATAGAGTTATCGGGTCATCTCTGACGATTGAACATGGAACTGCACAAACTATGAGTCTAAAAATCATAACGCTAGTACACTGAAATACTGATAATATTTTGTATTGTAACACCAGAAATTAATCGAAAGAAAACCGCTAGAACCACGATGAACTTGGTAACTTAGTTTTTCTCTAGTGAGGCGATCACATCTGACGTGGTGGCGCAATGACGTTTGCTATCCACCTACTTCTTCCAGATAACCCATAATGAATTATGTAAATAACAAAGAATGCTTAATCAAACCGTATATTTACAACTTTACGCAAATATTACTGAAATATTAAATACGCTACACTCCTCCCTGCTTAACAATGAACGCAAATTCAACATAGAATACCTGCCAACTCAAATATGTATCATATTGCTTTCTACTCATATTGGAGATCCCTACCATGCTGTGTACATACATATTGATGCTTCTGGACACATCTTCAGTGATGTTCCTGGAATCATCGGGTGTTTCGGGTCTTTCAACATCATACAACCTCCTCCAGGTGACCCAACCGGGGCTGATCAGACCCCAGTTTGTGTCCAGATGGGTAGCTACTTATGACTCCATGGCTCCCCCCTTTTGAGCCACAACCATCTTGAGGTCCTCTCTGCCGCATCGGTGGTACTGCGGATGGCTCTCCTTTTCCTCTCTCCCTCGATGCCCAAAATGCTGAAGGCTCTAACTAAAGAACGGTCTACGAATCCCCTACAACCAACCTCCACTGGGAGACACTTCGCTCTCCATCCAGCCTGCTGACAGTTGCTGACCAGTCCTGTGTACTTGGAGAGCTTCCTTTCAAAGGCCTCCTCCAACCAATCTTCCCATGGGACTGTCAGCTCCAGCAGCATCACTTGCTTAGTAGACTCAGACACTAGGACAATGTCTGGTCTCAGGGTGGTGGCTGCGATATGGTTGGGGAAATTCAGCTGCCCTTTGAGTTCCACCAACAGCTGCCAGTCCCCATGGCTCTGTCAGCTCCAGCAGCACCACTTGCTTAGTAGACTCAGACACTAGGGCAATGTCTGGTCGCAGGGTGGTGGCTGTGATATGGTTGGAGAATTTCAGCTGCCCTTCGAGGTCCACCAAAAGCTGCCAGTTCCTTGCAGAGGTTACCATAATACACTTTAAATTTTCCTATTCGGGCCTGAGGATTTATGTGCACTTAAAATGTCTTATTTTTGTGGAACGATGTCTTTTCTGACAATAGTGAGACGGCCTGGAGGTCACTATGCTTGACTGTTGAGACTTGCGGCTGAAAAACAATCTTATGTTCTGAGTCCTCTGCCGTGATGATTGTAGGGCTCCATGACTGCAGTACGTGGTTTTGACAACACCTGACCTGTTGGCATCTCGCACCGTGCATGGAAAGCAGCTCGATCAGCAGGCAAATCTTGCTGGCAACACTTTGGTTTTGATCAGCGTTACAAGACAGGTCTGTAGCGCCTTCAATAATTTAATTCTCAGCTTGGATGGTACAGCCACTTTCAATCCCCACATAAGCGAGCACTCGTTCATGACATGTTCATGTCGGTGCTGGTAAAAAAAAAAGGAACTGGAATTTTAGGTGAATGCTACAGCCAATTGGAGCGGCCATGTAGACCAGAGTGTGTGAGTAAATTTGCGGTTTCCCTTGGGATCGTCCTCCCATGGTAGGGAAACTTCTATTTGCATTTTGGACAATATGCCAACAGGAGTGTTGTCTTCAGGTGTTTCCTTTCCAGAAGGAAACGGAGCAATTCATCAGCATTTTCAGTAATAATGTGCGACGTCGCCATTTATTTCCTCTTTTGGAGAAAACACCACACACTGCTTTGTCCAATAGCATTTCTTCTGGATCTCTACTGATACGTTGAATAGGTGGAGCGCAGAAGCAGATGTGGCAAGAATCATTTATGGTAATTTCCACATCCCAGAAAAAATCTCAACTGTCACGCGTCCTTTGACCTTCGGACATCCAGCTCTGCTTGAATTTCCTCAGCACAACTGTGCAAACCCTGTTCGTCAATGGTAAGTAACAGATTGGGTACGAGGGGGAGGTGGGGCATTAGCTGAAGTTAGAAAAGTCGATGTTCATGCCGTCAGGTTGGAGGCTGCCCAGACGGAATATAAGGTGTTCTTCCTCCAACCTGAGTGTGGCTTCATCTTTACAGTAGAGGAGGCCGTGGATCGACATGTCAGAATGGGAATGGGATGTGGAATTAAAATGTGTGGCCACTGGGAGATCCTGCTTTCTCTGGCGGACAGAGCGTAGGTGTTCAGCAAAGCGGTCTCCCAGTCTGCGTCGGGTCTCGCCAATATATAAAAGGCCCTCGTACCCCATCTGTTACTTATTTTTATACACACATTCTTTCCCTCACTCTCCTTTTTCTCCCTCTGTCCCTCTGAATATACCCCTTGCCCATCCTCTGGGTCCCCCCCCCTCTCTTTCTTCCCGGACCTCCTGTCCCATGATCCTCTCGTATCCCTTTTGCCTATCATCTGTCCAGCTTTTTGCTCCATCCCTCCCCCTCCTGTCTTCTCCTATCATTTTGGATCTCCCCCTCCCCCTCCAACTTTCAAATCCCTTACTAACTCTTCCTTCAGTTAGTCCTGACGAAGGGTCTTGGCCTGAAACGTCGACTACACCTCTTCCTAGAGATGCTGCCTGGCCCCCTGCGTTCACCTGCAACTTTGATGTGTGTTGCTTACCATAGTACTTCAGTTTTGCAATTAGGTACTTCTGGATCCAATATCCGATTCATTATTCAGCGCCAGAACCATTAACAACCAAAATGCTAAATAGAGATGGATGCAGAATTTTATAGCTGGATATCATGCTGCTCTTCCTAAAATTCTAACAAATTTACCTCTCGGATGTTTCAATGCGTCTTTGATCTCCCCCAGGAAGATATTCCGAGTTTAGACATGAATTTGCTCTGCGGTAGCAATAAATGAGGGTACAAACTAATAATCTTCACCTAACAATATGTGTTTTTTTTTCCTGATCCTGCTAATCATCGCCCTCGCCCCACAGTACGGCAAACTGGAGACGAGCTTTCTTTGTCTCCAGTCATGGTCTCTAGCAATCAAGTCGGATGACCTCAAAGGAACAGGTTGCACAAAAGTTTGTCCATATGACCTTAGACTGTGTGATTGGACTGTGGTCTGTGTGGGGTGCCAGCAGGTAAAGGTACCCGGCATGTTCAAGCACCCTTTCGGGTCCAAGGGACGGTTTGAGCATGTCAAAGAGGACATAGTTGTTCTTCGTTCCTCTCCCGAGACTTCACTCACTTACTTACCATACCGACAGTTGGCCACAGATCGTCCCTCTAACACATACGGCTGCCGCAAATGTGGCTCGAGTATTCCTCGGCCCATTGGTTGGTCAGTCTGGCACTCCATCTGATATTTCCTCTAACCTGAGTCCTCATATCAGAACTCTGGGTTGCGATGGCCCAGAAAATCGGCCATAAGCTGTCTCACACCTTGGCGGCTTAACATCTGTAGTCCAATAGCCAATGCAAACTGTTTCACAGCTCCTTAAATACGGCTCTGACCGGAATAGCTGGCATGATCGTCTCACGTGTGTACTGCTGGGGCACAGACCAACTCGAAAAGATTTCCGTGGCTGAATTGGGATCCGGCAGCCGTTTCTAGGTGATATCATTCCTGACGCTACGTTGTCGGCCTGCCAATAGTGTTCCACACTCCTTAGTAAATTCCTTTTCACCTATTCCTACCTGCTATCATGTCATACAACACGCATGGTTTTCTGTCGGCATGCATTCCGCCTCGTTTGATTTATTACGACATGATGCACACTGACGTTCTCTTAGGCCCATTAAGGATGGCCAGTTCCATGTTTTCAAAATAGGTGAGAAGACTTCTATCATGTTAAGTGGGGGCGCGGGATCTAAACCTGAACAGATAACGGTAAATCGCCCTAAGCCCGGCCCACGTAGATTTGGAGAGTACCGCTATCAGGCTGCTGGCGTTAAGACATGACCAAGACAGTCTGAACGAGTATCTGGACGAGCCAGAAGCTCAATTTATGGAGCATAGGAGCCGAGGTCCGGTCGGGCTCACAAGGCCGCTTTTAGTGAATTTGGCGGGTTGGGGTGGGGACGGTGGTGGATGCTGTGTTGTTTAAGGTAATTGCTGAAAATGTGCAGAAGTCACAAACATCGGCTTTGAGTTTGAGTTTCACTTCAAGAGGCTGGTCTTACGTTATGACATGATTGAATAGCTTTTATTTTCACGGGGCTGGGTGCTCATAGTTCGGAGTGCAGTAAATGCGTTTTTTCCACTTTTCTTAAATATAAAACGCCTCGGATGTTTTTACTTAGGGAAACCTACAAATGGATCTAATACCTCCTTTGGCAGAAGGTACCATACGCACACCAGACGAGATATTTAAAAATATAATACTCATCTGATTTATTTTCATTATCTCCCCGACCTTAAACGGATGTCGCGTTTTCTTCTGAAGAATTCTCTGACTCTCTATACCTCCATATACCTCATAATATTAAGACGTTCACGGTCAGTTCCTTGCGCCTAATAAGGAGAGCGCAGACTTTCTCAACATCATACAACTAAAGATCTCTAATCTTATTGAATCTCCTTTGCACCCTTCCAATTCGGTTGAATGCTTTCTGTAGTGTGCTGAATAGATCTACCACGGGATACCCCGCGTGGTCTTATCAAAAGATGTTAACATCTGTAAATTGAAGTACACTCTTATAGCCACAGCGAATCTGGCCTTAAGTATACTATCCGCCACTAAGTCATTTGCAAGAAGCTACCAGCTTGTAACGTAAATCGCTTCATCGTTCAATACCTCCAACGTCCCTGTATTTCTGTGCCACAAAGTTTACTACCTCACATGTATCGGAACGAAATTCCGTTTGCCACCTCTCTGTCTAACCTATTGGCTGAAAATATCCATCTGTCTCCGTGTAAATCGATTTCCGCTATGTATCACTAACCCAATCTTCAAACCGTCAATAAACGCACCCAAATCACCCAAATACTCTCAGTGGATACAATAGTAGCTATATCTATACACCTGCTCGTTAAAACAGAGATATGACTGGCCATTATTGTGGCAGTAAATCAATGCATAAGCGCATACAGGCAAGTTGTTCAGTTATTGTTCAGACCAAGCATCAGAAGAGGGTCAGAAAGTGACGTTTGACGTGGAATGGTTATTGGTGGCAGAAGGATTGTTTAAGTACTGTAGAACGTGCAGATGTCATGTCATTTTTCACAGACAACAGGACCTGGAGTTTAGAAAGAATGGTTAAAGGGACAACTAAAAATCATCGAATGAGTATCTGTGGTGTGGCTAAAAGGACTTTGTTCGTGAGAACGATTAGAGGAGAATGGTCAGACTGGTTCAAGCTGACGGGAAGGCGGCACTAACTTAAGTAGCTACGCATTACAACGGAGCGATCGAGAAGAGTATTTCTGAACGCACAGCACTTTGCGACCTTGAGGTGAATGAGCTACAGCAGTAGAAGACCAGGAAGGCCCCTTTCTTAGATACATGAGGTACTTAATAAATGGCTGCTGAGAGCATATGACATACAAAAGCAGTGCAAATGATTGCGTGGAAACGCAGGTCGGGGAAGATGAAACGTTATCGTAAATCATTAGTAATTTCTGTACCTTCAAGGCTAGCTCTCTTTTGTAAATATGCGCGGATATTTCTGACACTTAGCGAGGCAGAACAATGGCCGCGAAATGTTTTTTTTTTACACACCATGCGTGCTAAAGGCGGGGGGCGGGGTGTCTTTTTGCTAAGTGGGTTTAGGTTACAATTCAGCTTTCCTGTCGAAGATGTTTGTGTCAGATAATGCTGGTAGCAACAGTAAAATAGTATTTGCTGTAGTTACATGACCCTTGAACATGGTATCGCTCTCATTATGAACGTAAGTATGCAAATCGATATCTTCCAGGCCAGATAGAGCATTAGAATGAAAGAGGGAAATGGCGGTCAAAACAGAATTTTCGACTTTTGAATCAGTTTCCATACAATACGACCGCGGTTGTTAAGATCCAACATGGAACTCTCTTCTGTTTCACTGCCACAGCTCACCTTACATTGATCTTTCCATCAATCTTCGACGTTTTTTAATTCGCGAAAATCTAACTTTCAGTAGTTAAGAAAGCTTATAGGGTGTTAGCTTTCATAAGTCGAGGGATAGATTTTAAGAGTAGCGATGTAATGATGCAGCTCTATAAAACTCTGGTTAGGCCACACGTGGAGTACTGTGTCCAGTTCTGGTCACCTTACTATAGGAAGGATGTGGAAGCATTGGAAAGGGTAAAGAGGAGATTTACCAGGATGCTGCCCGGTTTACAAAGTATGCATTATGATCAGAGATTAAGGGAGCTAGGGCTTTACTCTTTGGAGAGAAGGACGATGAGAGGAGACATGATAGAGGTGTACAAGATAATAAGAGGAATAGATAGAGTGGATAGCCAGCGCCTCTTCCCCGGGGCACCACTGCTGAATACAAGAGGACATGGCTTTAAGGTCAGGGGTGGGAAGTTCAAGGGGGATATTAGAGGAAGGTTTTTTACTCAGAGAGTGGTTGGTGCGTGGAATGCACTGCATGAGTCAGTGGTGGAGGCAGATACACTAGTGAAGTTTAAGAGACTACTGGACAGGTATATGAAGGAATCTAAGGTGGGGGCTTATATGGGAGGCAGGGCTTGAGGGTCAGCACAACATTGTGGGCCGAAGGGCCTGTACTGTGCTGTACTATTCCATATCTATAGCTATATCTACAAATCTCGGATTCATTGACTCTTTTTTTAGGTACCTTTTCACATCATTTGAAATGCAGAGATACCCTGATGAAAACGACAAATTGGAATTGAAATTCGGATGTTATAAATGAAAGTTGGAATATATTCAAATGTACGCCTAATAATGGAACTAAACGATAGCCAGCACAATTTATGCTTCTTGTTCCGAAAAAAAATGATTTCACTAAAATACCTGGAAAGTAGCCATCCGATTGCCGGACGCAAGTTTATTTGGAATTCTGGAACACCTTCATAAAATACAATATTACATTATATATTTGAAAGTACACTACGGTTTGCGTGTCATTTACAGATGCGCCCGTTCAATCTGAATAGATATTTCACTCCATTCTTCAGTTCCTCCCTGAATTTTCTTTGTGTCAGTCCGTAGATGCACGTGTTGGTACAAATGCTGAGATATCTGAACATCAAACTAAATTGTTGCAGAATATATATCGGAGAGTTCAAAGACCTGTCTGTATAGTAATAATTTTCGGCTTGCCAGTTTATAGAGTGTATTATGTAGGGCATCCACAGTAAGATGAAGTTGGCTGAAAGAGCGAAGAGCCATATCATTGATTTTCGCCGGGTTTCAACCTCGGGATCCTTCTGATTCTCGCGGCTTTTCCGCAGTCCCCGCCGGACTCTGTTTGCTGCTAAAATATGTCTGATGGTTAGAGCATTGAACAGTAGAATAATACATATTGGCAATAACGGTGTTGTGACACAATCAAATATTTCGTATATTTTCCACAGCAACGCTGTATAGTATTCGGCCGCTTCCATGCAACGCCAAGGGATGTTGTTAATTATAACGTAGGGCTCCACTGCGAAGTAAAATGGAACACACCTCACACAGCTCACTGCAACTATAGTCGCTAATACCACAGTCGCCACCCTCTCGGTGCAGTACTGGCTCCGCAGCTTTTGACAGCAGATGGCGATGCCGCGGTCAGAAGTGAAAGCGACCGTAAACCAAACGGAACAGTCCATTGTTATCGCCCTGAGGACATCTATTACAGCGCATATTGGAGTTATAAGTAGAAAATGAGCAAATAAATAGATGTTATTAATCGGCTGCAATATAACAGCAACTATGACCACCATCAGATCCGCTGCCGCCATTGCCACCAGGTAGCGAGTCACGCATCTGGAGAGACCGCATTTTCCACGAGACAGGATCACAATCGCCGTTAAATTAACTGAAGGTATGAAATATCAAAAAATAATAATTACAAATATTCACATATTTCACGATTAAATATCATTTGCACAATTAAACATAATGCGTTGACTTTGTTGAAACCTGTCATCCATTGACAAATCCCGTCTGCATTTTACTTAGCTGATCATGAATCACCAGTCAGACCAGTACTCCTGAGCCAGAAGACCCGATGTTGTCCTGTGCACTGGAGACACTGCAGTAATGTTCTGCTTAAATTAAATCTGTTTAAAGTTTTCTGCCGTTATACTGTTCCTTTTTGATTTATGCCTTAAGGAGAAGAATTTGGAGGCGAAGGAAAGGGTTCTCTACAATGCCGTCATGGATTCAAAGCAACGCTTGACTTTTCTAAGTTGGAGACTGCGTCGCAGCTCACTGACCACTTTGTATCGTGGCGCATGTGAAACATTAAAGCTTGGGGACCTGAGGACCTGGTGGGTCACAGAAAAATGGTGCGTTTTCAGTGCTGAGAATAACTCTGCCTCCGAAGTCTCCGTCACTGAAATTAACTGCTCAATCAAAACTCACAGCAAATTGAAAGCAATGATAAATAAACGGCCTCCAAATCAGCAGTAACTCGATTAAATATTGGAATTATAATACATGGGAAAAATCATTCTTCTGACCATTGATACGAGAGGGCATTGTGGCACCTTTTGCGCAAAGGCGCAGTGATGAAACTACCGCAGGACAACTTTTAAGGACGAAGTTACTTCCAGCTGAAGAAATAGGAGGTTATTTTAATCTAATTTATTAAATTTATTTGGAGATACACCTCGGAATAGGCTTTACCTGCTCGTCGAACCGGACCTTCCAGCAACCTTTGATTTAACACTAGCCAATCACAGGACAATTTATAATGAACAATTAATCTAGAATGTAGGAGGAAACCGTAGCACTCACG
The DNA here is from genome assembly GCF_030028105.1 of Mobula birostris. Lineage (NCBI taxonomy): Eukaryota > Metazoa > Chordata > Chondrichthyes > Myliobatiformes > Myliobatidae > Mobula > Mobula birostris. The sequence continues at coordinate 16,720,068 of NC_092398.1, read as the reverse complement.
CGGAGAACGTACAAACAGCTTACAGACGGAATGGAACTGCAAACACTGGGATGGCCTGAGCTGTAATATCATAGCGCTGAACGGTTAGCGACCGTGGCGTCCGAGATAAATATAGATTAGGTAGCAAAAATTTTTTAAATAATCTGACTGTCATGATCTTGTTCATCTATGAATTATAGAAGTTCTCACAGCCACTACGTCAATGGCTTACAAAGTAGCATTTCTGAAGGGATCATATTAGTATCAAAAGTAAAGATACGAGAGAACGCTTGTCGTCGCATGGCATGTTATTAGATTGGATTTGAGACTCAGTGCTGAAGTCAAAGAATATGAGACCTATATATTCAGTTAATTCAAAGGTTATCTTTTTAAATCGAAGCGCCAGGCCCGGCATTGCCATTTTGTTTCTGAACATGACTGGAATATTTCGCAATAAGGCCATTCTGTTTCTCTTATCTCCTACCAGAGCACCGAACAGCAGTGCACCGAATTAAGGGATGAGACGGAAACTTTCATCGAATTTATTCGCATTTAGAACAGGTTGCACAATTTTAGGAGGTAATCAATGATCAGCTAAGTAGTTTAATTTATACTGTGTACAGATGAAAGCTGATTCGATGGAAATAACAGGCATATGACAGAGTGGGACACACCAAATTTGATTATAGCAGGAAACATGGGTTTGAAATCGCCTTGGCCAGAGACAAAGGGGAAAAAGAGTGGCTGTGATACAAAGGTACGAGATGCTCATAGAGACGTTCGTAAAGAAGATTAGCTAACTAACCTGAAAATGTGGATACAATATATATATATATATAAATTCTACCGCCTTCGGGAGCATCAGCACGTGCAGGACTTCTCCTTTCTTTGCTATAAAACAGTTTATTTTTATTGAGACGAATATAATCATCAGACAATAAAACAAGGTTTTATATTTTACCATGGATCTCTACCGTAATACTATCAATACATACAATTGTAATACATAAAATGATTCAAAGAAATAATAGCCAAATCGATTTCTTACCAAGAATACCAACAGCTGCAAGGACAGGATAGTAGATACTGGCTATGTAAAATATTGCCGGATATTCCATTGTCTGTCTGCGGCAGCAATTATATGAACTCAACTATTACAATAAGTAGAAAATTAATACAGCAATCTCTTATATTACAGATAGGAAAATCACCTGAACTAATTGGACCTCAGTCGCATCTGTTACAACCCGTTGAACAAATCTATTCATTGAAGTATTTTTATTCAATTTGTCAATGCAAAACACATTTCGCTCCAGGGGGGACATTTACATCAGTCTCTGAAGCTTATGTGTTGCACGGTCTATTTTTGTGGGAAGATAATTGAGTGGCTACCTTCTCTCAATTCCTCCTTTCCCGCCGCATCTGCTTTCAGGATGAGGCTTTTCATTCTGGAATGAAGGAGATACCCTCCTTTTTCAAAGAAAGCGGCTTTCCTTCCTCCACCACAAACGCTGCTCTCAACCACATCTCTTCCATTTCACGCAGTCGGCTCTTACCCCATCCTCCTGCCTCTCTACCAGCCTCCGCCTCCAGCACATAATTCTCCAATACTTCCACCAGCTCCAACTGGATCCCACCACCAACATCATCTTCACCTCCCAATCTGCTTTTCTCAGAGTTCGCTGCCCAGGCGACTGCCTTGCCCATGCGTCCCTGCCCTCTGAACTCCTTCCTGGCATTTAACCTTGCAAGTCGAATAAGTTCTTCAGCTACCCCTACACCTACTCCCTCACGATCATTTAGGGACCCAAACAATCCTTCCAAATGAGGCGACATTTCAACTGTTTATCTGTTGGGAACATATACTGTATACAGTGCTCCCGGTGTGGCCTCGTTCATATCGGCGAGACCGGACGTAGGTTGGGAGACCTCCCATCATCTACACTCTGTTTCGCCCATCATTTACGCCCTGCCCGCCAGAACAAGTAGGATTTCCCAATTGCTACCAGTTTAATTCCACCTTCCATTCCCATTCCAATATGTCCATCAATGGACTCCCCAACTGTCGTGATGAGGTCACACTTAGGTTGCAAGAACAACACCATATACTCCATTTGGGTAGCATCCAAACTGGTAGCATGAACATCGATTTCTCAAACCTCCAGTAATGCCTCCACCCCACCGCTCTTCACCATTTCACATATCTTTGTCCCTTTCTCATGATATCTCCGTGCCCGCCCATCGCCTCCCTCTGGTGCTCATCCTCCTTCTCTTCCTCTTTCTTCCATAATCTTCTGTCTGTAAACTTCCTCGCTCTTTGCTTCATTCCTCCCCATCCACGTTACACCTGTTGCCTGAAGTTTCTCTCTCCGCTCCTCCCACCTTTCAAATATAATCCTCTATTTTTTTTTCTCCAGTCCTGCTAAAGAGTTTCAGCCTGAAACGTCGACTATACTTTTCTCCATAGGTGCTGCATGGCTTTCTGTGTTCTTCCAGCATTTCGTGTGTGTTGCTCGGATTTTCTCTTGTTTAGCATTCATCATATTGTACTTCGCACCTCAACTCACAAAACAAAGCAACGGAACTTAACTTTGTAATAGAATAGCGTCCTGGTAGAGGGCAATGCATTCCATCGTCATATCCTTCGCTTGGTTTTTCTCCTGCCAGTGATTATAACCAGGATATGTGCATTAATATCGATAATGTTTGGTTAATTCCATGTTTGACAAAACATCAAAATCCCTGACGATAAGACCATAACACCAAAAGATATTGGAGCGGAATTAGGCCATTTCATCAGGTTGCTCCAGCATTTCTTCATGGTTGATACAATTTTCCCCGCAGACCCAGTCACTTGCCTTCATCCTGTATCCCGTAGTACCCTGACCAATCAAAAATCTATCAACTTCTGCCTTAAATATACATAAGGATTTGATATCCACAGCTACCTATTTCAAAGAATTCCATAGATTCACTACCGTTTGGCTAAAGAAATACCTCGTCATCTCCGTTCAGAAAGAAAGTCCCTCTTTGTTGAGACGGTCTTAGACTGTCCCATTAATGGAAACATCCTCTACAAATGCACTCTATCAAAGCCTTTCAGCATTAGATAGGTTTCAATGGAGTCACCCCTCGTTCTTCTGAATTCTATTGAATACAAGCCCAGAGCCATCAGACGCTCTACATATGACAAGGGATTCAATCCTGTAATAATTTACGTGAACCTCGTTTGACGTTTCCCAGTTTCAGTATATTATTTCTAAAATAAGGGGCCAAATCCTGCTTCCAAATTTCCAAGTGAGACCTCACAATTGCTTTGTAAAGTTTCAAAATTATATACTCTCTTGTATATTCATTCAGTTTGCATTCCGAACTACAATTTCAGCCTGCAAATTAACATTTCAGGAATCCCGCAGTCGGTCTCTCATACTTCTTTTCCGTCTGTGTTCTTTATATTTTCTGTCCATTTAGAAAATATTCAACACTTTCATTACTCTACCAAAGTGCATGACCATACACTTCCCGACATTGTGTTCCATTGGCCACTTCTTTGCCCATTCTCCCAATCTGTAGCCACTCCACTTCCTCATCACCATCTACCCATTGGAATCGCCCATGATATCCATGCACACAGTTGCCGGTTCCCAGTTGACATCGTCACCGATGAAGACTTCGACACCATTAGTACTTTTTCTAGTGGGACACTCAACCGTGCGCAGATCCGAACTCGGGATCCTTCGCTCCGGAGTCCGGCGCTGATGTCACCGCTCCACTAGCCGGATGGTGTCGAGACTAGCGCTTGATTTGGATTGAAGTGATGGAGAGTTGCACAGCGTCAGCCTCACTCTCTCTCTTCCCAATTCCCACCTGGATCCAGTGGCAAGACAGACGAGTGACCTAAACTGGCTCGGCCACTTATATATCTGTGCAAACATCATATTCCTACCTGCACTAGTCCCTGGCACCGGAAGAAATGTGGAGATTACTATGTCCTTCCTTTCAGCCTCCTTCTAACCCTATAAACAATGTGGGCCGAAGGGCTGTTCCTGTGTTGTAGTGTTCTATGTTCAAACATATCCGAATCCCACTGAGTTCAGTGAGGTAGCGCTTCGTTCCGAACAGAGCAGTATTTCCCAGCTGGCAGTGAAATGCACAGGAAAAGCTGCTGAATCAGCAGCGTCCCTGAATGAGCTCGAATCAGCAATAATTGTGTTATCAATCGAACATACAGGACGATTGCCCCACCGTCACAACCGATGTAAGCTTCAAGGTAGCATAGCGGTTAATGTGGCTCTATTATAACACTGTTCAAAAGTTCAAAGGTTCAGTTTTTTCAAAATAAGTATGCAGTATGCAACTCTGAATCTTGCCTTCAACTTGTTGGAGTTCCGAGATCAATTGCGCAGCGCTGACTGTAAGGAGACTGTACAATCCCGTACGCGCGCAGGTTTCCTTCGGGTGCTTCGAGTTCCCTTCGCTACCCGGAGATTATTTTGTCATTGTAAATCGGCTTGTGAATAGGCTAGGTTTAAATTGGTGAACTGTCTGTTGCGCAAATCGAATCACCGCAAAGAATGATTCTAGATGTATCTTTAAACATTAAGTAAATAAGTAAGTAAATAAATACATAAATAGTCAATTCCCGGGTTGGCTGATTCTACCAGAAAACAACGCTGCATCCAACTTTTCACAATCTGCATAAATTCTTTGGTTCAGAGAGTGATGGACATTATAAACCAGAAAGGGTTGCTAAGAGTAAAGGATTTTGTGGATTGAAATACAGATGTGTTCCTTCTATCTTTTCGTGATACGGTGAATTTCTGTCTTAAAATACACCAATGGACAATTACTGCTATGAAACTGGCAGAGGATGGTTTCGATGAGTCAACCTTTACGTTGCGTGCCCAGCGCACTTCCGTTGCACCACGTTGCTTCTGGGAGAAGATGAGATGAATGTGCTACGACCGCGCACGTGTGTGTGTGTGTGTGTGTGTGTGCACGCTCAAACAGTACGTCGATTCATCCTTCTTCCCTCCAACTCATGCCAACATTCCAACTCCGATGACCATGAAACCATGTCGATGGTCGTAAAAGCCCATCTGTTACCAATATCCTTTAGGGGAGGAATCCTGCCCTCCCTACCTGGGCTGCTCACTATGTGACACCAGTCCCAGTACAATGTGGACGACTCGTAAAGGCCTTGTGAAATGGCCTAGCAAGCCATTCAGTTGTATCCTACCTCGGAGAAGATAATAACGAGGAATGAACCTGAACGGACAACTCGGCATCGACCTGGGCACTGGAAAACGACAACAGCAAAACCAGCCCTGTCGACACTGCAAAGTCCTCCTTACTAACACCTGGGGACTTGATACAAATCTGAGGGAGCTGTTCCATAGTCAAGCAACAGCCTGACATATCTGTACTTACAGAATCATACCTTCTGGTTACCATTCCTTACTCCACCCTCACCATCCCTGGTCATGTACTGCCTCGCTGGCAGGACAGACCTATAAGAAGTGGTGGCACAGTGGTGTACAGTAGAGAGGGAGTTGTTCCGGATGCTCTCAACATCTACTGTGGACCATGTGAAGTCTCATGGCACCAGGTTAAGGATGGGAAAGGGACCCTCCTGCTGATCACCACGTACCATCTTCGCTCATCTGATAAATCAGTACTTCTTCATACTGATTAAGAATTTCTGCTTTTGAGCAGCACTTGGAGGAGGCATTGAGGTTGGTCAAGGGACAGAATGTACTCCGGGGGTGGATTTCAACTTCCATCACGAAGAACGCCTCGGTAGTACCACTACAGACCCAGCAGGAAGGATCCTACTGGATGTAGCTGCTAGACTGGGACTACAGCAGGTGGTGAGGGAACCAATAAGAGGGAAAAGCACACTTGACATCATTCTCACCAAACTGCCTGTGGCGGAAGCATCTTTCCATGACAGCATTTGCAGAAGACACCACTGCACAATATTTGTGGAGACTAATTCCGATTCCAGTTGAACAAACCCTACACCGCGTTTTGTGGCACCACCACTGTGCTAAATGGAATTGATTTCGAATCAGATTTAGCAGCTCAAGACTGGACATCTCTACACCGTTGTGGGCCATCAGCAACAACAGAATTGTATTCAACTACAATTTGTAACCTCATGACCCTGTATTTCGAAACTCTAACGTTATCACCAGGCCAGTGGATCGACCTTGGTTCAATAAATAGTGGAGGAGGACATGCCGAGAAGAACACCAGACATTATTCAACTTGAGGGTCACTCAGCTGAAGCTACGAAGCAGGACTACTTGCATGCTAAACAATATAGGCAGAAAGTAATAGACAGTGCTGGATCATCTACTCGGTACATCTGACTGAAGGTTTTTGAAAATGTCACAACCAACAGATCAGATCAAAGCCCTATAGTCCTGGAAAATCCAGTCGTGAATGGTGGTGAACAATCAAACAACTCTCTGGAGGAGGAGGCTCCACAAATATCCCCATCCTCGATGACTGAGGAGCCCAGAACACCTGTGGAAAAGGGTAGGCTGAGGCATTTGTTACAATCTGCGGTCAGAAGTGCCGAGTAGATGATCCAGCTCGGCCTCCTCCAGAAGTCCCCAGCATCTCAGATGCCAGTACGCAGCCAATCCGCTTCACTCCACATGATATCAAGAAACGGCTGAAAGCACTGCAAAGGCGATGGTTCCAGAAAAATTGCAAGCAAAATTCCTGAAGACTTGTGCTCCAGAACTTACAACGCCACAAGAGAAAACTGTTCCAATACAGCTACAACAGCGGCATCTACCGGGCAATGTGGAACTAACAAATCCCAGCTATGCCTGTACACAAAAAAACAGAACATATCCAAACCAGCCAATTACTGCTCTATTAGCCTGCTCTCAATCATCATCAAAGGAATGCAAAGAGTCATCAACAGTGCTATCATGCAGCACTTAATCGGCAACAACCTGCTTGCGGATGCCCAGTTTGCCGTCCGACAAGCACCTCCTTGGTACTAACATGGACCAAGGAACTAAATACCAGAGGGGAGGACTAGGCAGCGTTTGACCGAGTATTGCATCAAAGTTATTAGCTAAAATGGAGTCAATGGGATTAGGATGAAAACCCTTCTCTGGTTGGAAACATGACCGACACAGTGGACGGTGGCTCTGATGGTCGGCGATCAATCATATCATCATGCAGGTGCTCCTCGGGGAAGCGCCGTAGGACAAATAATCTTCAACTGTTTCATCAATGACTTTCCTTCCATCATAAGGCCAGAAGTGGAGAAGTTCGCAGGTGACAGCACAATGTTCTGCATCGTTTGTGACTCATCGGACCGTGAAGAAGTTTTTTCCAAATGCAGCAGAAGATGGACAATATCCAAGCTTGGGCTGACAAGTGGCAAGTAACATTCCAGCCACATAAGTGCCAGGGAACTAACAACTTCAAGAAGAGAGGCTCTAACCATTGTCTCTTGACATTCGGTGGCATTGAAACCCTTACCTATCAACGTCCTGAAGGTTACTATTGACAGGAAACTGAACTGGTCTAGCCATATAAACAATATGGCTACCAGAGCAGGTCAAAGCCTATGAATCCTACGGCGTGTTGTTCACTTTGTGACTCCGCAAAGCCTATTCACCATCTGCAAGACTCAGGTCAAGGGTGCAATGGAATACTCGCCACTCACTTGGACGAGCTCAGCTGCATCAACACTCAAGAAGCTTGAAACAATGCAATGCAAGGCAGCCCAATTGATTGGTACCCTTTCCGGCAGTATCCAATCTATCCACCATCGACGAACGGATGCAGCAATGGATACTATGTACCAGATGCACTGCAACAAGATACCAATGCTCTTAAGGCAGCATGATAGCACCTTTCAGGCTTACGACTACTACCATCTAAAAGGACGAGAAGAGCTGATACCCGGGAGCACCACCACTTTGATATCCCTCCCCAAGTTACTCCTGACGTGGACACATATCGTCCTTCGCTCATTGTCGTTCTGTTAAAGGCATGGAATTCCATCCTTAATAGCACTGTGGGTGTACGTGCACCTCAGATACTCTAACGGTTTAGGAAGGCAGCTTATCACCACTTTCTCAAGGTGAGCTAGGAAAGAACAATAAATGCTGCCTTAGATGGCCGCGACAACATCACGTAAATGACTATAGTTTTTTTTTTAAATCAACTAATTCCCGATATGTCAAAGATAAGGATGTTTTCCAGTCCGGTAATTGCTTCATTCCCGGCATACGACAAAACTTTTCGACAGCCCTGCAATCACAGTGAAATACTTCAAAGTTAGCGAAATCAATGGTCACCGACGAGGAGGTATCGTTACAGGGAAATATTATTTTGTGTCTCTGCCGCGGGATTTCAAAAAATGGAAACCAGTAGTCCAGATAGTCTCGTCATCACATCCAACCAGCTCCGGCATTCATCCTATCCTGGTTGAATAACTAATCGCAGTTTTCTGCTCCTAATCTCTCCCCAGACACTTTGAAACTTTTTCGATTTGAATTCTTTTCGTTTTAGTCGGGTTTTGGGGCGAGACTACGCGGTTAAGAAAAGAGCTCATGCCGCGGTCAAACACCACTGAACAACACATTTTTAGCTAAGTACAAGAACAAACTTTTAAAATGTAGTATTCATTTAAAACACTGAGATAGAAGCACATGAAGTATATACTTCACCAAATAAAAACACTGCATATCAGCTTCAAATAGGAAATAATGGAAAATCTCACCCGCAGTGAATGAAAGTGAACATGTTTATACTGGAAACAATTTACCACATCCTTGTAGACTAAAACTGAATAACCATTATCTCATCAAATTAACACTGAACGCTCCGGTCGGGAATCATATTAACAAGGTAGGGGGGATTTCAATTTGTTATTTTTAACATGCATGTTTATGCGTTCAAGAGGTAAAAAATCCGGAGTCCTCGATTCGAGAAAAGATAAATAAAGCTCTCAGAGAGCTCGGTGGGGCTGCACTAGTCAGAAGTCTCTGAAGGTTTGGGCCCTGTGTAATAAGGATTTCCTCCAGAGGGCACCGAAGCGTTGAAAGCTGTATCTCACCGGTACAAAACTTCGTGGTCATATTGATTAAATGGTAAGCTCTGTAAGAGTGTTGTATTGGCTTCATGGTTCCGCTTCTAGATATTAATTCCATGGCAATATGAATGTAAAGAAAGTCCAAGTACGAATCATCTATTTTTGCTTGAGGGTATCGGGTTCAATACAGATATTTTTGAAAACTATGCAATGCACAACACGGACAACAAAGGTAATAGACTACGAGCGTCCCTGGGTAGGCTCGAACCGCCAACCTTTCGGTTAACAGCCGAACGCACTGACCGAGTGCGCCACAGAGACAAGCTGGGAGAAAGGGAATGGATGGGGTCTTCCCGGGCTTGGAGGTAGTGACCAGAGAACCGACGTTTCCAATACATGCTGCCTGCTGAGTATGTCCTTCATTTTGTATGTTTTACAATCTGCATCCGTGAGTTGGAACAGAAAGTCCCGGACGATATAAAACAGAAAAGGTAGTAACACGTAATCGGCAGGATTCGAAACTGCGCGGGGAGCCCCAGTGGATTTCTAGACTATCGCCTTAACCACTCGGCCACGATAATCCTATTCCCCACATCTGTGCAGGCAGAAGGATATTTTCCATTGGATGTGCTCAGCGTGTCCATGGATGGAAGGAACTGCGCAGATCCCGGATTCACAAACATAAGTGATCCTGAACTAAGTACAGGAATTGCTGTAAATGCACAGCATATCTGGTCATGAGGGAACAAAGTTTATTAGTACCGCGAGCACAACCCCCAGAGTTTGCATCCTGCCTTTATTGATGAATGTGGCGTCAGGAGAAGGGCAGCCATTAATTCCGTTGCCCAACTAACATGGAAAATGTGGTGCCCTTCCCGAGCCACTCACGTAGTGAGAGGCTCCAGGATTCGAACCGGACGCTCAGCCAGTATAGGCAATGGGAAGCCTCGCCAGTATGGACTGGGACGGCGTTCGAAACGGTGGCACTCTTCTTGACCTTTCCGACCTATCCAGCCGCCTCGATAGGGCGCTTCAGTACCCACCCTCCAGAGAACAACATAGGTGCGGGAATCCAGTCCTGAGTGGTGAGGAAAGCGGGTACTGTATCCGCAATAACCAAGAATCAGGACGTGGGAGAGACCGATGGTGACACGGTTCCAGTTTACGCAACGTGATGAGGATGCGAACAACGGAGATTCACCGGGATATTGTCTGTCAGATGGCGTGTCATCTATATGGCGAGAGTAGCACGGCCGTTTGGACTTTTTAGAGTGAACTGTGCGGAGTTGGGACGGGTTTGAGGTGTAAGCCTTCTGAGCGTCGTAGGGAGATGGAGAATAACGAAGTTCTTCTACAGATGCCCGCCGAGCAGCATTAGGTAATTTGGTCCATCGAAACTGTTCCACATAGCAGAGCTAACTAAATCTCGAGGGACGGTTTTAAATCAGTATGACAACACGCATGGTGTTAGGAGGGAAGTTGAGAGTGTAAACTGGAAACAGATGGCCCCAAGGAAATGCACAGCAGAAATGTAGAAGTTGTCCTGGGAACCGTTTCATGCAGTTTTGAATAGGTTTGCATAACTGAAACAGGGAAAGAATGGTAGGATAAAACAACCATGAATGATAGGAGGGCTGGAATACTTAATCACGAGAAAGAAGAAAGTCCATTTAAGATTGATGATGCAAAAAAATAAGGCAGGCCTGTTCAGAATATTAAAGAAGGCGGGAAGAAGGATAATGTTAGATTATGAGAACACTCAGTCCTCTTTTATTATCATTTGGAAATGCATACATGCATTAAGAAATGATACAATGTTTCTCTGGAGTGATATCACAGAAAACAGGACAAACCAAAGACTAACACTGACAGAACCACATAATTATAACATATAGTTACAGCAGTGCAAAGCAATACCATAATTTGATGAAGAACAAACCATGGGCACGGTAAATAAAGTCTCAAAAGTCCCCGAGTCGATCGACTCCTGAGGCGCCGATAGCAGGCGGCAAAAGAGAGAAATTCCCTGCCATAAACCTCCAGACACCATCAACTTGCTGAGGCCTTGGAAGCAGCCGACCACTGCCGACACCGAGTCCATCCGTCCAAAAACTTCGAGCTTCCGACCAGTCTCTCCGATACAGCCTCCCAAGCGCCATCCTGTGCCGAGTGCCTTCGACATCGCCTCGGCCGCTGAAACACGCAAAGCCGAGGATTTCGGGGCCTTCTGATCCGGATATTCCGGTTACCACACAGTAGCAGCGGCAGGGAAGCGAGCATTTCAGGAGTTTTCCCGATGTTCCTCTGTGCTCTCACGTCTGTCTCCATCAAATCAAAATTGTGCACAGTCCCCTAGTTGACAGATAACTGACATCACACTGAAGTTTCCACGCGTGCTGCCGTCGCGCCACCATCTTCTCCTCCCTCCTGGCCCTGAGGAGACGTAAGAGAGCTATAACGAGACATGAAAACATTTGCCAAGTAACATTAGGCAACAGTCGAAAGCATTCAGCATTATGTGAACAAGAGGTGAATGACGAAAGTGAAGCTGGGACCGCACAGGGACAGCATGTACCTGGAAGCAGAGGAGGTCGGGGAAGGACTTAATGAATATTTTGTTTCATTGTTCAATAGGGAGCAAGATTTGCCAAATGTGAAAGCAAAGCTGGACAGGCGGGAGTATATTAACGCTAAAAATGGGTATTACTGGAGCTGCTGTAAACATTAGAATTGTTGAAACCCTGATGTCGCAATCCTGGAAGTGTGGGGCTGGTTCAGCTCTGGGAATTTTTAATTCTCCCTGACCACAGGAGTAATTCACGAACAATGGGGAACGACAAATGCTATGTTGTTCATCAGAGATAACAGTGATAATCTTTCAAATTATCGACCATTAAGTCTTACGTCAAGGGCCTGCAAACTATTGGAAACGAAATGTTACAGAGAGTATTTACGAGCATTTGGAGAAGTATAGACTGCTTATTTACAGTCAGCATGGCTTTCTGAAGCAGACTTATTAGGTATAGTCAGCGTGGTGGTAGAAAAGGGTTGAATGGTTGAGTTGGCCAGTCTTGCAGGTATTTTGACGCTTCCCAAGGACCTTAGTCCGAACATATTCATCTGATCATAAAATTGTTCTTTTTGTTACCTTTTCCGCACTCCCCTTTCTGTTTTGCGGTGATTTCAATAGAGGGCTTGTTATTTGCAATCGACTCACTTGAGAAATAGACGTCGCAACATTGAATGCATTACCCTATGTTCAGAAGGAAACATCGTAAAGATAATTTTCTGTGCCCTTCCCTGTTAATTAAACAGTGTCCCTCGATACTGGAAATACCGGGTACACACACGCCCCGTTAGGATCCCGGAATTGAACACACACTCTATTGAATTTTAGCTGACATCGTCATACATGTCCAATCGTGTCCCTGGAGAATACTGCTCTTGTTGTCAAAATTAGAGATCTGCTGGGTAAAGGAGGCGCATGACAGTGCGAATATGTAAAAAAAAACAAGACGTTTCCAGTGATTGCGGAAAAAGAATAACAGTTATTTATTCTTGCAAATGAAAATGCGAAGATGCATTCTTATGGGAATGTGAAAGGTATATTCGGGAAATTACGATCATAGAAAAGCGGGATGGGACCCGAACTGTGGCACATTAGTGATTGCTAACTAGGAGTTACCAATGTGATATTATCACACAGACAACAAAAGAAATAGGTCAGTTGAATCCGAATCTGAATCATATTTAATGTCGCTGACTTCAATGATGTGCGAAGTGTTGTTCTATTAAACACAAATGATTCTGCAGATTCTGCACAGCAGAAGTAACATACACAAAAAATGATGGTGTCCGGGTGCGGTGAAGGACTCAACAAGTCTGGCAGCATCTGGGCAGTGTGTGGCTGACGTTTCGGGCCTCTGTTTATTCGGTTCTGTGTATTAATGGGATGATTTGCCATATTGGGACTGCATAACAAATAAATATACGGTAAAAATACATGAATATATGCATTGCATAAACTAAATATCGTAGAATCGTGTGCTGGTCAATGGGCAGCTGAAAGGTTCTGACAGCGGAGGTGATTTTTTTTTATGAATCACTGAGTATCGATGTTCATGTTCTTCGTCCATGGTCACAACGAGTATTTTACAGATCCGGATCATGTGCGTCCCTAGGGATGATGCCACCACTTTGGGTCACCTACTTGGAAAATGACTTCGTTACTACTTTGGGTATTGACCATGGTAGAGTTACCATGTCCACAGCCATCTACAGGACTATATTTTAGAACAGTGATAGGAGGATATTCCTCAACCAGAGAATGGTGTATCTGTGCAGTTCATTGCCACAGACGGCTCTGGAAAACAGGTGGTTAATTTTCACTCAGTTACAAAAGGTGGCGCAATTTACGGGTGAAAGGGATGAGTTTCAGGGTAAAAACAAATCAGCCATGATAGAATGGTAGAACAGATTCGACTGTCTGAATTGTCTAATTCTGATCCCATGTGTTTATGTCTTATGGTCTATGAGGCCTCTTGTGAAAGTATGCACTGGAGCTTCTATACAGTCGGTCATGCCCTGAGTGAAAACTTTATTCACGATAGATTTGCAGAAATTTGCAGGAGCCTTTGGTGACCAATCGATTCTCTTAGAGCACCGAGCAAAGTAGAGCCCCAGTTTCGTGATGGCATCATCGTCCTGTACCCGGAAGAGTTCTTCTAAGGTGTTAATCCCCAGGCAATTGAAGATACTCATAATTTCTGCTGATGATCCAACTATGGCGACTGACGTGGAGATTCTCATCATCCCCTTCCTGAAGACAATAATCAACTCCTTGTTCTTTCTGATGTCGAGTTCGAGATTGATGTTACGTAAATGATGCGTGGCATTCTCCACGACAATAAGCGTTAGATTCGAAAGTCAACATAATTCAAGATTTGCTTTTTCTGTGTCTCTGATTGGTAATCTTTTTGAACAATGAAATCTGCGGCATCGCAATTTCACTAGAAATGAAATAAACAAAGAAAAATATTCTCCCAAGATCTAAGAATACATGAAGGGAATATAGTGATATCATCAGTATGTGAACGTGTGGGAACATTGCGTCTTAGTGGTAAGGTTTGTTCGGAGAGTGACGTGACCGAGTTTGTCATGTAAAAAACATTCAAAGTTAATACAGTTAATAATAACAAAAAATATAGATACTACCATGTATCATAGCAATAGAATTAAGCCATCGTCCCGCCGAATTAGCCCCACCATTCCGTCATAGCTGAACTATTATTTCTCTCAACCCCACAGTCGTACTTTCCCCCCATTATATTGACACCTTTACTAATTAAGAACCTGTCAGCATGCACTCTAAATGTAGCCAAATGAAAAATATTCAACGATACGAAACGCTTATGCCTTTCAACGTCTATGTTGCGAAGGTTTCAGATGAGCATTCAAAATTGGAATGTTTGTGCACCATTTGCATTCAGCTTCTTGACTACCTGCATGGCAACATAACAAGTTCCAGAAAGGGGTTGGGTCTGTTCATGTAATGAGCCAGCTATATTTCAAGCATCCAGGTATGTCTCGATGAAGGGTCTGCGCCTGAAAAGTCAACTCCGAATTCATTTCCATAGATACTGCCTGACATTCTGAGTTTCCACATCATTTTGAGTGCATGTTACTCAGTACTTCCAGCAGCTGCAGAAACTACCGTGATTGTGAACTACTGCGATTTTGTATCTCATCCGCCCGTCACCGTCGCTTCCAGCAGTGATTCAGCCTCAGAATAAGCTGGGGCTGAGCCACCTCCTGCAAAGAATGTTTTTTCTCACATTTCTTCAGGGAAAATAAATCTATGTGATACTGCCATTAATCAGTGTTTGAAGTGTTAAAGTTGCTTGTGTATACAAAACAATGGTCATTAGAAAACTTTTGCTTCTGCAGCTCACTGTTCGTGAGATAGAGCATGCATTGCAAATATGTCAACCGAAAATATGCGCAGATAGGATCAAAACAATTTGTTTGCTTCGCCCCTTGATAGTTAAGCGGTGGCATATTTTGTAAACTAGTTTATCCCGGGTGTTTGTTCAGTGGACTGCAGTTAATTGAGAGCTGGGCTAATTGTCTTAATGCAATTTATTGCTCACGTACAAGAGCTGCTTGTATCAGCGCATTTAGGCTTTCGACAGTTTCGCTCAGATAATCGCCACTTCAGACGGAAAATGAAATATCCAGCAATTTACTACATCGCGAGCATTTACTATCCTGTACTTGCAGCGTTTGGTATACCTGGTAAGTTACTGAATGGGAACACTATTAGTGTGTGCCTTCAGTTTTATAGCTCGCTTGCTGCATTGTAGTTGAACCGAATCTTTCTGTCCACTGCTCAGTGCATCTCATTATTTCCGTCAGCTGCAGTTGTTTTCTCAAGGTCTAACTTGCTATATTAATTGTTTGATATTTTATGAGAGTACAATCATATTTAATAAGTTTAAACATTTTATTTTGTTTTCCATGTATTATATACTGAAACGTTAAACTTTTATTACTGTCACCGAATTAAGAATTATTTAATACGCTTACCAAGTAAACTAGTGGCCTAGATCTGTCCAAGTATTATCTCCTGTCGCAGGGCGCCAGGATATCATGGTGATGAAGTCTGCACGTGTGCGTGGTGGATCGACTGTGACCTAGCATTTACCAATACTTTCCGTGAAGCCCATCTTTGGTTTTCCGCAGTAAACGGGAATTGGAGCAACCAGTCCACTGAAAGCGTTCCGGTCAAATCACTGAAGTTAATTAATTCTAAACCACACTCCGATTAGACACTCTACACTCGCTCTGCGATCCGATACACCTATACACTGCACCCACACCCCGCCACGGTAGCGAACAGGTCACCGAGAGTCTAGTACACCTTCGACGTTCAATTCTAGTGCTGTCCATAAGGAGTTTCTAGACACTCGCAGGTGTTTACTCCGCGTGGTCATATTTGATCGTACAGTCAAAGACGTACCTGCTAGTACGTTAATTGATCATCATGAATTGTCCTGTGATTACGTTAGTATTAAATAGATGGGTTGTGCAGCGTTGCGGTTTGTCCTTCTCTGTATCTCTGAGGAAGGAAAGAAGGAAAGAAAGAAAAATAAAAGACTGTCGTTATGTTAGATGCCACAAACCGATCTCCCGTAATTGCTTAACACAACCGCCAGAGGGCGGACTGCCATTACTCAAGCAAAGCTTTGCCTCCTGCTTTTTATCCTGTCCGTTTACTTTTGGAATGGAACAGAAAGGTTGTCAGGTGTATACGGCTGAATAGTAACCGGCTATACGCAGCTCGCCTCGTTCAGTGCAAGGGTTCGTTGGTAGCCAGCCTGCAATTCTAGGCAGTACCTCGATCCCGACTGTACCAGTTAAGTCAAGTCAATCTGATCAAAAGTTGAAAATTAACTCTTTATTTCATGATTTCCGGCAGTAAATCTGACGGCGATCGTAATCCTGTCCCGTGGAAAATGTGGCCTCTCCAAATGCATCACTCGCTACCTGGTGGCCATGGCAACAGCAGACCTGATGGTGGTTGTCGTGGCCGTTGTAGTGGAGCAAATTAATTATATCTATGTGTTTGCCGATTTCATGCTCATAACTCCGGTATGTTCCGCGACGGTTGTCCTGGGAATTGCAACCACAGTCTGTTCCGTCTGGTTGATGGTCACTTTCACGTTCGATCGCTACGTCGCCATCTGCTGTCAAAAGCTGCGGAAACGATATTGCACCGAAAAGACAGCGACTGTAGTTATAGTGACGGTGGTGGTAACGAGCTGCGCTACGTCTATTCCATTTTATTTCGCAGTGGACCCAGCTGTAATCATTGCTGACGTACCGTGGTATTGCGTCGCCAAACCTGAATACTTTTCGTCACCTACGTGGAAAGCCTATGAGATCTTTAACAGTTTCATGACGCCGTTGTTGCCAATCTGTTTAATCCTACTGTTCAATGCTTTAACAGTCAGATATATTATAGCAGCAAATAGTGTCCGCCGGGGTCTCCGTAATAGCAGCCACAATCAGAAGGATCCAGAGGTGGAGAACAGGAGAAAGTCAATGGTTTTGTTATTCGCACTGTCAGCTAATTTCTTATTACTGTGGATGACCTACGTCGTACATTCCATGAACTGGCAAGCGGAAAATTATACCTATACGGACAGATATCACAGCACACCGATATATATTCTGCAACAGTTCGGGTTTATGTTACAATTTCTCAGTACTTGCACCAACACTTGTATATATGGACTGACACAGAAGAAATTCAGAGAGGAGTTGAGGAGTGGAGTGAAGTATGCGTTTACGTTAAACGGGCGGCTCTGTCAATAAAACGTATAGTCAATTCCGACTTCGCTGAGGTTTAAAATGCAGTGCATATTTAGAAAACATTTAGTAAATATTTAGTAAATTTGTACGTTGCTTCGCAAATGTACCTGAAATCTGCACTTAGTGGTGGCTTTATTAAGTAGACGTTCTAGCTGCTCATTAATACAACTATCTAATCAGCCAATCATATGGGAGGAACAATGAATAAAAGAATGAAGGCATGGTCAAGGCCTCTGTTAATCTTCAGAAACTGGAATGGGGAAGAAATATGGCCCGTGATTTTGACAATCGAATGATTATCACGATAATACATTTTACCGCTCTCAATTTCTCGTAAAATTTGTTTCGTACGGAAAACTGAACTAACTATGACTTAACTCATCCCAATAATGAACTGATTCCACGACTTAAGCTCTCACTTTCAAGGGCTCTACAACTCACGCTCCTCATGTTATTTATTGGTAATTCTTTGTTACTATTGTATTTTTTTTTCTCAGTTCAAGCTGGTAAAATTGAGATACGTGGGTAGCCAAACACACGAATTAATTAATAGCAAAGAACCTTGAGACTATTCTATTGGAGCTTGGCATTGTGGTTTCATGGAGAATTACATAGATATTGCCGTCTAAAAATAGATATTGTTTAATGATATTGCGTACTGACTATGTGATAATACCAGTAGTAGATATTGGCTCAATGTATATCCTGTTTATGTTGAAACTTTAAATATCTTCTTTTCATTCAGCATGTAACTGGTGTATTTTACTTATTGATTTCTGTATGCTATGCGTGATTGAATGGCTGTCTCTATTACCAAAGTGCTTGTTCATCCTGTAATATTAAAGCCGGACGGCTATTACCATTAATCCAATTTATAATAATGGATCGGGCGTAATATAAATAGTCAGACTCTGACTCTACAACCTGTTCAGGCTTCTATTTATCAGAATCTATGTTTTCTTTCATGAGTTTGTATTTTAAAGCAATGTTTTGGTGCATGATGTGTGTGTCTGTGTAACTAATCAGATTGTGTTAAGCTGCTGCAGGATCCTGTAATGTGTTAGATTGCATCTGGTTTCTCTTGACATTTTCTGCATTTACCGCCCTGAATCTATCGGTCCTTTAGTATGATAATATTTGTTTTAACCACGTGGTCCTGTATTGTCACACGATGCCCCGCTGTTTCTGGGAAGTCATCCCCTTTCCACGCCAAGTGTTCGAACCCACCTTGTCAACAACTAGTCTGCTCAGACGGTGGGTATTTCTTCCACTGGGGGTCTCGCCCTTCCTTTTTCTTCTATAGTGATAAATTCTTCAGTTTTCTGGATTGAGCTCTCGTTTAAGTTTAGTGTTGTGCATTGTCATTTTTATCACAAATGCGCATGTTCGCGTGGAGTGCTGAATCCTGCTTTAGCTGATGAAGATACATCTTTAGAATTTGTAGGCGTTTGTTATGTAAATTTAAATGTCTGCTACTCCTCCTTATATCCAGATACAGTGAATCTAAGTGCGTTGGAGCGTACATAGTGTTTCTAAAATTTGTCATTGCAGTACATAAATTAATTTGTGCAATTTCCTGATCGGTTTCGGACCAATTTATTCTGCCAAAAAATAAATTGGTATAGTTTTAGTAAATGTGTTTAATGCCCTTGTTATATTTTTACTATTGAACTCTGTGTGGCAGATTTTCTTAAGCTTTGATGTAAATTCTGTCACATGTATTCCCTTTATCATATTTTGATCTATTTTCATGGCTTGTTGATATCACACATCCTTATATGCTTCATATTCATCTATCAGTTTATCTTCTCTTATGTTCTACTATTCTGCTGTACAATCTACAAATGCGCCTTTCTTTTTGTGTAATATTCTGCACATATCTAATCCAAACATCATGTTTACAGCTTCCGGGTATACCCCCAGGTGACATCTTATAGTATCTCATTATTATTTGCTATACTTTATTTTTTTTTTTGTATTTGTGCGATTTGCATTAAACTGCGGAATTGTTGTTTGCCGTCATCTTTTGTGCAGTTCCTCGTTAATACTATCGTGTTTCTTTCTATATACTGTGAGTGCTAGCGAATCTCATGGTGGCATATATGCACTTTGATACTATATTGGCACTTAACTTTGAAGTTGAAAAACAGACGGTAAAATTCTGAGCTCAGCAGGCTTTCACTGTGGAACTATTAACCCGCATAACATGAGGTTGACTTTCATTGCTGTAGATGGGAAACTGTAACTCAGAAATGGAAGGCAGCTGTCTTTTAACGTGAGCAACAACCTAGACAGTTTTTATTGGAAAACAGTCGACTAAAGCTTTTCCCAATTTAAACGCAATTGAGGTCTACAGAAACAAGGATAAAATCGCTTACTAATCCGAATTCGTACTAGTTTGCATTTGCTGGTGGACACGAGGAAGTGCCATGCACCAGAACCTTCGCCACCTGAAATGTCACGAATTTGATGCAATTATTGTACATGCATTTCTCGAAACGTGGAGACACGAGAGGACAGTCATGAAACCGATCTGGTTCCATTTCGTATGAGGTCTAACACGAAACATATTTCTAAGATTTCGATATGCTTCATTTATCCATGAACAATCGCACGGTTTTGATTCTCATCTTTTCATAATTTTCCTTCCGTCCAATTCAATTTAGGATAAAGGAATATGTTTGAATTGCTTTATTTCCTTTAACGCAAAATAAGCCACCATTAATTTTTCAGGGTGCAGCATCAGCAAAATCCTTCATTACCATTCTTACAAGTAACAATTCAAGACTGTTTAAGGTCATCTCCAGTACACAACTGTAAAGGAGAACAAAATAATTGTTACTCATGATCCCGTGCAGTACAAGAAAAAAACAATAAAATAAAAAATACAACAATAAAAACATATAAATTCTGTGTGATTACATAAATATACCTTATATAGATAGACAGATTTTAGTTCCATAAAAGGACGCTAGGCAGAGGAGTGTATGTACAAAAGGTAACCCTAGCAGGAAACTGATAACGTGATGAACTATACATGATAAAATGCATTGGATTTAGTTTATTTAATAATTATAGCCGCTGCGTCTGATTTGCAGTGGTTCAAATTTGAAAGTGAATTTATTGCCAAACTACGAATATATTAAAATCCATCAGCATTTTCCTGCAGCCATTTACAGGAATAAGGAAATACACGAGAGAATACGTAAGGCTGAACATCAATAGTAAAAGGTTTAGAAACATCCAATCTACAAAGAAGATAAACTGCAAATAAAATATTGCGAAGAATATGGATTGAAAAGAGTTTTAAAAGTGTGTTTGTAGTTCGTAGAATCAGTTCTGAGTAATGATGAATGAGGTGGCATTCGCAAAATCATGCCAATAAAACAACGTTGCGCTTCCTCTACGTGTTAGAAGATTTCTCTTCAGTTCAGAACAAGTTTCTTTTACAGTTGTAGGGAGATATTTACTCCATTCAACTCATAAACAAACGCGCGCACACACACACTCACACACACCATTTTATTTGTGCTACAGACTTCAAAATGCTATGCATATTTCACCCATCCATCTCATTGATGCAACAGGTAATAATCCCGGATTACTGAGACATTGAACTGCTAATTTCCCAACGAAATCCTGCACCTGTTGTCAGTCAGTCAGCCTTTACTCAACCCCTGCGATTATACTTCACTCAGCTTCCCTACATGAATTCTTCGATGAAGTTGACTCTGTCCAATGTCTTATTGATCAAAAAAATCCACACATGCTGGATTTTCACTACTTATTGATCTCGCATAGCAGTGCGCAGTTATCGATTTAATACCCATAATTTACCCAACCTGAAACCACAGTCATAGTGTTCTCACCGCTTTTAACTCTTTTCTGAGTTCTGTTAACATACTTTTGGATTAGGTTCCGGCGTTTGCGCTCTTACGTGGTTCATTTATGGTTCTTGCCTCAGGTTGTGTTCCGGGTAGATCAGAGATATAGTTTAACTTTGAGTATTATTGCAGATAGTTCGTAATATTTTGAGATAACTTAAATTAATTCGTAACAATTTGAAAGCACCGAAACGCTATTTATTTATAACTCATCACTGTCGCAGGAGTATATTCTCATTTCATTCGGTTCACAGCTGAGTAATGAATGGGTGTTGTGTAACTTTCCTGTGTTTCAGGATGGCGATACTATTTGGAAAGAGTGGAACAGCAGTGGAGCAGGCAATATATCGCCAGAAAACAGTTCAAGAGAAGTACATATCAGGTCACCTGTCGTCGTTGTATTATGTAAACAAATATGTTGACCGGACACAAACCGGTCTTCCAATAAACTGAAATCAGATGTTCCCTTTAGGAAACTTCTTGTGGTTTTAGCGCTTATTAGTCCTATTTTCCAAACAGTCTTCTGGTTCTGTTCCAGGCTATTTCGTTTGTGAAGTTGCCCCAATGCAAATTCACTGAATGCGACGTGTTCCTTATTTGTGGAGGAGGAGTCTCAAAAAGAGCTAGAAGAAGTACAACGATCTATGAAAGGCATAGCTACGTACATAGTCAGAAAGGTTTATGCATTACGAACCTTTCGTTAAGTTCCGGTGAGATTATAATTCTAAACTCGATCAAATACAGTCGCAGAGCCATAAAATGCTCCTAATACGTTAAATATTTCAATCCAGGAATAAATCTCGTGAACCATCTCTGGACGCTTACGGATTAATGCTCATTGTTAACACGGGTGTAATTATCAGCTCTGTTACATTACATGTATTAACAGCGTTCCCGAAATGGACATTGCAATACTCTTCTCTGCTCTTTGATATCTTCCGAGGCCATGTTTCTATCCGTTGCCTGTAGTAATTGCTCAGTATATATGTGTGTACGTAGCATTCATTTGTCACTTAGGAGCTTATCGCGGATTTATGCGGCAGACATTGGCGTTATAGTGTTTTCAGAAATGTAGGCGGACACAGTTCCGTGGTCAGCATGAACCGAGACAGGGGCAATGTAACCACAATTAGCAACAAACACACAATCCGATTAAGAGGCTCAGTCCAAAATGTCCACCGTTAAATCCCCTCCATGCATGCTGTCCGACTTGCTGAGCTTGTCCATAATTGTGTGTTGCACATGATTTTTATAACCCCTTGCACTTATTGTCACATTTAGTAACGTATTTAAATTAAAAGGTTCAGTAACCTACCGCGCAGTGGAATGGCATATCATTGAATTACATGGATTATTTTTTTTATTTCAAGTATCCTGCATTTGCGGCTTTGCTTTTTGAGCTCGGTTCTGTAAGAGTGGAGCTGGTTTGCCATCTGGCGTTTGTGTTCATTAGTTACATCTAGTTTTTCCACATATACAGCAGAGGTATGATAGAATATTCAATATCGGTGAGCAGGACAAATAATACGAAGATTTGAAACTGAAATAAATCAGGGTTAATGGGAAATGATCAATAGATCAGGGAGACACAATTATTTGAAGAAGCAACAGGCAGGACAGAGAAAGGACAGTCAGTACCTGTTTTATTTTGCTTGGATTTTCAGAAAGCCTCTGACCGGTACCTCAAATGAGGCTGTTTAAACAGTTAAGTGCCAATGTCATTACAGCAAAGATATCATGGATACAAAATTAGCTGATTGGCAGGAGATTAAAGCTGAAATAAATGGAGCCGCTAGTGACGTGGCAGTCCGGAAAGGTCGCTAATGTGTCCATTTATTGTTTATTTCTGCGTTATGCATTAATAATCTGATGACTGGTTAGGTGGCTTCGTGGCGGTGGTTGCGGAAGATAGAAAGACATCTGGAAGGGTTAGTAGAAGGCCAATGGAACTGTACTGTCAATTCATTTCTCGAGTACTAGAATATAGTAGGTGAAAGGATGTAATAGGGAGTCTTTATACAGCAAGTCGTTGGAGATACCACGTGTGGAATATTGTGAGCAGTTGTCGGCCCCGTATCTAAGAAGGGCACATTGGCTTTGCGGGAGTTGCAGAAGACGATCACTGCAATCTCGCCTCGAATGGAACGAATAATGTATGAGGAGCCATAGATGGCTCTGAGTATATTTGGTATATACTCTGGTATAGATGATAACTCATTGGGTGTATTTACAGCGAACGCTGATGGTTTTTTGATTACTAAGGTAGTAAAGTTACGGGAAATCCAGAGGAGCTGTTGGGAGGGAGGTTGATAGAGAAATAGTAAATTATGCATGTTTGAATAGCACAGGGAGCTTAATGGATGCAACTGCTTAGAGCTGCTCCTCTGTCCAATGTCTTCTGGTGTACCTTTTTACCTTACTACCAACCGTAACAGCAGCCGTCAACACCAAGGAATATGGCTCTTCGGATCATTGCTATTTCTATGGGGCTAATCGGTAATGTTTCCCTTTCTTTTTATCTGCTTTGCAGTCAACCTAGTGGCGATTGTAATCCTGTGCCGTGGGAAATGCGGTCTCTCCAAGGGCATCGCTCGCTACCTGATGGCGATGGTCGCTTCTGCTCTCCTGGTCGTTGTCACCGATCTGTTTATGACGTGGATCGACCAATGTATTTTCCGTATACATTCCTGAGCAAGATTGCCGTGTGTACTTTCATCAATGTCCTGTTGTTTTCTTGCACCGTGGTCTCTGTCTCGCTTTCACATTTGACCGGTCTGTGGCCATTTGTTCAGAGAAGTTCACAACAAAATATTGCACCGAGAGAAAGGCGGCTGTGGTTATATTGTCAGTGAATATGCTGTGTTGTGTGGGGTGTGTTCCACAATGGTTTGTGTATGTACTCAAATATAAGTTTAATAATAATCCATGGCAATGTAGTTGTAGAGGCAACTAGTATTCCTCGCCACGATGGGTCCCGTATGATCTCAATCATCGCATTTATCCCCTCGTGTTCCTTTTTTCTGGTTCTGCTGTTCAATAGAACAATATAATAAATATAAACATCAAAACAATCTATCGAACACAATGTGCACATAAGTGTTTGTATGTGGCCGTATTTACTTATATGCATAGACTGGAAATATGTACATAAATTGACACTAGAAGCAGTAACATCTGTAAATAAGGTAACATGAAATGAAAAAGATTACATTTTGACTGTTGACAAGAGGAATTCCTCTAAGTAGCAGCAGAAAATACGAAAACACTCTAGGCAAGTGACTGTGGTAGGAAGGAGATGTGTAATGTAAACGCAAAGTGACAGTACATAGGGGAATGAAGTGTATTGAGGGGCTTTAGAAAAGATAGTGTAGTGCTGTTGGGGATGGTGTAGGGATTAAGAGATCGAGGTGTTGATCAGCCTGGTGGCTTTTTGCTAGGTACAGGTGTGCAAAACTAGAAGGCTGAGATTGAGATGAAGGGCAATGCTTTACTTAGGGATTAGTAACAGCAGCACGCGTATGGTTTGCGGTCGGTGCATGAACCGAGCTGGCAGAGGAAACTTTAGAGATGTATAGAATTATAAAGTTTAAGGTGTATTTCGATGTGTACGTGAGTAAGAAATATTTGGAGTGTTAAAGGCCTAAAGCAGGCTAATGGAATTACCTTAGATAAACAAGCTGAGTCGGCAGGATCTCGCTGAAGCGAGCATCTGGAAGGTTCTAAAGCCCATTTGAGAATCATCTACAACCTCACCATTTTTTTCTTTTTTACTTCATCACAAACATCAATTAGATTAATTTGGTGTTAGTTCTTATGAGGAAAATATAATTGCTTCCAATCAATCTCTATCTGTAAACTGAACATTAATCTCGCCCCTCAGATACGCCAAGTATTTCCATACAGCTCCCGTGAGTTTCGGCGAATTCTGTTGTTTTGGGTGGTTTCTCTTTCCTAGTCTGAAGAAAGGCACATCCTCCATTCTACTGATACCTCCACTGTGGCGAAGTAAGGGACGGATTTCTCCCACAGACCCGCATCAATCACCCTCGTGCTCACAAAAATCTTGTAAAACCTGGTAGAAGCAGTCCAATCTATACCAGGAAAACCCCTCCACGCAATTGGTCACATCTGAAAGAAGCACTAACTCAGCTCTATTTGCGTATATATTTACTTCCTAGATATTTATTTGTTAATGTATGTATGTATGTATCTTTCTATCTATCTATTTATATGTTTGTTTGTTTGTTTATTTATTTATTTATTTATCTTTCCTTCGCTTTATTTATTTATTCCAGAATCAGAATCAGGTTTAATAACACCGCTATGTCGTGAAATCTGTTAACTTTAACTCTGAAGCACAAGTACCATGTAATTCATGATAAATATAGAAAAACAACTTAACAACAGTAAATATATTTATGTATATTAAATAGTGAAATTAAAAGCAGTGCAAAAATAGAGCAAAGTAAGTACGGAGGTAGCGTTTATGGGTTCAATACCCATTTAGAAATCGGAAGGCACAGCGGAAGAAGCTCTTCCTGAATCGCTGTCTGGTTTAATGCATTTTCACTTATTATCCGGTGGTAACAATGAGAACAGGACATGTCCTCAGTGGTGGGGGTGCCTAAAAATTGAAACAGCATTCCTGAGGCAGCTCTCCTTGACAATGACATGTAATCCTGCGGAGGCTAGTACCCATGATGGAGCTGAGTAATTTTAGAACTCTCAGGAACTTGCTTCAATTCTGTTCAGTAGCCCAAACACCCACCATACCGGACAGTGATATGCAGCCAGTCAGAATGTTCTCCACGGACCAGCTATTGATGTTTTCCTATGTTTTAGCTGACAAGCCAAATCTCCTTAACCTCCTCATGAATTATAGCCGCTGCCATGCCTTCTTTATAACTGCATCGTTATGCAAGGACCAAGTTAGATTCTCAGAGGTATTGACACATAAGAACTTGAAATTGTTCTATTTCTCTCTCCCTCCTTCTCTTACTCTTCCTCCTTCTCTCTCTCTCTCTCTTTCTCTGTCACTCACCCACTCTCTCTCTATCTCGCTCATATTCTTTCTCCTTCTCTCTTTCTCTCTCCCTCCTTCTCTTACTCTTCCTACCTCTCTCTTTCTCTCTCTCTCTCTCTCTCTCTCTTGCGCTCTCTCTATCTCTCTGCATCAACACCAAATTTACAGATAGCATTTGATCGATGCCTAACACACAATCATCGATGTAGATAGAGCAGAATAGAGGGCTAAGCACACATCTCTGGGGTACGCAGATGTTAACTGTCAGCGAGGTGGAGATGTCGTTACCGGTCTGCACATATGGTGGTGTTCCGGTTAGGAACTCAAGTATCCAAGTACAGAGGGAGATAGAGAGGCCAAAGTTCTGTAGTTTTTCGTTCACGACTGTGAGAATGATATCGCTAAGCGCTGGGCTATAGTCAATAAACAGAATTGTAACATCGGTATTTGTAGTGTCCAGGAGATCTAAGGCAGTGTGGAGAAGCATTGAGGTAGCATGCGCCGCAGACCTATGATGGCGATAGGCAAATTGCACCCTTCGTCTTTTGATCTGCCGATAAGAACTGATGTGTATCTGTCAATGAAATGTAGCCGCCGTTATTATTTGGTATGCTATAACTTTAGCTCCTGTTGTCCATATTTCAGGGAATAATACTGACCAGAGACTTCACTAGCGTAGCCAATATGTACAACATGGCTCAGAGCCTACCAACCGTCTATAGGGCTCATGTGAAAAGCTGTGGAAAGTCTACCAGAATCCTGGATGCAGGGGGCCTCTACATCTATCAAGGAGCTCAAAACCATGAAGGCATGGCAACCTCATGATCAGTACCACATCCGAATTCCTACAGTTACTTAATCATTAACGCAGAGTAGCAGCAAGTAGAACAAACTACAGGATTCACTGAATTGCATTTTGGGAAATACCGCAGAAAACTGCGTCTCTACAGGATGGAAGAACGAAATGTTCAACCAAAATTTCATGTTCAAGTTTATTGCCATTTGACTGTACAACCAACCTAAACAACGTCCGTCTTGATCGTGATTCGCTAACAAAAGTATTACAATAAATCTGTTCATATAATATTATTTAAAAATGTATGTGAATTTCGAGGCCCAAGTACACAGCAAAACGGTACTATAAACATTTCGCTGAGCTACTGAAAAGACCTGGCTGGTGGTAGGGTATTCAATAGAGTCACAACCTGCGGGACAAAGCTGTTAGACAGTCTGACAGCTTTAGACTTGATGCTTATCGACTTTCTTCCCGACTGTAGTGTATCAAAGAGATTGTGGGATGGGTGGTAGGCATCCTTAACAATGTTTCGAGCCCTTCCACCATATGTGTCCTTTAAACGTCACCAGTAGGGCAGATAAAGACCCCAAAGACCCTCTCGGCGTTTTTTCTCTATCGTCTCTAGGGTCTTTCGGTCTGACGCCTGTCATCTTCCGTACCACACACAATGCAGCCAGGCAAGACTCTGTTGATGGTGCTTCTGGAGAAAATAAGTCATTTACAACGGGGCGGGGAGCCTGCACGCCTCCAGCTCTCAGAAAATCTAAACGGAAGAAAACAAGGCCGAATGGATGTTTCAGATCAGTCGGCCGCACACCACACTGAGGAGGTTTATATCGCCCTCCCTTCAGCATTCTGTCGCAACATCGAGACCTGCATCACAGGGAATGTAACGGTTTGTGAAAGTAGCGCATCTTCAGCTTTGAATGAAAATTGGGGATGTGGTATACCATGCTGCTGATTGGTGCTGTCCACATCTCATGGAAGATTAAACGAAAAGCTCTTCTTTGAATTGATTCTAAAACAATCAACAATCTGAGGTATGGAATAATGTCGAATACGAGAAAACCTGCAGATGCTGCAAATCCAAAAGAACACATGCTGCAGGAAATCAACAGGCCGGACAGCATGTATGGAAAAGAGTAAACAAGCGATGTTTCGGACCACGACCCTTCATCTGGAATAATCTCTGCAATCTAACCAATGGATTTCTCTCTTAATTCTGTTCACCCATCTCGTCCTGGAATCAGTTGGATTAACACAAGTCAGTACAGCTCGGCAATAATATGACCAGTTTCATCATTTTACACTACACAAAACATTGTCTTTTCTAGTATTGATTCTGTATTTCCTTAGCAAAATGCTTATCTTTTAGGTTCACGTGTTGACATTCTTGTGACCGCTGCATTTATGTAGATATGAACATGCAATGCAGGACTTTCATGGCATACACTAAATCCATATTTGATAGAACCTTGATAGTTTCTAGAGTTTTCACTGCGATTTATTGATTTTTTAAATATCTTTACGGATCAATAAACTTCAAAGTAAAATTAATGTTTATTATCGGATTACAAACATGTCACAACATACAATACCGAGTTAGTATTGGTTTAATGGGTATATTTAAAGCGAACTTTGATAGATTTTTGATCTTTAAGGGCGTCAGGAAAATTGGTGGAGACTGATAATATGTCAACCTAGACTGAGTGGCGGTGCAAACGGTCAGCATCAGCCAACCCTCCCCAAAATCACTTTATAGGAGACCCATAGAGAAATACATTACGGAAATGAAACCCTTCGTCCCTCCAGGCTACACAGTTTTCCGTTTAAGCGCGTACAGCTTAAACAATGTGAACTATTGTGGAAAACCTCACGCATTAGTGACCCCTATACCGTCTGTGTGCCTAAGATATCCGTATGCCCATCGGTAGCATGATTTCCCCCCACATCCCATAATCCTCATTGTCTGTAGTTTAAAAAGCCTGAATGATTTGCCCGAGTAAAAGTGGTTCCAGAAGCTAGAGGGAAGAAGGGGAACTTGGCTGGGTGCAGTGTCAATCTGTGTTTAATCGTCGGCCGAATGGCAGGATGTTCTTCATGAAGTACACCTTGGACCCCGCCTTTCGGTAACGACCGTCAGGTGCAAACTTGCGCTAATCTCACTTACCAGCATTTAGTTTATACGCTTCCAGACCGAAGTGATTGAAACGCTACTCTCTATACCGCATAAAAGTCGTGAATGCCTCTGACTCTGCAATTCAATCAGGATGACTGAATCAGAATCAAGTTTTAATCAACTGGCACAGTCGTGAATTTTATCTTTTTTCAGTTTAGTACTTTGCAATAAAAATAAAAAGATCATAAATGATAAGAATAAATACATGTAAACGAAATTAACTTAAATTGTTAGTGCAAAAAGCGAGAATGGTAAAAGGAAAGAAAATGAGGTAATGTACGTGGTTTAATTTTTCTTTCAGAAAACTGATGTCTGAGGGAAAGCAACTGTTCCCACAAGGTTGAGTGTGTACATTTAGGGTCCTACTCCTCCTTTCTGATGCTTGCAATGGGAAGTGTGCATGTACTGCGCGATGGGTGTCCTTAATGATCTCTTTGTGAGGCTTTGCTATTTGAATATGTCCTTTATGGTGGGGTAGCTAGAGCCCATGATGAAGCCAGCTTAATTTACGACCCTCTGACACCTTTTGCGATCCTGCGATGGGAACATTTCATGGTAGACGCTGATGTAAGCAGGTACAATGTTCTCCAAGGCACATCTGCAGAAATTCTCTAACGCTTTTGAAAACATGCGAAATCTCCTCAAACTTTCAATACAATATGACTGCCGACGGGACATCTTCGTAATTACATTAATATAGTATGTTGGACCAAGGATAGATCTGCATAAATGTTGACACCGAAGCACTAAAAACTGCTCACATTTCCATTGTTGATCACTCGGTGAGGAAGGATGTACGTCCCCTGAGGAAATATAACCGCTAATATACATTGGTATTACCATAATTCAATTCGCCACAGACTACATTCAAAAGGTTTACCACTGAACGGAGACTGGACTAGCGTAGCCAATCTGTACAAAGTGGAGCAACCTAGAGGCTAGGAAGCCTGCGGCGAGGAATACTAACAATCACCTAAAAGGCTCAAGTCGCAGTGTAATGAAACAATCAACTAGAAGCTTGAATGATGCCTCTGGATCACATAAGATGCTCAGAACCATGAAAGGCAAATGACCCACATGATCGCACTGAGGTTAGGGTCATAACAAGAATGAATAAAATATCAACCAAGCGATAACTAACTGTGCAAATGCGAATAAAGATAAATAGCAATAAATAACGAGATCACGAAATAACAACTTAAAGAGTCCGTGAAGTTAAATCATTAGTTGCTAGAATATTTCAATGGATAGGCGAATACGAGTAAATTATCCCCTTGCGTTCAAGAGCCTGATAGTTGAGGGATGTTAACTGTTCCCGAACCAAGTTGCCCAATTTTGAATTATATGTTTGTGCATGACCTCATGATATCAATTTACATTGATGCAACGGTATTCACTCATAACAATGCACAGGGGTATTGCGTCAATGGTGACGTATGTCTCTATATATCTCCGAGCCCAGAGTCAGAGAACCAGAGAACTGAAGGAATTACCGTATCACCGTGCCTTACAACGTGACAGACGCCACTGTGTTTGATAAGATGAGATATCAAGTTATCTATCGGATTGAAGACATATTCTATCCTACCATCTCAGTCATTGGAGTACTGGGTAATGCTCTATTTTTAGACTGATGTAATTGTCATATCTGCTTCTGTGCTGAATGTGTCTCTCTTGTGCGCTTTAATACCCGGAATAGACCATGGTTATATTACTAACTTCCCTAAGTTAGTTGTATTTTTTTAAAATAATTTTTCCATGACCTTTGCTGCTTGTCGATATCTCCCGCGGTGTTGTTACTCTCCGTTGGCTGTATTAATTGTTGTTTATCAGCAATTAATATAGCCAACGTAACGCGTAGTGATTCAACCATCTGGAACTAATCACGGAATTATGTTGAGGAATATTAGTGAAACCCCCAGTTTCCTTGGCTGCATAAGTCTAGGGAAGCCGCTGTCCGGTCCCCGCCACACACGTGAGATTGAGACGGATCCTCCACTCCAAACGCCGGTTTGTGTGGATGCAACGTAGTTTGCTACACATTAGTGCCACGAAATAATAGATAGTACACTGCATGTGATTCAATGAAATATATTTATGAATCTTAACTTAACTAAATGGTAAGTAAAGAAAATCAAAAAGAAAATAGCCCATTTTAATTAAATAGTCAAATGTGCACAAGTTGGAGCTCAAAGTTTCGTAATATTCACCAATCCTCTATCAATCGCGCCTCTGGCTTTGACTAATCACTGTCCCTTCCGGCTCAATTCCTACACCTTCTTCTCTCCCGCGTCTTCTCTCGTCATGTGCTGCCGAACAGAAGCCCCAAGTCGAACCTTAGTGTCCAGCACCACAGAAACTTCCCCTCAGCTCTACCATCCCAATTGGATGGCACACATTGTTCCTCATCCCTTATCTATAATAATAAACCAAATGAGCTGAAAACAGAACAGACTGTTCTTACAGATCTGCCAAATTAAATACATACCGCATAACAGTAAACAGATGAACCAGGATATCATATTGGTTCGTTCATATTTTCAGAAAGATTGGGAAGGCAATTCCTTGGTCATCATGAAACGAAGGAGCGACATTTAGTAACATGCACAAAATACCTCTGGAGTGTCTCAGTTAGAAACTGCGCCTGGTTATTGATTGCATAAATGCGCCTGACTTGTGGAGATCTCCCGGCATTTTGTGCAGTTGCTCATAACTTCCAGCATCTGCAGAAATTAGCGTCTTTATGTTCAAATTTAGTAGCGTATGCAGTTTAAAAACAGTCATTTTAGAATTCCGTATTATGCAGTTGTTTATTTTAGTTTGTTCTGGTTTCAAAGCTATTAATATCTCATTAAAATATCAGACCGTTTTTTTCTGCGATGCGTCTGCTGATCCCAAACTATTGATAATCAAATCACATTGCCATAGATGTAAACTTCTCTGACACATGTGATCTGGCACAATTCTTCCCACCGACCATATTGCCAGTCCAAACTACTCCTTTCACTTCGCGTTTGACACATCTCCACGGAAACATCTCCTTTCCAGGTTCCCGTCGGAAAACTCTTTTAACCATGTTAATTGTAAACCAATCTACCATTTCATATCACATCTAGTTCCATGATACTACGAACTCCTTTGCGAAAATGTTTATCTTCGCGTTCCCTAGAAATCCTTCTCGTTTCCACTTAAAGCTATATCCTCTCCTATCATGTGGAAAAGTTTAGAATGTGATTATGTGTCCGTCATGATTTTATAAGCGTCTAATGTCACCGAAGACTCCCACTGTGCAGGAGAAAGAGTTCTAGCTTGCGTATCATTTCTTAATAAATCGTTCTTCCGGTCCCCATTGCATATCTGAGAAGATTTTCCTGTCCTCTTTCGACCTCAATGGCATCCTCCCCCTTTTGCACCGTAGCGATGGCATGACGTCCAATAATATAAATAGTTTTACAGAAGAATACAGTGATACGCCACAAAATTAATTAAGCCGCTGAGCTATCTCGCGTTAATATATCAACAGGAATTCTGCAGGTACTGGTGTTGGCATGCACAAATGCGAAAACAGAATGCCAAAATACCCAGCATCGGCCAGGTATTTTCCGCTGAAAGAGGAAAAGAGTCAAAGAATCAAATCTTAAAAAAAAAATATGCACCAACGCTCAGCAGGTCAGGCAAAGTTGCAGGTCGAAGTCAGGCGAAAAGTACTGTTTCACTGAGAAGACTGGTTAGCAAAATGGACGTAGGGGTCGAAGGTTCTCACCGCACGTGAAAGCAGTGTATATGAGTGTATATTAGGTGTACAAACTAACAGGTGGTATTTAAGTAACAACAGTGAGATAAAAGATGTAAGTAAGCTAGCCACTCATAAAAAAGAAGACACCATATATTTTCCTCAGATATTTAAGAAGTAAGGGAGAGGGAAGAGTGGAAAATGACACTGGAGAGGTAGTGATGAGGAGCAAAGAAACTGTAGACGAACTGAACAATTATTTTGCGTTTGTCTTCAATGTAGAAGGCAGAAGCAGGCATCTATAAGTTCCAGGGTTTTAAGGGGAAGTTATGTGTGCAGGAGGTGAATGGAAGGTGAAAACACACATGGCAACCCGATCTACGCCTTAAGTTTCTCCAAAGGGTATTTGAAGCGAATGTCGACGAATTAGAATTGCACTTTTAAGGGACACTAGGCTCCAGAATGCTCTGCGAGGACTGGAATATCGCAATGTCACTTCACTCTCCCTTTGGTACAAAGCGTAAAAACGCAGACAATTTTCTGAACCTGGATTCGGCCGTACAAGCAGAATTGGATGTCCTCGTGCAGATTTCCCTAAAGATAAACCTGGAGGTTGAGTCGGTGGTATGTTGTAATGTTCGTATTTATTTCGTGATGGTTTGTGTATGAACCTTCCTACAAGTTTAATAATCTTCCGTGGCAATGCGTTACGAGAAACAACTTCTATTCTTCACCAGGATGGGTCGTGTATAATAACGTTCACCGTACATTAACTCCTCGTGTTCCCTTCTTTCTGATTCTGCTGCTCAATGTGGCGACGGTAAGACGGATTCTTGCAGCTAGCAGAGTGGGCCGGGGGCGCAGGACAGTCAATAATAAAGATCCGGAGTTGGAGAACCGCAGGAAGTCCATTGTCCTGCTCTTCAGCATCACAGGAAGTTTTATTTTGCTGTGGATGACGCAGGTTGTCTTTTATCTGTTCAGGGTATCTGCAAGGCTATCACATGGAAATACCTCTACCAGCTCCCACTACATAGCGGAAGTCACAGCTGTCATGTTGCAGCTTCTCAGTACCTGCACTAATACGTGTATTTACGTGCTGACGCAGAACAAATTCAGGGAGGAATTGAAGAACGCGATGAACATCCCAATGAAGATAATTCTGGCAGTTTTTTTTTCATTCAAGAAGTCGGTAGAGACTTGTTTGCACCCTATGTCTCATCCCTTAAAAAACATAAGATCATAAGCTAAAGGAGCAGAACTTGGATGTTCGGCTTGGTGACCTACCTCCACAGCCCCCCCCCCCCCGCAGCAATGATTCACCACTCTCCGGGTAATAAAATTTCTCCTCATCTCAGTTCTACAGCCCCGTCCTTGTATTCTGAGTTTTCCCCCTCTGTTTCAAGAATCCCCCACTTTAGGAAACATCTTCGCCAATTTCACTCAATTTAAACATTCAATACTTTTCAATGAGACTTTCATATTCGATTTAGAGACATGGATGGAACAGGCTATCCCGGTCCAACGAACTGCGACGTCCAGCAGTCCACAAAATGAACCCTAGCCTAATCACAGATAAGCTCAAGTATGACCAATTGGTCTATTAACCATTACGTCTTTGAACCATGGGAGGAATCCGGAGCACCCAGAGCAAAGACACGCGAAGACGGGAAGTATGTACAAATTATCTTACAGAAAATGTCGGAATGGATCTCCAACAGCCAGACTTAGCGTTGTTCTAACCGTCATGCGACCGTAGAACACTCCCTCTCATTCCTTTAAACTCCAACAAGTAAACACGTTCATCCTGGGGATCATACTCGTAATCGTCCGCTGCTGCTCCCCCTTCTTAAATAAGGGGGCTGTTGCCTTCTATCTTTTCTGTATCTTCAACTTTACAGCTGAACTTAAATCCATAATAGAATTTCCGGTTCCATATTAGGGGTGTTTCCGTTCGTTTCAAACATCACAGACCACCAGAGCAAAGAGACGCACCCTGCGTTCCACTCTGCCCATAGCCAGTGTCACGAATTATAATAATGCCATTATCCGGAAGCTGGCTCATAGCTATTCTTAAAGTAGCGATTCAATAGTTCGTCTGAATGACCTTATAATCCCCTGAGACTACCTCTGTCAGTAGATTTGTTCTGCGCATTTTCTCTCCCAACATGTGGAAAAGGCAAGGTAGCATAGTTTCTGATGGCATGATATTATTGGAGGTATAGAGTAATAGATTCACAAAGCAACCCTTCGGCCAAACTAATCCATCCTGGTCACTGTACCAACCAAGTGACTCACAGTGTTCTGGGTGTGGCTCATGTACCTCTGAATATTAGCGGACCATATACCTACACGAGTGCATTTTAAATTATACTATTTCAGTTTCATCAGCTTTCTCCAGCAGCTTTTTACATATACCAAATCAACGGTTGCATATATAAAGTTGTCCCTCAGGACCGCAATAAAGATTTCTGCTCTTATCCTAAATCCATGTACATCTCTGGAACACTGTGGAAAGGATTGTTTTTGTCTGCGTCAGCTGTGATTCTCATTGTTTTAAACGTTTATATGTGGCCGCCTCACTTTCCCCTGCATTCCAAGGAGTAAAGACCCGTCAGTCATTTCTCTGTGTAATCCGGTCCTCTTGTGCCGCTAGAAAACGGATAAATCTTTTCTGCACTTTTTCCAGTTTACCAAGACCATTTCTCTAAAGAGGTGACGAAAGCGTATTTCAGGTGCGATATATGCACCTGGAACGTAAATTCACAACTGTAAGAAGCAGCGTCTCAGCAGACGGAGGCCAAATTGCTGCTCCGCTTTATATAGCGAAATGTAGTCGGCTGCACGAATTGACCGGGTGAGCCGGCAGCCTCGGAAGAACAGAGCTAATTCATGATACCCATCAACAAGACTTCTGGACGTAATATCAGCAGGAGTATCACTGGTCTACGCATGGCGTAACAAAAATTCACAAGGTGAGACTGGGGTGGGGACAATTCAGATAAACTGGCTTTATTGTATTCGGCCCTAGCTTCATCAGTTTTCGCTGTTACTTCCTCACGAAAAAAAAATAAATTACATTTGTCATGGTGACTTCGAAGCAGTCCTTCTTTCTGTCAAAGTGAACATAGATCTCGCCCCCCCCCCCCCGGGAACGTCCACAATATGCCTACAACTGCGGTGAAGCTTGTCGATTTGTGTTCTTCGAGGTGATCACTCCACCACTTTCTGGAGGAAGGAAAAACATTAACCACCTTCCGTCCTCGTGGTACCTCAAGCTGCTTTAGGGAAGAGAGAAAATATCTCCTTCAGAGCCGCAGCAATCGCCCACTTTCTTCCAAAAGGCCTAAAAAACGTCATGAATACAGGGCAGTCGGTCTCAGAGAGAAAAAAAAATCCCCGCCCATCATTAACACATTTCCAAGAGGCGTTGCGACAAGAAAGAAGCCTCCATCATCGAGGATCCCTAGAGTCCAGGACACGCGCTCTTCTCGCTGCTGCCATTAGGAAGAAGGTACATTCGCTTCAACATCGGATACAGAAACAGTGATTATCCTACAATCGTCTCGGTTCGGTGCCAGCGTGAATAACTTCACGCACTTCAACTCTAAAATGGTTAGCTCGTGGTCTCAGATTTATTTTCTATTTGTTTGTTTGTTTACCGATCTATCATCTCAGACATGTGTATCTCTCTGTCTGTCTGTCTGTCTGTCCTGTTAACTGTCTTACCAATTATCTACTTATAGGGATTTATGCAGTTTGTCTTCTTTAACATATTGGATTCATGTCCGTCTTTGAGAGTGATTTTTCAATAATTCTACGGCGTTTTGCTCTCGTTCTTTGTTCTACTGTGAACTCTTGAAGAAAATGAATCCCAAGTTAATAGAAGGTGACATATGCGTGCTTTGACTATTTGTTCGAACTTTGAACTACTGATATCGTACTTTATCATACTGATATAGTAATTCTGTTCTGGCCTGGCAACTTACCCGTGCAGGCTTACTCCATTAAATTCACTCTTCCCCCCTCACTGATACAGACGTGCTGAGGAATATCGCCGCACTTCTCCATTAACTCTGCAACCACCTCCTCATTTTGTCTGGTTAATACCGATAAGATGTTACCATTTAAGACTTTGTGCACTCAGAGATCAGACTCAGATTTGTTCGAATGTATTTATGAGCGTTCTTTTGTTCTGTAACAGAAAAAGTGTATCAAAACGAATATCGCATTAATAATTATCTGTTGGTGAATTGTTTATATATCTAATGACAGAGTGGAAGATGCAATACATCAATCACTGCGTGTAGGTGTTCGGGCTGCCCTATCTCAGTCTTAATGGTGATAAGGAAAACAAGTCTCGAATCGTCTTGTATAGATCCGTCGATTCTCCTTTGTTTATCCACCTTACCACTTCTTCAAAGATTTCCAACAGATTTCTCAGGTAAGATCTTCCCTTTGGGAAACCCTGCTGACTCTGGCCTACTTTATCTTGTGCCTTCAGGTACACCAAAACCACATTCTTATCAATCGACTCCAACATGTCCATCCAAACACTGAGGACAGACTAACTGTCCTATAAGTTCCTTTCTTCTAGTCCTCTCCCTTATTGAAGTGCGGAATGATATGTTGCAATTTTCCGCTCCTTTGGAACCATGCAAGAATACACTGACTCTTGAAAAATCATTACTAATGTCTTAGCATTTTCTGCAGTCACCTCTCTCAGATCCCTGGGGTGTTGACCATTAGGTCCAGATGATTTAGCTACCTACAGTTCTTTCAAATTACCAAGCACCTTCTCCCTAATAATGACAAATTCACTCACTTCTGCTCTCTGACACTTCTCGAATGTCGGGCATACAGCTTGTTCTTCACAATGAGGACCGCTGCAACACACATATTCAGTTATTCTGTCATTTTCTTATCCCCAATCCTACCACTCCCACAACATGTTCCAGCAGTCTGATATCTTTTCTCGACACTCTTTTACACTTTATAAATCTGAAGAAACTTTTGATATCTCCATTAATATAATTAGCTAGCTGATCTTCGTATTCCATCAGTTTCTTCTTTATGACTATTTTGTTGTCTTCAGCTGTTTTAAGAGCCTCCCAGTGTTCTAAATTCCCACTAGTTATTATTTCAAAGTTTTCGAAGTTTCTATAGTGTACTTAATGTCAGAGAAATCTATACAATATACATCTTGAAATACTTTTCCTTCGCAACCATCCACGAATACAGCAGAGTGCCCCCAAAGAATAAATTGTACGGGGTCTTTCTTTTTTGTTAAATTTAAAATGGCTTCTTTTGTCATGTTATACTGGGGAATGCTGAGAAAGTCTCTAACTAGACAGTTGCTTGGGTTATTATAAATAGCAGGATGCTATTAACCAATGGGTGGTCATGTATCGTTTTGTTTTTCGGATACCATGCTGTATCATATAACAGTGGACGGGGATTTTGGGGGGGAGTCGGAGGAGAGGCGGGGAGGACGGCGGACGTGCGGGGGTTTTTGGGGGGGAGTCGGAGGAGAGACGGGGTTTTTGGGAGGGGGATTCGGAGGAGACACGAGGAGGACGGCGGACGTGCGGACGGGTTCCGGTCGATCAGTCTGGGTGGACCCGAGCCGTGAGTCGACAGGATCCGGGTGGTCGTCAGGAATCGATTAAGCTCCAACGGTAGCGCGCGAAGAACTTGGACTTTGATAAGCGTTGGCCCCTTTTTTCCCATTACTTCCCTTTCTGTATCGAATTTATACTAATGTCATAGGCTTAGTAATATCTATAAAGTGTACTTGGTAAAACGTACTGCGTGTGCTGGCTGATGATTGATGTTTGGGATTGATTCGGGCGACGACCAACGCTGTCGGGAGTGTTGAGGCGGGTGCTGGGTGGGATTTCCCCTAGACATATACGTGCCAATATAACGGAAAGGCACAAGTGGGGGCTACCGTCCTGGATTTGGATTTTCGGTAAAGCTGTAATAGTCGTCGCGTTAAGTGGTGTGAAGATTGATCGAGATAAGGTTATAAGTTGGTGTGAATTGGAGGAGGTACCGGTGAATCATACGTGCGTGCTAAGTGGGGTCGATTTTGGCATTCTGGCAGATGTACTAGTGCGAGGGTTGAGTTTGATTAAAGGTATCGGGCAGGTAGAACTTATCGCTAGAAGGTGTGGGGATGAACTGGAGTCCAACTGGATGTTGGTGCAGACAAGTGCCGACATCATGACGTTGGAACTACCAGCCACAGTCCATGTCCAGGGGGAGGCAGGGCCGTTGGGTGTCCACACCCTCCCGGAGGACGAAAGTGAGGAGGTGCCGGAGGAGGAGCTAGACGAGGCCCCAGGGGAGGTCCCAGTAGCCAGGGTTGGAGGTGTGGAGTGGGAAGGCTTGGCCAGGCCCCGTCCCCCAGTTAGGGCTGAGACCTCCGAGTTAGCGGCTGCCATTACCTCGCTGGGGAGAAGGGTTGAGGGGCCCCGCCCGAAGCTGAGAATTTTCTCGGGAGCCAGGCCCACCCCGGAAGGGGAGGATGAATATGAGACCTGGGTTGAGGATACGTCCCAGTTGTTATAGGTGTGGCCAGTTTCGGATGAGGAAACGAGGAAAAGATGAGGAAAGCTCAAGGGGCGGGGTTTTTGGGATTTTGCGGATATTACCGGCGATTCATGAAAGGATATGCGAAAATGAGTCATCCACTGAACCAGCTGTTGTGTGGTTATCCACCTGTGGGGAGGAAGAGGAAGGGAGACCGAGGTCCGGAGGTAGGAGGATACTTGAACGCGGGAGAACCTTTTGGATCGAGGTGGGATGCTCAATGTGAGGAGGCGTTCCAATCTCTAAAAAGGTCGCTGACTCAGGCCCCAGTGTTGGCTTTTGCTAATCCCCGGAAGCCGTATGTACTACACACTGATACCAGTCACGAGGGTCTGGGGGCTGTCCTGTACCAGGAACAGGGTAATAGATTAAGGCCGGTGGCGTTTGTCAGCCGGAGCTTGTCGCCATCTGAGAGAAACTATCCCACTCACAAGCTGGAGTTCTTGGCGATGAAATGGGCGGTGGTGGACAAGTTGAGTGACTACCTATACGGGGCCCAATTTGAGGTGAGAACTGACAACACCCCCCTCACTTATATCCTGACCTCGGCGAAGCTGGACGCTACTGGGCACCGGTGGTTAGCAGCCTTGTCTGCCAATGAGTTCAGCCTGAAGCACCGCCCGGGGTGTTGGAACATCGATGCAGATGCTCTATCTCATCGGACGCACGACGAATCGGGCACGGCTGAGGAGTGGAAGAGTATCCCTGCTCCGGGAGTAAAGGCCATGTGTCAAGGTGGGAGCGACGGGGAAGTAGGAGCACAGATGGGAACGGATCGGGCAGTAGATCAATTGGGGGTTGACGATGACGCGCAACCCACTGTTTACTGTAATTTGACTGCTCTGAGGAACAGGCAGCTGCCGGATTTGAGACCCCAGGAAGTGGAGGCAGCTCAGCGTGATGACCCAAGCATTGGCACTATCTGGTACACGGTTAGCCAGGGTGATATGGGGCAGGTGGAGAAGGCGAAGCATGCCTCCGTTCCCCTACTACTGAAGGAGTGGCCTCGGTTGAAGCTGAAGAACCACGTCTTGTATCGGGTCACGGCGCCTCCGGACCACCCCCGGCGCTGGCAGCTGGTCATGCCTGAGAAGTATCGGAAGACTGTGCTCCAGGCACTACATGATGATTCCGGGCACTTAGGGGTAGAAAAGACCTATGGATTAGTCAAGGACCGGTTTTACTGGCGACGGATGGTGGGGGGGGGGGGGGGGGGGGGGTTGGAAGAACACTGTAAGACCTGTAGTCGTTGCATCAGGAGGAAGACCTTGCCTGCGCAGGCGGCTCCTTTGTCCCATTTGCAGAGTGCGGGACCCATAGGCCTGGTGTGTATGGATTTCCTGTCTATTGAGCCAGACGTCAGCAACACCGCGAATGTCTTGGTCATCACGGATCACTACACTAGATATGCGCAGGCTTTTCCTACTAAGGGCCAGAAAGCGACTACAGTGGCGAAGGTGTTATGGGAGAAGCACTTTGTTCATTATGGCCTTCCCCGGCGGATCCATAGTGATCAGGGACGGGACTTCGAGAGCAGGCTTATCCATGAATTACTGGGTATGCTTGGGGTTGAGAAATCCAGAACCACCCCCTATCACCCGCAGGGTGATCCTCAGCCCGAGAGGTTTAACCAGACCCTGCTGGACATGCTCGGTACTTTGGAGATTGGACAGAAGAGTAAGTGGAATCAGCACATCGCCCAGTTGGTTCACTGTTACAATTGCACTCGCAGTGATGCTACGGGGTACTCGCCCTACTATCTGATATTCGGACGGGAAGCGAGGTTGCACATTGATCTGTGTTTTGGGACTGAAGCGGGTGAAATACTTTCGAAGCCATGTCTGAAGTACGTGTCCGATATGAGGTGAGAGTTGAAAAGGGCGTACGAGTTGGCCGAGGCGTCAGCCACCAAGCAGAACCAGCGGAATAAGAAGAGGTATGATTAGAAATTAAAGTTCGTCCGGCTACTGCCGGGAGACCGAGTCCTTATCCGGAATTTAGGACTACCTGGTAAGCACGAGTTGGCGGACCGTTGGGTAGCCACCCGCTATGTGGCGGAGAGTCAGGTGCCGAATCTCCCTGTTTACCGGGTGAGACCCGAGGACGGGAAGGGGCCTGTCAAGGTATTCCATTCGGAACCACCTGTTGCCTCTAGGTCGAGAGGTGAAGGTAGACCCAGAGCCCGAATGGGAGTTTACGGCTAGTACGAGGAATCTGCGAGGGCGCGGGGCGAGAGAAGAGCCCGCTGCGAAGGAGACGGGGCCGGTCCACACCTCAAGAAGGGATACGTCATCAGAAGATGATGATTCGGACGTGTGGTACCTGTTTCCGTTCGCTGATTCCCCGGTGCCGTGAGAAGAGATTCCTGGCCCTTCCCTCACTGAGTTAGGGGAACCGAGGGAGGGTGTTGCAGAGCCGGCTGTATTGCAGCCGGAATTGGGGGACGAGAGGGTGGAGCCAGAACCTGAGGCAGAGGGCTCACAGATGTTGAGGGGTCCCGGTGAGGGGGAGGGTCCGACAGACAGGCCCGGGGCGTCACCTGGGGTGTCTCAACAGGGAGAGTCAGCAGAGGAAGTCCAGAGGCCTCAGAGGAGTAGGTATCCCCCGGAGAGACTAACTTATACAGCGCCAGGAGCACAGGGTGTGATCTCTACTGCCCTGGAAAGTTATGTCACTGCTTTATGCACCTGGGTTGGGTTTTGTGTTTTACAAGGAGCACTGGTGAACTCTGTTAACGTCATGAGGGCATGACTTTTATTGGTGGGAGGAGAGTGTACGGGGTCTTCCTTTTTTGTTAAATTTAAAATGGCTTCTTTTGTTATGTTATATTGGGGAATGCTGAGAATGTCTCTAACTAGACATTTGCTTGGGTTATTAGAGATAGCAGGGTGCTATTAACCAATGGGTGGTCATATATCGTTTTGTCTTCGGATACAATGCTGTCTCGTATGACTGGGAACGGGGTTTTTGGCGGGGAGTCGCAAGCGAGACGAGGAGGACGGCAGACGTGCGGAAAGCCTCCGGTCGATAACTCCGGGTGGTCCCGAGCTGTGAGTCCACAGGATCCGGCTGGTTGTCCAGATTCGATTGAGCTCCAACAACTGCGCGTGAAGAACTTGGACTCTGATAAGTGTTGGCGCCTTTTTTTCCATTACTTCCCTTTCTGTATCGAAGTTATATTATTGTCATAGAATTAGTAATATCTATAAAGTGTTCTTGTTAAAATTTACTGGGTGTGCTGGCTGATGATTGATGTTTGTGCTTGATTCGGATCACAACCGACCCTGTGGGGAGCGTTGAGACAGGTGCTGGGTGGGATTTCCCCTAGACATATACGACTCAATATAACGGAACGTTACATAAATCACAATTATGTTAGAACTCCCTCAGCTCCCGCCTCCCACGCGTAGGACGCAGCAAAGCAACAATCGCCCCTCCCCATCAGAAAAAATGCGTCAGTGCCCCTCACCCAGCACTCATGCATACAGCAAAGCGTCAAAACAGAGTCAGACTTGCAGTACCCCAAAGGCTACTCTTTCACCCGATAATTCATAATACCATAGGCTATCTGACTCCCTACATAGAGCATAGAACATAGAATAGTACCGCAGATACAGGCCCTTCGGCCCATAATGTGGTGCCGACTCTCAAACCCGGCCTCCTACATAACACCCCACCTTAAATTCCCCCGTAAACCTGTCTAGTAGCCTCTCTAACTTCACGAGTGGATTTGCCTCCACCACTGACACAGGCAGTGCATTCCACGCACCAACCAATCTCTGAGTAAAAAAAACTTCCTTTAATTATACCCCTTGAACTTCCCACCCCTTAACTTAAAGCCATGTCCTCTTGTATTGAGCAGTGGTGCCCCGGAGAAGAGGCGCTGCCTATCCACTCTATCTATTCCTCTTATTATCTTGTACACCTCTATCAATTCTCCACTCATCCTCCTTCTCTCCAAAGAGTAAAGCCCTAGCTCCCTTAATCTCTGATCATAATGCATACCCTCTAAACCAGTCAGCATCCTGGTAAATCTCCTCTGTACCATTTCCAATGCTTCCACCTCCTTCCTATAGTGAGGCGACCAGAACTGGACACAGTACTGCAAGCGTGGCCGAACCAGAGTTTTATAGAGCTGCAACATAACATTGCGACTCTTAAACTCTATCCCTCGACTTATGAAAGCTAACACCCCATAAGCTTTCTTAACTACCCGATCTACCTGTGCGGCAACTTTCAGGGATCTGTGGACATGTACCCCCAGATTCCTCTGCTCCTCCACACTACCAAGTATCCTGCCATTTACTTTGTACTCTGCCTTGGAGCTTGTCCTTCCAAAGTGTACCACCTCACACTTCTCCTGGTTGAATTCCATCTGCCACTTCACAGCCCACTTCTGCGTCCTATCAATGTCTCTCTGCAATCTTCGACAATCTTCTACACTAACTATCGTCCGCAAACTTGTCAACCCACCCTTCTACCACCACATGCAGTTCGTTAATAAAAATCGCGAAAAGTAGAGATCTCAGAACAGATACTTGTGGGACACCACTAGTCATAATCCTTCAATCTGAATGTACTCCCTCCATTACGACCCTCTGCCTTCTTCGGGCAAGCCAATTCTGAATCCACCTGGCCAAACGTCCTTGGATCCCATGCCTTCTGACTTTCTGAATAAGCCTACCATGTGGAACCTTGTCAAATGCCTTACTAAAATCCATATAGATCACATCCACTACACTACCCTCATCTATATGCCTGGTCACCTCCTCAAAGAACTCTATCAGGCTTGTTGGACACGATCTGCCCTTCACGAACCCATGCTGATTGTCCCTGATCAGACAATGATTCTCCAAAATGCCCATAAATCCCATCTCTAAGAATCTTTTCCAACAGCTTTCCCACCACAGACGTAAAGCTCACTGGTCTATAATTACCCGGACTATCGCTACTACCTTTTTTGAACAAGGGGACAACATTC
Organism: Mobula birostris; assembly: GCF_030028105.1. Taxonomy (NCBI): domain Eukaryota; kingdom Metazoa; phylum Chordata; class Chondrichthyes; order Myliobatiformes; family Myliobatidae; genus Mobula; species Mobula birostris. The sequence continues at coordinate 16,675,456 of NC_092398.1, read as the reverse complement.
ACCTCCCTCCAATCCTCCGGTACCATTCCCGTACACAACTAGGATATAAAGATCCTAGCCAGAGGCTCAGCAATCTCTTCCCTCGTCTCGTGGAGCAGCCTGGGGAATATTCCGTCAGGCCCCACAGGCGTATCCGGCCTAATGTATTTTAACAACTCCAACACCTCCTCTCCCTTAATATCTACATGCTCCAGAACATCAACCTCACTCATATTGTCCTCACCATCATCAAGTTCCCTCTCATTGGTGAATACCGAAAAGAAGTATTCATTGAGGACCTCGTTCACGTCCACAGCCTCCAGGTACATCTTCCCACCTTTATCTCTAATCGGTCCTGTCACTCCTGTCACCCTTTTTTTCCAAGGCCTTCTCATGCCCCCTTCTTGCTCTTCTCAGCCCCTTCTTAAGCTCCTTTCAGGCTTCCCTATATTCCTCAATAGACCCATCCGATCCTTGCTTCCTAAGCCTCATGTATACTGCCTTCTTCCACCTGACTAGATGTTCCACCTCACTTGTAACCCATGGTTCCTTCACCCTACCATTCTTTATCTTCCTCACCGGGACAAATTTATCCTTAACATCCTGCAAGAGATCTCTAAACATCGACCGCATGTCCATAGTATATTTCCCTGCAAAAACATCACCCCAATTCACGCCCACAAGTTCTATCCTTATAGCCTCATAATTTGCCCTTTCCCAATTAAAAAATATTCCTGTCCTCTCTGATTCTATCCTTCTCCATGATAATGGTAAAGGCCAGGGAACGGTGGTCACTGTCCCCCAGATGCTCACCCACTGAGAGATATGTAACCTGACCCAGTTCATTACCAAGTAGTAGATCTAGTATGGCATTCCCCCTAGTCGGCCTGTCCACATTCTGTGACAGGAATCCGTCCTGGACACACTTAACAAACTCTGCCTCATCTAAACCCTTGGAACTAATCAGGTACCAATCAATAATAGGGAATTTAAAGTCACCCATGGTAGCAACCCTGTTATTTTTGCACCTTTCCAAAATCTTCCTCCCTACTTGTTCTTCTGTATCTCTGCTGCTACCAGGGGGCCTATAGAATGCCCCCAGTAGAGTAACTGATCCCTTCCTGTTCCTGACTTCCACGCACACTGACTCAGAAGAGGATCCTGCTACATTACCCACTCTTTCTGTAGCTGTAATAGTATCCCTGACCAGTAATGCCACCCCTCCTCCCCTTCTTCCGCCCTCTCTATCCCTTTTAAAGCACTGAAATCCAGGAGTATTGAGAATCCATTCCTGCCCTGGTGCCAGCCAAGTGTCTGTAATGGCCACTACATCATAATTCCATGTATGTATCGAAACCCTCAGTTCATCACCTTTGTTCCTGATGCTTCTTGCATTGAGGTAGAAATACTTCAGCCCTTATGCCTTACTACCTTTACACTGCTTATTCTGCTTCTCTTTCCTCAAAGCCTCTCTACATGTTAGATCTGGCTTTACTCCATGCACTTCTTTCACTGCTATATCGCTCCAGGCCCCATCCCCCTCGCAAATTAGTTTAAACCCTCCCAAAACATGCTAGCAAACCTATCGCAAGGATATTGCTCCCCTTCGAGTTCAGGTGCAACCCATCCAATCTGTACAGGTCGCACCTTCCTTAATAAGGTAAAAGTAGATGTCCCCGTTTCACAGCGAGAGGGAAGACAGAACAAATAACCGGCTGATTTACGGTGTTAAAAATCCGTTGTGTCGTTTTTTTCCCGCACTCTATTGTTCTATTATATGCCCTCTCTTTAACTTTTATATTAGCTTTTACTTCTCTCGTCAGTTACGGCTGCGACATTCTGTGTTGGGATGTATCTACTCTGTTTCTTCTGAATTTTTCCAGAAACTCCAGCCATTGCTACCCTGAAGTCATCCCTTCTAGTGTCTTTTCCTATTCAGGATTGGCTACCTCCTTCCTCATGCTTCAGTAATTCCCTTTACCCCACTGTAATACTGCTACATCAGACTTTAGCTTCACCTTCCCGAATTGCAGAATGAATTATATCATATTATGATCAAAGGTCCTTAAGTGTTCCTTTTCCTTCAACTTTCTAATTATTTTCATTCACTGCATAACGTCCACTCCAGATTAGCTGATCTCCTGTGGGTTCTGCCACGAGGTGCTCTGTAAATCCACAACATAGGCTTTCAACAAATTCAACCTCTTGGGATCAAACACTAACCTAATTTTACCAAACTCCCTGAATTTGCTATCTCTAGTGACTGTCGTAATACTGACGTAAGGTAAACAACATCTTCGCCACTGTTCGAGGTCTGTATAAATCTCCCTTCAGAGTCTTGTTACCCTTGAAGTTCCTCAGCACTGCCAACACCGATTCTACCCCTTTCGATCCTCTGTCAATTATTTCTAATGACCTTATTTCACTTTTACCCCTTCTGCCAACCTGCTTGACCCTTAGAGACAATGTTTCTAAGAGGATTATAGCTGGGAACATAAGGCGCCTTGCACCTTATGCTCACAGTTATAATCATCAGCCACGATTTACTAATGCTCACAGCATCACATATGAAAATCTGCAAATATGCTATGTTAGTCTGCTTTATTCCGTGTACTGCGTACACCTTCAGTCCTGTATGCATCATCTTTTCGATTTTGCCCCTATTTTACATTGGAATTCATCCCAGTTTACTGTAATGTCTCCCTCTCATCAGCTTCTTCATGCTAGCTGTCTCAATGCATAGAGTCACTGTTTGTAAACCATCCACTCCATCTTCAGCCCTCTCACTGCGTTCTCCACTCCCCTGCCAAATAAATTTAATCCTTCCTGAAAAGCTCTAAAAAACTCTGCGGAAGGATAGTGGATCCCCTCGAGTTCAGGTGTGACCCATCCCTTTCATACAGTTCGTACCTTCCCCAGAAGTGATTACAATGATTCGTTAAATATAAACCCTGTGTCTTTCACCAGTTCTGCAGCCACGCATTCATCTGTCAAGTAACCCTATTTTTACCTTCATTGCCGCTTGTCAGAGGCAGAAATTCAGATATTACAATCCTGTAGGTCCTGCTATTCATTTTTCTACCTAACTACCTAAAATTACCCTTCAGGACACCCTCGCCTTTCCTATCTATGCAATTGGTGTCAATATGTACTGAGACTTCTTGCTGCTCACTTACCCCTGTTAGAATACAATGGACCCCATCTGATAAGACCTTGAACAGTCAGCTGGGAAGCAGCATACCATCCGTGTGACTCTATCTCGTCCACAGAATCACTCCTGTATTCTATTGAATCTATTAACACTACTGCAGCCCTCTTGACCTCTGTTCTCATCAGAATCACAGCACCAGACTCTGTCCCAGAGACCCAACCTCTCCGTTCTTCCAATAGGTGGACCCCTCAAAATGGTACAATGATCCTTTCTTCCTAGCGTGTCTTACCAGACAGTCACAAATTCTTGTCTGGGGCGTAGTGTCAGGATTGGTCTCCTTTTTGATTAGCCAGGTCACGATACGAACGTTCCTGACTCGACCCTTGTTTTTACGAGTCCCAGTCGCTAGCTCGACGCTCAATGCAACACAGATGGAAAGCGTACCCGGGGGGTATTCCGACTTGGATTCGAACTCGAGAGCCTTCGCTCCGAAGTCCGGCGCTGATGACACTGCGTACAATGGTTATTGAGGGGAACGGCTACTGGGTTAATGTGCACCGGCAGCTATTTCCCTTTCATATCACAGTAGCCAGTTATTGGCATCCTGCAAATGAGGATTTACCACCTCCACGTAGCTCCTATTGATCAATTCAATCCAAAGGTAATCGAGCTGCACCCCCAGTCCCTTACTGCGTTTTGTGAAGAGCTGCATCTCGGTGCACCTGGTGCAGATATGGACAACCGGGAGGCTGGATGATTTCTTAGAAATACCACATCTCACACACAGAACAATGCACAGCCCCTAAGAGCCCTTCTCATTTCACAAACTGTGCTCTAACAAATGAGGAATTAATAATAAGGAAGAAGAAGAAGAAGAAGAAAAAGAAGAAGAAGAAACAACACCGGATAATGACCTCGCCTAAGCATGATCTTTCCGAAGCCAGACGAGCCACAGACACTCCAACACTGGCTTACTCACAGAATGCCGGCACCGACAATGGTCCATTCGCTTGCCGCTACTTACTTTTACGTGTCCTTTCTAATTAATCACTTTCACTGTTTGGGTGCAGTAAAAACATATTTGGCATATACATTGGTTGGAACGAGAGGTGTGCACCAATTGCTAGCAGGTGGGAACAAATCAATGATCATATGTTCGGCGTTGGCCAACTCACTCTAAAATTCTGTCTTCCGTGATGTGCAGCTTTCTTGTTATGATCTATTGTGGACATACCAATATCCGTGGGACCACGAGTGCGGTATGAATTGGACTTTTCCGTATTCCCAGTGGCTGCATGAATTCTGCACTCTGCACCCCCCCCCCCCCGCCGCGCCTGTCGGTTCCCACACATTCCAAAAGATGTGCCTGCCGTTAGGTTAATTGCCCCCGTCATTTTCCCGACATCGGAACATGAACAAGGTGTACATTCTTTTGACAGTGATATCGCCAGTTAGTGTTCCAAAATAGAGGCACTAAATAATAAAAATTCGAAACTGTGTGATGAAATGAGAACACCTAAATGGCAGAAAAGATTTAAAAACAAAATTGAAACATTAAGAGTAGAGCTAGCCGGCCTAATGGAGCCTAATGGATAACTCAGAGCAAGCAAATGAAGAGAAAATTTAAGTAAACATTCAGTAAGCATTATGTCCATGCAAGGTGCATTCAAGTTTATAAAAACGAAAGCATTGTAGAATTTATAGATACACTAAAGCAAAAGAAGTGTACTTAAAGAGCCAGACGAAATAAATCCATGAAATTCGCCAGACGAAGAAAGCAGAATTATTACATAGAATATAGAATAGTACAGCACAGTAAAGGCCCTTCGGCCCACAATGCTGTGCCAACCCTCAAACCCTGCCTCCCATATAAGCCCCCACCTTAAATTCCTCCATATACCTGTCTAGTAGTCTCTTAAATTTTACTAGTGCATCTGCCTTCACCACTGACTCAGGCAGTACATTCCACGCACCAACCACTTTCAGAGTGAAAAATCTTCCTCTAATATCCCCCTTGAACTTCCCACCCCTTACCTAAAAGCCATGTCCTCTCGTACTGAGCAGTGGTGCCCTGAGGAAGAGGCGCTGGCTATCCAGTTTATCTATTCCTCTTATTAATTTGTACACCTCTATCATGTCTCCTGCCATCCTCCTTCTCTCCAAAGAGTAAAGCCCTTGCTCCCTTAATCTCTGATCATAATGCATACTCTCTAAACCAGGCAGCATCCTGGTAAATCTCCTCTGTACCTTTTCCAACGCTTCCACTTCTTTCCTATAGTGAAACGACCAGAACTGGGCACAATACCCCAAGGATGGCCTGAACAGAGATTTATAGAGATGCATCATTACATCGAATCTTAAACTCTATCCATCGCCTTATGAAAGCTAACACCCCATAAGCTTTCTTAACTACGCTATCCACCAGTGAGGCAACTTTCAGGGATCTGTGAACATGTACCCCCAGATCCCTCTGCTCCTCCACACTACCAAGTATCCTGCCATTTACTTAGTACTCTGCCTTGGAGTTTTTCCTTCCAAAGTGTACCACCTCACACTTCTCCGGGTAGAACTCCATCTGCCACTTTTCAGCCCACTTCTGCATCCTATAAATGTCTCTCTGCAATCTTGGGCAATCCTCTACACCATCTACAACACCAACAAAATTGTGTCGTCTGCAAACTTATCAACCCCCACTGTTACCCCCATATCCGCGTCGTTAATAAAAATCACGAAAAGTAGAGGTACCAGAACAGATCCTTGTGGGACACCACTAGTTACAATCCTCCAATCTGAATGTACTCCCTCCACCACGATCCTCTGCCTTCTGCAGGCAGGCCAGTTCTGAATCCACCTGGCCAAACTTGCCTGGATCCCATCCCTGCTGACTTTCTGAATAAGCCTACCATGTGGAATCTTGTCAAATGCCTTACTAAAATCCATATAGATCACATTCACTGCACTACTCTCATCTATATGCCTGCTCACCTCCTCAAAGAACACTATCAGACTTGTTAGACACGGGCTGCCCTTCACAAAGCCATGCTGACTTCGTGATCAAACCATGATTCTCTAAATGTCCAGAGATCCTATCTCTAAGAATCTTTTCCAACAGTTTTCCCACCACAGACGTAAGGCTCACTGGTCTATAATTACCCGGACTATCCCTACTACCTTTTTTGAACAAGCGGACAACATTCGCATCCCTCCAATCCTCCGATACCGTTCCCGTGGACAACGGGAACATAAAGATCCTAGCCGGAGGATCAGCAATGTCTTCTCTCGCTTCGTAGAGCAGCCTGGGGAATATTCCGTCAGGACCCGGGGATTTATCCATCCTAATGTATTTTAGCAAATCCAGCACTTCCTCTCCCTTAATATCGACCTGCTCCAGAAAATCAAACTGGCTCATATTGTTCTCACCATCATCAAGTTCCCTCTCATTGGTGAATACCGAAGAGAAGTATTCATTGAGGACCTCGCTTACTTCCACAGCCTCCAGGCACATCTTCCCACCTTGGCCTCTAATCGGTCCTACCTTCCCTCCTGTCATCCTTTATTTCTTCACATAATTGAAGAATGCCTTGGGATTTTCTTTCACCCTACTCGCCAAGGCCTTCTCATGCTCCCTTCTTGCTCTTCTCAGCCCCTTCTTAAGCTCCTTTATTGCTTCCCTATATTCCTCAATAGACCCATCTGATCCTTGCTTCCTAAACCTCATGTATGCTGCCTTCTTCCACCTGACTAGATTTTCCACCTACTTGTCACCCATGGAACCTTCACCCTACCATTCTTTATCTTCCCCATCGAGACAAATTTATCCCTAACACCCTGCAAGGTATCTCTAAACATCGACCACATGTCCATAGTACATTTCCCTGCAAAAACATCATCCTAATTCACACCCGCACGTTCTAGCCTTATAGCCTCATAATTTGCCCTTCCCCAATTAAAAATCTTCCTGTCCTCTCTGATTCTATCCTTTTCCATGATAATGCTAAAGGCCAGGGAGCAGTGGTCACTGTCTCCCAGATGCTCACCCACTGAGAGATCTGTGACCTGACCCAGTTCATTACCTATTACTAGATCTATTATGGCATTGCCCCTAGTCAGCCTGTCCACATACTGTGACAGAAATCCGTCCTGGACACACTTAACAAACTCTGCCCCATCTAAACCCTTGGAACTAATCAGGTGCCAATCAATATTAGGGAAGTTAAAGTTACCATGATAACGAACCTGTTATTTTTGCACCCTTCCAAAATCTGCCTCCCAATCTGCTCTGCTGTATCTCTGCTGCTACCAGGGGGCCTATAGAATACCCCCAATAGAGTAACTGCTCCCTTCCTGTTCCTGACTTCCACCCATTCCGACTCCAAAGAGGATCCTGCTGCATTACCCACCCTTTCTGTAGCTGTAATAGTATCCTTGACCAGTAATGCCCCCCTCCTCCCCTTTTTCCGCCCTCTCTATCCCTTTTAAAGCACTGAAATCCAGGAATATTGAGAATTCATTCCTGCCCTGGTGCCAGCCAAGTCTCTGTAATGGCCACTACATCATAATTCCATGTATGTACCCAAGCTCTCAGTTCATCCCTTTTGTTTCTGATGCTTCTTGGATTGAGCTACACACACATCAGCCCTCCTACCTGACTGTCTTTACACCATTTACTCTGCTTCTCTTTCCTCAAAGCCTCCCTATATGTCAGTTCTGTTTGAGAAATCATGAAGGAAGTTTATACAAGACATTGAAACGAAATTCCAGGTACCAAAAGGGCAACACCTCCAGCATAGGATTACCAGAAAACAGAGATAACGATGTTTGACAGAATATCTAGTGGAACAGTGTGACGCACAATCAAAAAGTATGCTGGGCGAGGGAGGAAAAACAACGGTTTCACGCATTAAAGAAATGTAACTACCTGAAGTTGCAATAGCTTTGCTAAAGACAGTAATACACAATACCCATAAATGGCAAGTACTGGCAGCCATAATATTAATAATTATTTATATGAAAATTTACTTGCCTTCGCCCGTAACTATTAATTCATATACACAATTTCTTTAAAGATTCTGAAACAGTGCCTGAATTTTTGTCTGAAGGCAAAACGTATTTCTTACGGAAAGCAGAAAACACAAATTATCCATCAGAATAGCGTCCTATCACTTAGTTACAAACTAACATATAAAACTATGGCAACATGCCTCTCGCCACACTCTCGAAATCCACACACAAGCAAGAGAAAACCTGCAGATGCAGGAAATGCAGGTAACACACACACACACACACACACACACACACACAATGCTGAAAGAACGTAGAAGGCCAGGCAGCACAATGGTAAAGAGTAGACAGTCGCCGTTTCTGGCTGAAACCCTTCATCGGGACTCTGAACCTCCTGTCGTTTTGTCAAGCTGTAAACGGTTCTCTAATTTACTGAATCGGACGAAAGTAGCAATCAAATAAGAAACAAGCTACCGACTTATACAGTGACACTCCTTCTTGTACGCACGATGAAATTATACTCCAATTCATCAGAGCAGCAGGATAAAATATAACTGATGGATGGTACGAAACATGAGTATCTGGGATATTAATTAGAAAAGAAAATAGATTAAAGTGCTTTGATGGGGAAAAAATAGGCAGAATTTATTTCAAGGCTTATGAAAAATTGCCAAATAGAATTCAATGGTAAAAAAATAGCAAAGACAATAACCACTTCCGCTATACCCATATTAACGTATGCTGTTCGCATAATATCGCGGTCCTAAACTGATCTGGAAAATTTGCAAAGAAAAATAAAGACTCAAATTACATATTTTAGGAAACAGCATGCACACCTGAAAGTAGGTGGATTAACACTACCTTGGACAGAACGAGGAAGAGAAATAACAGACATAAACACTTTACACAACAGTCAGATAGAATTACTAAAACGTTTAGTGTATAATTCATTGTCTTGTGAATGCCACCTATATAATGTTGTGTTCTGTGATGCTGCTGCAATAATTTTATTTTTGCACTTGAACACACATGGACTTGTGCAAATTGCAGTAGCGGATAAATCTCAATATATCCACTGAATCTACTCAGAGGCAGGTAATAACTGAGTATCATGTAGAAATAAGTTATGTTCCGTGGTCATCAGTATATTGTAGGTTTATCACTGCACCCTAATGTACAGTCAATTGTGCACGTGGCTGTAAACTCTATTTTAATTTACAACCGTATAAGGAATAAATCTCTACACAACTGTGGGCATCATCTAGCCAAGAAGGTATAAGAGTCACATGGTTTGAATTTTGGATCTGCGGATGATTATATCCAGTGATGTGGGATTATCACAGTTAAGTGGCGCCAAAGTATTTGATTAGCCATGATCCTGACCTGTGATTGGCCAGGCAGCGTGATGTAATTAACCTGCTTCTGTTACCGTATTTCATGACAGAACATTTAGATCTGAGTTCATATTCTATGATTTTACGCTGTATCTGCTAATGCAAACGACGTATCTTACTGAATGTTTAAATATTCCGTGTGATAAAGAAATTACCTTAAATTTGAATGCTGCTCTGAATCTGAATCAGTCATGTACTGCTCCCGCTAAAAGGAAATTGTATCTGCGTACATATCTACGTGGAAGGGATGTGAGGCATTATCTTGGTAATACAAAATGTAATACAAATACCAGATTTTCTGCGATAAAGTTGAATGGTTGGACGCAATGCAAGAGTCCAAGTAGTTCAGATTTTCTTCAGCTGTCTACGTTTTCTATTAACCCGCTACACAGGCGTCACTTCCCGTGAGAGACGGTGAATATAGGACGACCTCATCACCCTGAAAAGTCAACCCAGGGCAGACAGATTGAACATGGTACTGTGTGTTCAAAGTAATATCTGGAGGGTTAGAGGAAAATTGTCCATTTTACACAACTCAAAGAAGTTGGCAATTAGTGAATACCGCTGGATAATATAACGCTCTCTAGTTGATATTGTTTTGATTAGCACCTTATCTCATGATTAGGTAGACACAAACAATATAACGGAGACATTTCTCCCTTGTACAGCTTGAGGTCAGCATCGCCGTGTATTTCAGACTGTTCTTTCTTGCCGTGAGGAAAATGTCCAAACTGGTTAGTAAGTCACTTGCAGGGCCCCCTATCCGTTAATTGCTGAAAACTACTTTAACGACAGATGAACGGTAGAAGATCGCGATAGCAACAAATTGTTTAGATTGAGCTTCTAATAAACATGCGGGGCCCCGGTAGCGGTGCGATTAGCGCGAATTTCGGGGCGTCGGATTCCGAAGCTCATTTACCTTGCCGTCTTTAAGGAGCTTGCACGTTCTTCCAGTAAGTGCGTAAGTTTCCTCCGGGGACCTCTGTTTCGTTCCACAGCCCAAATCCGTACGGCTTAGTAGTATAATTGGTCATCGTAAATTGTCCTATGATTATGTTGCTTGTAAACAGTTGGATTGTTTGGCAGCATGAGTCGTTAGGTCGAAATAGCCTCTTCCGCGCTGCATCTCAAAATAATTTGAATAAATAAATAAAGAGGATATAGCCTGAGAACTTGCGTTTATACATAAAGGTGGTTTAGCCAGCGCAAGGATGTCGTGTTAACATCAAAGTAGGGTTGGCTTCGTTCACGTACACCAGCGAATGAGATTCAAAAATTACCAAACCTGTTGTTTGCCTCACAGTCTTGGCGAAATAAACGTCCTAATTCTTAGTTCCAAAAGCACCGAACGAGTAAATATTTGGAACGGCATGGCGATAACCCCAGTAGCTATTGCAACAGAGGAAATTTTATTATAATTACGCCATTTACTGAGGAGTATCTTGCACATTTCAGATATTTTGGATGGTCAGGTTGCAAATATAGAGACTTTTCTGCTCCTTATCCCAGTCTCTGGATCTCCGTCACCAAAATAATGAGCAATTGAAAACGATCCTAGGTATAATTTCCTATGTATGACACAACATACTGTTACTTGTCCCGTGAGTATCTCACGAGTGTGATGTAATTCCCTCATGATATTGGCATGATGTAATTGTCTCGTGATAGTGGGAGGAAAGAGAAAGAGCGAGAGTGAAGAATTTGCCAGTTTCGTACGAACCCAAGAAATCAACGGCGCTCTCTGTGCCTTGAATGTGACTGATATTTGGTATGGTCCATACGGGTATTGTGACACACACGTTTGGTTAACCCCTGCATGGTCTCGGGTGTTGTGTGGTGACCACCTCCAGCGAATGGTGAGATACTGTCAGAAATCCCATTCTTCGTGATCTCTTCGAACAAGGCATTTCTCGGCTGGGATCTGCGTCAGCAGTTTCGTCTTTTCTTCATCGCTGGTTCGGGAAGCCTCTGCTCTCAAGTATTTCATAAATCACTTGGACTCCTTGAACTACCACCTTAGGACTGTGTTTCAGCAAGATCTGTTAAGAATTGTCTCTAAGTTCGATTGTTTGAAAACTATAGATGCATAACACTGTTAACTTCCGTTTCAGTTAGTCGTTTGTTTACTTTGCTATGTTTCTGAGTAGAGGTTAATAAATTACGTTGTATTTTTATAAAAACCCGACTCAATTTCATATCTACTGCTGCTGGTGCGTGACAATACAAATGAAAGAATAAGCTTAAGTGGCAATCGAGTCATGCCTTGATTGCGCAATAATGTGTACCATTCCTCGTAATTCACTTCTTCGTCTTAGTACGATGTCCCATTCAATTTTCTTTATAGTCCCTGTTTCCTTATAATACATGTGGAGCCAGAAGGAGAGATGGTATTAACAGAAACTGGGCAGCAGCAGGAATGGTCAAAAAACAGGTGAAATGCAGTACATTAAAAGCCTCCAATGGAGTGAATAAAATCAAAAGCTGGGAAGATAAATGATGAGGGAAAATCAGCAAGAATTATATATGCGGGAATGTGATGAGGGGGTATTCGGCCATTCGATCGCGTAGTCATTGAGGTGTGCATGTCTTTGGCGGGCATTTTTCTTGTTTCTCATACTGCAAGGTGTCCACAGTGTACCGTTACTAAAACGACTCAATAATAACGTTTAATTATATTACCCCAGTACCGTTCTTACGTCGCAGAAACGTAACAAGAGAAGTTAGTTTTGAGTGTGTTATCTATTTGAAGAGACACCTTGGGAGCTGCAAATGCAGACAATGATCAATCGGGAAATAATTTGCGTCATAATACTACCTCTACTTTCGACTTTCCTCAATATCGGGTAAAAATGTTACATTGCACTAACTGTTTGAGAGATTTTTTCAATCTATTGTTTCGAGATGTCGTTCAGAATTCTAAAACTTTCTCCAGCATTTGAATATGGGAGTTAATATCTTCTAGGTTCTGCTGAAATCATGTCCGCACCCGATTACTCCGCAGCCTCCTGTCTTCCCTGTAAATGATATGGAGGTTTAAAACAAAATAAAGACGAAGAAGTTGAGAGCGAAATAGAGGCATCATGGCCGCATGCATCTTTGTGAACTCTGTTCCTTGGATAAAACTCCTGACCAAATCCACAAGTGTTTTGAAGAAAACAAACAGGGCCCTTAAGGCAAAAGAGAAGCTGAAGTAAAAACATATAACAAAAAGAAGGAAGAAAAGAAAAAAAAGATAAAAGATGGATTAAATGCACGACAACGGCAGTGGACGAGAACTAGAGTAAATAGACTGCAGGTGATGAGTTTGCAACGAGAAGCGGATGATTCGTATTAGCTGGTGGAGGCAGGGAGGAATCGACATTTTGTAATCTGCGATACGTCAGCGCGAGTTAGCCTATCAGAGAGGGCATTGAAGCAAGTGAAAATAATCGGTGGAAATCTTTAATAAACTTAGATTTCCGATGCTTATATCAGACTCCAGAATAATAAACAAACAAACAAATAAATAGAGATTTATACTGAAATTTAGGAGTGAACCATCCACTATTCCCCTGACGAATCCTTCCAAATGAAGCTAAACGCAACTGGCGACCATAGAGGGATAGGATGTTTGATACTATTTTGCAACAGCCAGTTATTTTTCTTATATCGGCTCCCATACGACTACAAGAGCAACAGCTCTACGGCAAATACTATGTCATTAGCTCTTAACACGGCCCAGCGACATCTGGACAGCAACGACGCACAAAATAGGATTTTCTTTACTAACTACAGGTCGGCATTCAATAACATTTTCCAATCAAAATTAATCAATAAACTTCAGGACGCTGGCCTCAATATCTTTTTCAGCAATTGGATCTTTAGTTTCTTCATTTGCAAACCCCAGTCAATATCGGGTAAAAGCGTTACATTGCACTAAGTGTTACAGAGATTTCTCCAATGCATTGCTCTGAGATGGCGTTCAGAATTCTAAAACTTTCCCCAGTATTGTTATATCCTTTAATAGCTGCCAAAATCATGTCTTCACCCCAGTTCTCTGTAGCCTCCTGCATTCCCTGTAAATGATGCGGAGATTAAAAAAACAAGTTAAAAACGAAACAGTTGAGAAACAAATAGAGAACACATCGTGCTTTCAAGAATATTTGCAAATTTTGCTCCTTGGGTCAAAATACAAGCCTGACGAAATCCACAAGTGTTTGAAGAAAACAAATATGGCCCCAAGGTGAGAACAAGGCTGAAATTAAAACAAAACAAAAGTAAAGAAGAAAAGAGATACTTGACCTTTCAGGTATAAAACACATTGTCAGAACACGGTTATTTGTGTTAAGCTACGGATTTGATAATATGAGTAAAGCAGTGCGAAGCGTTTCGGCATTCCATGTTGCTGAGAATCCCAGCAGTTGACCCTGGTTGAAGGGAAAGAGGAAAACTAAACCAGTTCCGCAAATGGACGACGTACATCGGAAGCAAAGTGAGAGAGAGAGAGAGGAAGAGAAGCAGATAGCGTGACAGAGAGAAAGAAAGAAAGAGAGAGATCGTTACAGTGCGTACTGGAACCACAATATCAAGGTCCTCCCACATATTAACATTGCGGACCAAAGTAATTCCCGTCTTTCTTTTTCTCTGATCTTATAAGAAGACATGAAAATAAAACTAGAATGCTCTCATCAAAACTGTTGAGTTGTTGCAGAAATCTTGTTGCTGTTTTTCTAAAAAAAAATAGATTTAATGGAGGTTTCGTTTTTTTTTATTTTACCCGGCATCGCTTCCTCTCATTGCGTCACAAAACTGAGACATAATCGGACTGAGAACTTGCTGAACTGGGATCGATGTTTCGCACGCCAGCATAGAGGCAAAGTTACCTTTTATACTTCGTAATGGTTACAATTTTCTTGTGATTGATGGCATGGGGGAACGGGAGATTGGGGCTGGGGTTGGAGAGAGAGAGCGAGCGAGGGGCAGACAGATATAGAGATACAGACACAGACACAGAATGTGTGTGTGCGTGTGTGTGTGTGTGTGTGTGTGTGTGTGTATGTTTGCGTCCGTGTATGTGGCAGAGAGAGGGAGGGAGAGAGAGGGGAAAAAGAAGAGTGGAGAAAGTGAAAACTGAGTGAACGAGACAGAAATGTGTGTGTGTGTGTGGAGAGCGCGATCTGTATACGTTGCGGCTACAGTGCTGACGTACTATTAAGTGGATCAAGCACGTAATTGTGGTGATGAGAGCATATTTCATGGTCAATTGACAAAACAATAGATAATTAAAAACGAAAACGGAACCAAATTATGCACTAACCAGACAAGGATTTGACGTGTTTGGAAACGTGAGGCAATCGAGCAAGTTGGCTACCAAATTCGGACTGAGACTGGCAGCTATGTTTTGCTATTATTATGCCTGCGTGTAACTACGGCCCTTCGAGTGTATGTGAATAGCCGGTTTCACTCTTATCCTTAAATCTCCTGTAACAAAATTTTGTTTTTCGCGTGGCAGTTCATAATATTTTGTTATTTATCGCCGAAACGTAGCTGATGACTGGTCGCTGTTGCAAACAGAATGAAAGTGAGAAAATAGTCTTCCTTTTCCATGCTGTACGGTTAGTTCTCGTTCGCTGGTGTCGCCGAACATTATACTCCAAGCATTAACATCAGGGCCACGACAGATAAAGCTGGAATCCACGGCTGAAGCAACTTTAAAATCGACAGATAAATAGGCGAGATAATGCTGCGGACATTTCTTTTCGGCAATATTGCAGAATAAATTCAGTCATCTATGGAAGAAAATTCAAAATTGTTTACATTCTTATCCAAGATCAAATGTTGGCGACGGGCTTTATAGGGTTCTGCAGTCTTTAAACAAAGTAGTGAAATGCTGATTTGCAAAAGATAAACTTATACTTTCTGGGCCAAAGTTCATTGCAAACGGAGGCACAATCTGTTTATTGTATTATGGATCATATGTGACTAGTCATTTCATTAATGTGTTCGGTTTGCTAAAAGGTCGGTGACCAGTCCTGTTCCGCAGGGGTTTGCTCTGTGACCCCACACCCATCCCCCAGCTTTGTTATTTTTATGAATGACCTGGATGAAAAAGTAGAAGGGTGGGGCAAGTAAGTTTGCTGATGACACAAAGGGTGGAGGTGTTGCGGATAGAGAGGTTTGTCAGAGGTTAGCGGAGGTGTGAGAGCAGATGTTTCCTGCTCCTACATGAGATGCCAACCACGGCTGACGAGGCCCATCTGCCCGAAGTGACTAGTTTTAAAGTGCCAGTAACCCGCCTTTGTCCATTGTCCTGTCTGTAGAAGTAGTTCCGCCGGACTTAGTAGTTTAGCCACACGTGAAGGCCAGGAGCTGGATTTAGTTGTCAGAGGCTACTTGAGACGCATGCTATTGAGAGCATTTAATAAGTAGTGAGAGCTTATTCCCACTACCCCATAGCTATAAAGACCTTAAAGAACCACTAACAGTGCAAAACTATTTCCTGCAGCTGATTATATCTCATGGCTAATCCCTATTCTATTTCCCGTCTGACGTTCTATCTTCAGAATAAGTGACATATGTCTGTTTGATTGAATGGAAAGCTCCACTAGTTTAAGATATGCCCATGACAGAAACAGAAAAGAGTATGATAAGCGGGGAGTGGAAAAAAATTTAAATATGTTCCTTTATGATCCCGAACCGTCATAGGATATTTTCTTTCAATCTAGCAGGCGTCAATGCAAAGAACATATCCTTAAATCGACAAATATTAAACTCACCCACGGCATTAATTTGCACTTTCACTTTCCTCTGAGTCTAGAATTCTCGCAGAAATTGTGTGTATACAAATCCAATCGCAATATTTCATGCTGGTCCCTGTGTCCGTAATAATAGATGTCGTACTACCTTGCCATGAAGGGTATCTGTCTTTTGCTGATGTTTGTTGTCTGACGTCGTATAGACGAAAGCTGCTGTTTGAACCGAGACCCGGAGCTATTTTACAAGTAAATGTGATCTGTTCACTAGACAAATAGAATTTATTCGCTCTGTCAGTTCATATTCAAAGTTCGTCTGGACGAGGGTCAAGAGCCGGAACCGCATCAATTGTCACTATAGATTTATGCGTAAGAGGTCATGACTGACGAAGGTCTCTCACGGCAAGCTATTTCGACAAGGTTAGATCGTATGGGATTCAAATGGGACAAGGAAAATTGATTCAGAATTGACTCGATGAGTAGAAGCAGTAGGTTATGGTGAAAGCTTGCGATCGAGATTGCCTCGGGGTTTAGAGATTAGCAGTTGGTTTTAATCATGAATTTACATTATTTAGAATGCAAATGTCAATATGAGCAGGTTTACTGCTGTTACTGCATTGTGCATTCTTGTAAACAGTAAAGGAATCATATTATAATGAATTGCAAAGAAATCTTGAGCAAATAAGCGAATGGACGGTGGAATAGCAAATGGATTTTAACTTAAATGACTGTGACGTAATGTATTGCGGACAGCCAAACCAGAGAAAGATGTCTACAATGAATGGCGAATGTTGTGGACAATAAGGAGCTGGGAGCTGGAATGCACAACTCTCGGAAAGCCCCTTGTGCATAGAATAGTGAAGAAGGAGCTTAGCATCCTGGCCGGTGTTTAGTATGGTGGATTGCTGGATATTTATATAAGTAGTATTCCGTTGGCTTAATTGTTGAATGCTGTTGTGTAGTGATTTAGGGATGACTCAGTCTGTAGCTACTATATTAGGACAATGTATAACCTATTGATTATCCATAGTCTTTTAATTTTCTCTTTTCATTCAGCATATTCCTGTTGTTTTACACTGGCTGATTTCTGTATGTTGTGTGCGTTTGGATTTCTATATCTATTAAGTAAGCTGTTCTTTCTTGTTTATCCTTTAATATTATATCTGGACAGTTATTAAGGATCATCAAGTGGAGGTAGATAGACCAGCTGTCATTATTCTTGCCTTAACGTCGAACGAGTGGATTCAATCATTTTTTGAAGCTGTTCTATATGTTTCATTTGGTGGACTGGTTTTCCCGGATGAATCATTAATTTGAAGTAGAGACTACATATTATTTCCAAATGAAAGCTTACTTGTTGAGGTGTTCTTTTGTAGATAACATGCAGGTTTGTCAATGTTGGGTCTCTGTCTGTCCTGAGTGATTCGAAGTACTTACTAGTTTGGTAACGGATGTAGAACAAAGAGACATATATTACCAGTTGTCAGCTGTGGAAGCTACTTTTATGACGACATTCACATCTTCGGATCTCTACAAAACTCTCGCCGATCTTTTACTTTAAATGAACTCTGCAATCTAAACACTCGATATCTCCCTTAAGCAGTTAATCCATTCAACCGACTCTTTCTTAAATTATCCGGGTACAGACCAGTCACTACAGTTCAGCAATCCTGTGTCCAATTTAATAGCTTTGAAATAAAATAAATTAATTCTGTGATTTCTTTTAAAACCTGAGCACATTTTATGGTTACATATTGACTTCATTGTGAACCCTGCTATTCAGCAAGCATACTTTCTGCCAACATAATTTATTTGTCTATCGACCTTGCTATTTATTCATTTATTTAGTACTAACTTACCTATTTAATTAGTTATTCATTCAATCATTCGTTCTTTCCTCCATTCACTTATTTATACATTCGACCAAGTAACCTACTAACTCGTACATTTTTGAACTGTGTGAGGAAACCAGAGCAGCCAGAAGAAATTAACTAAGTCATTGGAAGAGACAATTTGCATATAACGTGGAGGGCGACAAATATCCCAGCAAGAAGGCTTGCAGTAGCACGGGGGTGGGGAGTTAAACTAGAGTTGCAATGGAATTGGAAGCAGGGCTCCAGAAAAGGTGGTAGAATGGGGTTGGACACATGCTGTGGAGGTCTGAGGAAAAGACAAAAAGCAAAATATTTTGGATGGTGGGACTAATGTCCTCAGGTGCGTATATTACAATGCATGAAATATTGACGGAAAGGCAATTGAGCTCATGACATGGTTCTACACAAGGCTTGCAGTAGCACGGGGGTGGGGAGTTAAACTAGAGTTGCAATGGAATTGGAAGCAGGGTTCCAGAAAAGGTGGTAGAATGGGGTTGGACACATGCTGTGGAGAACTGAGGAAAAGACAAAAAGCAAAATATTGTGGATGGTGGGACTAATGTCCTCAGGTGTGTATATTACAATGCACGAAATATTGTCGGAAAGGCAAGTGAGCTCATGACATGGTTCTACACATAGAATTATGATACTCTAGTCACTTGTGATATTTACTTGCTGGGGGTGGGGTGTGATAGCAAGACTGCCATCTCGATATTCCGGGGTTCCTTTGTTTTAGATATAAAATAAAGAACATAGAATAGTACAGCACAGTACAGGCCCTTCGGCCCACATTGTCGTGCCGACCCTCAAGCCCTGCCTCCCATATAACTTCCCCCCAACTTAAATTCCTCCATATACCTGGCTAGAAGTCTCTTAAATTTCACTAGTGTATCTGCCTCCACCACTGACTCAGGCAGTTTAGTCCACGCACGAACCACTCTCTGAGTAAAAAACCTTCCTCTAATATTCCCCTTGAACTTCCCACCCCTTACCTTAAAGACATGTCCCCTTGCATTGGGCAGTGGTGTCCTGAGGAACAGGCGCTGGCTATCCACTCTATCTATTCCTCTTATTATCTTGTACACCTCTATCATGTCTCCTCTCATCCTCCTTCTCTCTAAAGAGTAAAGCCCTAGCTCCCTGAATCTCTGATCATGATGCATACTCTCTAAGCCAGGCAACGTCCTGGTAAATCTCCTCTGTACCCTTTCCAATGCTTCCACATCCTTCCTATAGTGAGGCGACCAGAACTGGACAAAGTGCTCCAAGTGTGGCCCAACCAGAGTTTTATAGAGCTGCATCATTACATCGCGACTCTTAAACTCTATCCTTCGACTTATGAAAGCTAACACCCCATAAGCTTTCTTAACTACCCTATCCACCTGTGAGGCAAATTTCAGGGATCTGTGGGCATGTACCCCGAGATCCCTCTGCTCCTCCACACTGCCAAGCATCCTGCCATTTACTTTGTACTCTGCCTCAGAGTTTGCCCTTCCAAAGTGTACCACTTCACACTTCACCGGGTTGAACTCCATCTGCCACTTCTCAGCCCACTTCTGCAACCTATCAGTATCTCTCTACAGTCTTTGACAACTCTCTACACTATCTACAACACCACCAACCTTAGTATCGTCTGAAAACTTACCAACTCACCCTTGTACCGCCACATCCAGGTCGTTAATAAAAATCACGAAAAGTAGAGGTTCCAGAACCGATCCTTGTGGGACATCACTAATCACAGCCCTCTAATCCGAATGTACTCCGTCCACCACGACCCTCTGCCTTCTGCAGGCAAGCCAATTCTGAATCTACCTGGCCAAACCTCCCTGGATCCCATGCCGTCTGACTTTCTGAATAAGCCTACCGTGTGGAACCTTGTCAAATGCCTTACTAAAATCCATATAGATCACATCCACTGCACAACCCTCATCTATATGCCTGATCACCTCCTCAAAGTATGCTATCAGGCTTGTTAGACACGATCTGCCCTTCACAAAGCTATGCTGACTGTCCCTGATCAGACCATGATTCTCTAAATGCCCATAGATCCTATCTCTAAGAATCTTTTGCAACAGCTTTCCCACCACAGACGTAAGGATCACTGGTTTATAATTACCCGGACTATCCCTACCTCCATTTTTGAACCAGGGGATAACATTCGCCTCCCTCCAATCATCCGGTACCATCCCGTAGACAATGAGGACATAAAGATCCCAGCCAGAGGCTCAGCAATCTCTTCCCTCACCTCGTGGAGCAGCCTGGGGAATATTCCGTCAGGATAAAGCAGCAGGGGTTAAAGGGGGAGGCATATCGTTACTAGTCAAGAAAAATGCACGTCGCTACTTAGTCAAGGCAGACTGGAGCGTCAGTAGCTCTAAAAAGCTGTCCTGAACCCATTGTGTAAATATAAATCCGAAGAAGGACGTCAGCGCTCGACTTCCTCAGGAGTCTGCAGAGATTTGGCATGTCATCAGTAACATCGGAAAACTTGTATAGATCTGTACTTGAAAGTGTTCTGACTAGCTGTATTACAGCCTAGTATGGTAACACACGCGTCTTTGAGCGGGAAATCCTGTAAACATTACTGGAATCAACATGTGTAAAACCCTGTCAACCGATCAGCACCCCTACATGAAACGTCGCCATAAGAAAGAAGTATCCATTATCAAAGATCCTCACCACCGATGCCATAATTTTTTTCGCCACCAGACAGAAGGTGCAAGTGCCTTAGGACACGTACCCCACGGTTCAATAATAATTACCGTCTCTCAATCATCAGTCTCTTGAACAAAAGGGGACAGCTACACACATTTAAGGACTTTTTATCTTGCTCTTTCATTATCATAATTAATTGATATTTATTTATATCTACAGTTGAACCGTTTCTTGTCCATTGATCCTGTTTACGCTTACCGTTGTATCGATTTGTTAAGTACGCCCATTGGCAAATCACCTCAGATTTGTATGTAGTGATATGTATGTACACTAACAATAAATTTCACTTTGAACATTGGAATTATAGGCCTTGGAACCTGTCATTAGTCGTGGGTAGGTTGTTGGAAAGAATTCTATGAGACAGATACATGGGTATTTTAATGGACGGAAATTGATTTCAGACAGTCAGTGTTTCTTTGTATGTGGTACTTCCTGTCTAACCAATTTTGTGGAGTTTCTTCGAGAATGTTACCAGGAATGTTGTTGAAGGCAACGCAATTGATATTGTTTATATGTACTTTAGCACGTTTTCACGAGACCCGCCATGGGAGTTTGGTTGTGTCGTGCTCTGCAGGAAGACTATCGAAGATCTGTACCAGCTAAAACAATGGCAGATAAAATGGAATGCATGCAAGTCTGCCAACTGAAATGATGGACGCGATTCGATTTCAAAGTTTAAGGAAATGTTGGATAGGTACATGGATAGGAAGTAGACATCAGGCAGTGGTCTTGGGACAAGGCAGTACAAATAGTTCGGCATGGATCAGAAGGGCCGAAGAACCTGCTTCAATGCTGTAGTTTTCTATAACTCATTTAAAACTCATTACAGTCAGTAGCGTTGCAATAGAGTTGTGCTATACACTACGCTATCCTGTTGCCCCACAAGTTTGACCTTGATAGTTTTGTACAGCTGAAATTTAAATTGTTATTATTTTTATTATGTTTATGGATCATCTGATAGATCTTATATCTGTATTACTGATGTTATTGACAAATTGCAAAGTTTTTAATTACTTGCTTGACGCCGATCTCATGACAATTCATTCCATTGATGTAATGTATTTTAGCGTCTATCAGTCCCACTCATAATAAATCTCAAAGATTACGGGTCGCTGATGACCTGTCCTACTGTATATCACAGTTCCTGGTGTAAAGCAGCATCTGAGAGCGTAGAAGGAGTCATGGTTGCTTGCAGGCTGGCAGACGTCACCGTATGCCACGTGATGGGATTACGACTAATGCATCAGATTGAAGAGATATTCTATCCTACCATCTCAGTCATCGGGGTATCCGGTAATATGCTACGATAACGTGCATATAATTGTCGGTTCTGTTTCCATGCTGAATTTATTTCTGTTGCAATCTTTCTTTTCATCGAAGAGTTTCTCAGTGCCAACTGTTGCATTGTCAACCTCCTTCAAATATACGCTTTCTTTTCTATCGTGCTTTTCGCTGCTCTTCGATGTGCCCCACAGTGTTGTTGTTCCTCATTGCCTGTACTGGGTGGTTTGAGTATCTTAGAAACTGCAGATCCCCTGGGATTTTCATTCACAGCCGTCTCTAGCTGAATTAGATATGTATGTAACGAGTAGTAATTTGGCCATCAGGATCTAATCACGAGCTTTTGTTAAGGAATATTGCTGACAGCATGTTTTTAAAAATAAAGGTGGAATGTTGTCGTGGTAACTGTGAAACGATACAACGACATTTAGCAAAGCACAGAATTTCTATGAAGGATCTCAGTACGAAACTCGTCTGTTTATTCCCCTTCAAAGATGCTGCTTGACTTGCTGAGTTTGTCCAGCATTTTGTGTACTAGCTGAAGTTCCCCAGCTCTTGCAATATCTCTTCTCTTTATGGTCACATTCCACAGAGTATTTAAGTTAAAATTTCAGTCATCTTCCGCAGTGTCATTCGATTGGAATTCCATTATATTGATTATTTTCGTTTCAGAATTCCAGAATCTGCAGAGTTTCTTATTTTTCTTTCCTGGTTTCCAAAATGTTAACGTTCCACTAAAGGTCATTACGCTGTTACCGCAATGTGGAAGTTTTTTTTAATTGAGTCAGAGAATCGTAGCTTTACACTGCAGGACAACAGGTCCTTTGTCTGAACTCCTTCAGGCACCATTTTGGCTACTCATCCAATCCAAACAGAGTGTATTTGACCCACATCCTCGTACGAAACGGAAAATTCTTTAACATGTTAATTGTATACCTGTCTGCAACTTCGCCTAACATCTTGTTCTATGTTACCACGAAATGTTGAGTTGAAATATTAGCCGTCGCGCACCTCTTATATCGTTTCCTTTCATCTGAAGTATTTTGCTACTTATTTAGATTAAGGATTTTCGTCATCTTCCGCGCAGTGAAATGTTATTCAATTGCAATATCATTATATGGATTATATTAATTTCGGAATTCCAGCATCTGCAAGGCGTATTTTTTTGTTCTAGTATCGAAAATATTAACTTTCAAGAAGACGTCTGTCCGCTCTTACCTCGATATGTATGCTTATACTGAACTATTTTTAATGGAGTCAAACAGTCGTAGATTTACATTATACGAAAATAGGTCCTTTGTCTGAACTCTCTCTGACGACTATCTTGGCTATCTATCCAATCCCGTTAGACTGTGTTTGACGCATATCCTGTTAATCATGCCTTCCCATTCAGAAGTTGGAAAATTCTTTACCATGGTCGTTGTAGGTCTGCTTGCAACTTCGTCTAACATCTTGCTCCTGTCATGGTCCGGTCCGTGAAGTCCATATTCCGGTTCACGATCCGGTCCATCGACCCTTGCTCGAGGTTTTCCTGACTACCCTGCTTCTGGCTTGTTGAGCTCTAATTGAGTCAGCTGATGCGCGTAGGGGCTGGCTGCATAAATACCTCCAGAGACCAGGGTGTGGCTGCTGGATTGTTCTTGTCCTTACTCCTTGTATCGCTTGCTCTACCTTCTGTTTCCTCGCCTGAAGCCCTGCCTTGTCCTGCCGGTAACTCTCGCCTCGCCTGAAGTTCTCGTCTCACCTCGCTTTGCCAGAAGCCTTGCCTTGTCTTGCCGGTAACTCTCGCCTCGTCTAGCCTGCAGTCTTGTCCTGGAGCCACACTGTACCTAGCTCCCTTCCTGTCCCTTGCCTCCGCCCAGGTAAGCCAGGCCGTCTTGCCGTTACCTGGGGTTGGTTCTTTCCCTTCCTGTCCCTTGCCTCCGCCCAGGTAAGCCAGGCCGTCTTGCCGTTACCTGGGGTTGATTCTGTCCCTTACTGTCCCTTGCCTCCGCCCAGGTAAACCAGGCCGTCTTGCCGTTACCTGGGGTTGGTTCTGTCCCTTCCTGTCCCTTGCCTCTGTCGGGTGGTGATCCGCGCCCTGCCCAGGTGAGTACCGCGCCCTGCCCAGGAGGAGCGGGCCCAGCCTCGCCTCAAGACTCCTGCCTCCTGCCAGGCCTCGCCTCAAGTCTCCTGCATCAAGCCTCCAGCCTCGCCTCGCCTCAAGTCTACTGCCTCCAGGCTTCAGCCTCCAGCCTTGACTCGCCTCAAGTCTCAAGTCTCAAGTCTCCAGCCTCCTGCCAAACTTTGCCTCTTCTCCTGCCTATCCTCAAGCCTGAAGACTCCAGCCTCCTGCCCAGTCTCAAGGCTGAAGACTCCAGCCTCCTGCCCCAGTCTCAAGCCTGAGGACCTCAGCCTCCTGCCCAATCTCAAGCCTGAGGATTCCAGCCTCCTGCCCAGTCTCAAGCCTGAAGACTCCAGTCTCTAGCCTCTAGCCTCTTGCCAAACCAAGTCAAGTCTCTAGCCTCTAGCCTCAAGCCTGAAGACTCCAGCCTCCTGCCTCCTGCCAAGCCTTGTCCTTGCCTAGTTCTGGGGTCCGTGCCAGAGACAAGACCCGGGTCCAAGCGCGGGCTCCTCGCTCTCTTGTTCAGTCCTGTTCCAGGTTCCTGGTTTTCCTGTCCATGTCCTTGTCATCGCCGTGTATCCTAGTCCTGTCCCTAGTACTTCAGTGTCTGTGTCCTGCACTTGGGTCCGTTCCTGGACACCGCCTTATGACAAAACGATCCAGCCAACTATGGTCCCAGCGACACAGACACTGTCGTTTTCTTCTTGCCACCCGGGCTTCCTTTCTGTTAAATACTCTCCCACCCGCCCGGGTGGTCCATAGTCTGGATACCCTGCCTGGTCGCCAGGAGGGTCCCTAGAGGCGGTGTTACTGTCATGGTCCGGTCAGTGAAGTCCGTATTCCAGTTCACGGTCCGGTCCATCGACCCTTGCCCCAGGTTTTCCTGCCTACCCTGTTTCTGGCTTGTTGAGCTCTAACTGAGTCAGATGATGCTCGTAGGGTCTGGCTGCAAATATACCTTCAGAAATCAGGGTGTGCCTGCTGGATTATTCTTGTCTTTACTCCTTGTATCTCTTGCTCTGCCTTCTGTTTCCTCGCCTGAAGCCCGGCCTTGTCTTGCCGGTAAATCTCGCCTCGCCTGAAGTTCTCGTCTCGCCTCGCTTTGCCAGAAGCATTGCCTTGTCTTGCCGGTAACTCTCGTCTCGTCTCGCCTGCAGTCTTCTCCTGGAGCCACCTTGAATCTAGCTCCCTTCCTGTCCCTTGCCTCCGCCCAGGTAAGCCAGGCTGTCTTGCCGTTACCTGGGGTTGGTTCTGTCCCTTCCTGTCCCTTACCTCCGCCGGGTGGTGATCCGCGCCCTGCCCAGGTGTACTGCGCCCTGCCCAGGTGTACCGCGTCCTGCCCAGGAGGAGCCTGCCCAGCCTTGCCTCAAGTCTCCTGCCTCCTGCTAAGCCTTGCCTCAAGTCTCCTGCCTCCAACCTCCAGCCTCCATCCTCCAACCTCCTGCCAAACCTCGCCTCGTCTCCTGTCTAGCCTCTATCCTGTAGACTCCAGCCTCCTGCCCAGTCTCATGCCTGAAGACTCCAGCCTCCCGCCCAGTCTCATGCCTGAAGACTCCAGCCTCCCGCCCAGTCTCATGCCTGAAGACTCCAGCCTCCCGCCCAGTCTCATGCCTGAAGACTCCAGCCTCCCGCCCAGTCTCAAGCCTGAAGACTCCAGCCTCCTGCCTACCCTCAAACCTGAAGACTCCAGCCTCCTACCAGCCTCAAGCCTGAAGACTCCAGCCTCTAGCCTCTAGCCTCTTGCCAAGCCAAGCCAAGTCTCTAGCCTCTAGCCTCAAGACTGAAGACTCCAGCCTCCTGCCTCCTGCCAAGCCTTGCCTCTAATCTCTAGCCTCAAGCCTGAAGACTCCAGCCTGCCTGCCAAGTCTCGTCCTTGCCTATTTCTGGGGTCCGAACCAGAGGCAAGACCCGGGTACTGGGTCCTTGTCCAGTTTCTGGCTCGGAGTCCAAGCCCGGGCTCCTTGCTCTCTTGTTCAGTCCTGTTCCAGATTCCTAGTTTTCCTGTCAATGTCCTTGCCATCGCCCTGTATCCTCGTCCTGTCACTCGTACTGTGTCTTGCACTTGGGTCCGTTCCTAGCCACCGCCTTATGACAGCTCCATACTACCAAGAAATGTTGAATGGAAATGTTAGCCGTCACGGTATTTTAAATATTTACCTTTCATCTTAAGTACTTAGCTGCATATTCAAATTAAGATTTTCAGTTATCCTCCGTGCAGTGAAATGCTATTCATTACATTGATTATGTTCATTTCAGAAATCCGCATCTGCAATTTTGTTTTCTGGTGTCCAGAACAGTTTCAGCCATGCCCCTGCTTATCCTGAAGTCTTTATACTCGAGTCATAGTGTAACATATTAACACTGCACCAAAACAGGTTCTTTGGCCGAACTCTTCTTGATAATCATGTTGGCTATCCAATCCAGTCCCATTAGCCTGTGTTTGACCCTTAACATCGTAAGCATGCTGGATGCATTCATCCGTCCTGCAGTCTTTTAGAAATGTTATTTTATACTAAACTACCACTTCGTCTAATATCTCGTTGCATGTTCCCACTAACTTCTGTGTGGTAATGTTGCCCTCCAAGCGTTTTTCACATCTTTCCCTTTCACATTAAACGTATGTCGTCACCTACTATAGATTAAAAATGAATGTGAGAATGAATTCACCTGCGTCCCTCATGAGAGTATCTTTATCTGGCGTGTAGTATGACGTGGGAGCCCATGGTATTTTCATGAACATAATTTTTCCTGATATTGTGTTTTAGATTTTTTTTGTCATTGCCTTAGGAAGACAAATGACCACATCCGTTGTTAATGCTCTTCAGAGTTTGTCTACTTTGCGACAGTTCTCGCATAACCAAAACTTGTGATATGCACCAACTGGTCATATGATCATTCACTACCTGCTCCCATTAATTCATGTGACCCTGATCGGAGGTAGGGGTTAAGCTGATGTTAAACCTTGCTCAGGGATGACGTGACGGCTGGCGGAGCGAAGGACGCCTATCTATAATAATAATAAAAAAACTCTTTAACGTCATCCTAACTCTCTCGGTCTGTGGGGAATCAGCCCCAGCCTAGGCCAACGCCACGGTCATTGTTACATCCTCCTAATACTTTCAGCTTAATGGCATCTACCCTACAGCTGGGGGACCAACGGTGTGAAAAAATTGCAGCTTCACCAAGCGGATTCATCGTAGTTGAAATCCGTTATTTCATATATGTTTGCGTCGTATAGATGAATCATGTCTAATAAGGTAACTTTTTATGTAGTCGCCAACATGGTAATTGCCGTTTCAAGATTTGAGCATATATGCCATCTAGCGTTAATATTTGTTGCAGCTAGTGTTGTCTCAAATTCGACCGAATTGCTCACCATAGATCAGGCATAGTCCACTGAAACAGGAAAGTAGGCAAAAACTCGGACTGAAACTGAAAGGAGGATATATGGTCAGGCAGACTTACAGATTGTAGTTTCTCAGCGATCAATACTGGTTCACGTCGAAGACATGTTAGCAGAAGGAAGGTGGAAGTCGAAAGTGATCTTCGTACAAGGGTGAACAGTGGTCGCCATGACTGTATTTGATCAGTTGTACAACACGAAAAAAAGGTAATTTAAAACCAATAAGAGGAGAAAATATTAATTGAGTTGGTAAGCTAGACAATAATAATAAAAAAAACAACTTTGAGTATAGGAGTTGGGATGTAATGTTGACATTGTACAATGCATTGGTAAGGTCAAATTTGGAGTATTGTGTACAGTTCGGGTCAACGAATTATAGGAAAGATGTCAACAAAATTGAGAGTACAGAGAAGATTTACTAGAAAGTTACCTGGGTTTCATCTCGTAAGTTACAGAGAAGGGTTGAACAAGTTGGGTCTTTATTCTTTGGAGTGTAGATGGTTGAGGGGGAAATTCTTTACACAGAGAGTGGTAGATGTGTGGAACGAGCTTCCAGCAGAAGTGGCAGGTTTGATATTGTCATTTACAGTTAAATTGGATAGCTATATGGACAGGAAAGCAATGGGGGGTCATGGGCTAAGTGCAGGTCGGTGGGACTAGGTGAGAGTAAAAGTTCTGCACGGACAAGAAGGGCCGAGATGGCCTGTTTCCGTGTGGTAATTGATATATGGTTATTTAGATGTTTTTCCCCCACAATCTTCTGTTCTTCTGAGTAGCAATTACCCCATTTTTTTGTCCCCGCATTACAGTCAACTTGGTGACGATTGTGATCCTGTGCCGATGGAAGTGTGGTCTCTCCAAGTGCATCACTCGCTATCTAGAGGGAATGGCCGCGTCGGATTTCCTGGTCGTTGTCACCGATCCGTTTTTGATTTGGACTATCAGGATACATTTCCCTTATAACTTTCTGAGCGTAACTCCCGTGTGCACTTCCCTTTATTGCCTGCTGTTTTCAAGCACAGTGGTCTCTGTTTGGCTGACGGTCGCCTTCACATTCGACCGATTGGTGGCCATTTCTTGTGAGAAGCTGAGAACAAAATATTGCACCGACAAAACGGCGGCTGTTGTTATAACGACAGTGAGTTTGTTGGGCTGTTTGGGATGTGTACCCCGATGGTTTATGTATGAAAACGTCTCGGAGCTTAATAAACTTCTCTGGCACTATGTAAGGAGAAGCAAATTCTATACTTCGCCAGCATGGGTCGTGTATGATCTCATTCATCGTACGTTAACTCCTTGTCCTCCCTTCTTTCTGATCCTGCTGTTCAATGTAGCTATAGTCAGACGGATGGTTGCAGTCAGCAGAGTGCGCAGCGGGCTTCGGGAAGAGAAGGCAAAAGACCCCGAACTAGAGAACCGCAGGAATTCAATCGTTCTGCCCTTCAGCATCACGGGAAGTTTTATTTTGCTTTGGGTTACACAGGTTGTCTTTTAGTTCGTTAAGGGAATTGCAACGTTATCAATGGAAAACACTTCCACCGACTCTTACTACATAGCGGAAGTCACAGCGGCCATATTACAGCTAGTCAGTACCTGCAGCAATACATGCATTTATGTGTTCTCTCAGAGAAACTTCAGGGAAGAGTTGAAGAACGCAGGGAAATTTCCATTCGGCAAAA
Organism: Mobula birostris; assembly: GCF_030028105.1. NCBI lineage: Eukaryota > Metazoa > Chordata > Chondrichthyes > Myliobatiformes > Myliobatidae > Mobula > Mobula birostris. The sequence continues at coordinate 16,646,144 of NC_092398.1, read as the reverse complement.
TTATTACATATTTTCTTTCAAGAAAACCGTAGAGCCTTGTTTTCCATCTCTTCCATATCATAAGATATGGGAGCACAATTAGTCCATTTGGCGCATCGAGTCTTCTCCGCCATTTCATCATGGTTGATCCAATTTTCCTAATTTTTTTCCTAGCACCAATCTCCTCCTTCTCCCATTATCCTTCTTGCCCTGACCAATCAAGTATCAATCAACCTTTTCCTTAAATATACATAAAGACTTGAACTCCAGGGCTGCCTGGTGGCAAAGAATCCCATAAGTTTACCGTTCTCTGGCTAAAGAAATACCACCTAATTTCCGTTCTAAAAGGTCGCTTCTCTATCCTGAGGCTGTGTCCTCTGGTCTTGGGGTTTCTCACCTAGAAGACATCCTCTCGGCTTCCACACCATCAAGACCTTTCACCGTTCAATGGGTTTCATTTAGTTCACACCCCATTTTCCCCGTTTTCTGTACTTTATTCGGTACTTTATAAAGGCGAATGGGTTTGTGTGTTGTTTGGTCACGGTTGTGTAAATGGAGTGCTCGTGTTACCATGTAATATCTTTAAATGTTTAAACATGTGGACAAACAAGCAAACAAACAAACAAACCATGGAAACGAATGTACAAGCAAGTAATAAATCAATCACGAACAATCAATTACATAACCCAATTCAGTAGTCTCTTCACTGCAATTTGGTTTATAGTAGGAGTTCCCAACCTTTTGTATCGCATGGAGCCCTAGTACTAACCAAGGATCCCTGGACCGTAGGTTGGGAAACCTTGGTTTAGATCTATTCAGTTAATGCTTGCCGCACAAGTAGGTGTGGTGGTGTCACGAGTTCCTTTCATATTCCTCGCCCGCCCAAGCCTTCGGCCGTCATCCCTTTAACAGATCCTGGTAAGGTCAACAGTCTTAGAATCTTCTCCGCACAAAACAATGATGTGTCCAAGCATTACACAATGGTCCATGAGCAACGCCGCTTCGATTCTGCTGTATGGTAGGTCGTGAGACAATTCTGCAGGATATTTAAACGGATATATTCCATACCTTTAACATCTCCTTGAAGTGAGAGTGAGTACGGTTCAATGTTCCCTGTTGCTCTTCGTAGTTCATGAAAGCAGGGAAGCGGGGCATTTATATTCAATATTTCGGTACAAATTAATGAAATTGTGTTTCTGCCGCTTCGAGCACATAGATTTCAAAACTGTTAGGTTGTTATGCAATATAGATATATTTACTTACTTCGAGAAAAAACAAACTCGGATCTCAAAACTGAGCTGCCTTCCCGATAGACCAGCTAAAAGGCTTCTGGAGTAAACCCGGAGGAACATCCAAAACTGGAATGCTGAGGTTATGTTCAGTTCAACCCTGACTGTTAACATCTGCGAAGCCGCTGGTGCCAAACTGTATCGTTCTTTTTTTTTTTTTTTTTTCCGTTCCTTTGGATTTGTCACTTGCGTGGAAAGGGGTCCCTACTGTATGGACAACAGCTTGCTCTTCATGTTGTATTGCCATGACTTGTGAGTCGACGGATGGCGCTATGTCACAGCTCGGACACAATATCCATGGTCAACCCCAATCATTGGAGGACCTGCAACTTACTTACTTCAGTAATATTTTGGGTTCGTCTTACCCGAATGTTCTCGTTTACTGTGTGTTCTTTGTGTTACTGTCCTGAATGGAAATCACCATATTTCGCTGCAGGATAAAATACCGAGGGCTCTTTAGGGGCCAAATGGCTGTCCGGACTATATTTAGCCATATTGATGCATTCAGTCATTTCAGTAACACGTATTCTAAATCACGCTTGTTTTGAATTTTTGTCCTTTTTTTTGTGTTGCTCTCTGGATGCAAACTTTAGTTTTCGCTGCAAGTTAAATTTCTGGAAAATCATTAGCGGCGTAATCGTAACATATTTTTGTCGTTCATAAAACAATATTAAAATCCCCCCCTCCCCACACCTACAGAATACATTGCGCATTGCATTTAATGTCAGAACAATGTGCGTAAATAAAGCTCACAGAGCAAGCAAGAGGAGAATATGTGTACCAAAGGTCGTGGATGGTGTTCTCTTTTCACTGCAAATTCGTACCTGATGGGGACAACGCCCACAAACGGCTGGAGAAGCTCAGCAGGCCAGGTTTCTATAGATGCTGCCTGACCTGCTGAGTTCCTTCAGCATTTTGTGTGCGTTTCTAGAATTTCCAGCATCTGCAGATTTTCTCTTGCTGATAGGGACAGGTTCCTCTTTCTGGGAATTAATTTCGCTTTTGGTTAAAACTTCCTCCGTCTGTTATGACACCCAGCTACTTTTGCAGAAGTCATTACATTCTTCTTTTCTTCATTATGTTGTTTCCTATCTTAACTTATAACTGCTTTTCATTTGGATATTATCGTATAGTAAGGTATGTGAATGTACATTTATAGAGCCCTAGTATATATATATCGGTTTTCGGCTGTCCCACCTTGTTTACAATCAAATTCTAGTTCTCACTCAGATCGGGACCTTCCTCTTTGATAGAGTCACCTTTGGAACACATCTTGTCCTCTTGCTTGTTCTGTGAGCTTTATACTTGGATGTTGTTCTGACATTAAATGCAATGGACAATGTATTCTGTAGGTGTGGGGAGGGGAAGATGTTATCCTTGATGCGGATTTCCACCGTGCATTCCATCTAGCCAATGATCTGGTCTCCCACTTAATTTTATATACTGACACTGATATGATCAACCAGGTGAGTATTGTTCACCATCTCATCAGGAATATAGGGGAAGCTTCCTTTGTGAGCAGGCAATCCAAGACATCAGTTCTTGGGACAGTCTGGCTGTACCATGCTGAGAAGAGCTATCATTCAAAACATCCTTCCTTTGCCATAACCCTCTTATCAACCAGCACATGCTAGGTGCTTATCCAGGACACTGGGCTGGCATCCGTGAAGCACCACGGGAAAGCTGAACCAACCTGTGGGAACAACGGGTAGACCTTGGAACTGCAGGAAAGTTTAATTAGACTGCCAGGCTTTAGATATTTCAGAAAGGACAGGGTAAGAGGCAAAAGAGGTGGGGGCGTGGCATTACCGATTCCAGATAGTTGCATGGCTGCAGAAAAGGAGGAAGTCATAGAGTGATTAGCTACTGAATCTCTGTGGGTAGAAGTTAGAAACAGGAAGGGGTCAATAAATCTACTAGGGATTTCTATGGACCACCCAATAGTAACAATAGGTCGTCGAAGAGCAGATAGGGAGACAGATTCTGGAAAGGTGTAATAGCCATAGTCATAGTCATAGTCATACTTTATTAATCCCTGGGGAAATTGGTTTTCGTTACAGTTGTTCCATAAATAATAAATAGTAATAGAACCATAAATAGTTAAATAGTAATATGTAAATTATACCAGTAAATTATGAAATAAGTCCAGGACGAGCCTATTGGCTCAGGATGTCTGACCCTCCAAGGGAGGAGTTGTAAAGTTTGATGACCACAGGCAGGAATGACTTCCTATGACTCTCAGGGCTGCATCTCGGTGGAATGAGTCTCTGGCTGAATGTACTCCTGTGCCTACCCAGTACATTATGTAGTGGGTGGGAGACATTGACCAAGATGGCATGCAATTTAGACAGCATCCTCTTTTCAGACACCACCGTGAGAGAGTCCAGTTCCATCCCCACAACATCACTGGCCTTAAGAATGAGTTTGTTGATTCTGTTAGTGTCTGCCACCCTCCGCCTGCTGGCCCAGCATACAACAGCAAACATGATAGCACTGGCTACCACAGACTCGTAGAATATCCTCAGCATCGTCGGGCAGATGTTAAAGGACCTCAGTCTCCTCAAAAAATAGATACGGCTTCTTGTAGACAACCTCAGTGTTCTTTGACCAGTCCAGTTTATTGTCAATTAGTATCCCCAGGTATTTGTTATCCTCCACCATGTCCACACTGACCCCCTGGATGGAAACCGGGGTCACCGGTACCTTAACTCTCCTCGGGTCTACCACCAGCTCCTTAGTCTTTTTCACATTAAGCTGCAGATAATTCTGCTCACACCATGTGACAAAGTTTCCTACCATAGCCCTGTACTCAGCCTCATCTCCCTTGCTGATGCATCCAACTATGGCGGAGTCACCCGAAAACTTCTGAAGATTACGAGACACTGTGCAGTAGTTGAAGTCCGGGGTGTAAATGGTGAAGAGAAAAGGAGACAAGACATTCCCCTGTGGAGCCCTAGTGCTGCTGATCACTCTGTGAGACACACGTACTGTGGACTGCCAGTCAGGTAATCAAGAATCCATGACACTAGGGAAGCGTCCACCTGCATCTCTGTCAGTTTCTCCCCCAGCAGAGCAGGCGGATGGTGTTGAACGCACTGGAGAAGTCAAAAAACATGACCCTCGCAGTGCTTGCTGGCTTGTCCAGGTGGGCGTAGACACGGTTCAGCAGGAAGACGATGGCATCCTCAACTCCTAGTCGGGGCTGGTAGGCGAACTGGAGGGGATCTAAGTGTGGCCTGACCATAGGCCGAAGCAGCTCCAGAACAACTCTCTCCAGGATCTTCATGATGTGGGAGGTCAATGCCACCGGTCTATAGTTATTGATGCCGCTGGGGCGCGGCGTCTTCGGCACAGGGAAGAGGCAGGATGTCTTCCACAATACAGGAACGCTCCAGAGACTCAGGCTCAGGTTGAATACATGGCGAAGAAATCCACATAGCTGAGGGACACAGGCTTTGAGCACCCTGACACCATCCAGTCCTGCTGCCTTGCCTCGGTTGAGACATTTCAGCTGTCTTCTCACCTGTAGAGCTGTGAAGTCCACAGTGGTGGTTTCGTGTGGGGAAGGGGTATAGTCATGAGAGCAGGTAATAATAACAAGGTTGTTGTGGTGGGAGATTTTAATTTCCCAAATATTCATTGGCACCTCCCTAGAGCAAGGGGCTTAGATGGGGTAGAATCTGTTAGTTGTGTGCAGGAAGGTTTCCTGACACAATATCTAGATAAGTCTAGAAGAGTCGAGGTTGTACTTGATCTGGTATTGGGAAATGAACCTGGTCAGGTGTCAGGTCTCTCAGTGGAAAAACATTTTGGAGATAGTGATCACAATTCTATCTCCTTTACCATAGCATTGGACAAGGATAGGAACAGGCAAGTTAGAAAAGCGCTTAATTGGAGTAAGGGGAAATATGAGTCTATCAGGAAGGAACTTGGAAACATAAATTGGGAACAGATGTTCTCCGGGAAATGTACAGCAGAAATGTGGCAGATATTCGGGAGATGTTTACGTGGCGTTCTGCATAGGTAAGTTCGAATGAGACAGGGAAAGGATGGTAGGGTACAGGAACCGTGGTGTACAAAGGCTGTTAAAAATCTAGTCAGGAAGAAAAGCGAAACTTACGAAAGGTTCAAAATCTAGGCAATGATAGAGATCTAGAAGATTATAAGGCGCTTAAGAATGAAATTAGGAGAACCAGAAAGAGCTATGAGCAGGCCCTGGCGAGCGATATTAAATAAAACTCCAATGCAATCTACAAGTATGTGAAGAGCAAGAAGATAAGATGTGAGAGAATAGGACCAATCAAGTGTGACAGTGGAAACGTGCGTATGGTACCGGAGGAGATAGCTGAGGTATTTAATGAACACTTTGCTTCAGTATTCACTACGGAAGAGGATTTTGACGATTGTAGGGATGACTTACAGCAATTGAAAAACTTGGGCATGTCGATATTATGAAAGTGAATGTACTGGAGCTTTTGGGGGCATCAGGTTGCATCAGTCTCCGGGACCGGACGATATGTACGCAGGACTGCTGTGGGAGACGATGGAGGAGATTGCTGAGCCTCTGGGGATGATCTTTGCATTATCATTGGGGACGGGGAGGTTCTGGAGGATTGCAGGTTTGCAGATGTTGCTCCCTTATTCAAGAAAAGGGGTAGAGATAGGCCAGGAGTTTATAGACCAGTGAGTCTTACTTCAGTGGTTGGTTATTTGCTGGAACAGTTCCTGAAAGGCAGGATTTATGAACATTTGGAGAAGCATAATATTATTAGGGATAGTCAGCAGGACTTTGTCAAAGGCACGTCGTGCCTTACGTGCCTGATTGAATATTTTAGGATGTGACTAAACCCGTTGATGAAGGTAAAACAGTTGATGGAGTGTATGTGGATTTCAGCAGGACATTTGATAAGGTACTCCATGCAAGGTCTATTGAGAAAGTAAGGAGGCATGGAATCCAAGGAGACTTTGCTTTGTGGATCCAAAATTGGCTTGCCCACAGAAGACAAAGTGTGGTTGTAGATGGATTATATTCTGCATGGAGGTCGGTGACTCAGGGATCTATTCTGGGGCCCCTTCTCTTCATGATTTTTATAAATGACCTGGATGAGGAAGTGGAGGGATGGGTTAGTACATTTGCTGATGACATAAAGATTGGGGGTGTTGTCGATAGTGTGGAGGGTTGTCAGAGGTTACAGCAGGACATCGATAGGATGCAAAACAGGGCTGAGAAGTGGCAGGTGGAACTCAATCCAGATAAGTATGACGTGATTCATTTTGGTAGGTCAAATATGATGGCAGAATATTGTATTAATGATAAGCCTCTTGGCTGTGTAGAAGTTCAGAGGGATCTTTGGGTCCGAGTCCATAGGATGCTCAAAGCTGCAGCGCAGGCTAACTCTGTGATTAATAAGGTATACGGTGCATTGGCCTTCATCAACCGTGAGTTTGATGTTCAGAGCCCAGAGGTAACGTTACAGCTATAGAGGACCCTGATCAGACCCCACTTGAAGAACTATGCTAAGTTCTAGTCACCTCACTACACGAAGGATATGGAAACTATAGAAATGGTGCAGAGGAGATTTACAAGGATGTTGCCTAGATGGGAGTGCATGCCTTATGAGAATCGGTTGAATGAACTGTACAGTGCTTTCGTTTCACTATGTTCTATGTTGTAATATGCACTGTGCATTTTGTTAAGAAACTGCCCTGTCACTTTTAACCCCTTGCCTTCTTTGTTTTAGTACAACCTTCCCTCTCCATGGGAAATAGTACGTGCTCTCACCTTGCACAATCCCCTAAGGCCCCCGGGACCAAAGCTTTCAGACTAGCCTGCCTTGAATAACCCTTCCTAAGACCTTGCTGGTCCTAATCAACTTCAATTGCTTATCTTCCGAGCTAATGGAATGTATTTGGTGCTGGTAAAGTGAACACCCCCCCCCCCACCCCCAATGTCGAATTACATGGAACACAGAGTTAAACTGCAACAGAGGAACAGGCAATCTAGCTCCCTACCCGCCCCGGCCTCATGTCTTTGCTGACCATGATTCTCATCTTATTGCCGGCTCGTGGTCGCAATTCCTGCCTGTCCAAACGACTACTAAACCTTGCTGTCATATCTGTTTCGAAAACATCCCCAAACATAGCGTTTTATGCACAGAACTTGTTCAGCTTTAAAATGAACTTGCGTCGCAAGCCATCTCAGAATTCATTCCCTCAGAAATTTAACAATGTGCCCCCCAGTTTATGTGATTTCCATCCTGGCCGAATTACAGGAACCTAGCAGGGACTGGGCGATTATTTACAGAACATGAACAAGGAACTGCTGGCTCAGCCCAGGATCTCCACACAGAGCTGTGGCCTATGTTTCTGTGACGTTCTGCGCAGCAACTATCTGGATTGAAAAGTGAAGCAGAACCGACGAAGTAAAAGGGATTGCAAACTTGAGAAGTAAGAATGATGACGGGCGTAGTTTCGTCGTTCCAATAGGCACAACAAGAGATAATCTGCAACGATGAGTGAGAAGAGGGAAATCACTGGAGAGGGACGAATGGGCGAGGGAATCGCTTGAACGATCCCTCCGGAAAGCAGAAAGTTGGGGGGGGGGGCGGTCGGGGGTGATGAAAGATGTTTGGTGGTGGGTCCAGCTGGAGGCGGCAGAAATTTCGAAGAATTATGTGCTGGATGCGGAGGCCGGTGGGGTGGTAGGAGAGGACAAGAGGAACCTTATCGCTGCTATTGTGATGGGAAGATGGGGTCGGAGCAGACGTGCATGAAATGGAAGAGATGCGGTTGAAGGCAAGGTTGATGGAAGGGGTGCCCCTTTCCTTGAAAAAGGAGGACAGCTCCTGTGTTTTAGAATGAAAAACCTGTTTATTAGAGCAGATGAAGGCGAGACGGAGGAATTGAGAAAAGCGGATGGCTTTGTTACTAGTAAGGTGGGATGGAGGTGTAATCTAGGTAGCTGTTCAGATGGAACAATAGAACGTGCCTCAACACGAAAATAAAAATCTGCAGTTTCTGGAAATCCAGGGAACACACAAAAATGCTTAAAATCATCTGGCGAGGCAGCATCTATGAAAAAAAGTAAACAGCTGACATTTCGGGTTGAGAACCTTCATCATGAAAGTGCATCACCTATTGATTATGTCACATAGTAATTTCAGACTTTCATTTTGATTTCCAGATGGTGAAATGTGAAACTCGTCCCATTGGAACGCTTAGAATTTCCCGATTACAGTTGACAATGCTCCAATAATTAAACCTGCTGTCCGTCAGAGGGTTCTGTGGGGTCACAGTTGAGAATTGGGCGGTGCACCAACCACCATATGCAGAAATGGAACACTTTATGGTTATTGCTATAATCTTACGCCGACAAATGTTGTATTCTTCTTCAGGAGGGCCTCGTCCAAAGTCCCATGACTCTCTTTCCCGTTAGGACAACATCAGCTCCATTGGGAAGTATTCACATTTCCTGTCCTTTTCAGCCACTGTTGCTGGATTGTCCATGAAACCAGGTTGGGCAACGAATCCCCTTAGACTCGAACAATTGTTTGTTTGTTTGTCTGTTTTTCTATCTATCTATCCGTCTATATATCCCAACCAATAGAAAATCTGCAGATGCTGGAGATCCAAGTAACACACTCAAAATACTGGAGGAACTCAGCAGGCAAAGTAACATCTATGGAAAACAGTACAGTCGACATTCCGGACCGAAACCTTTTGGCAGAAAGGTTTTCATTGTCCCAGTAATGATTCCTGTGGTACACTATTAGTCACAGAACTCCAGTGTGAGAGGCAACTATCTACTGCAACCTTTTGACTTCTCCCGCTAAGCTTATGTTGAGTCCAATTTGGTACTTCGTCCTAAATGGCATGTTCATCCTCCCTTGCGAGATTTAATAAAGGCCTTTCAAAAGTCTATATAGTCAAAGTACACAGACTTTCCCTCTTCAACCTTGCAGGTAACATGCTTAAAAATCTGCAAGATTATTTGCATGTAACCTATCCCTGTCCAAGACATCTTCACTGTCCCTAATCATGCCTTCTCTGTCCAAATACTTATATTTCTTGCACCTTAGGTAAGTTAGGCTCTCAGGTAAATTACGTACTGCTGACGTTTAGCTCACTGGTCGATGTTTTCCAGGTTATTTCCTAGACCCTTCTTTAAAGAATGGAACAACATTAGCTATTGTCCATTCCTCCGAAATATCACCAGCCTGTGGTTGTTTTCAATAAATCTGCCGGGCCTCCTGCAATTTCTGCATTAGCTTCCCACAAAATCCGAGTCGTCAGCTTGTCCAGTGCGCAACAGTAAAAATCCTGGTTAAATTGGTTCGAAGGACGCAGATAAAACTCGGCCATAGACTTTGCCAAGACCAGCTACGAAACAAGCAGGTTTCGACAGGAGAGAATGAACCTCAGGTGTTACAGAAATGTAAAAGGGTAGTGTTACGAATCACTTACAGAGGCTCCGAACACCTCTTCTCTGGAAGAAAAATGATCTTCGTCTAAAAGACGGCTGAAGTCACGTGGTAAAGACAGATGAAGTCACGAGGTGAAAATAAAGTCACACGGGCGATCAGCCTTCGATCCAGGGCAGAAAAATCTGGCGAGCAGCTTTCGGCGGCCTATGCCCCATTATCGGCGGTGAGGTTAAGCTTAAGACGTTATCAATAGATATAATGACATTCAGGTACATACTCTATCTTCCATGTGAGCAGTGTGCTTGATTCTAACCAAGTTTATAGTTAAACTGCATTATGTACCCACCTGATAGGCAAGCCAGTACACAAATCAGGGCAGTACAATATGGAGAGAAAGCTCTCGCCCAGGGGCGAGGCTATCCCTTTTCACGCAGCTGATGAATCCAAAGCAATGTAAAAGAACGATGCAGTTTGACACTAGCGGCGTCGCAGGAGTTGCTATTCAGCGTTGAACTCAACGTACGACTGCCTTCGGGACCCCAGCTCTGGACTTTTCCTCGGGGTGCACTCCCGAATCCTTTTCCATAAGTGGGTATAGTCGAAGGCAGCGGAGGTTTGTGCTCAGAGTTTCCCATCCCCTAGAAGAGCCGCCAACGGCTTCTGATGACCGTATCGGGCCGAAGGGACAGATTTTAAGGTGCCAATAACCCGCCCTTCGCCCCTTCTCCTTCAGTAGGGACGCTTATGCAGGGTTTAGTAGCTAAGACACACGAGAAGGCCAGGAGCTTGACTTAGTTTTGAAAGACAATTTGAGGCCCACACCACTGGGAGATTTGAATAGAATTTGGGATACTAGCATACAGATAAAAATATAATTAGGCACTACGTTGAAATGAACATACTGCTGGCATGGAAAATAGAATATACACCAAAATAGTAATGTCTCTGTGGTAAGAAAATGGGACAGTGTTTCCGTTGTTCGCATTTGCGCCTTTCTGAGTTAAAACCGTTGACTTCCTTTAAGCCCTTATCGGTCTAAACCGTGCAGTCATTATGCGTTTGATTTATTTGTCATTTTGTCATTCACCCTACTTCGTTGTTTTTTTTCCATTTCCAACTGAATTTATGTTAAGTCACATCATCGGTGTAGATTTAAAAACGAACTATTCCTACTCAAGTTATCAATATGGTGTTTTCTGTATAAAAGTAGAAGTGATGACAACTTCGGCTCAATGTCTGTAAGAGAACGTCACTGACATATCAAATATCGATACCAATCTGGGCGGTATCCAAACCTTTGTGGTAACATTGCTCATTATTTACCTCCGTAACGACATCGCAGTTCACTCTTTAAGCGCACCCGCCCTTTCCATTGCACACCGCTAATGTAAATCACCTTCACCATTCTTGAATAATACCTTCAAATAAAAGAATAATACTATCATAACAATAAATTCTGGCTGCAAAGATACTGCGGTTGTGAACAGCCCATGTCTCTCAGTAACTCATCACCCACATGGCCACCTGCTGCGTTTCCTCATATTGCCTCTGAACATCCTACATTAGGCTCACTAGGGTTCCATAAATTTCACGGGTTAGGTTGATATTTGGTTAATATTGGTGAATATCCCCATTAGCCAATCTTGATAGCCATCTCAATAATTTGAGTTTAGATAGCGATCGCTGTATAAAGTGAGATTTCGGGAAAAAATGATGCTTACAGTGTGAAGTCGGTCAGGAGGGTACATCTTTGGACAAATTCTGAACATAGATTCAGCTTTCAGCTCAATTTCCCTTAATAACCATGAAACGGAACTTACGAATACAAGAGCCTATGATTTTACGTCAGAATTAGAACATTCGGCTCATGGGGTCTGCTCCGACTGACTGATTTATTACCCCGCTCAGCCCTATTACCTTGCCCGCTCGTCGTAATGCTGTACGTTCTGACTAATCAAGAACCTATCAACCTCCGCTTTAAGTATACTAAATGACCTGGCCTCCACAGCCGTCTGTAGCAACGGATTTCAGAGATTCACTGGCAAAAGAAATTCAATCTCACCTTTATTATAAATGGCTGTCACTCTAGTCTGAGTCTGTGCCCTCTGGTCCTATTATCATTTACTACTGGAAACATATTCTCTATCGAGACCATTCAATACTCGATGGGTTTCAATAAGATTCCGCCACACTCGTCTAAGTTCCGGAGAAATTACAGGCCCACAGCCATCAAACGCTCTTGATGCTATACTTTAAACCTTTCATTAACAGTGTCATTCTCTCGTGAACCTGCTCTGGATCTGTCCATTGTCAGCACATTTATTCTTAGATAAAGGGCCCACATCTGCTCGCAATACTTCTTAACCTTTAGGGAATCTTGCACTCACTTCCAAGTCCCTTACCATCTCTTAATTTTGATTATTTTCCACTTTTAAATAAATAATCTATGCCTTTATTCCTTTCAACCAAAATGTATGACCATATAATTCCTTACAGTATATTACAACTGCCACTTATTTATCTATTGTCCCAATCTTTCTAAGTTCTTCTGCATATGCCTTGCCTCCTTATCACTACTTGCCCTTCCATTCATCTATGTATCGTCTGCAGAACGTGGCCACAACGCCGTCTATTCCGTCACCCTGATCGCTGACATAGAACGTGAAAAGAAATGGTCCCAACAACAAACCCTACGGTAAACCACTAGTCACCGACAGGCAACTAGAAAAGGCCCCCTTTATACTCCGTATCTGCCTCCTGCCAGTCAATCAGTCTTTGATCCATGCTTGTATGTTTCCTGTTGTATCACGGGCTCGTATCTTGTTAATCAGTCTCGTGTGCGGCATCCTGTCAAAGCCCTCTAAAAATCGAAATAAACAATATCAACTTACCCTCCTTTAACTGTCTTCCCAGTTACTTCTTCATAGAATCCAACAGATTTCTCAGTCTTTCGGAAACCATGCTGACTTAGGCCAATGTTATCTTGTGCCTCGAAATATCCCCGACATTTTATCCTTAATAATAACCTCCAAAATATTTCCAACCAGTGAAGTCAGCCTAAATGGGATATAATTTCCTTTCTTCTGACTCCCTCCCATTTTAAGGAGTGGTGCGAAACTTGCATTATTTCAGTCCACCGGAACCTTTCCAGATGTAGTGATTCTTCAAAGATCATTACTAATGACCCCACAACCTCTTCAGCTGCTTCTTTCAGAACCCTGCGATGTAGTCCATCTAGTTTCACGTGATGTATCTATCTTCAAACATTTCAACTTCCCACGCACAATCTCCTTAGTAATAGCAATAACTCTCTCTTCTGCACGCGGCACTCGAATTTCGGGTTTACCACGAGTATTTTCCATAGTGAAGACTGGCAGAAAACATAAATTCTCACGCCTTTTTGCTCCCGATTACTAATTCCCCAGCGTCCCACAACCATTTTCGCCTTTGTTTTGCTCTTTATATATATATTTTAAAGATGTTGATACTTCCATTATATTGTTGCACTGGAAGCCGCACAGACGCAATGGTTCGAATAACCTCCTCCAGTTCCAGTAATGGTTTGAAAACTGAGTGCAAATGACCATTAGACAGGGAAGCAGAATTTGGCCTTTTGGCCCATGGAATCTCCTTACCATTTGATTACGGTTAATTTTTTATCCCTCTTAAATTCATTCTCACCATAATCTTTCATACCCTTTCTAATCAAAAACTACTCAAATTGCACTTTAACTGTACTCAATAACAGCGTTCACAGCCATCTGTGGCAATGAATTCTACAGATTCACCATTCTCTGGCAAAGAAAGTCATCCTCATGTCTGTTATAAAGGGACGTCCTTCTGTACCAAGGCTTTTTCCTCAGCTCCACAACCCCCATCTGGGTTTTCAATATTCGATAAGTTTTATTGAGTTCCCCCTCATCCTTCTAACCCGTAGCAAGTGCAGGACAAATAACATCAAACACACTTCATATGTTAACTCTTTTAATCCCTGAATCTTACCCATGAAGCTCTTTTGGACCTTCTCCAATATCAGCATATCCTTTCTTCGATAAGCCTCAAAATACTCCTGTTAATTCCAGTGTAGTTTATCCAATGTCTTATAAAACCTCTGCATTATATCCTTGCTGATACATTATTGGCTAGCTTCCGTTGATATTTTATCTTTCCTCTACATGTGGTTTCTATTTGATTTCTATTTTTTTTAAAGCTTCCCAATCCTGAAAACTTCTATTTTCTTTTGCTATATTGTATGTCCACTCATTTCCTTTTATGTTTACTTTGACATCCCTTGTCAGCCACGAATGCCTCATCCTCTCTTGAGAATGGTTCTCTATCTTTGGGATGTACCTATCCTGCGCCTTCCGAATTGCTCCAAAACTTCTCATTCATTGTTGATCTGCCGTCGTTCCTGCTGGTGTGCTTTTCCAAGCAATTTCAGCCGGCGCCTCTCTCATTCTTTTGCAATTCTTTCTACTGCTGTGAAATATACCTGACTTGATCTACTCCCTGTCAAACTTCTACATTGATCGCTGCTTCCTACGGGGCCCTTTACCTTCAGCATCAAAATCAAATTCTGTCTATTAAACAACACCCAGTCCAGGACATCGCTCCCCTATTGCTTTCTACCAGAAGCTGCTCCTATGCATTCTACACATTCCCTCTCTTTGGATTCAGCACCAACGTGATTGTCCCAAACCACCCGCATGATGAAATCCCCAATGACTATTGTAACACAGCACACGTTACTTCCCTTTGCTATCACCCGTTGTAATTTGTTTCGCACATCTGGCTAATATTTGGAGGAATGTATATAACTCCCTTTTTCTCTTGCAGTTTCTTAACTCTACCCAGAGCTATTCTGCATCTTCCGATTCAATGTCGCCTCTTTTTAAGGATTTAATTTCATTTTTTCTTTACCAACAGAGCGACACCACTCCCTCTCTCTACTGCTTGTATTTTCGGCACCTGGTGTATCTTTGGATGTTAAGCTCCCTTTGTCATCTTTTTTCTTCAGTCACGACTCAGTGATGCCCACATTGTCGTACTAATTACTCAAAAATATCATCTACATTATTCGGTATAGTAAGTGCATTCACATATAACATCCTCAATCCGGTATTCATCGCAATCTTTGATAATGCTCCATGTTACGCTATTTCACTGATTGCAATTTTCACCAACCATCTGCTTGTCTTTCATCAGTATCACTGCAACTTTCCCATCATCAGCCCTATCAGTCGATTTCCCATCCCCCGGCCAAATAGTTTTAAACGTTCACGAACAGGACTAGTGAACCTGCCTGCAAGGACACTGGTCCTCCGCAGATTGAAGTGCAACTTGTCCTATTTATATAAGTATTTATACTTTCCCCAGGGTACACCCCAGTGATTCAAAAACCTAAAAGCCTGCAACAATTCTTCAGCCACGCATTCCTCTGCCAAGTCATTCTACTCGTGCTGGCACCGGCACGTGACACAGGTAGTAATGCGCTAGGCCCTGCATTTGAGCAGTCTACCTTACTCCCTATATTCTCCTTCAGAATCTCCTCCCATTTCCAAGTTATGCCGTTTAGTTCAGTCACCCAAGTACCTGCCTTCTGACACAACTTTTTGATACTCACCCTTTAGAACGCTGGGGTTGTGATCGGCGACCACTCTGACCCTTGCTCCTGTGAGGCAAAAGACCATTGGTGTATCCTGTCTGCTCCCTTAACTATGAAATCTCCTATTTTTACTCTACTGGACTTCTCCCCTTTCTCTACTGAACATAGAGACATACTGTATGCGGTCTCTCCATGATAGATCGACCTTCTCCCCAGACGGTATCCAAAGTGGTGTACTTAGCATTGAGAGAAACGGCCATAGTGATACTCTGCACTGGCTGTCTATTCCCTTTTCTTCCCCTGACAATCACCCAGGTACCTGCCGCTTGCAAATTAGGGGTGACTATCTCCCTGTAGCTCCTACCTATTACCTCTTCATTGTCCTTCATTCATTCAGCTGCAGCTCTAGTTCGGACAGATGCAGATATCAGGGAGAGAGATGGCTTCACAAACTTCGGCACATTTCATACAAGGAACACGCCACTAAATCTGACCCCATTTTTAGCGTAGTAGCTATGTACGAAAAGAAAAAGAAAGCTACTTAGAGCCTTACTTAGAGCCTGCATCTATGCATACCCAAGCCTGATGTAGCCCAATGCTCTTGAGACAAAGTCGGTCCAACGGTCCAATCTAACAGTTCCCCACTTCTACAATGGCCACTCCTCCTATTCATTTTTTATCGAATGAAATAAAACTCACTCCCGTCGAGACTTGCAGTTTTCAGACAGTTCCCTCATTGTAAGATGTCGCTCTCTCACTTGCTACTTCAAACAAATAAAGCACCGGATTCTTTAGGTTTTGCCATAGTAATAGTGTTCCTAGAATATATCATACTTGGTGATACCTTTGATTAAAAGGAAAAGTCGGAAATAATCACTGAAGCAGTATTGCGACAAAAGCAGTGGATTGTAGGTGGGAAAAGACAAATAAAAGGAGACAACGAACACAGAATGAAAGAAGAAATAAAGAAAAAAAGAATGAAAATAAGGGTGTTAGACAGGTGGATAGACGGTTAGATCGTTAAGTAGATAGAAATCGATAGAGAGACAGAGAAACAATAGATAGATTACATTTGCAAAACTCCCAAAAACCTGTTGACTGCGTCGTTTCGTTTTGCTTTATAGATCTGTAAAAAATATTAAGCCAAAGAATCGAAGCATACTTTCACGGTGAGCATTCTGCAGGAGTCATTGTATAGTGCAGTTTCATGAGGGAAATTATGGACATATTGCTGCCAGGATAAACCAATCAGTGCCTGACTACAATGAACAGAATATGGAGTACAAGCGTGTAGTCCATGAAGCAGCAGAGCTCCCCCTGAGATCCTGCATCTCCTTATTGGAACTGCCTCAACATGTTGAGACCACCAGAAGATTTCGGAGAAAATCCATTTCCTCCTTTAACTGCATTCATCAACGGGAAAGAATTGGATATTGATAGCCAAAAGAGAGGGTTCCATCGGGAGATTATATCAACTTTTCACGAACAGTAAGCCTCCATGATTCCCTTGTACATTGGTCTTTTCCCACTAATCTCCGTCCCGGCACTTCCCTGAAAGTGGACAATATGCTACAGCTGCCCATTCACCTCCTCCTTGGTCTCCATTCAGGGCCCCCAAATTCTCTTTCCAAGTGAGGCAACACTTCACCTGCCATCTGCTCGGGTTAGTTACTGTATCTGGTTCTTCCAGTGCGGCGTGGAGGGCTGAGGAACAATACCTTATATTCTGACTCTGCAGCTCCCAAACCGATAAGACGACTATCGATGTCTCCTTCTGGTAAAAAATTGAACCTCTTCACACATTTTCTACTCCGCACTCTGGCCTCTATCTCTTCTCACCTGGCTACGCATTCCTTAGGTCCCTTCCTCCTTCTCTTTCACCAATGATCCACTTGTCTTTCTTGTCAGATTCCTTCCTTTCAAGCCATTTATCATTCTTGGCTTCCCCTATTTCCATAGAAACATAGGAATACTGGAGGAACTCAGCAGGTCAGGCAGACTCTTCGTGAGGTCTGCAGTGGATAGGGGAAGATGCCAGGATACGAAGGTAAGAGAATGAAAGGAGTACAAGCTGGAAAGTGAGAGATGAGTCCAGGTTGGTAGGATAGGGGAAATTATATGAGAAGCTGGTAGTTGATAGGTGGAAATGATAAAGGGCTGGAGAACAAGTAATCTAATAATAGAGGCGAGAGCACCACAGATAAGGGAAAAGAGAATGGACTGCGATAGTCAGGTGAGGATGAAAGAAGCGGTAAAAGGGGAGCCACTGTGGAAAATGTAAGGCGAGAGAAGGGGCAAGGGGAAAATTATCGAAAGTTAGAGAACTCGATGTTCATGTCATCAGGATGGAAGCTAGCCAGACGGAAAATTAAGTTTTGTTCCTCTAACATGATAGTGGCGTCATTGTGGAAGTAAAGGACACCATGGACCGACATGACAGAAAGAAAATGGGGATGGGAATCAGAATGGTTTATAAACAGAAAATCCTACTTGTTAAGGATGGAGTCAGATGCTCGACAAAACGGTTCCTCGTCTACGTCGAGTCTCACCGATGTAGAAGAGGTCCAATTGAGAGCACCAGTGCGCGCCATTCATAGTACACTCAGACGCATCACCTCTCTTTTCCGGACATCAGCCCTCACTGCTCTTTCCCACCGTCTTTACTGTGAAAGAGTTGATTTATCGTTATCTATCATTCAATAAGCCTTGGCATCTACCACATGATTCTCTGACACTTCTGCCATTTTCAACCGGAACCAGCCACCAAACACTTCATTACCGCCCCAAAACCCACTCCAAATCTACGTTTTCCACAGGGATGGCTCTCTCCGTGATTCCCTTGTCCATTTGGAGCTCCCTGTTATTCTCCTTGCAAGCGGAAGAAGTGCTACACCTGCCCATGCACTTCCTGTCTCATTTCAGGGCCCCAAACGGCTATTCATGGTGAAGCAAGACTTTATATTCAAGTCCATTGGTGTCGAAAGCTGTGTCCGGCGCTCCCAAAGCAACCTCCTCTACCAACAAACATAAGGAGTCAAATGTTTACTTCTTTGTAGAATATTTATGAGACGTTTTACGGACGTGAAATTAAACGAACAGACAGTAGTATGAATTCAGACAAATTAGATTAAATATAAGTCACTATGGTGTAAATATTCTACCAGTAATTTTAAGGGGAACCAAGTTATAGTGTTTATATAAAGCCTATTGTGATTGTGTTACAAGGCAAGTATCGTGGAAGGAAGCAGGGCTGTTGAAGACGTAAAGGATAGTCCTTCGCCCGCGGGAGATTGAAACCAGTCTGGAAGCGACCGTCAAAAGCTGATTGTAAAATGATTCAAACGGGAGCCAACGTTTCCCTCAGTATATGTGAAGAGACGGAAAAGTTGGCGAGGATATTTCAAGGCCTCCCACATCCTTACTTACACACACGATGTCACCATTTTACTCTTCTTAGTTTTCGGAAAGCAGCGTGTGTAACGAGATTGGGAATAGTAGCAACTGACTGGGATAGCCGCTACAACCACATTAATACATAAGCACGATCCATCGTTTGACATGCATCCATAATTGTCCCAAAATACCTGGACGTACTCTGGTCAACTGGGGAGAAAGCTACTTGCAGGAACTCGAAGAAAAGAATATGCTTTCTACCTGCCCTTAGCTTCTGTGGCGGCGAAGTAAACTCTAAAGTTAATATCAGAAAACAGTCAATGGACCTTGCGTATTCAGTGCTAATAACAAAATAAAAGAAAAGCTAAACATCAGCCTTATCATATCAATGCAATTATTTCCCGATTCATTTCAAACAATGCAACCATCAGTAATGTAGCGGTATTGCGACGTCACGTGACCATGCCAGCCACCCCCACCTCGACGCGTCCGGGTAAAATTGTCAGCCGTCCAACTTCAGAGAAGTATGCTGTGTGAAGACGCCAACATTAGAGCATGAGCAACGTCGCTTTCTTTCTAGTGGCTGGTGAGTTCTGCCATAATATTCTATCTAATTAGACTATTTCAGTATCTTCCATTCAGCACGTTAAGTTAATGTGAGAGAGATAAATCGCTGTCTGATCTGCATAGTAATTAGAAACAGTCACACCAGGTTTGTAAAAAAAAAATCAGTTGAAATGCATCAAAAAATGTTTCTGCAGAATTACATTGAAAATTCTTATATCTACCTGCATATTCTGAAATATATGTAGTAATTTGCACAGTTGTTTTTATTAGTTTTGCTTTGGATCAAGGTTGCCGTCTGTTGACTAGAATGTAAAAGACTAGCTTTCATATTTTCTGGAAAGCACAGAGCAGACCGATGAGATGAAATCCGAAGAAATGTTTACCCGTGGTAGTGCATTGTAAAACTATCACTCCATAACATATGGCACGGTGCATTTTGATAACAGAAAAAGAGTTTTATATATTTCACTCAATAAGGAAAACAAGAAGAGAACATTTTTTTACAGACGGTAAAAAAATTCTGAGTAATTTTTTTAAACTTTAGTGAGCAAACATTTATCAACAAATATCAACAAACAAGAATCGGCTCTCAGTCCACAGTTCACTGTACAATGGTAACTATCTATATTAACAATACCAGGGGTAAAAGAGAGTAGGAGTAAAAGAAAAAAAAAGAAACAAAAAGCTCATACACATAATTGCATACAAAAACAAACATGCACATGATCTACATACTTTACCTCACCACTCAATGTAGATTTACATCTATTTTAAACAAAATCACATTCTTCAGTAAATCAACTCAAGTCCCACATTTCACCAGGCCCCTGTATGGGCTTTTCACTGTGCCAGGTACACTATAATAGAGTTCCACCTTTCCAAGCAAGAGTGCATTTTCAGTTGCAGACTTGCAGTTTTATTCTGGGTAAATTTTATGAATTTGAAACCAAATTCCGCTTTCTCTGATTTGATGCTTCTCTCTTACTGTAACGTAATTAAATGAAAGTATTCACGTTTGTTCTTATTTTCCTTAATTTCTCCATCTATAATACTTCCTAATTTCATAGTAATGGCTATGAACATCCATGAATAGGACATTCATAGACACCGTCTCTGGCCCAATTGAATATTTATGGAGGTAATAGAGCAATTCTAAAGGATAGGAACGTATGGAAGATCACGTCCTCATGTAGCCCATCTGAACCAAGCACTAATACTATAGCTAGAGGCGCATTTCCACTGTTCATAGAATAATTCGCTGACGTTTAGACCGGCCAATCATGCTACACTTGAAACAACACAAACTTCTTGAGGCAACAGTGAAGTGTTGCATTCTCAATTCCCGCCATGAATGCACCTAACTTTTCCAAGCAGAGCGATCCTGCTAGGATTCCAAGCTTTCTTCACAATTAAGAAGCAGCCGCATCAACGTAAGGATGCGATTAAAAAAAAAAAACAAGATTCAACATATCAGTTGCCCATTGCCTGCCAGTAACAGTTTTGTGCATACGCAGACCTGTATACCTGTAGTATACCCGCAGAGATCCTAGTGGAAAATGGAACTTTTTCCACACTAAAAATATGTCTAATCTTCTCTGACATGTTTTCCTAATCATTGTCAACGTGACTTCAGATAGCAAAAAGATCCTGTGTGAGATGAGGTGTGGGACGATAAGATTCTACACACACACAGTGGAACAGAATGCAGAACCGCAGCCTGTAATTTCCTGCCACATGGCTGCCCACTTTTGCTCACTGCCGATTAATCACTTGACTTCATGGAGTCATGAGATTGGGCAAGGTGACAGCACTCTGATTATTACGGGAAATAACTGTCATGCCAATGGTGAGAACCGTTGCTTTAGGAGAGGCATAATTAATGACTCCTACACACAAGAGATTCTGAATATGCTGGAAATCCAGAATCGACGTTTCGGCCCGAGCTCTCCTCTTCAGGACATGGTACTGACATAGTGTATTTTCTCTCCATGACCTCAGCAATGAGATATCGATCAGCGATGTATGCTCAGATCAGCATCATACAGGAACCAGAGTAAAGCACTTGACATCTGAACACATTTTTACCGCTTAACAAAAACTTTGTCTTAGCAATGCCTTGAGTCCAAACCACCGAGTTCTGTTACCACATTTATCATTCTGACATCTGCAGTTAGAAAGAATCATTAATTATTCCTATTTCCCTTTGTTTCTCGTTCTCTCTTTTTTTAAAGTTCAAGATGTTGTTTTCTCTAATAATAAAGAACACTGGTGGGAGATTTTCTAAAATAAACGATTCCACGATAGATATTCATATAACGTTTTTTGAGGTTATGTTCGGTTTGTGCTTGAAACAAGCTCAGCAAAGAGACATATATCAATGCAGAGGTCGGAAACCACGATCTCTCAGGCAGCCGAATTCAGCACTTGCCGGCTGAGCGCGCGATTCACACCTTAAACGACAATAAATATGCTGAATTTTCACTTCTAACTCTCACAACGCATGAGCTAAGTTCCCCTTTGTCAGAACTCCATCGTTTCTGAACTGCGACTGCAGTTTATTTTTTTGTTTTATTGTTATTATTGTTATTCAATGGCGTAGATTCATATCACCGTAAAGCATGAGAGAATTTCGATCTATTGCACTTATACCGAACATGCTTCACACTGTGGTCAACGTCTCGAACACATTACCGGGGAAATGGTGGAATCAAATACCACACAGCCTGAACCCAACTTGTCTTAATCATCAGCATCAGGTTGCATTGAAATTCCTAATTAATTCCTTAACAAAGACCATTGAGACAACATTCACTCATTGTCTTTGGCCAACAGTTATCCCTATCACCTACAAAAAAAAACACAGTCGTGTTCGTGACAGGACTTGCTCCGCACATAAACATTTTGGCTACTACTAAATACGTTTCATTAATGCGCATATGGAAGTGAGCTCAGACCGTTGAAGCAACAGTCTTTTCCAAATATTTGTCCACTAATTTTCCTAATCTGCCTGACGTTATCAGTATTGTGGACTAAGTATCAAAGCAGCAGATTTATTCTCAAGCGTTTAATTCTATCAACCAGAATGCCGTAATTTCCTAAATTAAATTGTATTTCCCGTCCCTATTGCTAAAATAAATAAATATTTTTCTTAAAAATTACATGTCTAGAAATTCTCACCTCCTCTTCCAACACTATCTCATCTCGGTGCCAATCGTTTCAAACTCCTGTTCCCACTCCCCGCTCTTCTTTATCGCTTAACTAAATTAAATCAGGTGATTGATAGCGGAGACAGCAGATTTACTTCAAGGGAATTAATTACAACGGCACGCCGCCGCTCAAGACTATCAATGTAAGACTCTTACATTGATCATTTGACCTCTTGGAATGTTGAGAATTGGTCAGGAAAGTGACTTGATGAGGTGGTTTTTCTGTTGCTATACTGCATAACAAAACAGGTTATTCCGTCCTGATGAAGGTTCTCGGCCCGAAACATCGATTGTTTATACATTTGCAGAGATGGTACCTGATCTGCTGAGTTCCTCCAGCATTTTGTGTATATTGCTTTAGATTTACAGCACCTGCGGACTTCGCCGTGTTTACGAAGCAAATTAAGTATTTTTTTGTTGCGCGACCCGTCCGTATTTCTGCCAATATTGTTTATTTCTTTATTTTTATATTGACCTGTAATAGATAGCAGAGAATAGTACCTGTAGAGATAGGGCCTTCTTCCCATGATGTTTGCGTCAAACTTATTGCCAAATGATCTATAGACGCACCATTCCATGGTTGTTTAGGTGTCTGGCGACACATCCCTTAAACTTTACTTTACTTTACTTTACTGTATTGTCGCCAAACAATTGATACTAGGGCGTACAATCATCACAGCCATATTTGATTCTGCGCTTCGCGCTCCCTAGATTACAAATCAATAGTAAATATTAAGAATTTTAATTATAAATCATAAATAGAAAATAGCAAAGGGAAGGTAAGGTAATACATAAAAGAAAACCGAGAGGCAGGTCCGGATATTTGGAGTGTACGGCCATCAGGAAACGTTGCATCCGTGGAAGCTACCTCTCAATGTGTGAAGATCCTACCGCCAAAATCCCATATCTGCTCTTAGCATTTTACATTTTAAACCCAAGAAAATAAAATCCTATATATGACCTGAATAATGCTATGTAGTTCTATATGGCTGCACCTCACCATCACAGGCTCGAAAGTAAGCATTCGAAATTACCCGAACGCTCCTTATATTTAATCCGTTCTTATGTAGGAAAAGTCCTGGCAAACCTCCTCTGCACTCTATCAGAAATCTCCACATGCTTCCTGCAATATAGCCAACTGGTTGATATATTGAATCCAAATGTGATCTCAGAAAAATCCCAAAGCGGCGTGGTTTTACACCAAAAAGCTCTCTTCTCCTTTTTGTCGGTTTCAACTTCTGCACGTTTCTTGTTCTGGAATGTTCCAGTTCTCTTTTATTCATATTAGATTAGATATTCAATTAACCCCTCAAGTGGTTCTATTTGGATCTTTGGCTAAGACGCCATTGAATTACAGAAACTACTTTGTTTACAAAATCTTAATCAATATCAGGTTGTTGCATTGGCGTCATTTGGCCCACCTCCCTCCACACATACAAAGGACATAGGTTTTTCTTCATTTGACTGGAGAAAACTATCTCATGTCAGAAGAAACCACAGTGTAGTTAAGGCACAATATGATTGGGAATAGTCAGCATGGCTTTGTGAAAGGGGGGACATGTATTACGAGCCTGATTGAATTTGTTGAGGATGTGACTAAACACATTGATGATGGTAGAGCAGTGGATGTAGTGTATATGGATATCAGCATGGCCTTTGACAAGGTACCCCATGCAAGACTTATTGAAAAAATTAGGAGGCACGGGATCCAAGGTGAAATTGCTTCGTGGATCCAGAACGGGCTTGCCCACAGAAGGCAAAGAGTGGTTGTAGACGAGTCATATTCTGCATGGAAGTCGGTCACCAGTGGTGTGCCTGAGGGATCTGTTCCGGGACTCCCACTCTTCATGGATTTTATAAATGACCTGGATGAAGAACTTGAGGAAGGGGTTAGTAAATTTGCTGATCAGACAAAGGTTGGATGTGTTATGGATAGTGTGGAGGGCTGTCAGAGGTTACAGAGAAACACTGATAGGATGCAAAAATGGTCTGAGAAGTGGCAGATGGAGTTCACCCAAATAAGTGTGAGGTGGTTCATTTTGGCAGGTCAAATATGATGGCAGAATATAGCATTAATGGTAAGACTCTTGGCTGTGTGGAGGATCAGAGGGATGTTATGCATAGCCCTCTATTTTTCGGAGTTCGCTCAACGCCGCTGCGCAGATTGACTCTTTGGTTAAGCAAGCATACGGTGCATTGGCCTTCATCAATCGTGGGATTGATTTTAGGAGCCATGAGGTAATGTTGCAGCTATACAGGTACCCGCTCAGACCCCACTTGGAGTACTGTGCTCAGTTGTGGTCGCCTCACTATAGGAAGGATGTGGAAACCATAGAAAGGTTGCAGAGGAGATTTACAAGGATGTTCGCTGGATTGGTGAGCACGTTTTATGAGAATAGGTTGAGTGAACTCGGCTTTTTTCCCTCAGAGCAGCGGAGGATGAGAGGTGACCTGATAGAAGTGTATAAGATGATGAAAGGCATTTATCGTGTGGATAATTAGAGGCTTTTTTTCCTAGGGCGGAAGTGGCTGGCACGAGATGGCACAGTTTTAAGCTGCTTGGAAGTAGGTACAGAGGAGATATCAGGGGTATGTTTCTTTACGCAGAGAGTGGTGAATGCATAGATCGGGCTGCCGGCAACGGTGTGAAGGCAGATACGATCGGGTCTTTTAAGAGACTCCTGGACAGGTACATGGAGCTCAGAAAAAATAGAGGGCTATGTGTAACCTTAAGTAATTGCTCAGGTAAGGACAGTTCAGCACAATTTGTGGGCCGAAGGGTCTGTATTGTGTTGTAGGTTTTCTATGACCTATGAAATCGAAAGGTTGAATGCGAGCAAATCAATGTCCATACCGCTGATTTCACGTTAATTAGTCGCATAAAGAACATGCGAGCTTTAAAAAAATGACATTTGCACCCTCTCCTACATAATTATTGTCTCACTCTAAATAATTAATATTTACAGCCTGAAGGCAATAACCACTGCAGGCCAGAATCTCCGATTAGTATCGAAGTGTAGAAGAATTTCTTGCAGAGTTAAATAGACAATAGATGCAGTGTGTGGACATCAAGCTGAATATATATAATAACTGTTGCCTATATAATGGCTATACCACCTTCTGCACACTATGCATATATGTCACAGTCTTTATAAAAATTTTTATAACATTTGCCTCAATTACCATTCCTGCTAGGGCATTCCATGCAAACGTTACTCTTCGATTATAAACCTTATCTTCCATACCTCCGCCGAGCCCGTTTGAAATTAAATGCGTTCCCCTCTGGGGAACAATGCATGCTATCTACCATGCCTATGTTTCTCATAAATGTAATACATACGGACAGGCCACCTCGCAGGTTTCGCTATTCAAGTGGCATGGAAAGGCAAAGTTTGTCTTAACTTTCCTTTAGGAACAACTCCTTTGTTACATCCAACATCCTGGTAAACCTTTTCTGCGCCCTATATATACCGTCTATTTCCTTCCAAAATGTGGCGACCATAATTGACTGAAGTACACTCGATAACCTTTTCATTCTTGAACTCAATGCCTCAACTAATAAAAACAAGGTTTCCCTATGTATTATTTATCTTCATATTTTGCAGCCATTATTTTTGGAGCTCTGGAGTTAGACCTCAAGATTTCTTCACATATCAATGCTGTTAAGCGTCTTTTCATTAACTGTGTAACATCCCTTTATGGCTGATCTCACAAGGTGCCTTAAGGTAGTAATCCACAAGGTAGATTAAGCTCCACCGAATATTGCACTCAATCTTTTATGTGCAAATAACCTCTGAGTCCAATCGTCTCAGTCAAAGTGTTCCCCTGGATTCCTAATATTCTGGATGAGGGAACTTATCCAATGCCTTACTAAACCCCATGCATTTTATTCCCTTCATCTTCTGCTAGAGTATGCACAGTAAAGATTGTAGAATATGACATTTCATGTTGCACAACATCATGATAACTATTCCTCTCTAGGCATTGTTTTTCCCCAAATGTTCCAAAATCCTCTGTCTCTGTGTCCTATCGAATTGGCGCGAGACACCTCGTCAACATCCGTGTCAGTTTCATTTTGAAATCTCTCCAGTTTTATACCTGAATTCCATTGCTCCCCGATTTCACAGAGTTCTTACTGGTGACGTCAGTCATTGAAGCATTCATGGTTACTGGGTGCCTAACACATTCCAATCACGCCCTCCTATTACTGTAACGACATAATGTACCTGACACCTCTTCTCAAGCAGATATTTCTTCCACATTTCTTCCATCAGTATTAGCCAGAAAAGTCAACAATTCCTAGACTGCGATTTATGCATGCGGGTGTGTGTGAGTGAGTGTTTGTGTGTGTGTGTGTGTGTGTGTGTGTGTGTGTGTGTGGGTGCGTGTATGTGTGCGTGTTTGTCTGTCTGTTTCCAAAAGCGACTGTTAAAATGCATTTGTTTCACGGAGATCGAGAAACAAACTCTAGAATTCGAAACAACTCAAACATTTAGAAGAGTGATAAATCAAATTTGGTATCTGGTGGGTAAACTATTACCCTCGTAATGTCGTGAAGCAGCGAAAGGCAGACAATGGCGATTTGGAAAAAAAAATATGGAGAGGTCTGCAATCAGAGTTCGGGGGAACAATGGACAAAGAATCATTTTGCGTCGTGGAATTCAACGATTAGCTAAAATATGCTGACAGTGGAATTCGCACAACTAATTCTTACTTCCTCCTTTCAGTGGTCATGAAGATTCAGATGACCGATACTCAAGGTTAGTGACAAAATTCGTTTCCGTTATATTTGGCCTTATTGCTTTCTGTGCGTACTGCCCATCTACTGGTGAGGTTAAAAGAGATTAGGTTATTCTTATTCAGTGGCGCAGTCTCTGAGATCAAGAAGCATTTATAACCAGAGTGAAGATTCCAGTTACGCTATTTAATTGTAGATGTTCATGGATTCCAGTGAATGTGGGAAAAAGGATATAAAATTATCAATTCTGGGTCGAGATCGCATTGAATTGATGGTTCATATTTACGTGTAGGATCGTGTTTAAACAAAAAGTTACACGTAAAGAATGCCAATATGATTGACGACAAAGAGCAATTAGCCAGCGGTATCTGATATCTATTTCAGAATGCAACTGCTAGCATAAGACGCCATTGCAGGTGCTTTTTTCTGAGATATTTCCTTCATTCCTAGTCACAGTCGAGGCAACAGATGACTATAGGAGAAAAATCCTATCTTTCATTCAATGAGAAGAGAAGAGATACACCAGTAATTATTCAGGGGTGTTTGAATTGACCATCAATATAAAATCTAAGGATTGGACTTAACAAAACTTGGAAGGGCAGGATTAATGAGAGGCAATCAAAATAGGATTGTTCGTTATGATTTCTCTGCTATTAGATCAATAGCATTTTTAAAATTAATTAGACATTTTCATGACGGGTCAGATGGCACATACTGTCCATTTGTACTGTGCTGAGGTTGTTGACGCATTCCTACGTGGTAGCATGACGAAAGTAATTAAAGCCCATTTGATCTTGAAGGAGCTAGAAAAAAAAATCCAAAGTGGGTGAGTAAATGATGTAGATTTGGGTGGAGGTTCAGTTTTCTGAACGAAAGTGTGTGGACAAAGCTTCTATTAGAGCTGTTGGTTCTGAGTTCAATTATATTTGTGGTATGCAATAATTATCTGTTTGTGAATGTAATAAAAACGGGTAGAAAGTTGGCGGATGGAGTTGGAGAGAATTGGTGTCTAAAGATATTGCGTGATGTGTCTAAAGGTGATTGCAGAAGGGCACCAAAGAATGGCTTGATGGATGAAGATTTCGAGGATTCTACGATGGAGGAAGATTTAGGGAAAACATCGGTTGTCAGTCTTACGCTTCACAGTGTACTAACATACTTCCCGAAAATTCACGCAGTTCACGTTACTTCAATGTTCATATCTTCTTTCACACTTCCAGACTGAGATTACTTCTCAGATCCGGCATTATCCGATTTTCTTCCTTCGCGAGCACCCGTTTCGGCTATTTTCCTTCCCTGAAATTTGCCTTGTTCTTGAGAAATCATCCCTTCATTTTGACTGTTCGTTTTGCAGCAAACTATGTTTTTAGCCGCCTACCCCAGTTCTTTCCGATCTTCGACGGTCACGTCCCCATTTCTCGCAAAAACGACTTAACTACGATTGTTCCACTATTATTTTCTTAACTGCTTGCCTTGTCCTTTCAGGCCTTTCTGCACACGGACAACTCTAATCGGTTTAACTGAGTTCAATCAGATTTATAAGGCTTGAAATACATAAGTGGCCTTGCCTATCAGTCCTTAGGCAGCTAAAACAAATATAATTTGGAAATTAAAAGAACATTTTATGACACAGCAGGAAAGCAGAGAATACCATTCAATAGAGCGGTGCGTAATATTCGTAGAGTAGATTCCTGGAGAGAACAGTGAATCAAATTTAGCAAAAGAAAAACAAATAAGTAGGTCTGTAGGTATTTAAAACTGAAGTGACCATAAATAAATTCGAACACGTTTACTTGTGAATTTCGCATTTAAATGGTAATAATTATTTGCAGTCAGTGAATGAAATGGAAACTATCGATGCGTGTACGAGTATCATTTTCAAAAGATGAACATAATCTAAGAAACTACTCAGGTGCAAACAGGAAACTCGTGCAACATCTATACACTCTGTGCTAAAGCCACGAACCGAACAAATTCTTTACACTTTGAATCAAATAAATGCGAGGTTCAACACCGCTCGCTTTTTGCCTCATCTGAGTTTCTTTCTGCCCTACAGGTCTCGGTAAACTGCGCCTATCAGCTGATCGTGTCGATAACTTTTATTTCGTGGAAGAATCGGTTACATTCACCTGTGAATCTAACTATCAATATTCATTCTGCGAGTTTGAATTGGTTTTTGAACAACGTCCTTTACAAACAAAACCCCAAACAACAATTTCAGTAATAAACACGGTCCTATTTACCACCAAGGTTCTGCACACATCGTCCCGATATTACACGTGCGTTTATAAAAGCAAGTTATCTCAGAAACCCATAGCGCAAAGTGAAGCAGTTTTGATAACAGTAATTGGTAAGTGCTAATTTACGTCGATATGTGTGAATCCTGCTTCAGCTGTACCCCACGCTATTGATACATGCACATGTTTGGAAGCACAACTTTCCCACATTTCTCTGTAAGATGTGTTACATTTTTTCCGTGATTAATTGCATTCAATTCACAATTCGTTTTGCTCTTTGGTTTTTCGTACGTAGTTAGTCGACGAACATTCCCATACTAGCACTCACTCCATGGTTCCATATGTCTGGTTTATGATGATCCCCATGACTTTCTTTCGCTCCGTGTCATCTCATCTTCTGAATCATTACCTCATTAATAGGTGATTTCTTATCTGAAATTAAAGGGAAACAAAGTTGAGCTGTACAGAACCACACCACACAAGCAGGTCCAAGGAGACACTTTATTAGGCTCTGGCGATTTACCCACCTTAAATTGCCTCAGTACAACAGTTATTTTCTCCGTTATCTGCATACAGTTCATGGGTTCGCTGCTGTTTTCCCACAACCCTATAAACTCTGTGTCCGTCTCCACAGTAAATATAAATGCAAAAAAATCAGTTTCAGATCTCCTCCATGACGTTCGGCTTCATATATAGATAACCTCGCTGATCCCCAGAAAGAACAGTTTTCTCACTTGCCTTCTTAACCCAGGCAACCGGTTCATATTCTATACCTCTACAGTATGGTCCGGGTCAATTTTAACCCGGCCCAAGAATCTCCTCATAACAAGTATCTATGCAAAATTTTGAACAACAGATCTATTTAGAATTTATAAATAGCCTATCTGACATTAATAAATGGGTGATTAATCCTTAATTATTGTTTCCGAGATTTAAAATGTATTTCAATAGCTAAGGTTAAATTTGACCCAGAACAGCCTCAATGTACATTAATCCTTTATTAATGTTTCAGAGATCTAAAATCTATATCAATAGATACGGGTCAAATTTGATCCGGAACAGCCTCAATGTACAACAATTTGTAGCACCTCTACAAATGTATATTTTTTTTAATATTTTCATTTTTGCGTATTTTAGGTCACATTAGGAAAAGTCATCAAATTTCGGCAAAAAATATGGCATTAGGGTGTTCTTATTCCTGTCAAATATCAAAACGGGTCAAATTTGACCCGAGCAGTATGTAAGGCTTAATACTGTGTAAGTGTAGAAGCTCGTGGGATTCCCCTTCACTTTGTCTGATTGAGCAACCTCGTATATTTTTAGCGCCCCCCACCCCCCGCATTTCTGACACTGCTCAAGTAGCTCATTTGCTCTTGCTACCTGAACTTGCTACGCCTCTCCTTTTGCTTATTAACCGGAGCCTTACTATCTCTCGAAAACCAAGATTACCGAATACGGTTAGTCATTCCTTTTATTCTGACAGTGACATAAAAAAACTACTCTCAGAACTTCACATCTGCAGGCCTCCCATTTACCATGTAGATATGGAAATGTGCTGAAAATATCAGTCTCGATTATTTCCAAGCTACTAAGAATCTTAAATCATCCTTCTACCCGTAAAGAAATGAATGTGGGATCTACCATGTATCACCATTTGAGTCACCTGCATAACTTTCTTCTCCTCCTGGCAGGTCAAAAAAAACTCCGACTGTCAGCTGACCGTGCGGATAAAGTATATTTGAAAGGAGAATCGGTTAATTTCACCTGTGAGTCCAACGAGGCACATAAACGCAGCCACTTTCAATTATCCGGTGTACGTCAATATTCCCCAGAAGGCGACCAGGCAGACACTTCGAAGACAAAGAAGGTCACCTTTGCCTTCATGCCCGTAAATACTGGAAAGCAATTTTACTATTGCTTGGCACCCTTAGGACAGAGCTCAGCAGAAGCAATAGAAATATTGGGTATGTCTAAACTTCTATATATTTGACAGATTTATTTAATGTACATTTTTGATGTGAACATACATGGATATATTATTGATTTTAAGTGCAGTGCAAAATCTTGAGAATGATCTATGTACCCACTATTGTTTTGTTTTTTGCTGGACAAAAGTAGCGTTAGCTAATACAACACACATAAAAGTTGCTGGTGAACGCAGAAGGCCAGGCAGCATCTTTAGGAAGAGGTACAGTCGACGGTTCGAGCCGGGACCCTTCGTCAGGATCACTTCCTAGAGATGCTGCCTGGCCTGCTACGTTCGCCAGCAACTTTTATGTGCGTTGCTTGAAATTCCAGCATCTGCAGATTTCCTCGCGCTTGCGTCAGCTAATACAGGTCTTTCCTCTACCATCAGGAGTAATGTAACTTCATGTTGTCCGTTTTCCCACCTCCTTCAACTACTTAGGAAGTCTACGAAACAATTATCTACAAACGTATATCGCAGGAATAAATGTTACTCTTGCTCGAGGCTCTTTGTTTCTCGTTACATTATCTTCCGAGTTGGCATCATTGGAAACATTTCTGCAGGCAACGTTGACCGTAAGACCACAACATACAGGGGCAGAATTAGGCCATTCAGCCCATCGAGTCTGCTCTGGCATTTTATCATGCTGAGCTATTTTCCTCCTGCCCCAGTCTCCAGGATTGCTTCTAACGCCTTGTGCCATAAATAATCGATCATCCATCAACCTCTGCCTTAAATACAGCCAATGACTTGGCCTCTATAGCCACCTTAGGCAACGGATTTCACAGAATGACAGCTCTGTAGCTAAAGAAATTTCGACTCATTTCCGTTTTAAATGGACGTCCATGCATTCTGAGGCTTTGCACCTTGGTCCCAGACTTTCCCACCATAGGAAACATCCTCTCCAACTATCGGTGCCTCCTTTCAATACTCTCCAATGTTAGCATACCGTTTCTCAGATAAGGGACCCCAAACTCTTCCCACTACACAATGAGACTGCACCAGTGCCTCATAAAGTCTCATAATTATATCCTTGCTTTTATATTCTAGATCTAAGGTTCTGTTTGCCTTCCTCACCACAGATTCAACCTGCAAATTTACCTTTCAGGAATCCCAAGTCCCTTCGAACATATTTTTTTTTGTAATTTTTTCCCCATTTAGAAAGCAGTCCACGCTGATACTTCCTCTAATGTGCACGACCATAAAACTCCCTACACTGTTTTCCATCGACCACTTCTCTGCCCATGCTTCTAATTTGTCTAAGTCCTTCTTTTGCATTCTCTCTACATTTTCAACACTTTCTCTCCCTCCACCATACTTCGCATTGTCCATAAATCTGACGAAATGCCATCAACTCCATAATCCAAAACATGGACAAAGAGAAGAAGACCCAACAAAAACCCTTGTGGAACATCAATCGTCACCGGCAGGCAACCAGAAAAGGCTCCATTTATTCCCACTCCTTGTCTCCTGCCAATCATACAATGCTGTATTCATTCCAGTATCGTTTTATTAACACATTAGGATCTTAATTTGTTCAGCGGCCTCATCGATGACAACGTGTCAAAGGTCTTCTGAAAATCCAAGTGCACAACATCCACCTATTCTTATTTGTCTACTCTGATTTTCATTTCCTCAAAGAATCCCTACAGGTTTGTAAGGCAAGATTTCCCCTTAAAGAAACGATTGTGACGTACGTCTATTTAATCATGTACCTCCAAGTACCCCAAAACAACATCTTTAAAAATCGATTCCAAAATCTTCCCAACTAGTGAGGTCAAACTAACCGTCCTGCTGTCATTTAAAGCCTCAGCATTATCTCCTTAGGTTTACATTCTATTCCCTTTGAAATAAATGCCAACAATGCATTTCCCTTCTTTTCTGTAGACTCACCCTGTAGGAGTCTTTCATGAGGACTCCTAAGTCCCACTGCAACTTTGGCGTGTGAGCCTTCTTCCTGTTTAAATAATAGTTCACATTACTGATCTTTTTTTTTTTTTACCAGCATGCATTATCGTACATTTCTCAACACTCTATTCCAACTGCCACTTTTTTGCCCATTCTTCCAATTTGTCTAAATCCTTCTGCAAACGCATTGCTTCCTCATCACTGCATACCTCTCCACGTGTCTTCGCATCATCTGCAAACTTGGCCGCAAAGCTACCGATTATCTAAATCATTGGCAAATGATATGAAATTAGGGGTCTCAGTTCTGACCTCTGAGGAACAATACTAGCTACCGGCAGCAAAACAGAAAAGCCCTCCTTAATTCCCACAACACACACAAAATGCTGGTGGAACGCATCAGGCCAGGCAGCATCTATAGGAAGAGGTACAGTCGACGTTTCGGACCGAGACCCTTCGTTAATTCCCACACGCTGCCTCCTGGCTATCAGCCATTCCTCTACCCAGATTAGTATCTTTCCTGTAAGTCCATAGGATTTTATCTTGCTAAGCAGCCCCATGTGTGGCACCATATTAACTGCTTTCTGAAAATCCGAGTAAATGACATCCACTGCCTCTTCTTTGGTCACCCTGCGTGTTACTTTCTTGAAGACCTCTAACAGATCTATCAGGCAAGATTTCACTTAATAGAAACCATGCTGACTTTGAGTTATTTTATCATTAGTCTCTAAGTATCCCGAAAGCTCGTCCTTAATAATAGGTTTCAACACTTTCTCCACTACTGAGGTTCGGCTAACTGGCCCATAATTTCCTCTCTTTTGTCTACCTCCGTTGTTAAAGAGTAGAGTGACATTTGCAAATCTTCCAGTCCTCCGGAAGCATGCCAAAATCAAGCAACTCTTGAACGAACATGACCAATGCATCCCTTACCTGTTCAGCAACTTCTCTCATGACCCTGGAATGTAGTTTATTTGCTCCTTATCCACCTTAAGACCTTTGCGTTTGCCAAGCACGTAACCTAAAGATTTTTACTTTTCAAGTAGGTGAAGGATGTAAGTAATAAAGTCAATTCAATTCAATTCAAATCACTTTTTCCTTTGTAATAGCAATGGATTTTAAAAGCTTCCCAATCATCCAACCACTTGCCTACTATAGAGAGAAATAAACAGATGACGTTTAGGAAAGAGACCAATCATAATGACCTGCTGAGTTCCTTCTGCATTCTGTACGTGTTCCTCTGATAATTGCACCACCAAGTTGTCGCTTTGTATGCCGTCTGAAAATATTTCCTCTGTCCTCACAGCTACTCATGAAGTGCGACTATCAGCTGACCGTGAGGACAAAGTGTATTTCAAAGGAGAATCGGTTAAATTCACTTGTGATTCCTACAGTGAACGTGCAGTCGAGACGTTTGAACTGTATGAAGGAGGACAGTTTGTATCAATGCCACGCAAGACAGCATCATCATGGATTAAAACGGCCACATTTTACATCAGCGCGTTGAAGACTGGAATAAGTTACTACCAGTGTCGGGCAGGTTCAGCATCCAGTCGCAAACTAAAGATAACAGTATTGGGTAAGTTACAGTTCTATTAGTCTGAGAGAGTCCCGCGTAACCTGATGCCCACTTTTGATATTAAGAATAAGATTAGCTTAATTTGTCCACGTACATGGAAACATAAAGAGGAAGTTTTCGTTTATATTAAATCAAATCAGTGAGTATTGTTCTATGCAACCCATATGCGTCGCCATGTTTCTGACGCTAACCCGTACATCTTTGCAAAGTGGCAGGAAACCAAAGCATCCTCGGGAGATACACGAGGTCACGGGGGAAACGTACACATTCCTCCTTGGCTGCGGTGGAAACTGATCGCCAATCGGTGATCTGAAACAGGCTCCGTAAAGCTACTTCATTAACTGCTACTCTACCGTGCTACTAGGACAGGAGGAATGCAATTCCATTTTACCCTAAAAATTGTGTTTCGTGCAAAACAAACGTTGAGCAGTGCTGGACCTTCTTTGATTGCCCGACCAAAATTGAAAATAATATCCAAATGTAGTGTGTTCCGTAATATATCAATTCCACAGTGCTCTTAAGTCCAATCCAGGAATGAGTCAACACATTCGTCTGAGACTGGTAGTCCATTCCTACATTCCAATCGTTCCAGGTGCCGTAATTTTCACAACTTCGGGACCTGCACGTAAGTTCCAATTTGTGAATGAAACTCCTGAATATGCCAGTTATTTTCATTCTGGTGTCAAAGGTAAATGATATGAGATGCGCAGGAATTCAGCAGGTCTCTTCAAGGTAAAGTGGCTGGACCAAGGTCCACAGATAACACGTAACCCCCACTGAATTCTAAGTCGGCTGTGAGACACAATTCAAGATCAACAGTAAATATTAATTGAAGGTCAGACTGGAAGTATCACTTTGAAAGGACATATCCAGATTTTTTAGCCACTTGGACGCAACCATATTAGATGCAGCTGCAACAATTCTGCAAGGGACATTTCAATTGGATTTGAATATTTTGACGTCCTTGGCTTAACAATCCACAAAATGAGCACACGCCTTTATCAGGAATGTACAACTCCACCTAAGTATTTTCCAGTTCTTGCGTCGATTTTACTGTTCCAGCCATCACTGATCTAGGTTCATCTAAAGACTAGAAGAAGTCCAGGGGTCGTGTGACTTCCAATCATCAGCTATTACAGGTGTCGTGCATTAGAGAAGGATGAACCTCGATTGAAGATCGCTGGTGCTGTAAAGCGATAAGGGTAACCACTACGCTAGCGTCAATCATTGCCATCAATTAATATAATATTAGATGACATAAACCAGGTTGTATCCGTTATATGAATAAAAGTAACGACGGACATTTTAGGAAGTAACAACAACCTGAGTCATGAGGTTACTAGCACCTTTAGCAACAAACTAGTGACCTCTTAAATTTATGGATGTTCAAGACGGAATCTATCCATTTTATAATCTAACCATTATGCTAATAGATTACTAATAGACTGAAAAATAGTTTTCAATTAGCCAAACCACAGGGGATTACCCAGGTGACGTTTTGAGTATCGCTGAACAAACTTTCTTTCTGCAGCAGGTCTTGATAAACTGCGACTTTCGGCTGATCGTGCGGATAGGGTATACTTAAGAGAAGAACTGATTGTATTAACCTGTGAAGCTAAGAATCGGCGTTGGCTCAACAATTTTCACTTGTATGATGGAGGACGACACTTAGCAGACACCCAGGAAGAAATTGCTTCACGGTCAAACGCAGTCAACTTTACTGTCATGGAACCTGAGAGTGGGCCACATCATTATGTTTGTCTTTACACCAGCAGTACGTACTCAGAGCAAAGCGACATTGTGAATATAACCGTAGTGGGTAAGTTTCAATACCTGTCGATTTCTCAGAAAACTCTTTCATCTCATTCTAACGCCTGTTTTGATGAAAGCATGGCGTTGAAAGATTCGCACAGGAAGAGATGAATTTAATGTACTTATCGGTCTCTAAAATCTTTGCATTTATACTTACAATTAGTTTCAATGTGAATAAGTATATTTCCTGATTGATCTAATTTCCATTATAATGTGCCCTATTTAGCTATTTTAAGCTACAGGCTATTTTTTTTTTCTCCCCAACAGACTATATATAATCTGTTGTTGTGCAAGACAAAGGTTATATTGTGCAGGTCGGCCTTTGCTCCTTGTAGCATGTTTCATTAGTTTTTTTTCGTGAGTTGAACAGTTTCCTTCGAGGAATGCTGGCAGTTCCACTCGAAAATTCATCAGGGTCCGGTGCAGAGTTTTGTTTTGTTGTTGTTTTTTTTTATTTCAGTACTCCACATCATCGTTCTAGGATGCAATACCCTGAAACAGCCTGTCTTCGCCAGTCCTCCGTCATGATTTAAAAGCAGAGCTTCGCGTCAGTTTCGCTGAGTTGGACAATCCACATCAGGGCTGCGTAAAAAGAGCTAACATTAAACAGGAGGGTGATCTAAGGTAGAGTTGCGCGACAGTTTCTATGAGTTGCGCAGCGGCAAATCAATAAGAGGGATTCGTTAGAAAGGGTCAATTAAATTATTTCAAGTTCAATCGAAGCGGCCATTGTTTTGGATTGTCCCGTCTTTAAAATGGTTTTGGCCTATCAAGCTTGTGCGAGTTCAGGTTTGGGTAAGGTCAGTAGTCTTGTAATTTACTCTGTATCTCTGTACTGATTTACTTGTTCTTCATCTGTTACGGCATAGTAAATTAGTGAGAATGGCACCAGGGGCGGTGTGTTGTACTTGTAAAGCATGTGGGAAGCCGGGGAGACCTCCAATCTCCCAGCTAAACACATATGCACTAGATACACCGAGTTGCAAATCCGGTGAAAACTAATGAAGGAACTGGAGCTGCAGCTCAGTGACCTTCTACTCATAGGGGAGATTTAGCAGATGATAGACAAGAGCTAGAGGGAGGTGGTCGCCTTTCGGTTGCAGGAGGTAGGTAACTGGGGAACTGTTAGGGGAAATATGGGAAAAGCACAGCCAGTACAGAGTACACCTTTGGCCGTTTCCCTCCATAATATATTTATAACTTTAGATTCTATTGAGGGGGACGACCTAACAGAAGAGAGCCAAAATGACTGGGTCTCTGCAACTGAGTCTGGTGCTGTGGTTCGAAAAAGCACAGACGGGATGAACACAGCAGTGTTTATAGGAGATTCCTTAGTCAGAGGAATAGAGATGATGTTCCGTGGGCGCTTTACAGCCATCTGAATAGTACGTTGCCCCCCTGGTGCCAGGATCCGGGATGTCTTCGATCAGGGCCATCACATTCTCAAGGGCGTGGGTGAGCAGCCAGAGGTCTTGGTACATATTGGTAGCAATGGCATAGGTATACGATGTAAAGAGGTCCTGGAGACAGATTTCAGGGTGCTAGGTAGAAAGCTGAGAGGCAGGATATCCAGGGTAGTAATCTCTAGATTGCTGTCTGTGCCACCTGCCTCTGACGGTAAGATAGAAAGATTTAGTCAGTGAATGCATGGCTGAATAATTGTTGCAGGCGGCAGGGGTTCAAATTTATGGATCGTTGAGATCTCTTCCGAGAAAGGTTACATCTAAACCCAAGGATGTCTAATATCCTTGCGTGCAAGTTGGCTAGCGTTGTACCGGTGGGTTTAAACAATTTTGGCAGGGGGATGGGAACAGCAATCATAGTGCTGGGGATGAGGTAGTTGCTTTAGAAACAAAGGCAATGTTCCGTGAGACTCCCAGGAAGGACAGGGAGATGGTAGCATCCAATTCCGGTCAACAGGATGAGCTGCAAGGTAAAAGGTGGGCAAAATCGAAAGACGTGAATACAGGACTGAAGAACTTGCATTTGAAAGCGCATAATATACTCTATAAGGCCAAGTCTGTCTGTATACTTAAGGCGGAGGTGGATAGATTCTTAATTGGCCAGGGCATGAAGGGATATGGGCGAAAGGCAAGACATTGAGGCTGAGAGGTAAAATGGACCAGCAAAGACGAAATGGCAGGAAGACTCGGTGGCCAAGCAGTCTACTTGTCCGTAACTTCCGCCATCTCCAACGGGAGCCGACCAAAAGCAGATCTTTCCCTCCAGCCCACCACAACCCCCACCCCGCCCACACATTTTCTGCTTTCCGCAGGAATAGCTCACTACGCGACTCACTTGTCCATTCATCCCTCCCTATTGACCTCTGTCCTGGCACTTATATTTGCAAGCGGAGCAAGTGCTTCACTTGCCCCTACCCTTCCTCCCTCACTACCATTTAGGGCGCTAAACAATACTTCCAAATGAGGCAACACTTCACCTTGAGTCTGCTGGGGTCATCTGTTGTATCTGTTGCTCCCGGTGTGGTGTCCTGCATATTATTGAGAGGAGACATAGAGTTAGAGGCCGCTTCGCTGAACATCTGCCTTCCCTTCGCCAGAAAACAAAAAAGCGGGATCTCTAGTGGTTACTCATTTAAATTCTATTTCCCATTCTAATTCCGGAATGTCTGTTCATGTCCTCCTCTACTATCGTGACGAGGCCACACTCATGTTGGAGGAGCAATACCTTATATCCGTTTGGGTAGCCTTATATGTTGATGGCATGAACATCGATCTCTCGAACGTCCGGTAATACCCTCCGCACCCGCACCCCACCATTCCCCACTCCCTTTTCCCTCTCTCACATTATCTCCTTACCTGCCCATCACCTCCCTCTGTTGCTTCTCCCCCTTTTCTTTATTCCATGGCCTTCTGTCCTCTTCCATCAGATTCCTCCTTCTCCAGCCCTCCATCTATGTCACCAATCAACTCCACAGCTCTTTGCCTATCTCGGACTCCTCATTTTTTTTCTCATTTTTTTCCTCCAAACCTGATGAAGGGATTCGGACCGAAACGTCAACTATATTCTTTCCCATAGATGCTGCCTAGCCTGCTGAATTCCTCCAGCATTTTGTGTGTGTTACTTGGATTTCCAGCATCTGCAGATTTTCTCTTGTTTGCAATTCTGGTCGTATGTATTATGGTCTTATAGTCCAATGGTCAAATCAACAGGTTGCATCAGTGACTTGCACACAGGAGAATGAACCACAACTGTCATAATTCTATTTTCAATGAAGGGAATAACGTGGCAAACTTAAGCTTTTTCAATACTTCATGCTTACGTTGAATAATGTTTTAACAGGTATCAAACTCCGAGAGTTTAGGTGCACTAAAATCAACCACTACAATACAGAACGTTTAAAAATCTGATTCACATAAGTGAAAATTAATCAGGTTTAGAATTAGATTAGATTAGATTAGATTATGAGGACACTCTCTGCAGAGCGCTTCGACCGCGGCCGGCCGCCGAGCAATACAAGCAAAGCCGAGGACTCGGAGCCTTCTCCTCCGGAGATTCTGGATCACACAATAGCAGCGGCAGTGAAGAAGTCATTTCAGAAGTTTTTCCAGATGTTCCTCCATGCTCTCACGTCTGTCTCCATCAAATCAGGACTGTGCACAGCACCCTACTTGGCCGATAGCAGATATCATATATCATATCAGCGTCGCAGAATCATACCCTGGTTATCATCATTGCGAAGTTGTTTTAATGATTCAATACCGGTGACAGGCGTCCAAGCAGCAAGCTGATAACTAATCAGTACGGTCGACCAACAAACCCATAGCGAAATGGTCTTGCATACCACCTCGATTAAACTGTTGATCTTAAAGCTTCAAGGCTTTGAGGATACACACGTAACTCACATCTCTCAGAGTATGATGACATGTTGCTCTTCGGCCCTCTTCATAGGATGTATCCCAGTTAATTGCATTACATATCTGTTTTCTTATTTAGTCCTATATCATATTTTGTGTGTTTACAGAAAAAAAAACTTTATTTTGCAGATTTGCCCATACCGCTGTTGTCAGTGGTTTCCTCTGATGTTGTTCAAGGGGGACACGTTATCTTTATTTGCAGAAGTCCACAGGAATTTCCGAGAATAACCTTTTATTTATATGAACAAAATGGATTAAATAACTTGGTGTCCAGCAATCCCAATCCACAGAACAATACTGTAAACTTCACAATTCAGAATATAGATCGTAACAGGACTGGTGATTACACCTGTGTTTACGAGGCTGTGGTAGAAGGAAGACGGTTTACATCGGCGTGGAGTAATTCTGTACATTTGTCTGTAAGAGGTGAGTAAAAAATATTGGAGTCCGTTAGCAAGAAAGAGGCGTCGGGGTACATGAAGATGCATGACAAAGTAGGCCAAGATTAGCATGCTTTCCTTCAGACAACGTAGACAAAGAAGAGTCATTTGTTTGTTTGGATTATCACTAGGCCTTTGTTAAGGTGCCGCATATAAGGCTACTTAACAAGATAAAAGACGATAGTATTACAGAAAAATGCGAGCCTGTGTAGACGATTAGCTGACGGGCAGGAGGCAAAAGTGTCGGAATACAGTGGGTTGCTGTTGCTGGTAAGTGGTATTCCTCAGTGATATGTAGTCGGACCGCTTTCTTTCACTTTTTATGTCAAGGATTTGGATGACGAAATCAGAATCAGGTTTAATATCACCGCAAATGTCGTGAAGTTTGTTAACTTTACAGCAACAGTACATTGCAAAGGGTGATAAATACTTAAAAAGTAAGTTTATATGTGTTGTGTGAGTGTTTGCAATAAATAGTTAAATTAAAATAATTAGTGCAAAAGCAGAAATAAATGAAGTCCTGCAGGTGGTGTTCATGAGTTCAATGTCCATTCAGAAATCAGATGTCAGAGGGACCCGAATCGCTGGGAGTGTGCCTTTAGGCTTCGC
The DNA here is from genome assembly GCF_030028105.1 of Mobula birostris. Classification (NCBI taxonomy): domain Eukaryota; kingdom Metazoa; phylum Chordata; class Chondrichthyes; order Myliobatiformes; family Myliobatidae; genus Mobula; species Mobula birostris. The sequence continues at coordinate 16,604,521 of NC_092398.1, read as the reverse complement.
TGCCTCCTTCCAGATGATAACAAGGACAAGAGGGCATGTCTTGGGTAGTGCGGGTTTTTAATGACGGACGCCGTATTTCTGATGCTCTTTGAAGACGTCTTAGATATTATGGAGGCTTGTGCCCATGATGGAGCTGACTAATTTTACCACTCTGTGCAATTTATTCAATCATGCGCCATCACCTCTCCCCGCCCGCCCCCCCCCAATACCAGACGGTGTTGCAGCCAGTCAGATTGCTCTCTACGATGCATCCGTAGAAGCTGTCGGGTGTTTTAGATGATAAATCAAATAACCTCTGACTCCTGATCAAATATAGCTACTGTCTTACCTTATTTATAGCTGCATTGATATGTTAGAACCAGGTTATATGCTCAGAGATATAGACACCCAAGAACCTGAAAATGCTCATTTTTCCACTTCTGATCCTTTTATGAGGATTAATTTGTGTTCCCTCATCTTACTCTCGCTGAAGTCCACAATCAGCTGTTTGGTCTTACTGAAGTTGAGTGCTGGACTAACCAAAAAAAGAGACAGTAAGAGATTTGAAACTGGGAGGGGGACGGGGAGATCCGAAATGATAGGAGAAGACAGGAGGGGGAGGGATGAGGCTAAGAGCTGGAAATATCTCTTCTTTCAGTTAATCGTGACGAAGGGTCTCGGCCCGAAATGTCGACTGTACTTCTCCCTATAGATGCTGCCTGGCCTGCTGCGTCCCACCAGTATTTTGTGTGTGTTGCTCAATATTTCACTCTCTTTTTTATTACTTCTTCAATTCTTAGATCTATTTATATTTATATTTATATTGTAACTTATAGTACTTTATGTATTGTACTGCACTACTGCCGCAAAACAACAAAATTCACGACATTTGTCACTAATGCTAGATCTGATTCTGATTCTGATTCCAATTCAAAACTACTTTGTTTTGTGTGTGTGTGTGTGTGTGTGTGTGTGTGTGTGGTCGGAGAGGCTCCGAAGTCATTTTCCCCAATGGCACAGGTCGGAATGCAAGGCTCTGGGAAGTAATTCTTGGAAGTCCTGTTCAAAATCTGAAATGAAAGCATAAAATAGTGGAAACACAGTGCGCACCAGGTCATATTCGCAGTAAGAAATAAACACTGTATATTTCGGGACAGTGGGCCGTAGATTCTTTTGCTCTCGAGGGGAAAATGCTAGCGTGCTATACGGTAGTTCTACAATTGTTCGCCCGGTTGATTCTTGCGTTGGTGCTCTGTCAATCGAGCAGACGTAATGTTGAAGGTGAGAGTTGCTCTCCGTTAAAGTTTGCACATGCCTACGCGTCTTGGTGCGATAAATGCAGGACTAATTACTCAACTTATATCAGTGACTTAGCAGACATCGAACAGTTAAAACTGCGCTCAGGATATTTATCTTTCATTTCGTCTGCCCACCCCCTCCCTAATTACTCCCTCATTTCGGTCAGAAATCTTCGCCCAGAAAGCATTTCATGTTCTCAGTATAACACAATAAAGACTGTTAAACGTTGATCAATGACGGAATATATAATTGATATATTTAATATTCTATGCTAAGGTAAATTCTTCTGGGAATGGATCCTAATTCCTGCTGTCTTCATGCTGCTCGTAGTCTGTGCTATAGTGGGCATCTACTGCTGGAAAAATGGTAGGTTAGTTTATGTGAGTAAGCTCTATTATAATTAACTGTAACCATATGTATCACCTTGATACCACTGAAACAATGTACAGTGCTGGACAATTCGTTTTTGAGATTAAAACTGTATACTGAGAAAAAGATGCATGGATGGGTAATATTCCGAAATTCCTATTCTGATCCTACTTGCGTGGACTTGACCGTTCTGCATTTAACCAGGTTGGTTTGCTCTCGGAAAGCAAGGTTTATCTTAGGAGTCCAAATTGATGTCGATTTTGACATTGCAAATATCCCTACTATTTAAATAAATGGCAGAATCAAGGGAGAGTTAATTGGAATGTTGGGAGATTAAAGTGGGATTGGTTTAAATGCGTGCTTAGTGGGCGGTGCGGACTTGACGAGCTGACGAGTGTCGATTCCGTAGCATGTATTATTACGAAGAACGGATATTGTTCATTGTCTGGATCAATAATAACACAACTAGATGAGTTAAAATTCACATTTCAATTATTAAGCTGTATGTAGCACGGTATCCGAATTTACAAATGATTCCCTTCCATCTGCTCGGCATCTGATGGTAAAAAAAGATATTTTAAAATTGGCTATGTTCTGTTTCCTCGCCACCTCAGGGTATCCGCAAACAAAGGAGACGACACACGTGTTCAAAGCCGCAAAAAAAAAATCATTTTATTCGAACTATCACAAATAAAATACAGAAAAAAAACCAAATTTTACAGTAGCAGCAGTACAGAAATCAAAATTATACTTCCCTCTCACTCTCTCTCTCTCTCTCTCTTTCTCTCTCTCTCTCTCTCTCTCTCTCTGTCTCTCACTCTCTCTCTCTCTCTCTCTCTCTGTCTCTCACTCTCTCTCTCTCTCTCTCTCTCTCTCTCACTCTCTCTTTCTCGAGGAAATCTACAGATGCTGGAATTTCAAGCAATACACATAAAAATTGCTGGTGAACGCAGAAGACCAGGCAGCATCTATAAGAAGAGGTACAGTCGACGTTTCGGGTCGAGACCCTTCGTCAGGACTAACTGAAAAGAGAGATAGTAAGAGATTTGAAAGTGGGAGGGGGAGGGGGACATCCGAAATGATAGGAGAAGACAGCAGGGGGAAGGGATGGAGCTAAGAGCTGGAAAGTTGATTGGCAAAAGGGATATGAGAGGATCATGGGACGGGAGGCCAACGGACAAAGAAAGGGGGAGAGGGGAACCCAGAGGATGGGCAAGGAGTATAGCGAGAGGGACAGAACGAGAAAAAGGAGAGAGAGAAAGAAAATAATGATAAGAAAATATAAATAAATAGCGGATGGGGTACGCAGGGGAGGTGGGCATTAACGGAAGTTAGGTAAGTCAATTTTCATGCCATCAGGTTGGAGGTTACCTACGGAATATAAGGTGCTTTTCCTCCAACCTGCGTATGGTTTCATCTTGACAGTAGAGGGGGCCGTGGATACACATATCAGAATGGGAATGGGACGTGGAATTAAAATCTGTGTCCACTGGGAGATCCTACTTTCTCTGGCGGACAGAGCGTAGGTGTTCAGCGAAACGGTCTCCCAGCCTGTGTCGGGTTTCGCCAATATATAGAAGGCCGCTTCGGGAACACCGAACGCAGTATATCACCCCAGCCGACTCACAGGTCAAGTGTCGCCTCATCTGGAAGGGCTGTCTGGGGCCCTGAATGGTCGTGAGGGAGGAAGTGTAAGGGGATGCGTAGCACTTGTTCTGCTTACAAGGATAAGGCCCGGGAGGGAGATCGGTGGGAAGAGATGGGGCGGGGGGCAATGGACAAGGGTGTCGCGTAGGGAGCGATCCCTGCGGAAAGCAGAGGGAAGGAGAGGGAAAGATGTGCTTAGTGGTGGGATCCCTTTGGAGGTGGCGGAAGTTACGGAGAATAATATGTTGAACCCGGAGGCTGGTGGGGTGGTAGGTGAGGACAAGGGGAAACCTATTCCTAGTGGGGTGGCAGGAGGATGGTGTGAGAGCAGATGTGCGTGAAATGGGTGAGATGCGTTTGAGAGCAGAGTTGATGGTGCAGGAAGGGAGACCCCTTTCTTTAAAAAAGGAGGACATCTCCTTCATCCTGGAATTAAAAGCCTCATCCTGAGAGCAGATGCGGCGGAGACAGAGGAATTGAGAGAAGGGGATGGCATTTTCTCTCTCTCTCTGTCTCTCTCTATCGATTTATCTCTCTCTCTCTCTCTCTATCTCTCTCTCTCTCCCTTTTCCTCTCTCTCTCTCTCTCTCTCTCTCTCTCTCTCTCTTTCTCTCTCTCTCTCTCTCTCTCTCTCTCTCTCTCTCTCTCTCTCTCTCTCTCTCTCTCTCTTCCCCCCCCCCCCCAAGTACTTTTCCTTACCACAGAACTAGCTACGAGCCGTGGCCTAGCCTAGGACAAAACTCTCTCCCTTTGCACGTCAAGAAGATGTCCATTCTCCCTTTGCACTCGTACTTTTCAATGCATTTGGTACACGCATCCGCACAATGACCTCAGCTCCCGTGAAAAAACACGTTTTCACCACCTCCCACTATTAGGACAGTAAACTTGTACGCCCTAAACTGTTTCAAAACACTACTATCGACTAGTTCTCTTGTACTTTCTCCAAACAATCTCACTCCAAGCTAACACCATTTTAACTCATAGGCTTCCATTTTATTTTTGCTGATGTATCAATGAGAAACAGCATTTAAATCTTCCCTTACACTGATGCACCCATACTTTAATCCGCTGTTGCTTATTTTTGAGTGAACTAGGCGGAGATAATACTCAGTTCCGCCGGAGCTATGGGTTTTCAGCAAGACGATCAAGTCTACAAAATATCAGATCGATCTGTTCGCTAATTCCTTTCCAAATCCCCTCAGCAATTTTGGACCTCTGTTTCTTGGAGGTACCTCAACATTTCTTCACAATGCAAGCCTGACCAATCCTGGTTTCATCCTTTCACCGCCCTGCTCTTTTACATTACCGATCCGCACTCACGCTTGTCTGATTAACACGATGGTTTTCTTTCCTTCCGTGGCTCAAAATTCTTCGATCGGACACATTAAACCTTTTCACCTTCCCTGGATGCTGAACAGCATGTCGTCTGTTTCCAGTATGTAATGCTTATATTTCAGTTTTCATCATCCACAAAGTTTTTGTTGCACTCATTATATTTCATCTTTTATGGACTCAGACACTTGTAATATTTGGCTTAAACCTTATAAGTTAATGGCAGACTTGTTATACCGTGCACTAATTCTTGATATTCAAAAATACTTCCAACTAACGGCAAGATGTTTGTACGTTCTCCCCGTGACCGTGTGAGCTTCCTCAGGATACTCTCTTTACTTCCACAATCCAAACACATACCAGTTGGTAGGTTAATTGGTTATTGCAAATTGACCCGTGATTAGGCAGGGGCTAAATTGGGGTTACCTGGCGGCCCGGTCTGAGGGGCCAGTATAGGCCTGTTCTGCGGTGTGTCTCTAAAAATAAACAACAAATAAAAATCTGATTTAAAAACATTTTTTTCATTTAATATTTACAGTGTGTTACTGTTATGTCGTCCACAGGGAAGATAAGAGGTCGTAGTGGAAAGAAGTGAGTACATAATTTCCGAGGCCTGCGTGGAATGAATACCCATCATTTTCATCGAACTGAATATCTTATCTGCATATTAAAAGCCATTGTATCGTATAAAAATGCCACACGTTCCTCATAAACCCTATATCTTTAAACATTTCCCCGTTAAACAAGTCTGACATTTGCAATATTTCCCACAATGGTTCATAATTTCACATGTTTCTCATTTATCGAATCTGTCATGATCTGCATCCTTCACTTATATATTTTCTTGCGTTGGTGCCTATCTGTATCTTCCATAAAGATAACGCGTCCTCTTTATTATATGAGAGGCACAATTCTTGTCTGAAAACGATTTTGCTATAACCATTGTCTTGCCAATTAAAATGAAACATTTGTTGATTTTATTGTTCTAAGGACAGGGTCAGCTGCTGAAGACCATGTATATGCCAGCATCACTCGTAAGTTTCATGTTGAATAACTCTTATGCACGGCGTGTTTTGTTTAACAGCTGATATAGCAGAATGGTTACAATTCAATTTCTGAAATTCTCCTGTGTCTGCAATCAGCAGGATGCCATTAGATCTGCTCCGAATCACATTCACTATCAACATATGATATTTGTGTCTGTGTTTTACAAGAAACCGTAACGAACAGTTAAACTTTTGTCGCTGTATTATCCATTAATTGAATGCTGACTATAATTGATAGATGACAGACGTACAGTGAGTATTAGAAAGTCGCATCAAGTATATTAATAAGCATCTACAGAGTGGTCAACAGAAACTAAGAATCACATCTAATAGAAAATATTGCAAAACCGCTAACACTCTGGTGGGATCTCAGGAAAGGAGCCCGATCTGAAAGCTCGAACCTGTTCTACGCTCTCTACAATGCTGATGATTCACTCAGTGTTTGGGGAACTTGCAACTTCCCTTTCAGCGCGAGCGATACTTTTGTTTAGACCAGTCTCTTTCATCTTCCGCTGGGTTGATGTAAATCTGGGCTTGCCTTCAGACAGTGGTGAATTTTATGTTGACTTCATTTTGTTACAATGAGCTCAGATTTGTTTTATTCCATTAAATTTCCTATCCCGCGAAGGTGCTAAATTACATTAACTTTGTAAAATTATCTTTCATCTCTGCGCCTTTTACAGCTGACGACCGAGATCATGGAAATCAGAGGTGAGAACATATTTTTAATCGGAACGTAGGTGTATAATGCCCGGGGGCAGGCACACCAGAATTTTTATTTTATCACTCTAGTATTTCTGATTACTTCGGCAAAAGGTTTTTAAGCAGGCACGACAATCACAAGCATTCATCAAATCATATGCAGATTTAATTCCAAGAAAGGAATTTGTATCAATTAATTTGTCTGCTTGGGTCTCGGTACTGGTGAAAAGACTGAAATAATGTGCAAGTAAACTATTCCCCTTGTCTTTTGCTTTCACTCTCTTCATTCAAAGCTTTATTAGATACCGTTTTAAATATTTCTAGATGTTGCATGTGGCATCGCTTGCGGAAGAGTGTTTTCTGTCTCCTTCCTCTCCTCTTTCTCTCCAGCTCCCTCCGAAGTCCACTTGGTCTGCAAAGTTGGATGAACATACATGATGCCGAATTAAATTAATGTCCCGTCGTAAATTGGGGGACTGCTTCATCGAGCACCTCTCAGCCGCCAAAAGCTGAACTCCCCGGTGGACAAACATTTTCATTCTGAATCTGCTTTCCCTTTCCGTCATGTGGTTTATGGCCCGCCTCTTGTGCCAAGATGAGGCTACAGTCAGGTTGGAGGAGCAACACTTTATAATCCGTCTGGGTAGCTTCTAACCTGATGCCATGAATATCGGTTTCTCCATCCAGTAAAAAAAAGTACTCTTACTCCCGTCCCCTCTTCCTCTATTCCCCACTCAGACATTTTACTTCTTCTAGCCTGACTGTCACTTCCTCCTGTCCCGCCCCACTTCACTCCTCGCCCCTCGCTCTTCCACTATCAGTTTCCTTCTTCACCAGTTCTTTACCTTTTCCACAAACCTGGTTTCACCTATAACCTTCCAGCTAGTCTCATTCCCCTCTCCAACCTTTTTATTCAGGCGTATTCCCCCTTCCTTCTTCGTCCTAAAGAAGGGTCTCGGATTGTTTATTCATTTCCATAAATGTCGCCTAACACCTGTCAATACTTTGATATTTTACACATCAGCCCATTTTTTTTGAATGCAATTGCTTCCTCCTTGACAATTAACCCCACACTCCTGATCTTAACTTGCGAAGTATTTTCCATTAACCGTAATACTTTAAACAGAGGTCCCCAACCTGGGGTCCATGCACGCTTAGCTGAATTGCATTTGTCAATGGCATAACAAAGGTAGGGACCATGATTTTAATCGTTCTCTCTGCAAAGTAAGATGACTGATATCAGAACGTTTCATTTTCAGGGCAGCTCTGTCGCCGTGGGAAGACCGAAGTGATAGCAACGTTGTCTGTATGTTCTGTGTTACATTTCTTGTTCAGTATTCTGCGTGCGGTATTTAGATTAGTCTGTGTATCATTTCATAAATCATAAATCCATGCGGTCAAATAGAGAAAACAATCTCCACACAATTATCAGCGGAAGTCAGTATTGAATCAGTATTTTTGGAGCTGTGAAGGAGTCAGTGAGGAGACATCATAATTTGAAAACTACTCGTTCATTATGGGGATTGTTGGAAATGTTTAAACCCAACGACGACCGCATATTCGGCACTCTTTCTTTTTAAATTCATAGTGAGCTCAGGGCTATTATTTAACATAAAAGAGAGGGGAGAGTTTCGGTCTTATTGAATTAGCAATGTCCTGATCTTAGGAAACGACTCCCCTGTTGGATGCGCCCTACATTATAATCTTGATAATCACAGGAAAAAGAAGGGGACATATATTCTATATTCTTTTATCCAAGTTAAGAGTAAATATGGACCACAGAGTAACCGACATTTGGTTGTGGTGGAGGTGGGGGAGGACATTCGCCCAGTTGATCGCCTTGCTATCTCAGAGATCAAGTACCCATCTTGAATTCTGACCTGCGGTTCTTCTTGTATGGAGTTTGCACTATCTCATTAAAATCGCGTTTCAAAGAGACTGGTAGAATGCAAATTTAATCACCCAGTTTAAATTTATGCTAATATGTAGAGGGCAGAATCTAGAAGGATGGAGAGTTTCATGGAAAAGATTCAGAAATGGGGAAAGGACAGAATGTATTCAATGGACCAAAATGTTATCTTTCAACCCGTTTGAAATATGGAAATAGCCATAATTTGTTAATCTTTTGTAGATGCTGATATTACGATGGACCTTCAAACAAAGGAACGGAAAGTGAGTTTAAATTTATATTTCGATAATAATTTCGATTTAGATGTTTGCCGCAAACAAAACTCCCATGAATACAACATAGAATATAGAACATAGGGCAGTACAAACCCTTCTAACCACGATATTGTGCCCTAACTATGCCTACTCCAAAGTCAATCCAACCCTACACTCCTGCATAACATTATTGTTCTTCATCTTCTGTTGGTTAAGCCTATTGCCCCTATTGAGACGTAGACATCCGAATGCAGATCGCTGTCCTGCGCAGTCCTAGGCTGGTAGAGGGGTTTCCGGTCCTGTAGCTTCCACTTTACCTGCACAACATTATATTTCTTTGATAGAAAGCTCATTCGTCTCCAGGGAATGAGATCTTTGGAGTTTCTGTTGGCGTTTCTGTAACTCAAGATTTTTACGAGATGCGACTGCTTGCCGCTAATTCTTCCGTCTTGCTTTTGCAGCAGGGCCTGCGACCGCCGAAGCTGGAGTTCTTTCACCGATGTTTCTAATTAAGAGTAACTTTCTCTTAAATGTTCCGAATGTATCTTCCTCTGAAAAAGAATCTAGTGCTTTCCCGGCGTATATGATGAATAAACTCTTCTCGCGCTTCCAATTATAAACGTGAGAAGAATTTATTTGTATCTTCCTCTACTGCCGTCCCCGGTAGCGTATTCCATGCGTCTACCGCTCTCCGTATGTAAAGTATATTAAAAAAATCCTCTGATAAACCCCGCTCCCATCTACTTTCTATAACACCATAAAGATATGCCCGTTGGAAGTAACCATTTTCGTCCTCGGAATAAGTCTCTGGTTGCCCACTCTATTTATGCCTCATTATATTGTACAAGTCACCTCTCATCCTCCTTCCCTCAAAAGGAAAACCACTAGGTTGCTTAACCTTTCCTTATGAGGCATACTCGCTAACCCGGGAGCATCCTGGCAAATCTCCTCTGCACTTTCCTTAAAGCTTCCGATATCTTTCCTATAATGATTTGACCAGAACTGAAGATAATACTTAAAGTCTGTCCATATCCTGAATGGGAAATATACCCCTTCGATTTTCGAAAGAAAATTCCCGTTATTTTTAATCACTGTTGAGTAAAATCATGAAGGGAGAAATCAGAGCAGTATTAGTGTAGGGCGATGAGATAACTACATATACCTTTGATTTCACGTATGATACAAGCCATGCTATTTGGATCGATCCTTATGTTGTTTCGTGCAAAATCGCGCTGCCTAGAGAGAGAAAAATGCAGTCAGCGATTGAGTAACACATTCATATTGCGGTCAAGTCACGCCTGTACCACCTAAAATATGAGCCTTACTGTGCTCTGAAGTTTCAGTGCTAGGAATAACTATTGGTGAATATTTGACGGCAGTAGACTCGGTTCATTCGATTACCTCCCAGGTGTACTTAACAGGTGTTATTCTTGATATCATCCGAAAAAAAACATTGCGAGGCAACTTCGTACCAACCAATAATCGCTGAAGTTCAGATCCAGACTTCATAGAAGCACAAAATATCGTATATGTATTATTTTCCTCCTCTGATAGAACATTTTTCATCTGTTGACTGAATTACCGACAATCAAGTGCGTTAATTAACCAATTAAACTGCTCTCCTTAGAATCACCAAGACAACTTTGAAATCCACAATGATGATGGAACGGTCTATGCAGCAGTGAAGCAATAGACATTTCAAGGGTTCTCGGTGAGCCTGTGTCCAACTTGATGCTCGGGAATGATCAAAGCCTTGACCATGGGGATTGTAAAATAGTTTTGAAAGAGATGAATGCGCTATTGAGATTTTCTAACGCCCTTCTGACACGGAACTTCACTCGCGACGCCTTGCCCGACTGCCACTGAAGAAAAAAGATGATGACGCCTTCTTTAATCCATTGATTGGTCAGGGAACTGCCGTCTGAGTTGTTGTTCAGTAGCTAGCGACTATCACGTGGGCAGTAGAAACTGTTCGGCCCTAAGCGATTATCCCGCCAAACTGTATACTCGAATAATTCATACTAAAAGTACATTGATGCTCTCCCCTTTCGCATTGACAGCTTGTAATCTGATATCCAGAGCTTCAAATCAGTTTCCAAATGCATTGGAATGAAGTGCAGAATTGCATCATTATTATGTCAGTCGGGCCACGGGTCCTGTTTAGAATTTTGTTGTCTCATTTCTGATAATTTACCGCACAACCACCTCTTTTGCTTCTAACTTGACATTTTCCAAATCAACATAAAATAAAGATCTTAATGCATTTAAAAACTGACCATCCGCAGTTCTCCTTGACAGAGTATACCAAATTCGAACTATTGGTGAAAGATTGTATTCCTAAATCCTTCCACTGAAAGTTCATTCAGATTTCTTGTTTTTATATAAATTTTATTTATTTATGTATTTGTTTGCTTGTTTATTTGTTTGCTTGTTTGGAGATAGAACAGGAATCAGAACGGTTCCGGCATTGCCCTGCAACCCACCTATTTAGCACTAGCCTAATCCCAGAACAATTTACAATGACCAATCGAACTACTATCCATTACTTAGGACTGTGGCAGGAAACCGGAGCACCCGGAACAGCCGCATTCGTCACGTGGAGAACATAAAAGACCCTTCTAGATGTCTCATGTTTCAATCTCGCTCTGAATTTACTCTGGTTCGGGACATATAAACACCAGTTGGTGTAGCTACCGAAGAGTTGTAACTTCTGAGATGTTGCCTGTGTGGTGTACGGATAACAGAAAGATTGATTAGGCGTAAACTTCCTCATTCGTTGTTAGATTATGAACTGTTAACGTCGGGTTGAGGTACATGAGCATGAAGACCCACACATAATGACTTAGAAGCTGCTTATTCACCTCGCCATTAGACTTTTGGTAAGTCCATGAACCCATCATTACACCATATATATGTGTGTGTATATATATATATATATATATATTTGTACAATCAATTAAGCAGCAATAGTAAATTATCGGTTAAGAGTTGAACTGCGTCCAATCAGTGAGAGTGTGCACCAGAAGTTGCGGCAATTTCATTTAAGTCCGCGGCTTATTAATATAGACTTAACAGGAAACACCAGGAGACCTTATTCAAAGAGCAAGTTGTTCGAGAGAAAAAAAATACAATGAAATCTAAGCGATTAACGACACTTGGTAAAGAATAATTAACCAATACAGAAGCTCTAAAAACCTCTGAGCACAATGCTCTCCGGCTCCCCGCACAGGCCCGTAGATCTCATAACAACTGATTCATAATCTTCCCAGAACCTACTGCCGATTTATAAACTCCGAACAAGTCCTGAAAACCCACCGGCCTTTCTTCGCGCTTTTCCATTGGCTCTCGTTCTGCAACAGTACCATATCCAATTTTTGTAAGCATACAAGTGAATTTCTCTGCCTCTTCACATGGTTCCACACCCCCTCTCCTACTGTCCTGTCTTCAGGTACGTGAGGGTTGTATTTCCTTTGTTCTTGCTTTCAATCGTCACTCTCATGCAGTCGCAGAATTGTGTTATAGTAAACTTGCAGGGAAATGCGGCACATAATCTTTCTCCTCCTCCAAAGTCTGACCTCATTGTGAAGATCCATTTCTTCGCCGGTCATTTCAACTCACGTCGGTCCAAATGTAAACTACACTGAACCGACGAACACCGTTTTCAGTTTGGTACTCTTTCTTAAATTCCACTTAAACGTAGTGAAGAGAATCAAACAAAGGTGCAGTCGACGTTTGAGGCCGAGACCCTTCGTCAGGACTAACTGAAGGAACAGTGAGTAAGAGATTTGAAAGTGGGAGGGGGAGGGGGAGATCCAAAATGATAGGAGAAGACAGCGGGGGGGGGGGGGGGGAATGGAGCCAGGAGCTGGACAGGTGATTGGCAAAAGGGATACGAGAGGATCATGGGACAGGAGGTCCGGGGAGAAAGACATGGCGGGGGGGGGGGGAACCCAGAGGATGGGCAAGGGGTATATTCAGAGGGACAGAGGGAGAAAAAGGAGAGTGAGAGAAATAATGTGTGTATAAAAATAAGTAACAGATGGGGTACGAGGGGGAGGTGGAGCATTAGCGGAAGTTAGAGAAGTCGATGTTCATGCCATGAGGTTGGAGGCTACCCAGACGGAATATAAGGTGTTGTTCCGCCAACCTGAGTGTGGCTTCATCTTTACAGTAGAGGAGGCCGTGGATAGACATGTCACAATGAGAAAGGGATGTGGAATTAAAATGTGTGGCCACTGGGAGATCCTGTTTCTCTGGCGGACAGAGAGTAGGTGTTCAGCAAAGCCCAGTTTGCGTCGGGTCCCAGTCTGCGTCGGGTCTCACCAATATATAAGAGGCCACATCGGGAGCACCGGACGCAGTATATCACCCCAGCCAACTCACAGGTGAAGTGTCGCCTCACCTGGAAGGACTGTTTGGGGCCCTGAATAGTGGTAAGGGAGGAAATGTAAGGGCATGTGTAGCACTTGTTCCGCTTACACGGATAAGTGCCAAGAGGGAGATCAGTGGGGAAGGATGGAGGGGGGGGGAACGAATGGACAAGGGAGTCGCGTAGGGAGCGATTCTTGCGGAAAGCAGAGAGAGGTGGAGAGGGAAAGATGTGCTTAGTGGTGGGGAGGGAAAGATGTGCTTAGTGGTGGGATCCCGTTGGAGGTGGCGGAAGTTACGGAGAATAATATGTTGGACCCGGAGGCTGGTGGGGTGGTAGGTGAGGGCCAGGGGAACCCTATTCCTAGTGGGGCGGCGGGAGGATGGAGTGAGAGCAGATGTACGTGAAATGGGGGAGATGCGTTTAAGAGCAGAGTTGATAGTGGAGGAAGGGAAGCCCCTTTCTTTAAAAAAGGAGGACATCTCCTTCGTCCTAGAATGAAAAGCCTCATCCTGAGAGCAGATGCGGCGGAGACGGAGGAATTGCGAGAAGGGGATGGCGTTTTTACAAGAGACAGGGTGAGAAGAGGAATAGTCCAGATAGCTGTGAGAGTCAGTAGGCTTATAGTAGACATCAGTGGATAAGCTGTCCCCAGAGACAGAGACAGAAAGATCTAGAAAGGGAAGGGAGGTGTCGGAGATGGACCAAGTAAACTTGAGGACAGGGTGAAAGTTGGAGGCAAAGTTAATAAAGTCAACGAGCTCTGCATGCGTGCAGGAAGCAGCGCCAATGCAGTCGTCGATGTAGCGAAGGAAAAGTGAGGGGCAGATACCAGAATAGGCACGGAACATAGATTGTTCCACAAATCCAACAAAAATGCAGGCATAGCTAGGACCCATACGGGTGCCCATAGCTACACCTTTACTTTGGAGGAAGTGTGAGGAGCCAAAAGAGAAATTATTAAGAATAAGGACTAATTCCGCTAGACAGAGCAGAGTGGTGGTAGAGGGGAACTGATTAGGTCTGGAATCCAAAAAGAAGCGGAGAGCTTTGAGACCTCCCTGATGGGGGATGGAAGTATATAGGGACTGGACATCAATGGGGAAAATAAAGCGGTGGGGGCCAGGGAACTTAAAATCATCGAAAAGTTTAACAGCGTAAAAAGTGTCACGAACGTAGGTAGGAAGGGATTGAACAAGGGGGGATAAAACCGTGTCGAGGTATGCAGAAACGAGTTCGGTGGGGCAGGAGCAAGCTGAGACAATAGGTCGGCCAGGACAGGTAGGTTTGTGGATCTTGGGTAGGAGGTAGGAACGGGAAGTGCGAGGTGAGGGAAATATAAGGTTGGTAGCAGTGGATGGGAGATCCCCTGAGCGGATAAAGTCGGTGATGGTGTGGGAGACAATGGCCTAGTGCTCCTTAGTGGGGTCACCATCGAGGGGTAAATAAGAGGACGTATCCACGAGTTGTCGCTGTGCCTCGGCAAGGTAGAGGTCAGTACGCCAGACTACAACAGCAACCCCATTATCAGCGGGTTTAATAATAAGGTTAGGATTAGTGCGGAGGGAGTGGACAGCAGAGCGTTCCGTAGGAGTGAGGTTGGAATGGGGACAAGGTGCGGTGAAGTCGAGACGGTTGATGTCTCGTCGGCAGTTAGCGATAAAGAGATCCAGAGCAGGCAGAAGACCAGAGCGGGGTGTCCATGAAGAAGAGGAGGGTTGAAGACGGGAGAAGGGGTCATCAGTGGGGGTGGAAGAATCCTTGCCGAAGAAGTAGGCTCGGAGACGGAGACGGCGGAAGAAGAGTTCCACATCATGGCGAATGCGGAACTCGCTGAGGTGTGGGCGAAGGGGGACAAAGGTAAGGCCCTTACTGAGGACCGAGCGTTCTGCCTCCGACAGTTGAAGGTCGGAGGGGATGGTAAAGACCCGGCACGGATGAGAGCTGGGGTCAGAGGTGGGAGGGGGGAGGCTGGGTGTGTCAATGGAGAGGGGAGGGTTGGTGTGAGAGGAAGATGGAGCCTCTGAGGACCCAGGAGCTGACGATGGGATCTGAAGGAGATGGGATTGCAGAGTATTGGTCGGGGAAGGGGAGACGGGAGTCACAATAGCAGCACATAAAGATCCGGCCTGGGGTTCAAGGCTGGAATCTTGAGAATCACTTGGAATCTCTTCCATCCCCACCGATGACCCCTTCTCCCGTCATCAATACAGACAGGGTATACAGGCGGGGTATCCAAGCTAGGTGTCCAGGCAGAGAGTCGGGCGAAGTGTCCAGGCACAGAGTCAGGCGAGGTGACCAGGCAGAGTGTCGGGCGGGGGGGGGGGGGGGGGCGGGGGAAGACAAGGAGGGGAGCAGAACAGTCCAGCAGGGAATCCCTGGTTTGCAGAGAGATTTATATCTCAGCCCCAAAACGAGAATCATGTGCCTACAACAGAAACTGGGGAAAACCAGAAACCCCGGAACAAGGAACCACGGACCGTGAACCAGAACACGTACGCCACGGACCATGACACAGGCTTAATAAATAAATAAATAAACTGTGCAGATACTACTACTACTAGTCCTAGTACTACTACTACTACTACTACTACTAATAATAATAATAATAAATAAGCAAAAAATATTGAAAGTAAAAGAGGAAGAGCTTTGAAAGTGACTCAATATGTTTTCAAACATTTCAATGATGGGTCACGTGAAGTTGAGAGGTTATCTCCACTCGTTCAAGATCATGTTGGTTGAAGGATAATAACTGTTCTTCAACCTGGTGATGAGAGTCTTGAGTCTCCAATGACAGCTGCGAGGAGAGGGTATTTCCTCGATGTTGGGGCCTCGGATGAAAGATGCTGCTTTTTATGATAACGCTTCATGTAGATGTGCTCAGTGCTAGAGAGGATGTTTTCCGTGATACACATGCATTCAGTTGTTATAGGTAACAGTCCCCATCGGGGAACCTAGTAATGCAATTACTTCAACACTGCAGTGTTATAGAACAGTTCATTTCTGAAGTCTGGAAAGAAATATAATATTTTGCATTATTTTATATATCAATAATATTTATATTATATTTATGTATGTATGTAAAGATAATATTATAAGTAAATACAATACATTAGACAAAGATATACAGTAGTTATAGTGCTGTGTGTGTGTGTTTCTGTATGTATGTATATAACTCAATCTCACTCTCTCTCTCACTCTTCTCTCTCTCTCTCTCTCTCTCTCTCTCTCTCTCTCACACACACACACACACACACACACTCACACACATTACTCTCCCCCCAAATATGGAGTTCAATTATTTTAAATACAGCAATGGAAAATGATAGATCAAGTCTGCAAGTTCAGACTCTCAACTGGAGCAGAGTTCATTTGGGAAAGCCAGACAGAATTTAGCAGAGGCTGAGCGCCGAAGTAGGTATGGATGATATAGAGGTTTTAAGAGCGTGATTGCAAGCGTCCAGGCTTAGTCTGTCCCTGTTAGAGTGAGGGGTACACCTGGCAAATTCAGGTCACCTCGATCAACAAGAGGTATTAAGGATGTGGTCAAGAAAACCAAGGAAGATAAATTGGACTTGTCAGGTCGGGACAGGTCGGTGCAGATCGTATCCGTTGCTGAATATTAAAGGATTGACAACGGCCCTAAGAGTGAAATCGGGAGGACAAATGGAGGGTTTGCGATGAACGCAGCAGGTAAGAGTAAGGAAAATCGCAAGAGCTTCCATAAAAAATATTAAAATCCTGAATACCGAAATAACAGCTCTCCTTGGAGTTTAGAAGGCACTGTTCCCTTTTAGCTACGCGTGTGCGCGGCCGCGCAGTAACTGAATTGTCCCCGAACACATAATCTCTGTTGCCCGGCAGCTGGAAATCTCGCGCAGATTTCAGGCCGTGTACAATAAGATATCCTGTTCAGAGTAACGGTTTGTCGGTACAAATGCAACAAAAATAAATTAGAGGGTACGTTGATTCAAACCGCGGCTTATGTCTTGAGATACTGATGATGGATGGGAAGTAGGAGGGTTTTTTTACGGGGCGATGATTGTTATCGTAGATTACAAGAAGATCGCTATCAGTTAGGTAAGCGGGCCGGGGAGTGACAAATGGATTTCAATACGGATAACTGAGTGTTTCTCCGATTTATACTGACCTGGTTAATCTGGAAATAATTCAGAAGAAATTTCGAATACATAACCCGGACTAGAAGGTCCAGGTTACCGGGATAGGTAAGTCATGCTGAGTTTTTATTTCTTGCAATGTAGGCGAATGAAGGGCGACATTATCCTAATGTTGAAAATGATGATAGTCATAGATAAGACGAGCAGTAAGAGTATTTCTTCAAGAGTAGGAGTCGAATAAAAAGGCCATAGACTTCAGGCGACAGAGATAGATTTTAAAGGGACATGAGAGGTAACAGTTTTTTTCCGGTAGGGTGGTGAGTGTATGGAAGGACAGATTTAGGAAAGTGGACGAAGCAGGTACAATAATATCACTTAAGAAACACTTGGATGGGTAATTAATGGGTAGGAGCTGAGAGGAATAATGGGCCACACGCAGGAAACTGCGGCACAGTGAGGGTTGGGGTGTAGGGGAGAAGGTGGTTGGTACGAGCACGTTGCCCCGAAGCGTTTGGAGACGTGCTGCATTGCGCTAACAATCATTGCCGATCCAAACGTTATTTAAACCTCTGTATACCTCCATGCTGTGGTGACATTTCACCACGGGCTTTGCCAAAATCTGGGGTGAACACCTGATGGCACAGGAAATGTCACAGGATGTTTGAATAACCCAGATTAGCAAAGGGTTGAGAAGTTTCGAGCTGAATGTTCTATAATAGACTTAGCATGGAAATGTGATCATGTATCGCATGTCGCTTACCTCTGCAGCAGTGTATGCGTACAGTATGATTCTGTCAGGAACGCGTCCTAGCGAGAAAAGTAGAATCAGACATAAGGTTTGAAATTCAATTGTGGGAGAGAAGCCTGTAGAAGGAACGGTCAGACTGAAAAATATAACTCACGCGGTATAATGGGACACTGAGTGTAAAGAAGGCTCTCCCTATCGATATTTTGAGGAGAAAAGTGTCATATATTTTTCAGAGGGTATTTCACTCCATCCTTCAACTCCTCCCTGAATTTACTTTGCGTCACGACGTAAATACCCGTATTGGTGCAGGCACTGAGGAGTTGTTACATCCCAGCTGTGGCTTCCATTATGTAGTAATTGCTGGTGGGACTGTTTTCATATGCTGTCTTTGCAATTCTGTTAAAGAATTCAAAGGCAACCTGTGTTACCCACAAAAGAATAAAACTTCCCGTGATGCTGAAGAGCAGGACGATGGACATTTTGCGTTTCTGAACCTCGGGGTCCTTATTTTTCCCTGCACGAAGCTACCGGCGCACTCTGCTGGCTGCTGCCAGCCGTCTGACCGTCAGCACGTTGAGCAACAGGATCAGAAAGAACGGAACACACAAAGTTAATATGCGGTGAAGGAGATCATATGCGATCAATGCAGGAAAAGAATAGAAGACCCAAGGAATTTTATTAAAGTTGTAGGAAGTTTCTAACACAAACCACCACGGTAAACAGTCCAAACAGCCCAGCACACTCACTGTCGCTATAACCACAGCAGCCATTCTCGCTGTGCAATATTTTGTTCTCAGCTTATCACAACAAATGGCCACGAAACGATCGAAGGTAAAGGCGACTGTCAGCCAGACAGAGACTACAGTGTTTGTAAACACAAGGAAATAGATAGCCATGCACGTGGGAGTAATGCTCAGGGATATATACGGGAAATATATCTGAATAGTCCACGTCAAAAACGGATCGGTAACAACGACCAGGAGATCGGACACGGCCATGGCCACCAGGTAGCCAGTGATGTACTTGGAGAGACCGCACTTTCTCCTTGACTCAGTATCGCAACTGCCAGCAAATTAACTGCACCAGAGGGAACAGGAAGCGGAGAAACAGGAAAGGTATGGCCACATTAGAGGGATTGTATTACAGACCACCCAATAGTCAACGAGACTTGGAAGACCAAATCTGCAGAGAGATAGCAGGCAACTGCAGGAAACATAAAGTTGTGGTGGTAGGGGATTTTAATTTTCCATACATTAATTAGGACTTCCATACTGTTAGGGGTCTAGATGGTTTAGAGTTTGTAAAATGTGTTCAGGAAAGTTTTCTAAATCAATATATAGAGGGACCAACTAGAGGGGATGCAATATTGGATCTCCTGTTAGGTAACGAATTAGGGCAAGTGACAGAAGTCTGTGTAGGGCAGCACTTTGGTTCCAGTGATCATAACACCATTAGTTTCAATTTCATCATGGACAAGGATAGATCTGGTCCTAGGGTTGAGGTTCTGAACTGGAAGAAGGCCAAATTTGCAGAAATGAGAAAGGATCTAAAAAGCGTGGATTAGGACAGGTTGTTCTCTGGCAAAGATGTGATTGGTAGGTTGGAAGCCTTCAAAGGGAAAATTTTGAGACTGCAGAGTTTGTATGTTCCTGTCAGGATTAAAGGCAAATTGAATAGGAATAAAGAACCTTGGTTCTCAAGGGATATTGCAACTCTGATAAAGAAGGAGAGGGAGTTGTATGAAATGTATAGGAAACAGGGTGTAAATCAGGTGCTTGAGGAGTATAAGAAGTGCAAGAAAATACTTAAGAAAGAAATCAGGAGGGCTAAAAGAAGACATGAGGTTGCCTTGGCAGTCAAAGTGAAGGATAATCCAAAGAGTTTTACAAGTATCTTAAGAGCAAAAGGATTGTAAGGGATAAAATTGGTCCTCTTGAAGATCAGAGTGGTCGGCTTTGTGCGGAACCAAAGGAAATGAGGGAGATCTTAAATAGGTTTTTTTCCGTCTGTATTTACTAAGGAAGCTGGCATGAAATCTATGGAATTGAGGGAATCAAGTAGTGAGACCATGGAAACTGTACAGATTGAAAAGGAGGAGGTGCTTGCTGTCTTGAGGAAAATTAAAGTGGCTAAATCCCCGGGACCTGACAGAGTGTTCCCTCGGACCTTGAAGGAGACTAGTGTTGAAATTGCGGGGGCCCTGGCAGAAATATTTAAAATGTCGCTGTCTACGGGTGAAGTGCTGGAGGATTGGAGAGTGGCTCATGTTGTTCCGTTGTTTAAAAAAGGATCGAAAAGTAATCCGGGAAATTATAGACCGGTGAGTTTAACGTCAGTAGTAGGTAAGTTTTTGGAGGGAGTACTAAGAGGCAGAATCTACAAGCATTTGTATAGACAGGGGCTTATTAGGGAGAGTCAACATGGCTTTGTGCGTGGCAGGTCATGTTTGACCAATCTGTTGGAGTTTTTCGAGGAGGTTACCAGGAAAGTGGATGAAGGGAAGGCAGTGGATATTGTCTACATGGACTTCAGTAAGGCCTTTGACAAGGTCATGCATGGGAGGTTAGTTAGGAAAATTCAGTCGCTAGGTATACATGGAGAGGTGGTAAATTGGATTAGACATTGGCTCGATGGAAGAAGCCAGAGAGTGGTGGTAGAGAATTGCTTCTCTGAGTGGAGGCCTGTGACTAGTGGTGTGCCACAGGGATCAGTGCTGGGTCCATTGTTATTTGTCATCTATATCAATGATCTGGATGATAATGTGGTAAATTGGATCAGCAAGTTTGCTGATGACACAAAGATTGGAGGTGTAGTAGACAGTGAGGAAGATTTTCAGAGCCTGCAGTTGGACTTGGACCATCTGGAAAAATGGGCTGAAAAATGGCAGATGGAGTTTAATACTGACAAGTGTGAGGTATTGCACGTTGGAAAGATAAACCAACGTAGAACATACAGGGTTAATGGTAAGGCACTGAGGAGTGCAGTGGAACAGAGGGATCTGGGAATACAGATACAAAATTCCCTAAAAGTGTCGTCACAGGTAGATAGGGTCGTAAAGAGAGCTTTTGGTACATTGGCCTTTATTAATCGAAGTATTGAGTATAAGAGCTGGAATGTTATGATGAGGTTGTATAAGGCATTGGTGAGGCCGAATCTGGAGTATTGTGTTCAGTTTTGGTCACCAAATTACAGGAAGGATATAAATAAGGTTGAAAGAGTGCAGAGAAGGTTTACACGGATGTTGCCGGGACTTGAGAAACTCAGTTACAGAGAAAGGTTGAATAGGTTAGGACTTTATTCCCTGGAGCGTAGAAGAATGAGGGGATATTTGATAGAGGTATATAAAATTATGATGGGTATAGATAGAGTGAATGCAAGCAGGCTTTTTCCACTGAGGCAAGGGGAGAAAAAAAACAGAGGACATGGGTTAAGGGTGAGGGGGGAAATGTTTAAAGGGAACATTAGTGGGGGGCTTCTTCACACAGAGAGTGGTGGGAATATGGAATGAGCTGCCAGACGAGGTGGTAAATGCGGGTTCTTTTTTAACATTTAGGAATAAATTGGACAGATACATGGATGGGAGGTGTATGGAGGGATATGGTTCGTGTGCAGGTCAGTGGGACTAGGCAGAAAATGGTTCGGCACAGCCAAGAAGGGCCAAAAGGCCTGTTTCTGTGCTGTAGTTTCTATGGTTCTATGGTTCTAAATTATTGAAAGTGTTATTGCTACTGACCGGAAACTGTAAAAGTTGCAATCGTTGTGCAATCAATGATAGTCTCCCTCTCTCCAAGATTATGGAGATTCGTCCTAATCAGCCATTGAATTCCGCACTATACATGTTGCGTTAGATCAGCCAATGCGCACGTTCCGCTCCCAGGAAAGGGAGACTAAGGAACACGAGGACACGCTCTTAAGGTGAGCTGGTAGACACCTAACAGGAACCCATGGTCTACTTTAATCATACATATCTGTATATGGATTGAGCTATCAGCCAAACTGGCTGTGGATGGTACTGAACAATAACTGAGAAGTACTTGGAGTAATATATGGGTAGGAAACGTTTAGAGTGACACAGGGAAATGCCGAAGAATTGAACTATCTGAAATGGGAATCTTGGTCCACTTGAACCTGTTTCCGCGCCGGATAATTCTTTACATTTCGACTACATGACTCTATGAACCACTCACCACTGTTCCACTCGAAGTGGTAAGTGGATATATATGACAGAGGGTCCTTTTAGTTTCCCACCTTCATTAGAACTTGCTGTGCAATCGGTAACACATAACAAGGAAATACACAAGTTTCCAGTACCACGGTTAGCATATTACACGTGGCACATTGCCCATAAGGCAATCACATCACATCCCAGTACAGATAGCCAAATGTCTTCCTACCGCCTGCAATTCAGTTAAACGAAACTGAATTTGTCCTCCCATGCTCTAACGGACCTCTTCAACCTGTAACTCCATGTGACCTACTGAGCGTTGCCGTATCTCGTGCTTTTATATTGTATTCCCATTTTACCCAGCTTTTGTTTCTTTCTTTTTTTTCTGGTTGGTCCATCGTCGTCGAGGAAGACCTGTACACCATTAGTCTCTTTGAGACTGGATGCGGTGTGTCCGAAGATGACTGGTCAGGCCAATCCCGGCACGGAATGTCCTGGCACATGTTGGGCAGACATGTGCCGGCACTGCAGTTATTGCGCTCGTGGCTTTGGACTTGCGCAGATGGCGCTTATGTTGTGCTTCAGCGATGCGCCTTGCTTCGTAAGCTTGACAGCCCTTGTGGATGAGGCCGCGCCAGGTAGGGCGGTTTTGTGCCAGCATTTCCCAAGAGGTCGTGTCTATGTCAAACGACTTCAGAGAGGCCTTTAGTGTGTCTTTGTAACGTTTCTTTTGCCCTGCATGCGAGCGTCTTCCAGTGGAGATTTCCGCAAAAAGGGGCTGCTTGGGTATGCGCTCATCCGGCATGCGGATGAAATGACCTGCCCACCGGGTCTGTGCTCCCATCATCAGTGTGTGAACTGATGACAGACTTGCTCTAGAGAGAACTTCAGTGCCTGGTACCTTGCCTTCCCATCTAATGCCTAATATTCTGCGAAGACAAGTCAAGTGGAAATGGTTGAGTTGTCTTGCATGCCTTCGATACACAGTCTACGTTTCACAGGCATACAGGAGGGTAGTGAGTATCACACCTCTGTAGACCTTCAGTTTTGTTGCTGGACTGATTCCTCGGCGTTCCCATACAGTGGAGCGCAGTCTACCGAAAGCAGAACTTGTTTATGCTATTCTGCAGTTAACTTCTGTATCAATAGTCACTGCTCGGGAGAGGGTGCTGCCAAGTTAAGTAAACGGGTCCACTTCCTGTAGCTTCTGTCCTTTGACTGTGATTTTCGGTTCTGTGTACGGTGCATGAGGAGCAGGCTGGTGCATGACTTCGGTCTTTTTGATGCTGATGGTGAGTCCAAAGTTGTCACAAGCCGTGGAGAATTTGTCCATACTGACTTGCATCTCTGGCTCCGAGCCAGCATACAGGGCGCAGTCACCAGCAAAGAGGACGTCTCTCAGAACAGTCTCCTTCACTTTGGTGATAGTTTGAAGTCTCCTCAGGTTGAAGAGCTTCCCATCCACTCTGTACTTGAGGCTGATTCCAGCATCACTGTCCTGGAAGGCATCGTTCAGCATGGCAGTAAACAGCATGCTGAACAGTGTGGGTGAGAGCACACAGCCCTGTTTGACGCCATTGGTGACTGGGAATGTCTTAGAGGATTCTCCGCCATCCAGCACTCTGGCCATCATGCCATCATGGAACCGATGTACCATCTGAATGAATTTGGCGGGTCAGCTGAACTTTGACATGATCCTCCACAGGCCTTGTCGGCAGACAGTGTCGAAGGCTTTCGTGAGGTCAACAAAAGCTGTGTAGAGTTCGCGATTCTGCTCCCGACGCTTCTCCTGAAGTTGGCGCGCGGCAAAAATCATGTCAATAGTCCCACGACCTTTTCGAAAGCCACACTGTGACTCTGGCAACAGGCCCAGCTCCAGACGAGTGACAAGACGATTTAGCAGGACTCTTGCAAGGGTTTTTCCTGCGATGGAGAGCAGCGAGATTCCTCGGTGGTTATCGCGTACTTGTCGATTGCCCTTCCTCTTGTAGGGGTGTACGATGGATGCATCTTTAAGTTCCTGGGGAATGGATCCTTGCTTCCAAAAAGACTGGAACAGCTTGGTGAGCTTCTCTATAAATACAGGACCGCCGGCTTTGTAGATCTCTGCAGGTATGGCGTCTGCCCCTGGGGCTTTTCCACTGCATAGATGGCTGACAGCTTCTGTGACTTCGGCTACTACTGGTGGGTCATCCATGGCGCTGTTGAAGTCGACGTGGGGAATCCTGTCTATCACCTCATCGTTAATAGATGACGGTCGGTTGAGGCCGACTTCACAGTGTTCAGCCCATCTTCAAAGTGTTCAAAATCTTCAAAGTATTATGGATTATGTATACGTGATCACCTTGAGCGTCACTTCCTCTGCATGTGTGGCGACACTCGCTGCAGAGAGTAATCATTACCGCTAGATGGCGGACTTGCTCAACTCTCAAAGCACCAGCATAGCGCTTGTCTATGACAATATGCATTGACAACATTGGATCTAGTTTAACAGATACGACCCACGTGGATTACAATGACGATAAAAGATTAATTTGTTTAACGCAATTTATCTATAATAACTGATTACTGGTCTACTTGATAGTTAGTTTCGTCCTGAAATCCGAAATCCGGAAAGAAAGGTCACAAATCTAGAGAAATAGAAGAGAAGCTTCACAAGGGTGTTACAGGGACCGGACCAATTAAGTTCAAAACAATGACTGGTTAGGTTGGAACTGTTCTCCAAGAAGCTGAGCGGGTTGAAGAGTGACCTTGTAGAGGTTTATGAATACATGAGCGGAGTAGATCTCGTATATCATTACAATCTTTTATTTCCTGACGTAACGGACAAGGCACATTTAAAGACAAATAGAAAAGTTCTATGCTCGCAAGGGTCAGCCGGACGAGCATACTACTATGGATGGAGTTGCCAAAGCAAGTGTTGTAAGAGGCTGCAATTAAAATTTTAAACATGAATCAGGACTCTCCATGCAAAACAATCTTTACAACGACAATTCAAACTGAGAGGAATGGGCTCGACAGCTATCCTCATCCTACGGACGAATTAGATAAAGTGAGTCGTTCTGTGCTGTGGCCTACGTCTCTCTGACACAATTATAATTGGTTCGGGAGCAGTTTATATATCGGGAACACCATTGGACTGTTATCTGCTGTGTTTCTAACATCACCATATGACCATACGAGATAGGAGCAGAATTAGACCATTTAGCCCATGAAGACTGCTTCGCCATTCCATCATAGTTGAATCTGGGGAACAGCGCGGATCATTGTGACCTCCTTTGGGAAAAATATGTTCTGGTTCAGTTGCACCTGAACTCGGGGTGCGGGTATGAGCATGTTTGCTGAAGCTGTTAGAGAGCGTTTAAACTGATTTGGAAGGGAATGGGAAGTAGAGTAATAGAGCAGAGTATATAAATAGATACAGTGTGTGTTGAGGCTGTGAAAAGGATAGGGAGATGATTAGGCAAAATTGCATCAATGGGATGGGTTGAATTCTGCTTTTAGACAAAACAGTAGATTCAGCAGTTCAACAGCTTGCAGAAGTGAGGGTAACATAAATGGGAAGTAAAATGCATGGGAAGTTCGGAAAATCACCAGACCAGATGAATAGTCATAATAGTTTAGAAATGGATACAAATTTAATTTATGGTAACAGTTTTCGGAGAAACTGTAAGTTTGTTGAATCAGGGTCGTGGGTGTTCTTATTTGTTTTCAATGCACACAACATAAGGAATAAGGCCGATGATCTTGTAGTGCGGTTAGAGAGTGGATGGTATGACGTTGTAGGCATTACTGGGTCATGGCTGCAAGAAAATCAGAGATGGGAGCCTAACGTAAAAGGATATATATTGTCTCTAAAGATAGGCTGGTAGACCGAGGGGAGATGGGAGACTTTGTCAGTAAAAAAAAAAATGAAATCAAATCTTTAAAAAGGTGTATCATAAAATAGAATCTATGTGATTATTTTAAGAAACCGGAAAGGTAAAAAGACCCAGATGGCCTCTGAACAAACTTTCCAGATTTGGTGTACAAATTTCAACAGGAGAAAGAAAACGCATGCAAGAAGGACAGTAGTATGATAGTCACAGGAGATTTTGATATGTAGGTGGATTGCTAAAATCGGGTTCATGTTGATCCCAGAGAAGGAATTTGTCAGATAGATTTTTAGACTAGTTTGTGGTTGAACCAACTAGGGAAAAGACAATTCTGGATTGGATGTTATGTACTTAACCAGGTATGATAGGGGGCTAAAGGCAAAGGAAGCAGAGATCATAATATGATACAATTCACGCCACAGTTTGATGGTGTTAAACTAAAATCAGATATATTGGAATAACGGGATCTACGGAGGCGTGAGACCGGAGCAGACCGAAGTTGATCGGAAGGGATCACTGGCAGGAATGAACAGCAAAACAGCAAAGGCTGGAGTTTCGGGACAATTCGAAACGTGCAGGTTAGATACTTTCCAAAGAAGAAGTATACTAAAGACAGGATGACAGCACCGACAGCACCGCAGCTGACAAAGGAAGTCAAAGACAGCATGAAAGCAAAAGTGGGGGAGCATAGAATATAGCAAAACTATGTGGGAAGCGAGAACATTGAAAAACATTTAAAACCCGACAGAAGGCAAGTGAAAAGTAATAACGAGAGAAAAAAAATACGAAGCTATGATAGCCAATAGCATAAAAGGAGACGAAAATTTGTTTTTGTTCAGATACACAAAGTATAAAAGAGAGATAACAGCAGATATGCTCCTCAGGCGATTTTCCTGCCCTTCCTGACAGAATATCCATACACCTATCATCGTCTGTCTAAAAATAATCGGAAAATGACGCTGGAGAGGTAGCAATGTGGGTAAAGAAATGGCGGAAGAACTCAATATATATTTTCTGTCAGTCTTAACTTAGGAAGCCACAAATTCGAGAGTGCCAGGGGGCAGAGGTGAGTAGAGTTGACATTACTAAAGAGGAGGTGCTCAGGAATCTGAAGGGTCTGAAGCTACACAAGTTACCTGGATCAAAAAGACTACACATCAGCGTTCTGAAAGAGGTAGCTGAGAATATTGTGGAGTCCTTAGTGATGACCTTTCAAGAATCAGTATATCCTGGAATTGTACATGAAGTCCATAAAATTGCAAAGGTCGAACCACTTTTTAACAATTGAGGGAGGCAAAAGGAAGTACATTAAAGCACAGTTAGCCTGATTGCAGTGGTTATAAAAATGTTGAAATGCATTATTAAGCATGGGTTTTCGGGCTATTTTGATGCACAGGATAAAATAGGCCAAGTTAGCATGGCTTCCTCAAGGGAAAATCTTGCCAGACAAATCAGTTCGAATTTTTTTGAAGAAATAACTGACAGGATAGACAAAGGAGATTTAGGTGATGCTGTTTACTTGGATTTTCAGAAGGCTTTACATGGTGCCGAACATGAGGCTGATAAGAGGCCATAATATTACAGCGGAGGTGCTAACCTGATTAGTAGATTGATTGATTGCCAGAAGGTAACGAGAGAAAATAAAGGGGGCGTTCTCTCATTTTCTGCTGGTAATTAATGGTGTTTCACAAGGGCCAGTGTTGGGAACGCTTTGCATAACGTCATGTGTCAATGAACTGGATAACCGAATCGATGGGTTTCTGGCCACATTTGCTGACAGTACAAATACAGGGGAGGACCAGATCCTGATAATGCTCTTTGTTGGAAGGACTAAATGACTAGACTATTTCTTAAACGGGAAGCAAATTCAGAAATCAGAGAGACAAGGAGACTTTGGAGTCCTCGTGCAGAATTCCCTAAAGTTTAACTTGCAAGTTGAGTCGGTAATAAGGAAGACAAATGGAGTGAAACAAGAATGTAGTGCTGAAGCTTTATAATGTACTGGTGAGACAGTACTTGGAGTACTTGAGCAGATCTGGCCCATTATCCAAGAAAGAATGTTCTGGCATTGGAAAGTGTCCAGAGAAGGTTCACGAGGATGACTCTGGAAAAAAAAAAGGGCTAACGCATGAGGAGCATGTGATCGCTCTGAGACTATACCTGCTGAAGTTTAGAAGAATGAAGAGTGGGGAAGGTCTCATTAAAACCTCTAATACAGAAAGACATAGATAGAGCTTGGAGAAGATGTTTCCGTATACTGAGGGACACTTGGAGCAGAGGGCGCAGCCTCAGAATATATTAGAACAGAGATCAGGAGGAAAGTCTTTAGCCATAGAGTGGTAGATCAGTGATTCACACAGTTGTTGTGGGAAAGATATTAGGAATATTTAAATTTGATGTTCATGGGCTCTTCCCTAGTAACTGTGTGGAAGATTACGGGAAGTAGGCAGGAGAATGGGGTTGAGAGGTATGTAGAATTATGGAAGAGTGGAGCAGACACAATGGGCCTAATGGCCTAATACTGCTCCTCTCTGTTATGTCACGTGCTCCTTTCAGCTCCTCCCTTCTGCAGTCATATTCTTAACAATTCCTGCTTATAACAGCAGTCTCAGAATCTTCTCTGCTGAGAACTATAACATGTCCAAGCGGTCAAAATAGATCATGATCATCGCCGCTTGGTTTCTGCTACTTGGTGAGTCGTGAAAGTATTCTATACTTGAATAGATGCGTTCAATACCGGCAACTTAGCCTGATAGTCAGCGTGAGTAGGTTTAAGTGCTCCGTATAATCTATCGTAGTTCTTGGAAGTAGGACAGTTCGGTACTAATTTATGGAATTATGCTTCTGCTGCCTCGCGAAAAAGCATCTAACGCAGTTAGGGTTCTCTGCAATACAGATGCTTTTACCTGCTTCGGGTTTTTTTCTTTGTTTGTCTCACGCACGCGTTGCTGTTTTTCAGTATTCGCGATTCTTTTCTTAAATTAAAAAAAAAACACTACTCTTTACTGCAAGAGAAAACGCTGAGGGACCCTAACTATGAAATTAATTTCTAAACGCCGGTTTATAAAACGCTGCTAAAATTTTCTTCTGCTTAATGAACTGTCTATTACAGTTTGAAGACAACAAGTAAGGATACAAGATAAATTCCGGTCGGTAGATAGTTTACTCTATATTTTGTTGTCTTCTATGTAAATTTGTGCCTTGTGGGGACATGTTCCCCTTTCTCCAAAGTACTTCCCCCTTCGATTAAAACTGCCTCTTAACTTTATGGCATCCATCGCTTTCAACGCTCGATCAGAAGTAATAGTTTTCTCAGTGCATATATTATTATTAGTAATAGTATTTATTCGGGTTTACTACTTAAAAACATTATCACATGATTTCATTTAAACTTATATTACTGCTACTTTGTCTCCTACAAATTCCTCTTGCGCACTGTGCATCCTCCACTCCGATTATTTTGTTAGCATGTTCTCGCCCTATGCACGTATTCCTACATTTCATCACAATGGTAAAGGAAGTATGACTCATATTTCACAGCTAAAATCCACATCTAATTTATCTCTAACAAGCAATTTTGAGTTAAAAGAACATTTTAAATCGATTTCAGTAAATTATACTGCGAAATGCGTGTAATTGTTTTATTTTGCAAACGAGGTATTGAAAAATACTCTTGACCCTGTCCATCAGTTATGATGTGTCCCTGAGATGAAACTGCGTTTCCGTTTCAACAACCTTCTTTCACAGATCAATGCAGAAGTAATGATCTTACAACAAACAAATCTGTCAGCCTCTCCATCTTCAAATCTACTTTATTTTGGCCTATGTCCTCGGCATGTTTCTTTCAATGAAAGTTCAAGGAAAGTCATATGTGTGTGTGTGTGTATGTGTATACGCTCACCGTAATGTGCTAGACAGGAAAAGAACTGGAAGCTGTTGACAGCAACACCCAACAACGTACATGGACGATTCCACCCAAAGCCGATCGTCGAGCCACTGTACACCCGCCAGTATATAAGTTCTAAAATATTCCAGTCTTCACATTATTGCAACTCTCTATTGCATCACGCCAGAAATAGACCACCTACGAAATCTTTATAAATGTAAAACTGTCGAGTTGACGGTATATTGATACAGTAGTAATTCTGCAGTCACGATCAACCGATCAGTGGTTCATAGGCGGAGGCTAGAAGTGCATAGAAATAAAGTCTATCAAAGAGCACTTCTCATTAACTGGAGCTGCGTTAAAATCGTCTACGAGGTTACATTTACTGGAAAAATTATGAGAAGCAACTACCGTCCCCATGTTCAATTCTGTGAAATATGCGTTAGTAGCAGGGATACTGTATATTGTGTATAACCATTTCCCCTTGTGTCCTGCAATTCCTACAGTACGAGATATACATTAAAGACAGAGGGCGGATATTTCTGAAAATAGTTTTTAGTTGTTTGTTCTGTGAAATACTTCTGATGTGACAAAGAATTTTGTTGGAACTTGACTGAGTTAAAGTCACTGTTTTGCTGTGGAAAGCGGCCGGTGAGTGAGTGGGCCTGTGAAGGAGTGGAGCTTTGAGGCTTTGACTCGAAAGGCTGAGACGAGAAGAGGCGGAAGACAAGCTTGCTCGTAGTTTGTCTTTACAATGCCTCCTGAGTTGTGGCAGTCTTGGGGGAACGCACTTCTCCCGCAGAGTCACATCTGTCAGAAGTGCATGCAGCTGGGCGATCTGGAAGAACGTGTAAGGAACCTAAAGCAGCAGCTGGATGACCTTCGACTCATAAGGGAGAACGAGACAGTCAGTATGAGAGCTACAGGGAGGTAGTCAAACCTAGGCTGCCGGAAGCAGGTCCTTGGGTAACAGTCAGAGAGGGGAAAGCGAAGTTGAGTAGACATGTAGTGCAGAGCACCCCTGTAGACATTCCCCTAAATAATAAGTTTCCCGTCCTGGATACTGTTGGCGGGGACGACTGACCAGGTGTGAGTCACGGTGGCAGGGCCTCTGGCACTGAGTCTGACTCTGTGGTGCAGAAGGGTGGGACGGAGAAGAGGAGACTGTTGTCATTGGAGACTCTATAGTCAGGGGAGCAGACAGGAGATTTTGTGGATGTGAGAAGGACATCTGCATGGTTTGTTGCCTCCCGGGTGCCAGGGTCCGGGATGTCTCTGACCGGGTGCACGACGTCCTGGTACGAGAGGGAAGGCAACCGGAAGTCGTGGTACATGTTAGTACCAACGATATAGGCAGAAAGTGGGATGAGGTCGTGAAGTGTGAATGTCGGGAACTAGGCAGGAGGCTGAAGAACAGGACCTCAAAGGTGGCATTCTCAGGATTGCTGCCAGTACTACGTGACAGTGGTAGCAAGAATTGGAGGAGATGGCAGTTGAATGCATGGCTGAGGAGTTGGTGCAGGGAGCAGGGTTTACGATTTTTCGATCATTGGGATCTCTTCTGGGGAAGGTGGGACCTGTACAGATTGGATGGGTTGCACCTGAACTTGAGGGGCAGCAATATCCTTGCAGGTAGGTTTGCCAGCATGGTTCGGGAAGGTTTAAAGTAATTTGCAAGGGGATGGGACCCGGAGCGATAGAGCAGTGAAAGAAGTGCATGAAGTAAAGCCAGATCTAACATATAGAGAGGCTTTGAGGAAAGAGAAGCAGAATAAAGGGTGTAAAGGTAGTAAGGTAGAAGGGCTAAAGTGCGTGTACCTCAATGAAAGAAGCAGCAGGATCAAAGGTGATAATAGACAATAGACAATAGGTGCAGGAGTAGGCCATTCGGCCCTTCGATCACTGTGGTCATGGCTGATCATCCACAATCAGCATCCAGTTCCTGCCTTATCCCCATAAACTTGATTCCGTTATCTTTAAGAGCTGTATCCACCTCTTTCTTGAAAGCATCCAGAGACCTGGCCTCCACAGCCTTCTGGAGCAGAGCATTCCATATACCCACCACTCTCTGGGTGAAAAGGTTTTTCTTCAACTCCGTTCTAAATGGCCTACCCCTTATTCTTAAACTGTGGCCTCTGGTTCTGTACTCACCCATCAGCGGGAACATGCTTCCTGCCTCCAGCGTGTCCAATCCCTTAATAATCTTATATGTTTCAATAAGATCCCCTCTCAGCCTTCTAAATTCCAGAGTATACAAGCCCAGTCGCTCCAATCTTTCGACATATGACAGGTCGCCATCCCGGGAATTAACTTTGTGAACCTCCACTGCACTCCCTTAGTAGCAAGAAAGTCTTTTCTCAAATTTGGAGACCAAAACTGCACACAGTACTCCAGGTGTGGTCTCACCATGGCCCTGTACAGCTGCAGAAGGACCTCTTTGCTCTTATACTCACTTCCCCTTGTTATGAACCATAGAAACATAAAAACATAGAAAATAGGTGCAGGAGTAGGCCATTCGGCCCTTCGAGCCTGCACCGCCATTTATTATGATCATGGCTGATCATCCAACTCAGAACACCGCCCCAGCCTTCCCTCCATACCCCCTGATCCCCGTAGCCACAAGGGCCATATCTAACTCCCTCTTAAGTATAGCCAATGTACTGGCCTCAACTGCTTCCTGTGGCAGAGAATTCCACAGATTCACCACTCTCTGAGTGAAGAAGTTTTTCCTAATCTCGGTCCTAAAAGGCTTCCCCTTTATCCTCAAACTGTGACCCCTTGTTCTGGATTTCCCCAACATCGGGAACAATCTTCCTGCATCTAGCCTGTCCAATCCCTTTAGGATTTTATACGTTTCAATCAGATCCCCCCTCAATCTTCTAAATTCCAACGAGTACAAGCCCAGTTCATCCAGTCTTTCTTCATATGAAAGTCCTGCCATCCCAGGAATCAATCTGGTGAACCTTCTTTGTACTCCCTCTATGGCAAGGATGACTTTCCTCAGATTAGGAGACCAAAACTGCACACAATACTCCAGGTGTGGTCTCACCAAGGCCTTGTACAACTGCAGTAGTACCTCCCTGCTCATGTACTCAAATCCTCTCGCTATAAATGCCAGCATACCATTCGCCTTTTTCACCGCCTGCTGTACCTGCATGCCCACTTTCAATGACTGGTGTATAATGCCATTAGCTTTCTTCACTGCCTGCTGTACTTGCATGCTTGCTTTCAGTGATTGATGTACAAGAACACCTAGATCTCTTATACTTCCCCTTTTCCTAACTTGACTCCATTCAGATAATAATCTGCCTTCCTGTTCATACCACCAAAGTGGATAACATCACATTTATCCACATTAAACTGCATCTGCCATGCATCTACCCACCCACCCAGCCTGTCTAAGTCACCCTGCATTCTTATAACATCCTCCTCACATTTCACACTGCCATCCAGCTTTGTGTCAATGGCAAATTTGCTAATGTTACTTTTAATTCCCTCATCTAAATCGTTAATATATATTGTCAATAGCTGCGGTCCCAGCACTGAACCCTGTGGTACCCCACTGGTCACCGCCTGCCATTCCGAAAGGGGCCCATTAATCGCTACTCTTTGTTTTCTGTCAGCCAGCCAATTTTCAGTCCATGTCAGTACTCTTGTCCCAATACCATGTGCCCTAACTTTGTCCATTAATCTCCTATGTGGGACTTTATCAAAGGCTCTCTGAAAGTCCAGGTACACTACATCCACTGGCTCTCCCCTGTCCATTTCGATGAACTGAGAGCTTGGATACATACATGGAATAATGATGTAGTGGCCATTACAGAGACTTGCCTGGCACCAGGGCAGGAATGGATTCTCAATATCCCTGAATTTCACTGCTTTAAAACGGATGCGGGGGAGGAGGGGAGGAGGGGTGACATTACTGGTCAGGGATAGTATTACAGCTACAAAAAGGGTGGGTAATGAGGCAGGATCCTCTTTTGAGTCAGTATGGGTGGAAGTCAGGAACAGGAAGGGAGCAGTTACTCTATTTGATGTATTCTATAGGCCCCCTGGTAGCAGCAGACATACAGAGTAGCAGATTAGGAGGCAAATTTTGGAAAGGTACCAAAATAACAGGGTTATTATCATGGGTGACTTTAATTTCCCTAATATTGATTGGCGCCTGATTAGTTCCAAGGGTTTAGATGGGGCAGAGTTTGTTAAGTGTGTCCAGGACGGATTCCTGTCACAGTATGTGGACAAGTCGACTAGGGGGAATGCCATACTAGATCTAGTACTAGGTAATGAGCGGGTCAGGTCACAGGTCTCTCAGTGGGTGAGCATCTGGGGGACAGTGACCACCGCTCTCTGGCCTTTAGCATTATCATGGAAAAGGATAGAATCGGAGAGGACAGGATTTTTATTAATTGGGTAAGGGCAAATTATGAGGCTATATGGCTAGAACTTACGGGCATGAATTGGGATGATGTTTTTGCAGGAAAATGTACTATGGACATGTGGTCGATGTTTACAGATCTCTTGCAGGATATTAGGGATAAATTTGTCCTGGTGAGGAAGATAAAGAATGGTAGGGTGCAGGGACCATGGGTGACAAGTGAGGTGGAAAATCTAGTCAGGTGGAAGAAGGCAGTATACATGATGTTTCGGAAGCAATGATCAGATTGGTCTTTTGAGGAATATAGGAAAACAAGAAAGGAGCTTAGGAAGGGGCTGAGAAGAGCAAGAAGGGGGCATGAGAAGGCCTTGGCAAGTAGGGTAAAGGAAAATCTGAAGGCATTATGTGAAGAACAAAAGGATGACAGGAGTGAAGGTAGGACCGATTAGAGATAAAGGTGGGACGATGTGCCTCAAGGCTGTGGAAATGAGCGAGGTCCTCAATGAATACTTCTCTTCGGTATTCACCAATGAGAGGGAACCTGATGACGGTGAGGACAATATGAGTGAGATTGATGTTCTGGAGCATGTTGATATTAAGGGAGAGGAGGTGTTGGAGTTGTTTTGTATATTAGGACGGATAAGTCCCCGGGGCCTGACGGAATATTCCCGAGGCACTCCACGAGGCGAG
This sequence comes from Mobula birostris, assembly GCF_030028105.1. Classification (NCBI taxonomy): domain Eukaryota; kingdom Metazoa; phylum Chordata; class Chondrichthyes; order Myliobatiformes; family Myliobatidae; genus Mobula; species Mobula birostris. The sequence continues at coordinate 16,569,755 of NC_092398.1, read as the reverse complement.
AGAAGATATTGCTGAGCCTCTTTCTAGGATCTTTATGTCCTCGTTGTCCACAGGAATGGTACCGCAAAATTGGAGGGAGGCGAATGTTGTCCCCTTGTTCAAAAGGTTTAGTAGGGATAGTCCGGATAATTATACACCAGTGACCCTTACGTCTATGGTGGGAAAGCTGTTGGAAAAGATTCTTAGAGATAGGATCTATGGGCATTTCGAGAATCATGGTCTGATCAGGGACAATCAGCATGGGAAGTTTGGCCAGGTGGATTCAGAATTAGCTTGCCTGCAGAAGGCAGAGCGTTGTAGTGGAGGGGGTACATTCAGATTGGAGGGTTGTGAGTACTAGTGTCCCACAAGAATGGGTTCTGGGACCGCTACTTTTCGTGATTTTTATTAACGATCTGGATGTGGGGGTAGAAGGGTGGGTTGGCAAGTTTGCAGACGACACAAAGGTTGGCGGTGTTGTAGATAGTGTGGAGGATTGTCGAAGATTGCACAGAGACATTGATAGGATGCAGAAGTGGGCTGAGAAGTGACAGATGGAGTTCAACACGGAGAAGTGTGAGGTAGTACATTTTGGAAGGACAAACTCCAAGGCAGGATACTTGGTAGTGTAGAGGAGCAGAGGGATCTGGGGGCATATGTCCACAGATTCCTGAAAGTTGCCTCACAGGTAGATACTGTAGTTAAGAAAGCTTATGGGGTGTTAGTTTTCATAAGTCGTGGGATAGAGTTTAAGAGTCGCAAAGTAATGATGTAGCTCTATAAATCGCTGGTTAGGCCACACTTGGAGTACTGTGTTCAGTTCTGGTCGCCTCACTATAGGAAGGACGTGGATGCATTGGAAAGGGTACAGAGGAGATTTACTAGGATGCTGCCTGTTTTAGAGAGTATGGATTATGATCAGAGCATAAGGGAGCTAGGGCTTTACTCTTTGGAGAGAAGGACGATGAGAGAAGACATGATAGAGGTGTACAAGATATTAAGAGGAATATATAGAGTGAATAGCTAGCGCCTCTTCCCCAGGGCACCACTGTTCAATACAAGAGAACATGGCTTTAAGGTAAGGGGTAGGAAATTCAAGGAGGATATTCGAGGAAGGTTTTTTACTCAGAGAGTGGTTGGTGCCTAAAATGCACTGCCTGAGTCAGTGGTGGTGGCAGATACACTAGTCAAATTTAAGAGACTACTAGACGGGTATATGGAGGAATTTAAGGTGGGGGTTTTATGGGAGGCAGGGTTTGAGGGTCGGCACAACATTGTGGGCCGAAGGGCCTGTAATACGCTGTACTATTCTATAAGTTCTATCAGTTCTATTTTCGTTGTTCTGCCTTTCTGAATTAACTTTCCAATTAAAAACTGTCGGTTTAAATATTTAGTTTTCCCTTAAAACTTTAAACGCTGTTCGGGCAGCTTCTGTTAATGAGATCTGCAGTTTGCTGGACTTTATTTTTATGCACTTCTGGCCTCCGCCTATGATCATCTGATTGGTTAATCGTGACTGCGTCAATTCCACAGACTGCATTCTCAATAATCATCTTAATACCCATCCTGCAGAATTACAACTTTGTCAATATACTGTCAAATCGATAGATTTACGTTTTTTTTTTAAGATTTCATGGACAGTCTGTTTCTGCTGATGCCGTAGAGAGTTGCAATAATGTGAAAACCGAAATATTTTACCATTTTCTCTATGTCATTCAAAAGACTTTATGTGATCATTCAGAACATGTGGAATACCTCGAATAGATTTGGCATACCCTCAAACGCATCTAAACTTCGCTTCCTTTTTGTGTCTGCAAGGGCGCCTCATGGAGCTATAAATCAGTAGAGAGGCGTGCGGCCCGGAGCCTTCTGAAAACACTGTGCCGCACCATCTACTGACGTCACAGTTATCTCCTTGACAACAAACAAGTTACTTGTACTCAAAATTCCAGATTTCCAGATGCTGCTGCAATTTTGAACACAACGAAATGCTGATTTCGTTTCATGGGTGAAGTTTTTTTTGTTGAGGAGAGGAATGAGAAAAAAAGAAGAGAAAACAAAGAGAGAAAGATGAAAATAGGAAAAGAAATAGAAAAAAAGTGAGAGAGAGAAATGAAGGGCGAAAGAAAGAATGGAAGTGCGAAAGGAAGTCAGAAAGAGCGAGGCAGACAAAGACAAAAAGAGAAGAGGAAATGGAAGAAAGGAAGGAAGAAGGAAACACTCACAACACGCTGAAGGAACTCAGCAGGTCGGGCAGCATCCGTGGAAACGATCAGTGAAAGTTTCGGGCCGGAACCCTTCGTCAGAAACGTTGACTGATCGTTTCCACGGATGCTGCCCGACCTGCTGAGTTCCTCCAGTGTGTTGTGAGTGTTGCTTTGACCCCAGCATCTGCAGAGTATTTTGTGTTAAGGAAGAAAGAAAGAAAGAAATGCTGATAAATTCAGGGAAGAGTGAAGAAGGAGAGAGAGAAAACGTCGTACGAAGGGATTTTGGTTAGGCAAAGTTAGCTTATCCTAGGGGTTTAGTTCCATCATTTTCAGACATACGACAATTTCAGATGAGGAACCAAACTTATTCCCACGGCTATAAATAATTTATTACAAAATTATCTAATTTCAATGTCAATGATTGATTTCACTTCCTTGTTCCCTGTAGATGACTCACGAGTTCATGTAGTTCTGAAAGGAGACTCAGACCTTGGAAAATACTGAACAACAGCCTCATGTACGAATGGTCTGTTCTAAATATTTGGACATAATTTATGCAGTATATCCGATGTTACCAATTGAAGGAGACAATTTCACAGCACAGGGAAGATCGGTGTTAACCACGTAAATGTAGTTAACACGGACCTCAACAGTAGCTACTTCGTAATCTTCTGAATTTAACATTTTTGAGGAATGTGTCATTGAATAATATGCCCAGAATCCTCAGACTTGAAGAGTAAATTTTCAGCAAGTACAAACTCCCATCTCTGATAAAAACAATTAATACCTTACTATCAATCTAATTAACACTTTGTTTTCCTCTCCTAATTCCGCCATTTCACTTGCTCCAGCTCTTTGAAAGAACAAAGAGATCCATGCATAACTTTACTCAGCTTGTTTAAATGCGCTGCAAAAGAAGCTGCTGGTTGGGTACAGATCGAGTGAGATATATGCTCACCATATGAACATTTAGACTATAAGCTTTTGCTCTCATAGCGCAAACAGAGATAATTACTATGAAGAAATTGCAGCAAACATTCCTTACGCTTCCTGGAAACACTAATTGGTTTTTGATTGAACTCGTTAAATCACTCATCACGTGACGGGCTTTTCGAACAAAATCTATTCCGGTTGATAAACCGTAGTTAAACAGAAAGATAGACAGATAGGTAGATAGGTCGAGAGAGAGAGAGAGAGAGAGAGAGAGAGAGAGAGAGAGAGAGAGAGAGAGAGAGAGAGAGAGCTAGGTGGATATTAGATAGATAGATGAAAGATAAGTTTGATAGCTCGGGTTGGCTGTTTGACTGTAGGTTGTTAGCCGAGCCTGGAGGTTAGGTCACGAACGTTTCGTCAGCAATCGACCTAATATCATCAGTGCGCAATTAAGTGTTGCCACCTGCGAGAGCTCGCGTTTATATTGATCCAACACGTCGTTATGATTGGTTGTCTGTCGCGCTGGCAGTGAGTCTCTACTGCGTCCCGGCCAAACGAATAGCTGTCTGAACTTTAATAGATTGATAGGGAGATATATACATGTATGTATATATGTATGCATGTATGTACGTATATATATATGTGTGTGTGTGTATATATATATATATATATATATATAGAGAGAGAGAGAGAGAGAGAGAGAGAGAGAGAGAGAGAGAGAGAGAGAGAGAGAGACCAACAGACAAATCGACATCAGGTAAGGGGGAGAGAGAACAAGTCACACAGCTGGAGAGACAGAGACAGTGGTTGATTGGTAAATTAATTATTTTGTGATCTTCCTGATCTTGCTAAAGAAAAGCACATGACATTTGAGGTTCTTAAATAAACTGGGAACTGGTCATGAATTGTACGAACATCACTTGTTTCTATATTACACTTTTCTTCTCAGCAACGAGAACATTGAACGTGATGTTATTCACATTTAATAGAAATTCTCGTATTTTTATTCCATAACCCACTATTGAATTGAAATAAGCCTTAACACCCTCAATAATTCATTTCGAAAAAATCTTGGCATTGTTTCCCACTCCATCCGCAACTGCTTGTCTTCTCCTCAGTAACCTCCCCCTACTGGAGGTTTACCATCACTGCTAAAGAAGAGATAAAAGATGAAGATATTCTTTGCTCAACGTTTCCCAGTATTTCATCTACAAACCATCTTGCGCCTCCCCCCCCCCATACATTACGCACATTCTCCGCTAACACCATGTATTAATATCTAATAAGTCACCTGCGCATATTCTCTTCATCATAACTATTTATATGTATTTATTTGCGCTTCGTTTAGTAATTCAAGGGTCTAATTTAACGTCAGAGAAATGTATACAATATACCTCCTGAAATGCTTTTTCTTCGCAAACATCTACGGAAACAAAGAAGTGCCCAAAAGAATGAACGACACGTGAACGTAAGAACCTCAATGCCCTCTCCCTCGCGTAAGTAGCAGCGAGCAACAATCCACTCAAATTTCTAGATGCTGCTGCAATTTTCAACACAACGAAACGATTATTTGGTTTCATGGAGAAAGTTTTTTTGTTGAGGAGAGGAATAAGAAAAGAAGAGGAAAGAAAGGGAGAAAGATGAAAATGGGAAAAGAAAGAAAAAGAAGGAAGAGAGAAAGAAATGAAGGGCGAAAGAAAGAATGAAAGTGAGAAACAAAGTCAGAAAGAGCGAGACAGACAGAGACAAAAGAGAAGAGGAAATGGAGGAAAGGAAGGAAGAAGAAAACACTCACAACACGTTGGAGGAACTCAGCAGGTTGGGGAGCATTCGTAGAAACGATCAGTCAAATGTTTCGGGCCGGAACCCTTCGTCAGAAACGTTGACTGATCGTTTCCACGGATGCTGCCCGATCGGCTGAGTTCCTCCAGCGAGCTGTGAGTGTGGCTTTGACCCCAGCATCTGCAGAACATTTTGTGTTAAGGAAGAAAGAAAGAAAGACATGCTGATCAATTCAGTGAAGAAGGAGAGAGAGAAAACGTCGTACGAATGGATTTTGGTTAGACAAAATTAGCTTATCCTTGGGTTTTAGTTCCATCATTTTCAGACATATGACAATTTCGAATGAGGCAACAAACTTATTCCCACGGCTATAAATAGTGTGCTATAAATTTATCTAATTTCAATGTCAATCGCTCCTTTCACTTCCCTGTTCTATGCAGATGAGTCACGAGTTCATGTCGTTTCGAAATGAGGCTCAAATCTTGGAAAAGTACTGCACAACAGCCTCTTGCACAAATGGTCTGTTTGAAATATTTGCACATATTTTATTCAGTATTTCCGATGTTACTAATTGATAGAGACAACTTCACAGCACAGAGAAGGTCCGTGTTTACCATGTAAATGTAGTTAACATGGGCCTCTACCATTGCAGCTTCGTAATCTTCTGAATTTAACATTTTTGAGGAACGTGGCATTGAATAATATGCCCAGAATCCTCAAACTTGCTGTTCCCAAGAAGAGTAAATTTACAGCAAGTACAATCTCCCACCTCTGATTAAACCAATGTACCACCTTACTGTCAATCTAATTAACACTTTGCTTTTCTCTCCTAATTTCGCCATTTCACTTGCTCCAGCTCTTAGAAAGAGCAAAGAGATCCGTGAATAACTTTACCCAGCTTGTTTAAATGCGCTGCAAGAAAGGCTGCTCGTTGGGTACTGAATGAATCAGATATATGCCTACCATATGAACATATAGACTATAAGCTTTTGCTCTCACAGCGCAATTGGAGATGATTACTCTGAAGAAATTGCAGCAAACAGTTCTTAAGCTTCCTGGAAATACTAATTTGTTCTTGACTGAACTCGTTAAATCACTCATCACGTGAAGGGATTTTCAAACAAATCTATTCTGGTTGATAAACCGTAGTTAAACAGAAAGATAGAAGGATGGATAGGTAGGTCGAGAGAGGGGGGGGGGGGGAGAGAGAGAGAGAGAGAGAGAGAGAGAGAGAGAGAGAGAGAGACGCAGACCAACAGACAAATCCATAGACGGTCAGGTAAGTTGGAGAGACAACAAGTCACATAGCTGGAGAGACAGAGGCAGTGGTTGATTGGCTGATTAATTATTTTGTATCTTCCTGTTCTTGCTAAAAGGAAAGCACATGACATTTTGAGTTCCTTAAATAAAATGGGAACGGGCCGTGAATTGCAAGAACATCATTTGTTTCTATAATACGCCTTTTTTCTCAGCAACGACAACACTCAACGTGATTTTATTCACATTTAATAGAAATTCTCTTATTTTTATTCCATAACCCACTATTGAATTGAAATTAGCCTTTACACCCTCAATAATTCATTTCGAAAAAATCTTGGCACTGTTTCCCACTCCATCCGCTACTAATTGTCTTCTCCCCCTACTGTAAGTTTACCATCACGTCTAAAGAAAAAAATAAAAGATGAAGAAATTCTTTGCTCAACGTTTCCCAGTATTTCATCTACAAACCATCTTGCCTTTCTCCCCATACATTACGCACATTCTCCTCTAAACACCAGAAATAATATTAATATCTAATAAGTCACCTGCGCATATTCTCTTCATCATAACTATTTATATGCATTTAATTACACTTCGTTTAGTAATTCAAAGGTCCAATTTAATGTTAGAGAAATGTATACAATATACATCCTGAAATGCTTTTTCTTCACAAACATTCGCGGAAACAGAGAGGTGCCCCAAGGATGAACGTCATGTAAACGTAAGAACCTCAATAGCCCCTCCCTCGCGTAACCAGCATCGAGCAACAATCCACTCAAAATTGCTGCAATTTTCAACACAACAAAATGCTGATTTGGTTTCATGGGAAAAGTTATTTTGTTGAGGAGAGAAGAAAAGAAGAGGAGACGAACAGAGAAAGATGAAAATAGGACAAGAAAGGAACAAAAAAGGAAGAGAAAAGAAATGAAGGGCGAAAGAAAGAATGAAAGTGAGGAAGAAAGTCAAAAAGAGCGAGAGAGAGAAGAACAAAAAGAGAAGAGGAAATGGAAGAAAGGAAGGAAGAAAGAAACACTCACAACACGCTGGAGGAACTCAGCAGGTCGGGAAGCATCCGTGGAAACGATCAGTCAATGTTTCGGGCCGGAACCCTTCGTCAGAATACTTAGAGTGTTGTGAGTGTGGTTTTGACCCCAGCATCTGCAGAACATTTTATGTTAAGGAAGAAAGAAAGAAAGACATGCTGATCAATTCAGTGAAGAAGGAGAGAGAGAAAACGTCGTACGAAATAATTTTGGTTAGACAAAATTAGCTTATCCTCGGGCTTTTGTTCCATCATTTTCAGACATACGACAATTTTTGATGAGGCAACAAACTTACTCCCACGGCTATAAATAGTGTGTTATAAATTTATCTAATTTCAATGTCAATGATTGATTTCACTTCCCTGTTCTATGCAGATGACTCACGAGTTCATGTAGTTACGAAATGAGGCTCAAATCTTGGAAAAGTACTGCACAACAGCCTCTTGCACAAATGGTCTGTTTGAAATATTTGCACGTAATTTATTCAGTATATCCGAATGACTAATTGAAGGAGACAGTTTCACAGCACAGGGAAGGCCGGCGCTTACCACGTAAATGTAGTTAATACGGACCTCCACAGTAGCTACTTCGTAATCTTCTGAATTTAACATTTATTGAAGAATGTGTCATTGAATAATATGGCCAGAATCATCAAACTTGCTGTTACTAAGTCGAGTAAACTTTCAGCAAGTACAAACAGCCCCCTCTGATTAAACCAATTTACCACCTTACTGTCAATCTAATTAACACTTTGCTTTCCTCTCCTAATTTCGTAATTTCACTTGCTCCAACTCTTTGAAAGAGCAAAGAGATCCATGCATAACTTTACCCAGCTTGTTTAAATGTGCTTCAAGAAAGGCTGCTCACATCAAAGTTGCTGGTGAACGCAGCAGGTCAGGCAGCATCTCTAGGAAGAGGTACAGTCGACGTTTCGGGCCGAGAAACTTCGTCAGGACTCACTGAAGGAAGAGTTAGTAAGAGATTTGAATGTGGGACGGGAAGGGGGAGATCCAAAATGATAGGAGAAGACAGGAGGAGGAGGGATGGAGAAAGAGCTGGACAGGTGATTGGTTTACTAGCTCTTCCTTCAGTTTCTCTTACTAGCTCTTCCTTCAGTTAGTCCTGACGAAGGGTCTCGGCCCGAAACGTCGACTGTACCTCTTCCTAGAGATGCTGCTTGGCCTGCTGCGTTCACCAGCAACTTTGATGTGTGTTGATTGAATTTCCAGCGTCTGCAGAATTCCTCGTGTTTAAAGGCTGCTGGTTGGGTACAGATCCAGTGAGATATATGCCTTCCATATGAACATATAGATTAAAAGCTTTTGCTTTCACAGCGCAACCGAAAATCATTACTCCGAATAAATGCAGGAAACATTCCTTATGCTTCCTGTAAATACCAATTTGTTTTTGATTGAACTCGTTAAATCACTCATCACGTGACGGACTTTTCAAACAAAATCTATTCTGGTTGATAAACCGTAGTTAAACAGAAAGTTAGACAGATAGATAGGTAGGTCGGGGGCGGGGGCGGGGTGAAGAGTGAGAGAGCTGGGTGGATAATTAGATAGATAAATGAATGATAAGTCTGGTAGTTCTGGTTGGCTGTTTGACTGTAGGGTTGTAAGCCGCGGCTGGAGGTTAGGTCACAAACGTTTCCTCATCAGTCGAGCTAACATCATCAGTGCGCAATTAAGTGTCCTACCGCGGACAGCCTGCGTTTATATTGATCCAACACGTTCTTCTAATTGGTTGTTTGTCGCGCTGGCAGTGAGTCTCCAATGCGTCCCGGCCAAACGGGTAGCTGACTGAACTATGAGTAGATAGATAACGAGATAGATTTATAGATTGATATATAGACAGAGAACGAGAGAGAGAGAGAGAGAGAGAGAGAGAGAGAGAGAGAGAGACAGAGAGAGAGACGCAGACCAACAGACAAATAAACAGACAGTCAGTTAAGGGGAAAAGAGGACAACTCACCTAGTTGGAGAGACAAGACAGTGGTTGATTGGTTGATTAATTATTTTGGATCTTCCTATTCTTGCTAAAAGAAAAGCACATGAAATTTGAGGTGCTTAAATAAAATGGGAACGGGCCATGAAATGTACGAACATCACTTGTTTCAATAATACACTTTTCTTGCCAGCAACGAGAACACTCAACTTGATGTTATTCACATTTGACAGAAATTCTCGTATTTTTATTCCATAACCCACTATTGAATTGTAATAAGCATTTACACCCTCGATAATTCATTTCGAAAAAAAATCCTGGCACTGTTTCCCACTCCATCCGGTACTGCTTGTCTTCTCCTCAGAGAGCTCCCCCTACTGGAAGTTTACCATCACAGCTAAAGAAAAGATAAAAGATGAAGATATTCTTTGCTCAACGTTTCCCAGTATTTCATTTACAAATCACCTTGCCTTTCTCCCCCATACATTACGCACATTCTCCGTTAAACACTAGAAATTATATTAATATCTAATAAGTCAGCTGCGCATATTGTCTTTATCATAATTACTTACATGCATTTAGTTATGCTTCGTTTAGTAATTCAAAGGTTCAAAGGTCCAATTTAACGTATACAGAGAAATGTATACAATATACATCCTGAAATGCTTTTTCTTCGCAAACATCCACGAAAACAGAGAAGTGCCCCAAAGAATGAAAGACATGTAAACGTAAGAACCACAATGTCCCCTCCCTCGCGTACGCAGCAGCAAGCAACAATCCTCCCTCCCCCCACCGGCAAAAAAAAAACAACGCCACAGCTACCAAGCACTCAAGCGTGAGCAAATCAATAGCCAAGGTACCGACTTGCAGTTGCCACAAGGACTTCGCATTTCATCCGGCATTCGACATACCACAGGTTCTCTCTCAGCCTAATAAAGGAGAGGGAGGTGTCTCCCTTTTCCCATTTTTTGGATTGGTGTCCCAATTTTCACACATTGGATACCCACTTTTAATGTGTACGGATTATATACGTCATGACCCAACTCTCGTCCAAGAAATTGTTCAAATTCTCAGTTACATCGCTGATAAATAATGGAATCTTTGTGTTTTAATGCTTGCGTGTAGTGTTAAATCAACTGTAGGCAAGGATGGGATTCGAATGACCATTATCATGTACGACTTTTGTGTTCTCTTTCCTGCCTCGACAAGCGGCGCCCTTCAGATGCGAGTGCGGCTGTGGAATAACTGAATGGAGATAAGTGAGAGCTGTTTCTATCCACGTACTAGTCTTTCTGTTTCCGTCATGATTCTGTTCTATGCAGCGAAGAATGTCCAAGGGAGACAGTACTTCACAGAACGACATCATAGTATCAAAGCTGCTGTATCAACAGATGGGGAGAACTGAGAATGGGGTTTGTGGGAGGACAGCGCTGGCAAACGGAAGTCACAGAATAATAACCATGATTCTTCTACGAAGCGAAATTGGAAGATTTATAGAGATTTGATGTATAATTCATGTAACTTAATATTATCTTTCCTTTACAGTCGGCGTGAAGGCGCAGTGTGAACGTTTTCAAGGTGTGTAAGTAACTTTGTTGATTGTTCTTTGAATGCCGTTTCTCTATCTTGCTGTTTGGTTGATGATCAAACAGACGTTATCTGTTGTCTCTAATTTTTCTACGACTCTGATACGATGGATAGAAAACCAATGTGATCAAGAGTCAACACCAGAGGCAACCGCCATTCCTTGGTTCAGTATTTAGAAATGATATTTTAGGGAAATGCTATTTATTAAAATCTGGCCACACATTTTAATTCCCCGTCCCATTCCCATTCCGATAGGTCTATCCACGGCCTCCCCTACTGTAAAGATGAAGCCACACTCAGGTTGGAAGAACAACACCTTATATTCCGTCTGGGTAGCCTCCAACCTGATGGCATGAACATTGACTTCTCAAACTTCTGCTAATGCCCCACCTCCCCCTCGTACCCCATCGGTTATTTATTTATATACACACATTCTCTCTCTCTCTCTCTCTCTCTCTCTCTCTCTTTCCTTTTTTCTCCCTCTGTCCCTCTCATTATACCCCTTGCCCATCCTCTGGGTATCCCCCCTCCCCCTTTTCTTTCTCCCTAGGCCTCCTGTCCCATGATCCTCTCATATCTCTTGTGCCAATCAACTGTCCAGCTCTTGCCCCCTCCTTTCTTCTCCTATCATTTCGGATGTCCACCTCCCCTTCCCACTTTCAAATCTCTTACTAGCTTTTCTTTTAGTTAGTCCTGACGAAGGGTCTCGGCCCGAAACGTCGACTGCAGCTCTTCCTATAGATGCTGCTGGCCTGCTGCGTTCACCAGCAACTTTTGTGTGTGTTGCTTGAATTTCCAGCATCTGCAGATTTCCTCGTGTTTGCTATTTAGGGACGCTATTTTGACGATGTAAGATGACAAGATAGTGTTATAGATGTAGAATGCATTCATTAAAGAGAGGTTGTTAAGAAAGGTCAGTTTGAAGAATCAAATTAGACACAAAATTTTCTAAACATTTGGAATCAGAGGTTATAATTCCACAATTACTTGTAAATGAATCTCTGCAATCAACTCCCTTCCGAACCGGATTACTTGCAGTAATCATCGCAAGTGCCCATATAGAATCCATCAACGTCACACGAAGAGAAACGTACAGGGTCCTTTGGAACCTGTGCAGTCCACGTTTTTAGCATATGTGTTTTATGCCAACCCAAAAGAAAACAAATTCTCGACAAATTGTAAAAGGGAGCAGACATCCGGGACGAAATGTAAGATTTCTAAAAGATACTTAGATTGTATTAAGTGATGCAGTGTTTGTAATTCACAAGGTAGAATTCCAATTAGCTTAAAAAATATCCTAGGCAGGAGCAATCTCAGAGCGGACGCCTGTGACAATATCATAGCAGCTCGAAGGGCCAGAAGGGCCAATTCAGCGCCATATCATTAAATAAGTTATAGATAGAGGAAAAAGTAAAAGGCTGGAAAAAAATGAGTGAGAGAGAAAAGTGAAGAAAGGGAAGGGGAGGAACATCATGGATTGTGATAGACGTGACGACAAGATGTAAGAGGCTGGAGTGAGGAAGAGAAGAGGGGAGGATAATGACGAACAAAGTTTCAGGAAGTTGGAGAAAACAACGTTCATGCTATCATATTCGATAATTATGATAACAAAACAGGCACCTTATGATAATATCCCATTCTAACAACACATCATGCTGCACGTTGCTACAACAGTTAACCAGCTATTCACGAAACACGTGAATACATTTTCTTCACCGCGAGACAAAACTTAGTAAATGTGATAATGAGTTCGGAAATAAAGGTTATCTGTAGAAAATTCATGCGAGAAATTGAAAATTTAAATAACACATTAATATTTGCCAAACACGTGAGAAGATTTCGCTGAGCCGGTTTTACACGGTCTGAGTCGATTTATTCTCTGCATTTGCAGCTCGTCCAGAGAAACCTATACTGTCAGCCGACCAAGAGAACGGAGACTATGTATCCGGTGAAGTGATCACTTTTACCTGTAAAACAACGAAGAATCTAGATTCGAACAGCAGCTTTCTCCTGTACAAAGAGGGCGAACATGTATCAATTGAACCCACATACAATTCTGAGCGAGACAACGCCACGTTTACTATCCAGGCAACATTGACCGGCTTGAAAGATTACAACTGTGCTTACACATGCAATGCGTTTGGGAGAAATGTAGAATCGGATAAAAGTCGTAGGTGAGTTTGACGTTTATGAACTTAAGTATGGACAGCATATAATGATGCCCGTGATTTGTAGAAAAATACTTGAAATGGCCGGTGTAATCTGAAGATGTACAAGAATAATAAAATATGTTTTCTATCACGGTCTTTGGACTGCTTCTGTTTTTGCCTAGAGTGAAAATTGAACAAGTACAACTCCTCCTGAGGTCATCCAGACGTATGTCACACCTCGTCCCCCGGGAAACTCATTTTCGTACATATTTCATACAGGAGGGGCATAGATATGAGAAATATGCAGGAGCAAGGAACCATTACTGTACCACAATAAACAGAATGTTCTCTTACGTGTCGGCTTTCCGTAGCCTAATTTGATTTATTTTAATGCTTCCAGATGCTCCAGAGAAACCCCGGCTGCTTCCTGACCGTGCGGATAAAGTCTATGTGGCAGATGAATTGATCACTTTCAATTGTACACCAACCGACGGTCTAAATCCGATTTTGAACTATCTGTTCTATGAAGTTATGCAACAACCGCCAGTAGATTACAAATACTATTCATGGCAAAATAGTACAACTTTTACCATAAGGAACACAACGACTGGCATAAAATACTACCACTGTATTTACTCCAGCAAAATGCTTGGGAGGATTGTAGTATCCGAGGAAAGTGAAAGAGTGCAGATAGCTGTTGTAGGTGAGTTTACTATTTGTCGATTTAAGGATATGTTGCACATATTGATGCCTGCGAGTGATAGAAGAATACTTAGACAGATGGGTCGTAAAGGGCAGGTTAAATTTTACTTTTACTCAGCCTTTTCATTCTTTCTATCTTGGACATGGGCGTATCTTCAACTAGAGTCATAGAGTCACAGAACAGTTCAGCACTGAAACAGGCGGTTCGACACAGCTAGTCCGTGCCGAAACATTTAAACTGCTTATCCCATTCGACCTTCACAGAGACATAGCCCTCCATACACCTACTATTCGTGTAGGTGTACAGACTTCTCTAAAAAGTTGAAGTCGAACTCCTGTGCATCACTTGCGCTGGGTGCTCGTTACGTACTTCACGACACTGTGAGTGAAGAAACTTCCCCCCATATTCCGCGGAAAGTCCCACCTTTCACTCTTAACCCATGACGTCTATTTGCAATCCCACCCGACCTCAGTGTAAAAGCCTACTCGCATTTACCCTGTATATACCCCTCATAATTTAGAATACATCTATCAAGTCTCCTCTCAATCTTCGACGTAGCAAGGAATGAAGTGCTAACCTATTCAATCTTTCCATATATCTCAGGTCCTCCAGACCCGAAAACATCCTTGTAAATTGTCTTTGTAATCTTTCAAACTTACTATATCTGTGCTGTGTCTGGGCGACCAAAACTGCACACAATACTGTAAATTAGGCCTCGCCAATGTCTTATACACCTTCAATATAATACCCATCTCAAGTGCTCAGTCCTTTGAATTATGCAGGTAAGTGCCAAAACCTTCCATTACGACAATATCAATCTGTAACACTACTCTCAGTGAATTATGGACCTGTATCTCTACATTGTTTTCTTCCATCGATTTCCTCAGTTTCCTCCCGTTCACTGTGTGAGACCTATCTTGGCTGGTCCTACCGAACTGCAGCAACTCGCACTTTTCTGCACTAAATTCAATCTGCCATTTTCATCCCATTTTTCCAGCTGGTCCAGATTCCGTTGCAAGCCACGATAGTCACACTTGCTGTCCACTGCACCCCAATCTAGGTGTGATCCTCAACTTTGCTGTTCATGTTAACTACATTATCATTCATAAGTTTGATAGATGGCAAGTAACAACAGACCCAGCATCGGCCCATGCAGCACTCCACTAATCATTGGCCTCCAGTCAGAGAGACAACTATCTGATACCACAAAGACAATGTCTAATACAATTTAGTACCTCATCTTGAATGCCAAGCGACTGAAAATTCTTGACCAAACTCCCATGCGGAACTTTGTAAAATACCTTGCTGAAGTCTTTGTAGACCACATCCACTGCCTTGGCTCCATCAACTTACCCCGTAACTTCCTCGACAAACGCTATAAAATTTGTTAGACACGACCTTCCTCGCAATAAAACCATACTGACTATTCTTAATCAGTCAATCTCTATCCAAATACCTATATATCCGGTCTTAGAAACCTTTCAATACCTTACAAATTCAGGCTCACCGGCCTATAATCTGCTGGTTTTTTTTAGATCTTTTCTTAAACAGCAAATCAAGATTGGCTATCCTCTGATCCTTTGGCATCTCACCTGTTGCTAAAGATAATGTAAACATTTGTGCCACTGCCCCACCTCCCGCAGGATCCGACGGAACACTTAGTAAGGTCCTGGGGATTTACCTATCCTTATTTGCTTCAAGACAGCAAACACCTCGTGTTCTGTTACCTGTCCAGGGTATATAAAGTTGATGCTGTTGTTCTTATCTTCTGTAGTCTCTGTATCCATCTTCTGAGTCAATACAGATGCAAAAAGAAATCATTTGAGAGCTCTCCCACCTCTTTTGGCGCCCCGTGCTCCATGTTGATTACTATTCTGATCTCCCAGAGAACCCTTGCAATCCTTTAGTTCTGAGTGTATCTGTAGAAGCCCCTAGGATTCTCATTCACTTTGTCTACTTAAGCAAGCTCATGCCTTCTTTGAGCCTTGCTTTTTTTTTTCTAAAGTGTTCTCTTGCATTTCTAACGCTCCATATGCACCTCATTTCTTCCTATTTGCCTATACCTGCAATGCACCTGAACTTGTTCTTAACCAGGCCTCCATATATTCTGTTTATTCACGCCTGTTTTCTTTACCACCACCAGTTATCGTTACCTTTTATTCTGACAGGCTTTGTACTCCCAAGTTTTCACTTCTAAAGGTGCCTCACTTACCAAGTACACCTTTGCTAGAAAGCAACCTGTACTAATCACTCTTACCAGATTCGTGCTGATACCATCAAAATTGGTCTTTTTCTAATTCTGAATCTCAATCCAAGGACCAGGCCAATTTTTTTTCGGACTTACTTTGAAACTAATTATTTGTGATCACAAGATGCAAAGCGCTGCCCGACACAAACTTCTGTCACCTGCCCCATCACATTCCCTTGAGACTTCTACATACTGATTGGGGTAACATTTATGAACACAATTCACAAACTCTCCCCCATCTCGTCTCGAAGCTTCTGAGTTTTGAAAGACCTACGTAGAGCGGACGTGGAGTGGACGTTTCCCATGCTGGGAAACATAGTCGGATGTTTCCCAGTTCTATCCATAAAGCCTCATTAGGCGAGTTCTGCCGTCTGTCCTGACAGCACTGCCGTGACATTTTCGCCCACAATGCGCAGTCTGAATCAATTCATTTTCTTTCCTTCTAACTCAACCACCGAAACCTCTAATATCAACTGACCGAGCGGATCAAGTCTATGTGTCAGATGAATTGGGCAGATTTACTTGTCGGACAACCTATCGTTTACATTCCGACGGCACCTTTCACCTGTACAACGGCGGACAACAGGTAAATAAAGAGCCGTCATACACTTCACAACGAGACCGTGCGACGTTCACCATCGCGAACGGAGGAGATGCTCCGAGCGATTACTGTTGTGTTCACACATGCACGGTGTCCGGTAGAGTCATATACTCAGGACAAAGCGACGGAATAAAGATAACAGTCGTTGGTGGTTTTTTCTTGCTTGTTTCTATTCAACGAGGTGATTTATGCCTGCAATTGGAACAAGAATATTTCGACCGAGAGGTACCACTATTGGTAGAGGAAACACGTTATCCATTCACACTCATCTTGGTTTGATGCTTGTGTATTACGACCGAGTAAACCCCCTCCTTCAATCGTCCCGTTTTCCCCGCGAAATATATATTATTTCGGAGACATTCGGACGTGAAGGGCAAAATTGAAAGTTTAATGTTCAAACTAAGTTTATTATTGAAATACATATATGTCACCCATATGCAACACTGAGATGCATTTTCTTGCGGGAATACTCAACGAATCCGCAGTATAGAACAACCATAATACAATCAATGAAAGTCCGTGTCAATGTGGGCGCTCAGCCAAGGTGCAAAGACAACAAATTCCAAATATAAAAGAAAAAAATATATATAATAATAATAATAGTAATAATAAATAAGCAATAAATATCTAGAACGTGATGAAGAGTCTTTGAAATTCAGTTCATGGGTTGTAGGAATATTTCAATGGCGGGGCAAGTTGAGTGAAGAACCTCTTGGTTCAAAAGCCTCATGTGTGAAGGGCAATAACTGTTCCTGAATCTGGTGGTGCGAATCCTGAGGCAGCAGCGAGAAGAAAGCATGTACTGGGTGGCGGCACCGCTGATGATGGATGCTGTTTTCCTGCGACAATGCTTCGTGTAGGTGTGCTCAATTTTGGAGAGGGCTTCACTCGTGATGGGTTGTACTGTATCCATTGCTTTTTGTAGGATGATCTGTTCAAGGCAGTTCGTGTTTCCACACCAGAATGCGTTGCAGCTAATCAGCATATGCTCCACTGCGCATCTATGGTAGTCATCAAATTTAGAGATGTTTTGCTGATCATTCGCCAACTCCAAAGGAGGTAGAAGCGCTGCAGTGTTTTCTTCGTAATTACAGTTATGTGCTAGGCCCAGGAAAGATGCTCTGAAATAATAACACGAGAAAAAGTAAAGTTGCTGACCCGCTCCATCTTTGATCGTCTGATGAGGACTGATTCATAGACCTCTGGTTTGCTTCTCCTGAAGTCAATATTCATCTCCTTAATCTTTATCACATCGTGTAAGAGTTTACTGTTATGGCATTCCTCGGCCAGAGTTTCAATGGCTCGCATATATGCTGATTCGACACCACCTATGATTTGGCGTCCGACAGTGGTATCGTCACCAAATTTAATGTGGCATTGAAGCCGTGCTTAGCCATGCAGTCATAAGTGTAAAGTGGGTAGAGCTGTGGGCTAAGCACACAACGTGCTGATGGAGATCGTGGAAGAGATATTGTTGCCGATCTGAACCAACTTGGGTCTGCAAGTGAGGAAATCGGTGATGAAATTGCACAATGAGCTATTGAGGTCAAGGTCTTGAAGTCTGCTAATTATTTTTGTGTAGCTGATGGTATTGAAGGCAATAGTCGATAAAGAACATCCTGGTGTGTGTGCATCTCTGTTGTTCAGATGTTCCTGACTTGCGTGAAGAGCCGATTACATGGCATGTGCTGTTGAGCTGTTGCTCCGGAAGGCAAATTGCGGTGGATATCAGAATACGTATGCAGTTGCAAAAGAGTATCTCACCTCTTAACCCTCATTGTTCTCTCGTTGCGTTTAAAGTAATGGGAAAGGATTTCTCTGGGAAATGCTGGAAGATCCTGTCCCATATGCCATTATACATCCCGTGGTATTTTTTTTTTTCTGGGATCTGATAAAAGTATGCGAAATCCAAGACTGTCAAAGGTTTCCACAGGCTATTTTCATGCGCTTCCATGCCATATCTATTAGGTGTGCTCCATCTGGCATTTTCCAGCCTACAAATTCAGGCCCATCTCAGTCTGCATCCAGCTAATAGGATTCACCTGCCACTCGTTCCAGACTCATCACCTGCAGCCTATTTAATCCGTTATCACCCACAGTCCTTGTTCACTTATCGAACTATCCAGCTTCAGCTAGCGTTCCACGTCTTCAGTTTTCCTGGATACAGTTCACCCTGTTGCCTGCTGTGTTTAGTTTCTGTTCTTTCCTGTTTTGAGCTCCCTGGTGGCTTGTATATCACTAAAGATTGTCCTTATTGCTAAATCGTCTCCCCTCTCTGCGTTTGGGTCTATGCTTCTCTATATTTTCTGACACAGTCACTTTGCGCTAATTTCCTGGTTTGTTCGGAGTATATTTATAAATATATACTTTAAACTTTGAACTTTAAATTCTCTGTTTTTTTTTTTTTTGGTCTTCTGTTGACAGATCTGCCCAGTCCTAGAATATCACTAGCCTCCAGTCATGTTTCTCAAGGTGAAGACGTTACGTTTAACTGCACATTCACGAAAAACACCTCGGTCGGAACATTCTACTTATACAAGAATGGCGTTCGATTGAATGACTCGGTTCCCCAGAGTGCAGATGCACAGAACAAATCAACCACTTTCACTATCCGGAATGTAGATCCAGGAAATAGTGGGGATTACACATGTGTCTATAAATTATTGGAAGGAGTCAGGTATCTAATGTCGTCGCCCAGTGATTCGGTGCATCTCTCTGTCAGCGGTAAGTTCATTCAAACCAATCATACGGCTAAACTTCATCTTCCAGAAAGGCATAAATTAAAAAAAAACACTTTCAATTTATTGTGACTTATTCTGGTCCACTGAAATCAGTCAAATCATACCGCAGGCACCCGCCATAAATAACAAGATTTCCATTGGTCTACCTGTGCGGATATTCTGACATCTTCTTGTGCTTATGGGTCTTTAACTTACCAGGAAGTTGACTCTTCATGGGATTAGATCGCTTTCAGCCTATAGCTGTAACTGCCGTCTTGTCTTCCGTCTTTCACTCATTCTTTTACTCCGTCCACGCCGTGGTCTAGTAGCGGTTAGTGCGACACTATGACATCTCGGGAGGTCGGAGTTCGGAGTTCAATTCCGGCATCCCCTATAAAGAATCTCTGTAGATCCTCCCCATGGAATCTGTGGGGTCCTCTGGTTTCCTCCCACAGTGCAAAAACGTACCAAGTACGTAATTTTTTTTAAATAAATTGTCCCGTGATTATGTTAGAGTTAGATTGGGGTTGTCGGGGGTTGCTGGGCGGTGTAGCTCGAAGGGTTAGAAGGGCCTATTGCGCGCTGTAAGTCTAAATATTGTAATATGATATGCGTGGTATCTGCGTTAGACTGTCACGCGTGCTTCATCGGATTTCCCTCTGATACGCTGTTATTGGGTTGATAACGAAGTTCCCTTATATCAAAATGCTCTTGATATCGACAAGCGTGTCAACAGTCAAGAATGTGTTACAAAGCATTTCTACCTATGTTCCTTTTAGTAAACAAAAAAAAAAAAGAATGAAATGACTGGACGCATGTGAGCCAATATGCAATGATCTGAGATTTTGGCTTCTTTGCTAATGAACTATGACTCGAAGAGTAGAATTTTTTTCTTTTTCATGTCACATATTTCAGCATGTTCAGCATCTTTTTTGAAAATTCCCCATTAATACAGGGAAACATACTGTGAGGACCGGCAGTAACATTCGACCTGGGAGAGGAATGTAGACAATTTTGAACTTTCTTCAATAGATGCCTCACCTTATTCTCCATTCATGCCGAAAGGATATGTGTGCAACAACTATTCTGACATTATCTCGCCTATTTATCTATTTTAGTAAAGTCAATTCAGCGGTGGATTGCAGCTTCAGCTGTATTGGCCCCGGTGTTAATGTTTGGAGTGTTGAGCGTTTACTGCTGGAAAAAAGGTAGGCGACATTAGCGATCGAGAACCAACTATACGGCATGCAAGAGGGAGATTGTTTTATCACTTTAATCCCTCTTGCAACAGCCTAACATTCATCGCGTAAATGCGGGATACAAAGGGCAAAAAGATTATGAATTGTCATACGAAATGGAAAGGCTGAATGTATAGATTTAATATAAAGATCAGAATAAATTGGACCATTCCTGCGCACCTTAAGGGCAGAGAAGAATCAGAATCGGGTTTAATATCATCGATATATGTCGGGAAATTTGCTAACTTTACAGGTGAAGTACAATGAAATACATGATAAATAAATGTAGGAGAAAAAAAACTGAATGATAGTACTGAATATATAAATATTAAGCTAAAATGAGTAGTGCGCGAGAAAAAAAAAACAGGAATTAAAAAAAAGTGAAGTAGTGCTCAATGTCCATTTAGAAATCGGATGGCAGGAGGGAAGAATCTGTTCCTGATTCACTGAGTGTGAGCTTTTAAGCTTCTGTACCTGCTTCCCGACGATAGCAATGAAATGACAGCATGTCCTGGATGGCGGGGACCCTTAATCATGGGCGCCGGCTTCCTCGGGCAACACTGCTTGAAGATGTCATGGAGGATACTCCCCA
Source organism: Mobula birostris (assembly GCF_030028105.1). Lineage (NCBI taxonomy): Eukaryota > Metazoa > Chordata > Chondrichthyes > Myliobatiformes > Myliobatidae > Mobula > Mobula birostris. The sequence goes on along the minus strand of NC_092398.1, from coordinate 16,548,759 downwards.
CAATGAAGCTCACTAATTTGACAAGTTTCTGCAACTTACTTCGATCTTGTGCGGTAGCCCCACGTCCCAACCCCCACACCAGACCGTGACTCAACCAGTTAGAACTCTCTCCACGGTGCAGTTGCAGAAGTTTTCGAGTGTTTGCGTTGGCAAAGCAGATCTCCTCAAACTCCGAATGAAATATAGCTGCCCGTCTTGCCTTTGTTATAGTTGCATCAATATGTTGTGTCCAGGTTACAACACCCAAGGACATGAAATTGCTCGCTCTCACCATTTCTAGTCCCTCTGTGAGGATTGGTTTGCGTTTCCTCGTCTGCCCCTTTTTGACGAGCGCAATCAGCTCTTTAGTCTTGCTGACGTTCAATGCAAAGTTGATGCTGCGATACAAGTCACCTGACTGGCATCTCTCGCTCCTGTACGTTTCGTCACAATCTAAAATTCTGCCATCAATGGCTGTATCGTCAGATGGCATTTGACGTATGCGTAGCTACACAGTCATTATGTTTTCAAAATGCAGAATTCAGCTTTTCAAAAGATTCCTCTCAGTATCAGTCCGAATTTGATAGCCACCTTAGTCGATTGTCTCGGGTTTCTTCATTTGTCACATTCTTGTCAGGTAGGCGCAAAAGCTGGTTCCGTTTTCGCTTTTGAGTATCTATGGCTTTGACCGTTCCTTATTTTATATACTCCCATCAGTTTCATTATGTGCTTAATATACGCAACAGCACTAAAAAAAATTGTAACCTCAACAGATCTCTCTATCTCTAACGCAAACATTCTCTCTCTCGCTCTCTCTGTCTCTGTCTCCGTCTCTGTCTCTGTCTCTGTCTCCGTCTCTGTCTTTGTCTCCCTGTTTTTGTCACATAACATAAGGTAGAAGAGCAGAATTAGGCCGTTTGGCCCATCGAGTCTGCTCCGCCAGTTAATCATGACTGATACATTTTCCTCTCAGCCCCAATCTCCTGCCTTCTCCTTGCCCTGACTAATCAAGGATCTACCACTGCCTGAACTAGACATAAAGACTTGCTCTTCTCACCCGTCTGTAGCAACGAATTTCATAGATTCGCCACTCTCTGCCTAAAGAAATTCCTCTTCACCATTCTAAAAGGACCACCCTCTGTTAATATACTAAATCTGTCTGTCTGTCTGTCTCTCTCCCTCTCTCTCTCTCCGTCTCTGCCCCTCTCTCCCCACCGCCCACCTCCGTTTCATTCATGTCAACAACTGCAAGAGAAGTATGACCATTATGCCATGGAATGGTAACAGTGCAGAAATTCGAAGCGCAGTCATCAAGTCCTGAGCCCGATTATGCATCAGCATTGTGACAGGTTGTTCGCTCGGTGGTTCCTTCTTTCTGCTAGTTGCAGATCACCCTTGGGCGAGGTGTAGCACCTTCCTAGCCACTCCCAGTCCCTCCACAGCCCCGATCAGGTCACTTGAAGCTATGGGAGCGGTGGTGGATGGTCGTGAGAGTAGCTGGGGCAGATCACAAGTCAGGGGTATGCGAGCACTGACGCCAGGCAAACAATTTCAGAAGGGTATTGATCACGGCTGGGGTCACCCGTCTTGTAAAGACACTGCCCAGAAGAAGGCAATGGCAAACCGCTTAGGGGGACAAATGTTCCAAGAGCCAACATAGTCATGGATAGACCGTGATCGCTCTCGCAATACGACAAAGTACATTGATGATGACCACAATGATTCAGTCATGTTTTGTCTCGTTTCTTTTTTGTTTTTATTAATTATTTTAATTTCAACTTCGTTCTCACCTTAGGGGCGATGTTTGTATTCTTCAAACAATTGCGGATTTAGTCAGGATTTTATTCTGTGCGAAGAAGCAGGATTTGCAAATGTTCACGCAAGTCTGCTGTTCTCTATACGGCTCTGAGCTGCTTCATTTTAACCATTTAATTCTCCGTATAATTTACAGGGAAGGCAAGAGGCCGCGGAGAATTGAGGTAGGAAGATGATTTCCGCAGAAATAAATACATATGACATTCATATTCAAATGTTGGGGAAAGTTTTAGAATTCTGATCGTCATCTCGGAACACTTTTACCCAATATTCAGTAGTGTCAATTCCAGATTGTAGAGTGGTGTTATGACGTAAACGAACTCCCGTTTGATCATTGTCCCCAGTAACTACTCCCCGAAGAGTCTTTCCAAATGGACTGCATGCTCCAGAGTAGCCCCTCGTGTTGTGTTTCTGCGGGGTAAGAACGGCAAAGGAGCAGAATGATTCAACTTTTATATTGTGCCATTTTAATGACGGTACACGATGGACACCTTCCACGAAGCGCGCCCGCCGGAAGGAAAGACATGAACTCTTGTAATGCCCGCGACCAAAAGAAAAAAGCTTCCCACACGTAGGAAGCCCAATTGATTAACTGCGTGATCGATCGTCCAAATGCGCACTCGCTACATTCTCACAATCGATCTGATACGGTTCACAACCAATTCTTGCTGATTTTCCTCATTATTTGCCTTTTCAGTTTTTTGATTTAATTCAATCTTTTGGGGCATCTTAATGTGCTTTCGTCTTTCGTTGACCATTCATTTCTTCTCCCCGTTTTCCTCTTAATACCATTTGACTTCACCCTCTCGCTCCCATTTTCAAAGTCCAATCTTTCTCCGTCCACTTCCATCCTCGATCTGATATGGTACACCACTGGCCGTCATGCGGTTTCCACATTCAATTCTAAATTTTGAACACGATAAAGGTCTTACATTGATTGACAGAAGTCAGAATTGCCTATGGCTTACGTGCTAATGTTGAGAGTATCCCCTGTGTCATCCCAAGTTCAAGTCGAGTTCAAGTTCAAAGTTATTGTCATTTCAACCACGTACATGTGTACCGCCAAACGAAATAATCTTCCTCCGAACCAAGGTGCACAGTACAATACATATACTGTAACTCATGCACAACACATAAAATACGCATTGCCACAAATAAATTAGCTAATAGTATGATGCGTTTACTACACAAGTTAACGATGTAAACAGTGCATCACAAACTGGCGCTTCATGTGTGATGAGACCTGGGTGGTGACAGGCACTGCCATATTTTTGCTCTTCCCATCCCCCGTGTTCATCTGGACAATATCTTCTTTGCATTGCATCATAGTCACAGGGCATGCCAAACAGTGATACACGTAAATCTTCCACCATTTGTAAAGTGCCCCTCACTTCCATTCTTCTGCTAACGTGTACAATTGCACGTTACTCTCGTTTAATCCCATCTGTCCTGCTGGGGACAACTCACATACAGTACAGTCAACATATCAAACAGATAGATCTCCTGCAATTTCTTTCCCGCCGCCTTCAATACTTTCACAGTATTTTACAAATAAAAAAAAATGACTTGCAAATTTATGTCCCTTTCAGGGCCGTTCCACCGCCTGAAGATGGTCCCAATGTCAGAACCATATCTAAGTATTGTGGGACATCTAGATTTGCACGAGAATTTAATTGTGTTTTGTTTGTCGTCTTATGAAGTACAGCGAGCATGTGATCTGGTTAGAAAGCGAGTGACTTTGCAACGTGCTCGTAATCTTGTGAGTACGCTATGAACTGTCTTCAGGATCCAATACCAGGAACTAACATTGTGTTTTCTCAGTAAAAGGCGCTTAATACTTCTGAAATTGCATGCCTGACGTTCAAGTAGCAGCCTGAGGGAAAGTTAGAAGCAGATAACACATAATGTATAGGAAAAGAGATATGGAAAATAAACACTCACAACACGCCGGAGGAACTCAGCAGGTCAGGCAGCATCCGTGGAAAAGATCGTTCGACGTTTGTTGGGATTTACACCGCCGTCTGCTGTTGAACTGAAATGTGGGCGGAAACTGAAGCATGGAAGCAGTGGTAGGGTGTTAAAGTGGCCCAAAGTCAGCGCTGTAATTCGCTGCAATTCGTTGACAAAGTGCTAAACACCCATGGTATTACAAGAAAGGAGAGCATGGACAAGGGGTCCCACTCCGCGCTGCATGCTGGATTCAATAAAAATAAATAAACATTGGTTGACATGCAAAAGGCAAAGATTTAGAATAATGGGTGTCTTGTCTGGTTGGCTCTTCCAAAAGGGATCTCTACCTTGTTGTAGAATTTGGAGGCCTGCGTGTCTCAATGATTCCGAGACTTATGCTGGCTGGAGTCAGCGCTTTATACTCTGGCTCTGGGAGGTTCACCTATGCCAAACAGATCAATGGGTAGAGGCCGGACTAAGATTGGTCTACCGGTCCTCCAGGTTCAGGGATTCAGCTCAGGACTAACATCCGTGACTGGTCAAAACATTTTTTTCGGAATCCTTCTATATCTGTGTACGACTAAAGACCCTGAACCACACCAGGGGCACAATAGAGAAGATGACCAAAGACAGAAAAAGATAGGGGACCTGCATTGCTGCCCTAAACGCCAGCGGCGTAATGGACAGTACACAAGATTCTGGTTGGATGCCAGTGAGTATTAGTGTACCACAGCGCTTGCTATTGGGATCATTTGTTTACACATTATTCGTTAATAATATGGCTAGCAGAACTGGTGGCTTTGTAGCCATGTCTGCAGGAGATAGAAAAATAGGCGGAAGGTCAGGCAGCGTGAGGAAATAAGGAGTCCGCTGGAAGACTTGGACAGATTAGGAGAATGGGCAAAGAAGTGACAGAGAGAATGCAGTGCAGGGAAGTGTACAGAACAGAAACGAGAAGGTATTTCTTTATGCATAGGGTGGTGAATCTGTGGATTTATTTGTCAAGCATGGCTGCAGAGACAAAGTCGCTGGCTTTCGGTAACCCGAACTTGGTAGGTTGTTCATTAGTAAGGGCGTCAATGGTTACTGAATGAAAGGGGAATAGGATTGAAAAGAAAAAAAAAAATCAGCCATGAACGAATCACAATGCAGCTGAGAGGAGCCGAATGGCCTTTTCTGCTCCTATATCTTCTGGCAAACCGCAACTGAGTATGTAACCTCCGCCAAACACAGATCGCAAAGGTTCCCAAATAGACCGTACAGCCGTTCATGACGCAATGAACTATCCCGGAACGTAGCTGTCGCACATTTGTTCACAGTTCACTCCTGACCTCCGGCGTTGTCTGCTTCTAGTTTGCACGTCCTTTCTTTACGGTGCTCCTGTTTCTTTCCTCCTGCAAAATGCGCCTGTAAGTTTGTGGTTTAATTGGAAACTGCAACGGGCTACATCTAACGAAGCTTTTTATCAATGTTGAATACAGTGCTTTAATCATTGATGTCTTGCTTTTATTTTTGTGCAGGTGCTGATCTTAAGGTAATACCACAAACGAAGAAACAAAAAGTGAGTTGAAAACCCTCCTTTGGTTATAATTTATGATTAACGTCCTTGCTTTGAGAAAGTTGGCTATTCATCTTCGGGCTGCCTAGTAGGTTACATCCAACATTATATTCTGTAAAAGGCATTGCAATATTTATTGGGGTTATCTCCGTCCTATCCCAAATATTAACTTGTCCGATGCTCTTGGAACTAAGAATTAGTGCGGTTGTTTCGTTAAGGCTGTGAAGTCAAGAGGTTAGGTTTGATCATTTTATTGAGTCACGTCTTCAGGTTCTCGTGAAAGAAGCCGATCCCACTTTGATGCTAACCCGACAACCTTTACGGGTTTAATCATCTGCATCTGTAACCGACTGCGCTCAGACGATAGACTTTATTATTTATTCATTTTACTTACTTCGCGAAGCAACCCGGAACAGGCTTCTCTAGACTAACAAGCCCAGCAACACACATATTTAACTTCAGGACAATCACAGGACAATACACAGTGACCAATTAACCTATTAACCGATACACCTTCTCACCGTGGGAAGAAATCGGAGCACCCAGAAAAAAAAAACACACACGCGGTCAACAGGGAGTACGTACAGTCTCCTTAAAACGGCGCAGGAAATTTGAATTCCGAACATTGTGCTGTAATACCGGCCCGTTAACCTCTACGACATCATTGCGCCCGCAGACCTTATTCCAGATCTACCATAAACAATTTGCTGCTCCTGCTTGTTGCAACTGCTCATCTGTCCATAAATAGTTTTAAGTCATTAATAGATAGGGGGACGTGCAAATTATTTACTGACGAATTTGAACATTTACCTCAGGGCAAGAAGGAACGCTTTGAAGCCCACGCCGAAAATAGCAAGATCTATGCAGACCTCAAGCTGTAGAAGGGACAACGGATCATCCGCTGTGCCCATTTCACCAGGAGGTAAGGGGTCGCTCAAGGCAATGGTCAAATGGAATTCAGATTGTCCAATATTACTGGTTTCAAACTGCTTTGAAATGTGTGAAACAGGCAGTTTTAGTCTTACCCTCCTGACATTCCAGTGAACACACAGCACCAAGCCCAGTCTATGTCCTGCGATGTGGTTACTGGCTGGTGACATCATCCTGGTTTTATATTTCTCAAGTGAAGTGACATTTGTGTTCCCGGTTAATGGAAAATATAGAGAACTGGGGCAACTTTGACAATTCAGACGCTTGTATTCCGTCTCACCATTCAACGCTGTCATAGAAAATCCCACATTTGAATTACATGTTGCTGTCGTCAGCGCATTAGGAGTGGGAGCTAAAGATGGCGCCAGAGATTTTTGCGTACCTGGGCGAAACAGTTCAATTCTTCTTTTCTTGTTTCTTATTCCTTTTCAAGGTGTCTGGAGTCCTTTTCGGAATCTGTAATCTACAGTTGCATCTCAAACTACGGTTTCCTCATGAGTGGTGGGATTTCGCTTTCGGAACTCGCCAAGCCGCCTGTCGTTTCGATGTTACGACGTGCGCCTTCTGGGTGCAGTCCTGTGGACGAACCGATACGGACAGTACCTTCTGATGAACTCTAGATCATGGTTTCCGGAAGCTTTAATATTGATTTCACGGTGGGTGGTGGGTGTTAATGGTTTTGTTGGAGGAAGTGGAGGGGAGGGTCGAATCTTTCGCTGCTGCTTGTGCGTGGGAGGCGAAGGGGAGTTTCGTGGTTGTAACATTTTCTCTCATTCTTTTGTTTTTTTTTACACTGTTTTGTAGATGTTTGCAAAGAATTTCAGGTTGTATACTGTATACACTCTCTAATAGTAAATTGAACCATTGAGTCTCTCATATCTTTTGTGTACTTCATCCTCAAGCTTTGGACCGCGGATCCAAGTCCTTTGCAGCAGGTAAAAGGCCTGGGAGCCTGATTCATATTCAGAGTTATTCATTTATCACAATGTATACTTAAGCGTACAGTGAAATACGCTGTCTGCGTTAACAGCCAACGCCGTAGTTCAGTCCCAGAATTTGAATTTGAATCCGAGTGTTTTGAAAAGAAATAGGGTAACAGAAACTCAGAAAACAAAAACATAAACACTAGACTCAGCATCAATAGCATATTTCATTAATCGCTTCAAATTCATATATTCAAGTAAGTACTAAAACCCTCTGTTATCTGTTCTCTCATGCTGGAGATTCTGCAATTTGTTTCTCAACTTTGGCCTTGTTTTAGCTGGATCTCAATGGGTACTTAAATGTCAATCACAGTATTAGAATCACAAGCCAAAATGTATAACCAGAGTTGACTGAAAATATAATACTAGAGTTAAAACTCAAAGCATCAATAGTCACAACCCAAAATTTTACTGGAACTGTACCTGAAATATCAATAGTTGGCCCACAGTATCAATAGAGTCACAACCCGAAATATTTTCATAGATTTGTGCCCAAAAGTATCAAAAGTTGCAAGCTTGAATATTATTAAACAGGCCCTTCTGTACTGAAATAAGTCAAATTCCTGGAATAAGGAGGACATATTGGAAGATACACAGGTAGAGAACATGTTTAACACAGCCAGTTAAAAAACATGAAAGTCAACCGCTATGTAACTGTAATATCATTTGCCACCAGTAGATGACGCTTAACACCACATATTATGAAAAATACAAGTTAACAATTTATGTTTGTGAAACTAGAATTTCAGTCTTGCTAAAAACTCAATTCAATTAATACCTTAATAAAATCATAAGGACAACCGATTCCAACACTTTCGATCTCTATGTTCTTGAATTAGGTCTGCTTACATGCGTTTCTCATTGATATAAAGGGTAAGTGTATCAGGAACTATTAATGCAGATGCAGTACACAATGTCATTTTTAAAACTTGAAATGCTTTCAGTTGGTCTTCATTAAGAACCACAGGGTTTTCTGAACCTTTGCTGTCCTTCAGCAGATTATTGAGTGGTTAAACAACACTAGCTTGTCAATACTGTACATTAATTAGCAATGGACCCTGATGAAGGGTCTCAGCTCAAAGTTTTGACTGTTTATACTTTTCTACAAATGCTGCCTGACTTGCTGAGTTACTTCAGCATTTTGTGTGCCGCACAGTTGAAGTTGATGCCTGCGCTTTCTGACTTTGTTTCAATTTCTGAGCCACATGCAATTTAGATTGATTGAATTAAACACACATGAGATTCTGCAGATGCTGGAAATCCAGAGCAATACACACCAACACAAGTACTTTCAGCATTTTGTGTGTGTGACCTTGAATTACCATCTTGTTCTTTTGCTCATTGGTTTGTGCAAAGATTTGCTCTTTAGGCATTTTACTGTTTCTATCGTGTTTTTGTAGTTCATCACAAGTTTTGTGTTTCTTTCAATTAGTAAAAGACTTTACTCATCCCATTAAGCTTTAATCGCTCACACATTCGATCAAACTAACCAAAGACTCTTGTCTCTAAATCAGTAACAAACACTTCCTGAGTCTTATCCCATATGTTCACAATATCATCTAGGAGCCATATTTGATTAGATTTAACATTATTGGTATATTTCAAAAATCTTATCAAGATTAAATGTTTCACAACTTTGGCCATTGTTTTGATGCAAACTTAAACACATATGTACTTTTACTTTGACCGTAATTTTGAATTTTTAACAGGTTGTCCTGCAAACTGAATTTTCCCCATGCTCTGCTAGCTTACACAATTTCATTAGCTTTTTATCTGTCCTCTACTGCCTGTATGATTTTTTTTTGAAGTTTGTACTTCTTTTTAACAACTGTCTTTTTAAAAAAATAGCAACACAACAGTCCTCAATCCTGATTTCCATCCGATAATGTAAAAGTCAGAGCAAGGTTGTTTTTTTCTCTCTCAGACAATTTACAACATGAAAGAATGTTCTTACCCATTTTTTTAGGTGCCAAATATTCCTTCATTGTCTTGGATTATCCTGAACTCTAAGTGCTGCCGACTACACCAATTGGCGGATTTGGTGTTTAAATCCAAGGTACTTTTAAAAGTCAGAAATGAGGCATAAACTTGTTGCTTCACTATTGTTTTATTAAAAGTTGTTAGGAGTGGAACAGTGGCAGGGTTCTACTACTTGAAGAAGAGAGAGAAACTAAAGATGGCACACCTAGCATAAAACAGCTACTTCTATGCCAGAAGATAAGAAAAACCACATCAAATCTAGATATGATAATCTACTTAGAAAGTGCTTGGTCAGTATCTACAGCAAAAAAATAACCAATGACAAAACATTTACTTACTTAATGAAATGCAAAGAATCCCCAGAATTATATTTTGAATAGCCATGAGAGGCATATTAAACTGTTATGTATACAATGACTGCATAAAATACAAGGTAAATAATTGTTAAACTGCCAAGACAATAATAATTAAAATTGAAAATCTGGATCCAACACTCTCAGCACCTGTGCACTCGATTCACGGTGCTAGTACATTCTAAAGCTCACAAATTTTTGGGGAATGACAGTGCCATTGAATGTCTTTACAAACAATGCCAAACAGCATCACCCGGTCAATATTTTTAACAGAGCTCACCAAGCAATTTAACATAGCAAGCTTCCACAGGCAATATACTCAATGTCAACCGGCACTGTGTGTGTCAAAAGGTCAAAAGTCAAAGTCAACCTTTTTTTTCTCTGTCAATCAGCTTCCAAACATTGCCACAACCCTGCTAATCATCATCTGCTCTTACCCATACCTCCGTGCAGAGCACCAAACTCTGCCCTGTGCTGACACATCTCTGGTTTCTGACTCTGCTCCAGTGAACATCCAACTAATGGTTCTCCATTCTGCTTTCAAATTTTCAAGGACAGTGGTGTATTGTAACAACCAAGCTCTGTGAGTCACAGCTGTTTAGAAGCAGTGAAAGTGACCATAAAGTTGAAATGACCAGGGAATAATTTGGTTAACTACCAATGTCAGTCTTCCTCAGGCCAGAGATTTGTGGGACAAAGAACATGTCAGTCACCACTGTAGTCAGCTCACCTTCTTCAGCCTGCAGAAAGTCAGGCAGTAAATTCAAGGGAAATCTCTTCACCCACAGAGTGTTTGGAATGGATAACCACAGGTGAGCAGCAGGAAAGGATTTTAACGGATCGTCATGGAACAGGAACAATAGCAGGGACCGGCTGTGCTGAGATGATTCTCTACTGTAAACTGGGTGTGCTGTAGACTCACTCAATACCTGAGACAGAGTTTCAAATAGAACTGATTTATTTGTCATAGATCCAGACTATTAAACTCCAGTCCTACTAAACGGGAACATCCGCAGACAAAACCCCTTCCACGCCCAGTGACAGGGTACAGAACTGGGTGTGATGAACAGCAGCAACAATTGCAAAGTTCAACACCAACAGTCACTTTTGAACTTGCCACGGAATTTAGCAAACTAAATGCTTAAATATGCAGTATGCAGCTTATTTAAACTGTTTCCCCAGTGTGAATTTGGTAGTGTGTCACAAGGTTGGATGAGTGAGTGAATCCCTTCCCACATTCAGAGCAGGTTAATGCTCCACATCTTCCCCACTCCCCGTGTGAACTCACTGATGTTTCAGTAGGGCAGATGACTGAGTGAATCCCTTTCCACAGATTGAGCAAGTGAACGACTACCCCTCGCTGTGAACTGACTGGTGTGCCTGTAGCTGAGATGACCAAGTGAATCCCTTCCCACAGTCTGAGCAGGTGAATGGTTTCTTCCCAGTGTGAACTAACTGGTGTTGCAGTAGGGCAGATGACCGGGTGAATCCCTTCCCACAGACTGAGCAGGTGAATGGCCTCTCTCCAGTGTGAACTCGCTGATGTACCTTCAGATAAGATGACTGAGTGAATCCCTTTCCACAGTCTGAGCAGGTAAATGGCCTCTCCCCAGTGTGAACTAACTGGTGTGCCAGTAACTGAGATGACCGAGTGAACCCCTTACCACAGACTGAGCAGGTGAATGGTTTCTTCCCAGAGTGAACTAACTGGTGTTGCTGTAGGGCAGATGACCGAGTGAATCCCTTCCCACAGGCTGAGCAAGTGAATGGCCTCTCTCCAGTGTGAACTCGTTGATGTACCTTCAGTTCAGATGACCGAACGAATCTCTTCCCACATTCTGAGCAAATGAATGGCCTCTCCCCAGTGTGAACTGGCTGGTGTCTCTGTAGTTGAGAGAACTGAGCAAATCCCTTCCCACACACAGAACAAGTGAATGGCCTCTCTCCTGTGTGAACTCGCTGGTGTGCCAGGAGATCAGATGTCTGACTGAATCCCTTCCCACAGTCTGAGCAGGTGAATGGTTTCCCCTTAGTGTGAACTGACTGGTGTGTCATAAGCTGAGATGACCGAGTGAATCCCTTCCCACAGTCTGAGCAGGTGAATGGCCTTTCCCCGGTGTGAACTCGCTGATGTATCTTTAGTTCAGATGCCCAAGAAAATCCCTTTCCACAATCCGAGCAGGTGAATGGCCACTTCTTGGTGTGAACTGACTGGTGTCTCTGCAGGTCAGATGACCGAGTGAATCCTTTCCCACAGTCTGCGCAAGTGAACGGCCTCTCCCCACTGTGAACTAACTGGTGTGTCAGCAGGTGAGATGACCGAGTGAACCCCTTCCCACAATCGAAGCAGGTGAATGGTTTCTTCCCAGTGTGAACTGACTGGTGTGCCAGTAGGTCAGATGATCGAGTGAATCCCTTCCCACAGTCTGAGCAGGTGAATGGCCTCTCCCCAGTGTGAACTCGCTGATGTAGCTTCAGTTCAGATGGCCAAGTGAATCCCTTCCCACAGTCTGAGCAAATCAGCGGCCTCTCCCCAGTGTGAACCGACTGGTGTCTCTGTAGGTTGCTTAACCGAGTGAACCTATTCCCACACACAGAACAGGTGAATGGCCTCTCTGCCATGTGAACTCGCTTGTGTGACTGCAGGTGGGTTGACTGAGTGAATCCCTTTCCACATTCAGAGCAGGTCAGTGGCCTCTCCCCAGTATGAACCCGCTGATGTACCTTCAAATGAGAGGACTGAGTGAATTCCTTCCCACAATCTGAGCAGGTATATGACATCTCCTTGGTGTGAACTGACTAGTGTGCCAATTGCTGAGATGACTGAGTGAATCCGTTCTGACAGTCTGAGCAGGTGAACAGCCTCTCCTCTGTGTGAATTCGCTGAAGTAGCTTCAGTTGAGACGACTGATTGAATCCCTTCTCACAGTCTGAGCAAATGAATGTCCTGTCCCCAGTGTAAATTCGTTGGTATCTCTTCAGGTGGGATGTGAAGGAATCCCTTCCCACATTCCGAGCCGATGTACATCCACTCCGGCATGTGAACTCACTTGTGTGTCAGCAGAGCTGATGCCTAAGTCAATCTCTTCCCATACACGGAACAATTGTGTAGTCTCTCTCCCTTGTGAACTCACTGGTCTGTCTGTGGTGGGCTGAGTAAGTGAATCTCTTCCCAGATACGTAACAGGGTCCTCTCTGTGAGAATTTTTGCCATATATTTAATCTGGATGGCAAAATGAATTGCTTCCTGCAGCCAGAAATGTAATGAATGCCTCACACAGTTATTACAGTTGAAGGATTGATCTCTCGTGAACAAATGCTGGTGTGTTCTCAGCACCCCAGTTCCAGTGGTTTTTACTGAGTTTCAGCAGAAAAGCTCATTTCAGATACAAGCACGTTTCCAGTTGGGATGAGAAACTTCTTCATCTCAAAGAATCAACAACAGATATATTGCTGTTACAAAGGAAATACCTGGTCACTCCTTAAATATCTGGATAAAGACAGCAAAGTTGATGTGTTGTTGTGTTTGAGATTCCAGTGGACAAATTACTTGCAGTTTCTAACCTGTAAAAAGATTTGCAAAAGACATCAATGGTTAAAGGACAACATTTCAGATGAAATAATTTTAGTCTTTACTGTGAACTCTGACCTCATACTGTCACAAGTTGTAGGAACAATTCATCTTCTAACTGGTTGCAGATCAGGCATTCAGACTGATAATCAAATTCTCTGTGTTCCTGTCTGCATCAGAATAGCCCGTTTCTGCCCATCTTTAATCTGTGACTTGGCTCAGTTTGTCTCTCTCCATTAGTATAATTTCAAGTCCTGGTCATGGCCCACAGTGCTACAAAGAGCACATGATATTACATGGCCGATTCTGGAGACTTTCTAATCACTCTGAACCTTCCCTCTTCCCCCCTCCCAGTGAATGACAGTGGTGAACTCATATGGCAATGCCAGTGAATATGAAGGGGAGTGCAGTAGGATTTCTCATTGGAATGTGGCACTCTTGTGATGTGAAAGCTACAGTTCACTTGTTACCCAGGACAAAAGTGTTTGATATCATTATGTACCCAGAGAGAATGGAACAAAACCTTGTTCTCATGGGTATGGACAATCTTGAAATTCAGCTACAGATTGGCAAGTGTGACGTTGTGGCCATCTCTGGAACTTGACTAAGGAATGGCTGCCATTGGGAGCTGAACATCCAAGGATAGACAGTGTAACAGAAAGATAAGTTAGTAGGCAGAGGAGGTGGTGTGGAACTGTGCATAAAAAATAATATTATATAATTAGAAAGGGATGACGTAGGATCGGAAGGTGCAGAGTCTCTATGGTTTGAGTTAAGAAATGGCAAGGGTAAAAGGACCCTAATAGCGGTTGTATTAAGGCCTCCAAGCAGCTGGGATATTGATGATAAATTGCAGCAGGAGCTAGAAAAGGCGTGTCAGAAGGGCAATGTCATGATAATCATTGGGGATTTTAACATGAAAGTGGATTGTGAAAACCAGGTCAGTACTGTACCTCAAGAAACAGAATTTGTAGAATACCGAAGGGATGGCTTTTTAGAACAGCTTCTTCTTGAGCCCACTAGGAGATTGGTTGTGCTGGATTGAGTGTTGTGCAATGATCCAGAGGTTATAAGAGCTTAAGGTTAAGGAAACCTTAGGAAACAGTGGACATTATATGATGGCGTTCACTTTGAATTTTGAGAAGGAGAAACTAAATTCCAATGTGTTGGTATTTCAGCAGAATAAAGGAAATTACAAAGGCACGAGAGGGGAACTGCCCAAAGTCGACTGGAAAGGGACACTAGCAGGAAGGACAGCAGAGCAGCAATGGCTGGAGTTTAGAAACATAGAAAACCTACAGCACAATACAGGCCCTTTGGTACACAAAGCTGTGCCGAATATGTACTTACTTTAGAAATTACCCAGAGTTACCCATAGCCCTTTATTTTTCAGAGCTCCATGTACCCATCCCGGAGCATCTTAAAAGATTCTATTGTATCCGCCTCCACCACAGTCACTGGCAGCCCATTCCATGTCACTCTGTGTAAAAAACTTACCCCTGTCATCCCCTCGGTACCCCCTTCTTGTTAGCCATTTCAGCCCTGGGAAAAAGCCTCTGGCTATCCACACGATCAATGCCTCTCATCATCTTATACACCTCTATCAGGACACCTCTCATTCTCTGTCGCTCCAAGGAGAAAAGGCCAAGTTCAGTAAACCATTCTCATAAGGCATGCTCCCCAATCCAGGCAACATCCTTGTAAATCTCTTCTGCACACTTTCTATAGCTTCCACATCCTTCCTGAGGTGACCAGAACTGAGCACTGTACTCCAAGTGGGGTCTGACCAGGATCCTATACGGCTGTAACATTACCTTTCGGCACTTGAAATCAATCTGTCGGTTGATGAAGGCCAATGCACCGTATGCCTTTGTAACCACACAGTAAAACCTGCGCAGCAGCTTTAAGTGTCCTATGGACACAGACCCCAAGATTCCTCTCATCCTCCACACTGCAAAGAGTCTTACCATTAATACTATATTCTGCCATTATATTCGACCTACCAAAATGAAGCACCTCACACTTATCTGTGTTGAACTCCATCTGCCACTTCTCAGCCCAGTTTTGCATCCTGTCGATGTCCCTCTATCTAACAGGCCTCCGCACTATCCACAACACCCCCAACCTTTGTGTCATCAGCAAATTTACTAACCCATCCCTCCACTTCCTCATCCAGGTCATTTATAAGAATGACAAAGAGAAAGGGTCCCAGAACAGATCCCTGAGGCACACCACTGCTCACCGACATCCATGCAGAATATGACCTATCCACAACCACTCTTTGCCTTCTATGGCCAAGCCAATTCTGGATCCACAAAGCAAGGTCCTCTTGGATCCCATACCTCCTCACTTTCTCAATAAGCCTTGCATGGGGTACCTTATCAAATGCCTTGCTGCAAAAAACGGGGGAAGTGCAAGACAGATATATTTGAAATAAGAAGAAATTTTTGAATAGAAGAAGGTCACTAACATAGTTGACAAGTAAAGTCAGAGCCAAAATAAAAGCAAAAGAGAGGGCATACAAAGTAGCCAAAGCTAGTGGGAAGATAGAGGATCAGGAAGCTTTTAAAAACTTGCAGAAAGAAAATAAAAAGGTCATTAGGAAGGAAAAGATGAATTATGAAAGGAAGCTGGTGACTAATATCAAAGAAGATACTAAAAGATTTTTTTAAGTATGTAAAGGGAAAAAGAGTTGAGGGTAGAATACAAAATGATGCTGGAGATATTGTAAGGAGAGACGTAGAGATGGCAGAGGAATTGAATACGTTATTTTGCATCAGTCTTCATAGTGGAAGGCACCTGCAGTATATTGGACATTCAAGAGTGTCAGGGAAGTGAAGTATGTGCAGAGAAAATTACAACTGAGAAGGTGCTTAGGAAGTTTAATGGTCTGAGGGTGGATAAATCTGCTGGACCTGATGGAATGCACTCTCAAGTACTGAAGGAAGTAGCTGGAGAGATTGTGGAGGCATTAACAATGATCTTTCAAGAATTGATAGATTCTGGCATTGTACCGGATGATTGCAAGATTGCAAATGTTACCCCGCTATTTAAGAAGGGTGGGAGGCAGCAGAAAGGAAACTATAGACCTGTTAACCTGATACCAGTAGTTGGGAAGTTGTTGGAATCGATTGTTAGGGATGAGATTACAGAGTACCTAGAGGCACATGACAAGATAGGCCAAAGCCAGCATGGTTTCCTGAAAGGAAAATCCTGCCAGACTAACCTGTCAGATAGCCAGCAGGTTGTAAGAGTGGGCTCCCTCACCTTCAACCCTCCTACTCTCAATACAGGAGCCCCTCAGGGCTGCATACTGAGTCCCCTCCTTTACTCCCTGTATACTCATGACTGCATTGTCACCCACAGCTCCAATCTGCTAATTAAAGTTGCCAACGACACTGTATTGATTGGCCTTATCTCAAACAATAACAAGGTGGCCTACAGGGAAAAAAATCATCTCCCTGACACGGTGGTGTCAAGAAAACAACCTCTCCCTCAAAAACAAAGGAGCTGGTTGTGGATTATAGGAGGAATGGAGACAAGCATTGACATCAATGGATCTGCGGTTGAGAGGGTAAACAACTTCAAGTTCCTCGGCATCCAAGTCACCAAGAACCGCATGTGGTCTGTACACCCCAGCTCTGTGGTGAAAAAGGCACAACAGCACCTTTTTCAGCTCAGTCAGTTGAGAAAGTTTGGTAACAGCCCCAAATCCTAAGAACCTTCTACAGGAGCACAGTTGAGGGCATCTTGTCTGGCTGCATCACTGCCTGGTATGGGAACTGTACCTCCCTTAATCGCAGGACTCTGCAGAGAGTGGTGTGGACAGCCTAGCAGATCTGTAGTTGCGAACTTCCCATGATTCCGGACGTTTACAAGGACAGGTGTAAAAAGAACCCGTAGGATCACTGGGGACCCAAGCCATCCCAACCACAATCTATTCCAGCTGCCACCATCCAGGAAGTGGTACTGCAGCATAAAAGACAGGACCAGCAGGCTCCAGGACAGCTTCTTTCACCAGGCCATCAGACTGATGAACTTATACTGACTTGAGTGTACTCTATATTACATTGACTGTTCTATTTATTATAAATTATAAATTACTATGATTGCACATTTAAATGGAGACATAACTTAAAGATTTTTACTCCTCATGTCTGTGAAGGATGTAAGAAATAAAGTTAATTCAATACTGCAATTTTTTAAGGAAATTACACGTAGGGTAGTCAAAGGAGACGCAGTAGATGTGGTGTACTTGGATTTTCAGAAGGCCTTTGATAAGGTGACACGCATTAGGCTGCTCACCTAGATAAGAGCCCATGGAATTACAGGGCAGTTACCAGCATGGGTGGAGCATTAGCTGATAGGCAGAAGACAGCAAATTGGAGTAAAGGAATCCCATTCTGTCTGGCTGCCGGTTACCAATGGAGTTCCAAAGGGGTCAGTGTTGGGACCGCTGCTTTTTACAATGTATGTCAATGAATTGCACTATGGGATTAATGGATTTGTGGCTAAATTTGCTGATGATAGGTAGAGGAGCGGAGAGTGATGATGGAACAGAGAGCCTGCAGAAAGACTTAGATAGTTTAGGGGAGTGGGCAAAGAAGTGGCAAATGAAATACAATGTTGGAAAGTGTATGGTCATGCACTTTGCTGGAAGAAATAAAGGGGCAGACTATTATTTAGATTTGGAGAGAATTCAAAATGCAGAGATGCAAAGGGACTTGAGAGTCCTTGTGCAGGAGACCCTAAAGGTTAACCTCCAGGTTGAGTCGGTGGTGAAGAAGGCAAATTCATTTCTAGAGGTATAGAATATAAGAGCCGAGATGTGATGTTGAGGCTCTATAAGGTACTCATGAGACCACACTTGGGATATTGTGTGCAGTTTTGTGCTCCTTATTTTAGAAAGGATATAGTGACATTGGAGAGGGTTCAGAGAAGATTCATGAGAATGGTTCCAGGAATGAAAAGGTTACCATATGAGGAACATTTGATAGCTCTTGGGCTGTATTCCCTGGAGCTCAGGAGAATGAGGGGGATCTCATAGAAACATTACGAATGCTAAAAGGCCTAAACGGATTAGATATCGCAAAGTTATTTCTTATGGTAGGGGTGTCTAGGGCAAAAGGTCACGACTTCAGCATTGAAGGACGTCTATTTACAACAGATATGTGGAGAAATTACTTTAGTATGAGGGTGGTAAATCTATGGAATATGTTGCCACAAGCAGCTGTGGAGGACAAGTCATTGGGTGCATTTAAAGCAGAGACAGATAGATCCTTGATTAGCCACAGGGCAGCAAAGAGTATGGGGAGAAGGCAGGGGAGTTGGGATGACTGGACAAATTCGATCAGCCCATGATTGAATGGCGCAGCAGACTCAATGGGCCAAATGGCCTACTTCTGCTCTTGTATCTTATGGTCTTATGGGTGGAAAAGTCCAGAACACAAGGAGATAGAACAAAGGTGATTTTTTCAAGAACTAAAGCCGATTGAAGGATTTTATTGTTTTTTCATGTAGTACTAACTCAGACACCTTCATTAACTGGCAGATATACTATTTAATCGAGATTAACTACGAACTATATTTTTGTGCCCAGTTTCTAATCTTTGGATTTACACAGCTGGGGCCTGGCGGTGTCTGAGAGATCCATCCGATCCCATTTCTTCTGACTGTACTTCCAAATACGCCTTACAGACGGCAGAGGAGAGCCGTGGACAGGTCACCCATGGTCGCCTCTCTACCCAGAATTCCCCACGAAAGAGAAACCCCTCGATTCACCACGGTCTCAGCGATACGCATGTACTAGAAATGGGCGCCAGTACCTTCGCTCATCAGCAGAAAACTCTCCGGGTACAGATCGTGGGGCTGAGAGAAGAAAATAACCGATGCTGTCCCAGGATGCAGGGCCACAGCATGTTCGAAATTCGCGGCAATTATCTTCGGGTCACGGTGCGGCCGCCAGTTCCGAATGAACCTTCGCCAGAGCTCCGCTCCAACCTGCTGCCGATCTTCCGGATCCTTTTGTCAACAGCGCGCATGCTCAAGTTTGGGAACAACCGATGCCCTTTACGCCTGCGCATTAAATCGCTGGTTCACCGATGAATGCTGAAGCGTGAAGTTTCAAAGCTTCATCAGTTCATTTTTATCAAAGCATGTATGCAGTATACAACTCTAAGATTCTTCTCCAGATAACCCCAACATAAAGAAAAACATGGAAGTAAGTTCAAAGAGAAACAGCCTAACAGCACAAAATATCTTGCCTGGCATATCTGTTCGAATTCTTCGAGGAAGTAACAAGCAGGGCAGACAAAGGAGAGGCAGTGCATGTCATTTACTCGGATTTTCAAAAGGCATTTGATAAGGTGCCACATATGAGGTTGCTTAACAAAATAAAATCCAATGGGAATTAATGGCATTGATAGAGGAACGGCTGAGAAGCAGGAGGTAGCGAGTGGGAATAAAGGGGACCTTTTCTGGTGGCTGCCAGTGACTAGTGGTGTTCCTCAGAGGTCAGTTTTGGAGCCGCTACTTTCCACATTGTTTGACAATGATTTAGATAATAGAATTGATGGCTTTGTGGCAAAGATTGAGGATGATACAAAGATAGGTGGAGGGGTAGGTAGTGCTGAGGAAGCAACGCGATTGCAACAGGACTGAGGCAAGTTGGAAGAATGGGCAAAAAAGTGGCAGGTGCAATACAGTGCTGGAAAATGTATAATATATTTTGGTAAAAGGAACAATAATGCAGACTATTATCTAAATGGGGAGAAAATTCAAACATCAGAGGTGCAAATGGACTTTGGAGTCCTTGTGGAAAACTCCCAGAAGGTTAATTCATAAGATGAGTCTGTGAAAAAGAAGGCAAATGCATTGTTGGCATTTAATTCAAGGGGAATAGAATATAAATACAAGTAGATACTGCTGAAGCTTTATAAGAACACACGTGAGGCCACACTTGGAGTACTGTCAATAGTTTTGAGCCCCTTATCTCAGAAAGGATATGTTGTCATTGGAGAGAGTCCAGAAGAGATTCACAAGGATGATTCTGGGACATGAGGAATATGTAGTAGCTTTGGGAATTTATTCACTGGAATTCAGAAGACTGCATGGGATCTCATCGAAAGGACTAGATAAGATGGGTGTGGAGAGGATGTTTCCTCTGGTGGGAGTATCCAGGATTAGAGGGCACAGCCCTGAAATTGAGGGCAACCTTTTAGAACAGAAGTATGGAGGAATATTTTTAGCCAAATGTGGTGAATCTGTGGAATGAACATTGAACCCATGAACACTACCTCACTTTTTTAATATACATTAGTTCTGTTTTTTTTGCACGATTTTAATACTGTAAATTTAATTATTTATTATTAACTTTTCTTCTATGTTATGTACTGCATTGAACCGCTGCTGCTCAGTTAACAAATTTCACAACACATGTCAGTGATAATAAACCTGATTCTGAGACTGTGGTGGAGGCCAAGTCCGTGATTTTATTTAAAGTGGAAGGTGATAGATTCCTGATTGCTCAGGGCATCAAGGGATATGGTGAGAGGGCAGGTTTATGGGGTTGAAATGTGATCTGGGATCAGCCATGATGAAATGGTGGATCAGACCTGATGGGCTGAATCGCCTAATTCTGCTTGTTGGTCAAGGTTTTATGGTCTAACAAAGTACAACAACATGATCATCAACCCCCCCCCCCTCCCCCCCGGCACAAAAGGCAACAAGGACATCGGCTCCCAAACCCCTCATCTCCCCCATACAAAATGCAACAAGAACATCAACTTCCAACTACCACTCCCTTGTACAAAGAATATTGACCCCCAACCTCCCCCCGCACAAAAATCAACTAGAAAGAACAACATAGAATATGAAAACCATAAAACTGAAAAAGTCCGTAGTCCACAGTCCAAATCCATAACGCAAAACCTCGGTATCATCATCGAAAGTGGGAGACACTGCTCGGTTGTGGAGGCCTGGCCCCTGAGCATAGTGAAAAGCCACACAGGCTCCTTCTCCGGCAGCAGAGGGATCCCATCAGAGATCAAAAGGCAGGTTCCGCATTTGCCTCAGTGCTGTAATCTTCCTTGATAATGGAAGTTTTAATCGGTGAAATAGAGTCGAACAATGGCTTGCGCCCATCTTGTAGTTTCTTCGCCTCAAGGCTCGTGCTCGCTTCCCAAACAGCAAAACACTGGATCACTCAGTCGATCTCCAAACTGTAAATCGCAGACTTCAACAGTTCCAGAAACACAAATGTAAAAAAATAAAATAAATATTTTCATGGTCTATTCAGAAGACGTTGACAAAGGGAGCATTGTATGCAAGTGCCATCATGATGCAGGAAGGCATATCTGGGTAGGCAAGCTGTCATTAAAAGTGTTTGCAAACACTGGTTCCATGCTGCATGCTTCATGCTTCATGCTTCAGAAATAGTCAGTGTTTCTCAGCAGCTACTTAATGCAGCCAGCTGCGATAAAGAATATCAACAGGCATTCCAGATGTGAAATGCTAATGTCCAATCCACTTACAACTGGTGATATTACAGATGCGGGAAATACAGAGCAACACACACAATGTGCTGGAGAAACCCAGCAGCTCAGGTAGCATCTAAGCAGAGCAATAAACAGTCAACATGCATGGTGATAGTTCTCTGCCCAAAATATCAATTGTTTATTCCTGTCCATAGATGCTGCCTGACCCACTGAGTTCCTCTGTCATTTTGTAGAATAAACCACATGTTTTTTGGGCAATCTTTTTCCAACTGTTCCTGATATTTCATTTGTAGTCACATCGTCTAGTTTGATTCCTTTCTCCTCTTCCCCTTAAGCTTGAGCCTCCAACTTTTTCTGTAGCCCAAAAGCCTTGAATCGTCTGGCTCCTCTTTGGTTTATGAACCTGCTCCAGTGAATATATACCTATCATTCTGCTCTCATGCTTTGGTAGAGAGTTGTGAATTTGAATAACCCAGCTGTGTGAGGCACAACCTTTGAAATCAGTGAAAATGACCCAAAATGTGGATAAGAGCAGGGAAGAAGGTTGGCGAAGGACCAACTATGACATTTTTCCTTGGCCTAGAGCTCTGAGAAATGAAGAATATTTGGGACAAAACCACAGTGAGCTCATCATCTTCGTCAGTTTGCAGGAAGTCACCGAGGAAATTGAAAGAAACTTCTTCACCCACAGTTGCAACCTGTCATCACAAGGAGAGCAAGGGGTGAACAGCATGGGTGGATTTAAAAGCACTGATATAGAACAAAACACAAGCAGGGTCCAGCTGGACTGAACGGCCTCTTTAATGTACCCTGGGTGCCAGCACCTGAGACACAGGATTTGAAAGAGAACTTATTTACTTGCACAGTTCCACATTATTAATCGCTAGTTTAATTACAGGCTAACATCAGCAGAGCAGACTCTCCAATGCTCAGTCCTGGGTGTGATGAGCAGCTGCAAGAGCCACAGAATCTAATGTGAACAATTGGTCGGGAACTTGCAACTGGATGCTGCTACCGTGATGGTTAAAATTTTAACATAAAGCTTATTCGAACTTCCTCCCTGATGTGAAGATGGTGGTGTTTCAGCAGGCGGGATGCTTGAGTAAATTTCTTTGCTCACTCAGGACAGAAGTGTGTGGCCTCTATTTACTCTGGACTCTTTGGAACCTCACATGCTGGAATAACTGAATGAAACCCTTCTCACACTCAGAATAGGTGTACAGCAGCTTCCGTGTGAACTCTGGTATTTCTGCGGATTGAATGCTTGGATGAATTCCTGCCCACATTCGGAGCAGGTGATTGGCCTCTCCCCGGTGCGAATTTGCTGGTGTGTCTGCAGGTGCAGTGGCCTAGCGAGTCCCTTCCAAAATGAGAACCAGTGAATGACATCTCACTGCTATCAACTCTATGGCCATTCAGCAAGTCAAATCACGGATGTGTCCACATATTCCTGTTCTTACTGTGATTGATGTGTTGTCTTTTCAGGAATCTCCTTTACATTTAAGGAACAGTGGCATTCATGTGCTGTTGAACTGACAGGCACAGCAGGACTGACGTTCTGCTGTGTTTGAGATTCCCATAAACAAAATCCTTTGCTCTCTGTTTTGCTTTTATTCTGTCTTTGACTTCTCTCATCAGTCATCGTCTTCCCTTTGGAATACCTCATCTTTGGGATCTATTTGTCCTGCTCCTCCGAAATTACACACAGAAACACCAGCCATTTGCTGTTCTGCTGTCATTCCAGCTAGCGTCCCCTTCCAATCAACTTTGGCCAGCTCCTCTCTCGTGTCCCTGTAATTACCGTCACCCCACTGTAATAATGATACACCTGATTTTAGCTTCTCTCTCACAAACTGCAGGATAAATTCTAGAGTATTACAATCACCGCTTCTTAAGGATTCCTTTACCTGAAGCTCCCTAATCCAATCTGTTTCATTACAAACACACAATCCAGAAGTGCCTTTACCCAAGCTGCTCTAATAAGCCATCCTGTACGCATTCTGCAAATTCCCTTTTTTGGGGTCCTGAGTTTTCCAATCTATTTGCATATTGAAATCCCCCATGACCATCGCAACATTGCCCTTTTTAAGCAACTACAACCCCGTTGTAATTTTCACCCCACGTCCTGGCTACTGTTTTTAGTCCATCAGAGTCTTATGACCCTTGTAGTTCCTTCACTCTCCCCACAAGAATTCTACAACTTCTGATCACGTGTCACCTCTTGCTAAGGATGTCATCTTTACCAACAGAGCTAACCTACCCATCTGCCTACTTGCCTTTCCTTTCAATACAATGTTGATTTATCCTTGGATATTAAACTCCCAACTATGATCTTCTTTCAGCCATGACTCAGTAATTCTCAGCGTCATAACTGCCAATTTCCAATTGTATACAAGATAATCTAACTTATTCCATAAACTGAGTGCACTCAAACATAACACCTTCAGTTCTGTATTCATCACCCTTTTCGGGTTTGCACTTATGTAACACTTCCACTCATCCCACTGATTCCAGATTTATCCAGTCATCTGCCTGTTCTTCCTCACAGGCCCACTACACACCTTGTCTTCTTGTATCCCAACTGCACCATCTTCAACTGTATCACTCTGGTTCCCATTGCCCTGTCAATTAGTTTAAATCCTCCACAAGAGCTCTAGCAAAATTGCCCACAATGATATTGGTCTCCCAGGAATTCAGCTGTAATCAATCCTTTTTGTTCAGGGCAGACCTTCCCCATAAGAGATTCCAATGGTTGAAAAATCCAAAAACCTGTCTGGTGCACTAATTCTTCAGTCATGCATTTATCCACCAAATCATCCTACGCTAATCCTCATTGGCATGTGGCACAGGCAACATTCCAGGGCCAGCTTGAAGGGCTGAGTGGCCTATTCCTGTTTTTCAGCCTCCTCTAAATGAAGATGAGGGTGTGGAGAGATTGATAGGCAGAATGGCCTATCCCGAGGAAAGGCTGGCTGTGCAGGTAATTAAATATGAGACGCCCACCCCTGGATTTCCTGAATCACCCTGCACCCTGAATTTGCAAAGGAAGGCAAATGCAATGTTAGCATTCATTTCAAGTGGACTAGAATATAACAGCAAGGATGTATAGCTGAGGCTTTATAAGACATTGGTTGGACTGCACTTGGAGCAACATGAGCTGTTTGGGCCCCTTGCCCAAGAAAAGATGTGTTTGCATTGGAGAAGGACCAGAAGAGGTTTACAAGAATAATTCTGGGAATGAAAAGGTTAAAGTATAAGGAGCTTTCGTTGGTTCTGAGTCTGTAGTCGCTGAACTTTAGGATAATAATGGGGGGAGCTCATTGAAACCTATCGAATATTGAAAATCAAGGTAGAGTGGATCTGAAGAGAGCGATTCCTGCAATGGAGGAGTCCAGGAACAGAGGACACAGCCTCAGAATAGAGGGACATCTATGTAGAAAAGACATGAGGAGGAATTTCTTCAGCTAGATGATGGTGAATCTGTGAATCTCGTAAAATATCAATAAGACCAAGGAACTGATTTTAAACTGCAGGAGACGGATACCAGGGGTCCATGAGCCAGTAATCATTGGAGGATCAGAGGTGGAGAGGGTCAATTACTTTCAATTCCTGGGTGTCACTCTCTCAGAGGACCTGTCCTGGACCCATCATATAAACATTATTGTGCAGAAAGCACAATAGTGCCT
Source organism: Mobula birostris (assembly GCF_030028105.1). Classification (NCBI taxonomy): domain Eukaryota; kingdom Metazoa; phylum Chordata; class Chondrichthyes; order Myliobatiformes; family Myliobatidae; genus Mobula; species Mobula birostris. Next base: position 16,523,459 of record NC_092398.1, on the reverse strand, counting down.
CTACTTCCTTCGGAGTCTGTGGGGTTGGGCACATCATTGAAAACCTGGGCAAATTTCTATAGCTGTCTGGTGGAAAGTGTGCTGACTGGCTGCATTACGGCCTGATTTGCGAACACCAATACCCTTGAGTGGAAAATCCTACAAAAGGTCGTGGATTCAGCCCGGTACATCACAGGTAAAGCTCTCCCAGATGTTGAGCACATCTACATAAAACGTTGCCGTAGAAAAGCAGCATCTATCATCAGATCCTCACCACCCAGGCGATGCTCTTTTCTCACTGCTGCCATCAGGTAGAAAGCACAAGTGGCTCAGGACTCACACCACCAGGTTCAAGAACAGTTACTGCCCCTTAACAATCGGGCTCTGAAACAAAAGGGGATAGCTACACTCATTTAAGGACTCTGTTATATTGTTATTTTATGCTCATTGTTTACTGCTATTTATTTATATCTGCATTTGCACAGTTTGTTTACAGTTTACAGTTTCTGATGTTATAGTTTACAGTTACTATTCTATAGATTTGCTAAGTATGTCCTCAAAAAAAGAATCTCAGGTTTGTATGTGGTGACATGTATGTATTCTGATAATAAATTTTACTTTGAACTTTGGAATTCATTGCCACAGATGTTGTGGAGGCCAAGTCTTTGTGGAAATTTAAAGCACATCTTGATAGATTCTTGATTAGTCAAAGGTTCTGGGGAGAAGGCAGGAGAATGGGGTTGAGAGGGATAATAAATCAGCATGTTGGAATGGTAGAACAGACTCAAGGGGCTGAATGTTCTGTATGTCTAAGACTCTCTATAGTAATAAATTTAAAATATGGTGGAATTGGTAGACAATTGGTTTATGATGAGCTAGAGCACACAGACATGAAATATTAACATCCTCAGTCAATCAATGTCTATACGGGTACCAAAGACATAGGTATGAATTAAATTTAATTGACAACGTAGGAAGAGTGTGTCTGGATATGACTGAGTGGGTTCCCTCCCTGGGTCATAGCACCTGGTCTGGGGGTGTTTTGTGCTTGTCACAATAAAGATGTCAGTTGAGAGAAACATGTTTTTTCATGGACGGAATGCTCACCACATTGGTGTTAGAAGCAGGATTAGAAATTGACAGCGAGATTGAAGAATTATGACGTTGGATAGAGCGCCTTAAGACCCAGAGAATAAGTGGAGGGATCCAGCAGTATGCCTCTCCCGCACACCTGGGCTGAGCTCCTGAAGACAGGACACTAAGCTGGAGGGAGAACCTAGGAACCAAGAATCGTGTCTTCCCAGGGAACGCTGACGGGGTGAGCATATCCAGGCTCCACAACCCAGCGGACATGGTGGCGAGCTCTCTCGTGGCCCACGCTGAGGAACCTAAGATACCACAGCCACTGGAGGACAGACAACATGGCAGGCACCACTGACACAGCTGGAGCAAGAGGAAGACCAACGGGCCTGAGTAATTCACACCGCAAGGTCCACCCTGAAGCTCCCCAGATACAATGGCGCCAGCCGGCTGGAGATTTACCTGGTGCAAGCCAAACTTACCTTATGGCACAATGGGCGGAGCAGCACGGAGAGAGCATTGCACCCTCCACGGGCACTGGAACCCAGGCTTGTGTCGCCGAGGCGGTGGAGGAAACTGACGAGGAGGAGTCCACGAGACAGGCCTGACCAGCGCCGCGCCTGGCTTTTCCCACCGCGTGCCACGGAGCGATCTTTGTCATCAGCCTCTACTTGCTAGGGAGTCTCACTACATACTGCCTTTGTTTGTAAACCTCGTCTTCAGCACTATCACTCTGTTTCCCATCGCCCTGACAAATTAGTTTAAACCCACCTGAACAACTCTAGCCAACCTGCCTGTAAGCATATTGGACCCCCTCAGATTCAAGTGCAACCTGTCCCTTTTGTACAGGTCACACCTTCCCCAGAAGAGATCCCAATGATGCATAAATCTAAACCCCCTGCCCCCTTCTGCAGTTCCTCAGCCTGCCAAATCGTCCCATTACTTTACTTTATTGTCGCCAAACAATTGATACTAGAGCGTACAATCATCACAGCAATATTTGATTCTGCATATTATCACCCTCACTAGTGCATAGCACAGGCAGCACTTTAGATTACTACCCTGGAGGTCCTGTTTCTCAGCTTTCTACCTGTCTCCCTACAATCTCTCTTCAGGATCTCCTCACCTATGTTATTGGAGCCAAAATGTACCAAGACTTATAGCTGCTCACCCTCCACCTTTAGAATGCTATGGAACCAATCTGGCACCTGGGAGACAACATACCATCCAGCTGTCTGTAACGCGTCCACAGAAAGTCATCTCTGTTCCTCTGACTAAGATATTTCCTATCAACACTGCAGTCCTCTACACCTCTCTGCTCTTCTGAGCCATAGCACCAGACTCAGTGCCAGAGACCTGGTCACTGTGGCTCCGCCTGTAGGTCAACCCCCTCAGTAGTATCTAAATTGTGTATACTTATTATTGAGGGGAACAGCACAGGTGTACTATTCACTGGCTGCGCATTTTCCCTCTTCTGACCGGTTACCTGTCTCCTGCAAGCTAGGGGTGACTACCACCCTTTAGATATTGTCTATCACTTGCTAATCCACATGCCTAGAAATCTTACCGCCGACACTTCTTCAAGAATTTGACCATATAATTTCCAATCAAGTACAAGGGTCTCGGCCCGAAAAGCCGACTGTACCTCTTCCTAGAGATGCTGCCTGGCCGGCTGCGTTCACCAGCAACTTTGATGTGTGTTGCATATCTATTAATCCTCTTTGTGAAATATAACTTGATTTTTAGCTGCTGAAAGCTTAAATTCCCATCTATTTGCCCGCTGTTCATTTCATACTTGCCGCCCGGGACCTGATCGGGCTTTGCCAAGGAAATGACGTCGATGAAGGGCGGACCCTGTGGAACGTCGCGCACGATCGGTGGGCAAATCGTTGGGTATCACATGACGGTGTGCAAAAAGCCCGGGAGGAGCGAAAAGAGGGAGCTGTCAATCAGAGGAACCGCTGGCTACTTTGTGAACATTGTAAATAGATCACTGAACCCTTCATGAAAACAAAGAGGGTCACCAAAAAATATTGTCAAAGTAAACTTATTATCAAAATGTATACGCCATCATATAATATTATTTTACCATTCATTTTCTTCCATGCATTTACTGGAAAATAAATACAATACAATTTAAGAAAACCAAAAATAGTACAGACTGACAAACAACTAATGTGCGAAAGAGGACAAATCTTGCAAATAATAAAAACAATAAATAATATTAAAAACATGAGTTGTAGAGAACTTGAAAGGGAGTCTGTAGGTTGTGGAATCAGTTGTAGTTTAAAGTTCAGAGTAAAATTTATTATCAGAGTACATACATGTCACCACATACAACCATGAGATTCTTTCTCTGCGGGCATACTAAGCAAATGTACAGAGCACAGATCCCTGCAGCCCACCACTGGTCACAGGTCCCCAATCTGACAGGGGAAAGTAACGATGCAAATGGCCCACAGATGTGGGAGAGCAGACATTTCAGAGGGTCATGGGGATGGAAGGAGGTTACACAGTGTGAGGCTACAGAGGGATTAATATTTAACTAAGCCCCTCTTGATTTAATGTACCTCTTCAAATTCACACTCATCTTCCTGCGCTCCAGAACAAACAGTCCCATGCTATCTCAGTCTCCTCTTGTAACTCCAGCCCTCCAGTAACGTCCTTGTGACTGTTTTCTGCACCAATTGCAGCTGAATCACATTGTTCCCATAGCTAGGTGGCCAGAACTGCATACAATACCCAAGTGCAATTCCACCACAACATCTCGTACAGTTGAAACACAACATACCAACTCTAGTACTCATTGCCCTAACCAATGATGGCAAGTGTGCCAGTTGCTTTCATTGGCACATTCTCCACCTACATCTGCACTTTTAGGAATTGTACCCACTGGTCTCTCTGTTCTGCAGTGCTCTCCAGGGCACTGCCCCTCTCTGGGGTTGTATACACTGGAATTTAGAAAGATAATAGGGGAGCTGTTTGAAACATATAAGATTACTAAGGGATTGGACACGCTAGAGACAGGAAACATGTTCCCGATGTTGGCGGAGTCCAGAACCAGAGACCACAGTTTAAGAATAAGGGGTAGACAATTTAGGATGGAGTTGAGGAAAAACTTTTTCGCACAGAGGGTTGTGGTTCTGTGGAATGCTCTGCCTCAGAAGGCAGTGGAGGCCAATTCTCTGGATTCTTTCAAAAAGGAGTTAGATAGACCTCTTAAAGATAGTGGAGTGAAGGGATATTGGGAGAAGGCAGGAAAGGGTACTGTTTGTGGATGATCAGCCATGATCACAGTGAATGGTGGTGCTGGCTCGAAGGGCTGAATGGCCTACTCCTGCACCTATTGTCTATTGTGTAATCTTCTGCTCTGGTTTAACCAATCAAAAGGCTGCACTTTGAATTTGTCTGAATTAAAATACAGCTGCCGTTTCCTTACCTATATACACAACTGATGTCCACCCTCTTGTAGTTTTGACCACCTTTGTCATTGTCCATCAATGTTGGTGTCATCTGCAAATTTATTAATCACGCACTTATAATCTTATCCAGATCATCAATATGCCAGATATGACAACCAACAGGAGACCCAGCGCAGATCCCTGCCACACAGCACACCAATCTAAAAACAATAATGTGAGGATGTGAAAGGGACCAGAGAGGTAGGAAGGAGGAGATGTGGGAGTTTGCCAGCATGGGAGAGGTTACAGAGGGAGTGACGTGCTGAAGTCCAAGGAGTATGTGAGTCTGAGAATGAGAATAGGAAACCTGAGGCTGGGAAATGCTTTAGCGTATAATGTTTCAAGATTCAAGATAAGAAAGAAATTCTCTGTGAGAATATGGAAATATTTAAGACAGAAATCTTCTGATTTTTCAATGTGTTTTGAGAGTGTTATTTGGATTTAAGTGATTAAATAAAATCTGTGCTTTAAACTACATAATTAAATGCAACTTCCACCATCTCCAAAAGGATCCTACCACCAAACATAACTTTACTTCCCACCCCCTCCGCTTTCTGCAGGGATTGTTCCCTCGTAACTTCTTTGTCCATTCATTCCCCCCCCCCCCCAACCAATCTCCTGCCTGGCACTTATCCCCTGAAGTGGCCAAAGTGCTATACCTGTCCATCCGCTTCCTCCCTTACCTCCATTCCGGACCCCAAAGTGTCCTTCCAGGTGTGGCACCATTTCACTTGTGAATCTACTGGTGTTGTCTATTGTATCCAATGCTCCCAATGCAGCCTCTACTTTGGTGACACCCGTCGTAAATCAAGGTACTGCTTGTTGAGCACCTCCACTCTATCTGCCAATAGTGGAAAGAACCGATGTCCCAAAATTCCATTTATGATTCCCATTCCCATTCCGGCATGTCAGTTCCATGGCCTTTTCTTATGTCTCAATGAGGCCACCTTCAGGGTGGAGTAGCAACACCTCATATTCTGTCTGAATCTTGTTCTTGTTCTTGTTCGTCCATCGTCGACGTCGATGAAGACCTCGACACCATTATTAAATTCGACACTGTCTGAATAGCCTCTAAACTGATGACATGAATTCTGATTTCCCTATCTGGTAAAAAAAACCTCCATCTCTGCTCTTCTATTCCCCACTCTGGCCTTTTATCTCTTTTCTCCTGCCTATCACCTGGTGCCCTTCCTCCTTCCCTTTTTCCTGTGGTGCACTGTCCTGTCTTCAGTGGTTGGGAAAGTGTTGGAGTCTATTATTAACAATGAGGTTTTGGGTATTTGGAGACTAATGATAAAATAAGTCAGTCAGCATAGTTTCTGCAGAGTGGAATCTTGCCTGACAAATCTGTTAGAGCTTCTTGAGGAAGTAACAAGCGGGGTGGACAAAGGAGAGGCAATGGATTTCATTTACTTGCATTTTCAGAAGGCATTTGATAAGATGCCACACATGAGGCTACATATCAAGATAAAATCCTATAAGTTACAAAAACATATAGGAATTGTTAGAGGAATGGCTGACAGGCAGGAGGCAGTGAGGGGAATAAAAGGGACCTTTTCTGCTTGGCAGTTATTGCCAAGTGGTATTCCTCAGGGGTCAGCATTGGGAATGCTACTTTTCACATTGTTTGTCAATGATTTGGATAATGGAATTGATGGCTTCGTGGATGATATGAAGATAGGTGTAGGGGTAGGTAGTGCTGAGGAAGCAATGTGTTAGCAGCAGGACTTGGACAAATTGAAAGAATGGGCAAAAATGTGGCAAATGGAATACAGTGCTCGGAAATGTATGATAATGAATAATAGGAGTCTGTATAAGACGTTAGTCAGGCCGCACTTGGAGTATTGTCAACAGATTTGTGCCCCATATCTCAGAAAGAATGTGTTGTCATTGGAGGGAGTCCAGAGGATTTTCATGAGGATGATTCTGGAAATGAGCGGGTTAACATGTGCGAAGTATTTGGCAGCTTTGGTCATGTACTCACTGGAATTTAGAAGATCGTGTGGGGATCTGATTGAAACCTACCAAATGTTTAAAGGACTAGGTAGGGCGGACGTTTCCTATGGTGGGGGTATCCATAACTCGAGGGCACAGACTCAAAATTGAGGGTGATCTTTTAGATCAGAGGTAAGGAGGACTTTTTTTTAGCCAGAGAGTAGTGAATCTATTGAATACTCTGCTACAGACTGTGGTGGAGATCATGTTGGTGGGTATATTTAAGGTGGAAGTTGACCGTTTCTTGATTGGTCAGGGTATCAAAGGATATGGTGAGAAAGCAGGTGTATGGGGGTTGAGTGGGAACTGGGATCAGCCATGATGGAATGGCAGAGCAGACTCGATGGACTGAATGGCCTAATTCTGCTCTTATGACTTATGGTCTTATGGTTTTATCAGATTGCTTCATCACTAGCCCTTGACCATTCCTACCCACCTGGCTATCCTTCTTACCTCCCCCACCTTTCTATTATGGCCCTTTCCCCCTTCCTTTTCAGTCCTGAAGATGGATCTTGGCCTGAAACATCGACTGTTTGTTCTTTTCCATGGGTGCTGCTTCAGCATTTTGCGTACATTATTTTGGATTTCCAGCATCTGCAGAATTTATTGTGTTTATTATTTTAAACTACTCTGTTAGCTGGAAGTACCTTCTCCTTGGTAGGGAGAGGGGACCCACCACTCAAATAGTGGGTATTGGGAGCTAAACGCACAATGGAGAACAAACAGGGAAGTAAACTAGTCTTTGAAGATTGGGTCATCACAGTATTATCTCCCTTTAGTGAGAGTATTCTTGGCTATTAATTTATAATGGTTCTTAGCATCTTCACTTAAGTTTAGAAGTTCGCAGTCAGCAAACTCAATACCATCACATAACTCAGGTCTTCAATTTCCACCATCACTCTTCTAAATCTTCTTTGCAGTCTTTGCAACCTATTACACTGTAGCTCTAATGAGGTTGACTAAAGCTACACAGTATTCTGGGTGTGGATACACAAAAGGTACATCACATTCCAGCTCCTGTGCTAATTATGTTTGCTGATGGAGGAGGCCAGTGTACCAAATGCTTTCTTCCCTGTCCAGTTTTGTGGAAGTTTCGGGAAGGAAAGGTTTAAAATTGCAGGCGACCAGATTTCAATTCCTGCTGTTGCCAGTGAGGAGTTTGTACATTCTCTGGGTGTTCTGGTTTCCTCCTACAGTCAAAATACCTACCATTTCGTAGGTTAATGGGACAATTTACAATGACCAATGATTAGGCTGGGATTAAACTGGTGGATTGCTAGTCAGCATGGCTCAAGGGGCTGTAGGGACCTTTTCGGTGCTGTATATCAATAAATCCAAACATTGTGTCCTGACAGAACAGAGTGCAGACACTGTACAGTCACAAGCTGAACCAAACCTTTGCGATCTGGCATTCTTTCTACAGTTTTTTCTGAGTGTGGATGTTCAGTAAGGCAACTGTTCCTCAGCTGACTTACACAGTTGACCAAGATTCCCTTGTAATTTTTGATACCTTCTTCATTCTCTGTTAGTTTAAGAGAGCGATGGGAAGGATACAGTTGGTCAGCTCCACAGGTTAGGGCTGTAAATTGGGGCAGGGTAACGTTGGGGGAATTAGTCAATTAGCCAAGGTCGATTTGGAGAGCCAATAAGAAAGAAAATGAATGAATGGCAAGTGGGACTTGGTTGAGAGTGGGGCAGCAAGTGTTTGGGAACAAAATGTTGCTGTTAGGGTGAAGGGTAATCTGGCAGGTGTTCATCTGAGTGCTACTTGTACCATGTAACCCAGTACTACCTGTCGCATGGTCAAGTGGTCGGTGACCAAACTGGCCCCCCCACCAGGCTTGCCTGGTTAGGAGGGTGGCTAGACACCCTGCAGGATGAGAAACAAGACCTGCCAAAGGGTGGATGAACCCTCTCGTAGGGTCAACGGCCATATGGCAAACACGTACCATGAAGCGCAGAAAGGGCATCCCTTTCGTCAAAGCTTGGTCTGGCCGTTCATTGCAACAGAACTTCCCCCAGCCATCTTGGACCCCACCATGCCGCTGGAGCCAGAAGGGGATGTTGAGAGGGTGGGTCTGGATCTGTGCAACCCCCTACTAACCTAAAATCCACTCACACACACACACTGTTCCTTTCTGAGGAGTGGGGTACCACCCCGCTAACTGACTGAAAGGAAACATCATCATCTTATGGGATGGATAGCCAGAGAGAGAGAGACAGAGAATCTGGCAGGTTTAGGGAACCTTGGCAAATGTGAGATAATGAGGTTCAGGTTTGGAAATAAAAGAAAACATACACTTCATTCAGGAGGTTGGCATCAAACCAATCCCTTTTTGGTTACAAGAAGTTTCAGAATACTTTGAGGAAGGAAACCAGGAGGAAGTATGAGATGGATCTGGCAGGTAAGGTTCAAGAATCTCCAAAGAGGTTCTCCTGTTGTCTTAAGAGTAAAAGGGTAGTTAGGGAGAGATTTGGTCCCCTTAGAGACCAGCAGGGCTACCGAGATCTTGAGCCGCGGGAGGTGGGTGAGTTTTGTAAGGAATATTTCTTCTCAAAGTTTACTAAGGAGAAAAGTATGGCTCAAGATGGAAGGAAGGGAAACAAGAGGAGATGTTACTGAGCTGGGAATCTACAAGTAACATGCGAGCAGAGAGGAAAATCTGTGTTGGGAACTGCTCCGGGCCCACAGTTTGTGCCGTAACTATGTTGATATGAACGTTGTGTCAAAGAGAGAGTTAAATGGCCCGACGCCTCAGATTGGTGTCACTGTCAAGTCAAGTCAATGCAAATTTATTCTCATTAACAATATATATGTATACCATCAAATGAGACAACGATTCTCCGAACTCTAGTGTAAAGCACCGTACACACAGCACATAACTTATGAAAGTAATGCTGAAATCTACAGACGGGTTACACATAAATAAACAAACTAAAGTGCATAAATTAAATATTGCAAGATGCAGAGCAGATAACCAGTGAGAATTTGAATGCGTGGCGGCTGTGTTTCTGAGTCCGATCAAGTCGCCACATTCCGCCGCCCCTCCTGTGGAAAATAAAACGATTTCTCTGCCACGGGATGCTCCAGTTCCCCAGCTCAGTCCTGAAGTGGGAATAGCCGCATTTTTTGGTCAGTTTCAATATTTCAGTCGGAAAACAACGAACATGCCGGCTGTTGCGGGAGAGAACATTAGTGCAGCAGTTAAACCGGTTTATATGAAATCCCTTGTCTCTAATTCGGTCCAAACTTGTTTTACAGCAAAGAATCCGTCCTCGGACACAAACAGAGAGCGGTCTCGGTGATGAGGGTACTCGGTTTTAATTGGAATGGGGGTGTTTTTGAGGACACAGAAACACAGAGAGACAGAGTGGCCGGGAGTTGACTACAGGGTGTCTCCGCCCCGTCCGCTCGCTGCCTTTAAATTGCTCTGCACCACCGCCTCTCGCTGCATTTCTCACTCAGTTCTTGAGTTTTCAGAGAGTTTGTGCAGAGTCGACGACATGACCGAGACCGCAGCCGCTGAAGTCGCTCCTCCACCGGCGCCTGCCGCTGCAACCAAGGCTCCCAAGAAGGCGGCGGTGGCCGCCCGGACCAAGCCAGCCGGTCCCAAACTGGGCGAACAGATCGACAAGATCGTGGCGGATTGCCGCAGTCACCGAGGGGTGTCCATAGTCGCGATAAAGAAGGGGTTGGCTGCCAACGGCGTCGATGTGGAAAAGCTCAAAAGTCAGATCAAGATGGTCATTAAAAGGAAATTGGAAAGCGGCTCCCTGATTCACACCAAGGGCGCAGGTGCCTCCGGCTCCTTGAAGGCCGCTAAAAAGGACAGTAGCGCGAAAATCGTGAAAAAAGCGAAGAAACCAGCGGCGAAGACATCTCAGACCAAGAAGCCAGCGATCAAGAAAACTGCGGCCAAGAAAGCAGCTAAGAAATCTCCCGCCAAGAAACAAAGTGTTAAGAAGCCGACGGCTAAAAAAGCGGCTGCTAAGAAACCAGCGGCCAAGAAGGCTGCGCAGAAGACCAAGAGCCCCAAGAAGGTCGCGGCCCCGAAGGCGAAGGCGCCCAAGAAGTCGGCGAAACCCAAACCGAAGGCGAAATCCGTAAAAGGCAAGAAGACGGCTGCCAAAAATTAAATAAAAATACATCTTTTAAACACCTGAAACCAACGGCTCTTCTAAGAGCCACTCAGATTTTCCACGAAAGGGCTAGAAAACTTACGGTTGTAGAAAAGTCGGGAGACAACTGGAATATAGAGGTCTCTCTCTGCTTTATTACTCTGACCCCTTCTCCTCTGCTTCCCTGCGTCCCGCGGTCAGGACGGAATCAGAGTCAGTGACGGTGCGTATAAAAGTGGCTCTCGGTTTGCCACTGGGCAGCGACTTGGAGATAGAACAGATAAGGAATTTAATTATTTGGTTGTAATTAATGTTTTGGAGATATATCGAGCAGCATTTCATTTCAGTGTTGATTCCTGTGGTCCTTTTGAATACATTCCAGTTGTTTTCCCGAAAAGCCATTTAATAAATGAATGCATTAAAATCGATTTCAATTCGGTCTGCCTTTTCTCCGCGAAGCTATTCAGTAAAAATGCAAACATTCAGCTAACCGAGTGAAGCTGAAATTTGATAATTCAAGATTCTGTCATAAGAAAACCGGTTGCTGTTGAAACAAAATTTTCTTTTGTTTGCTCTTGGAATTGGCGGGCGATTTGAAATTGAGCCGGCATCCCCCATCACTCACACAGATTGGCTAAATTCTGACCCTCAGACACCAATTTCTATATTTGGTCACAGATAATATTCCCCATCATCTCCCTCTCCCCCGCCCCCCCCCACCCCCACCAGTACTGGCCAGCTTCAAACTGGTGATAGAAAAGCAGCCATTCGGAACGCTGAGACTCTGTAATGGACATCTCCCTTGCAACCAATCACGGAGTAGGGCAGCACTTCATCAACTCTTTAAAAGCCGGTTCCCGAGTTTTCTCCAACATTGCAATTCCAGTATTCGAAGCTGCTTTTGAACTGCTGAAGGAGAATGGCCCGGACCAAGCAAACAGCACGAAAGTCGACTGGTGGGAAAGCTCCCCGCAAACAGCTGGCCACCAAAGCGGCACGAAAGAGCGCTCCAGCCACAGGCGGAGTGAAGAAGCCTCATCGCTACCGGCCCGGCACTGTGGCTCTGAGGGAGATCCGGCGCTACCAGAAATCCACCGAGCTGCTCATCCGTAAGCTTCCCTTCCAGCGCCTGGTGCGAGAAATCGCTCAGGACTTTAAGACCGACCTGCGCTTCCAGAGCTCAGCCGTCATGGCCCTGCAAGAGGCCAGTGAAGCTTACCTTGTGGGGCTTTTTGAGGACACCAACTTGTGCGCCATCCACGCGAAGCGAGTCACCATCATGCCCAAAGACATCCAGTTGGCCCGGCGCATCCGCGGGGAGCGCGCCTGAATTCGGCCTCGGCACCAAGCACAACAAAGGCTCTTTTAAGAGCCACCAATCCGACAGTGGCAAGAGCTGTCACTTCTTTTTCGCCGACACACCATTCTCGTGTGATATAACCTCCCTCACCGTCAGCGCGTGTTCCTGTCCCATACATACATCTGTCGTGTACTACTGTTTTCCTTACGGCAAGTTTTCCAGGGATTTGCTGTTGGTATTGTTATCGAGAAAGGACTTTGATAAGTGCAAACTTAACCTTTAGTAACCGGTCCTATTTCCAGTCGATTCCAGGATAGTGTTACAGGGACACAGTCGTCCACAGATGCTGTCATTCCGGTTCTTTCACACAGCCACTTCCTTTCTTATGCGTTGCAAACTGGCAAGCCCTTTGACAAGAGAGACCTGTGTTGACGTTTATATACAGACCCAACGAGAGTATAAACTGGATTTGGCTTTTGGTAGCTAAGTGGCCAGAAACATTCAAACAGGCCAGTTGGGCTAATACAGAAAAATAAATCTTGCTCGAATTAATCAGTCAATGCATATTGTTGCTGACTACGGTTGTTACTGTTATGGAGAATGGGTTTAATAAATGCAGCTTTCCAGTCCTGTTTCTAGTGGAGTCGATAAAACAGGAGTAGAATCTGGCCCATCGAGTCTATTCCCCACTCAATGATTTACATGTTTGAATTGTTTTTGTGGTCGAGGTTGTCGATGATACAAAGGAAGGTGCCTTGATGGGTAGTGAATAAGAAGCAGGGAGCGTGTAGGATAACTGGGAAACACTTGGAGACTGGGCAAAGAAGTGGCAGATGGAATACTGTGTATGTAATTATACGGTCATTCACTTTGGTAGAAGGAACAAAGATGTGGACAATGTTCTGAACGAGAGGAAAATTCAAAAATCAGAGGAGCAAAGGGACTTGGGAGTTCTTGTGCAGGATTCCCTGAAGGTTAATTTGTACATTGATTCAGTGCTAAGGAATGAAAATGCAACGTTAACTATTCATTTAAAGAGGACTAGAATGGAAGAGAAAGGATGTGATGCTGAGGATTTATAAGGTATTGTTCAAATTGCACTTCGAGTAGTATGAGAAATTTTGGGCCTTTTATCTAAGAAAGGATGTGCTGGCATTGAAGATGGTCCAGAGTCCAACATTGACTCTGGGAATGGAAGAGCTAACATATGAGGAGTGTTTGATGGTTCTGGGCCTGTACTTGGAGTTTAGAAGAATGAGGAGTGATCTAATTGAAAGGCCTAGATGTGGAAAGGATGTCTCCTGTAGAAACACAGAAAACATAGAAAACCTACAGCACAATACAGGCCCTTCGGCCCACAAAGCTGTGACGAACATGTCCTTACCTTAGACCTACCTAGGCTTACCCATAGCCCTCCATTTTCTAAGCTCCAAGTATCCATCCAGGAGTCTTTTAAAAGACCCTATCGTTTCCACCTCCACCACCACTGCCACTGGCAGCCCAATCTATGCACTCACCACTCTCTGCATAAAAAAACATTTCCTCTGTACCTACTTCCAAGCACCTTAAAACTATGCCCTCTTGTGCTAGCTATTTCAGCCCTGGGAAAAAGCCTCTGACTATCCATACAATCAATGCCTCTTGTACACCTCTATCAGGTCACCTCTCATCCTCTGTCGCTCCAAAGTTGAATCTTGGACCAGAGGGCATAGCCTCAGAACAGAAGGATGCCAATTGATAGAGGGGTGAGGAGGGATTCCTTCAGCAAAAGGGTGGTAAATCTGTGGAATTCATTGCCACAGTTGGCTGTGGAGTCCAAATCATTGATTATATTTAAAGTGGAAGTTGATAGGGCCTTGATTTGTCAGGCTTCGAAGGTTATGGGGAGCAGGCAGCAGAATAGGCTTGAGAGAGATAATAAATCAGCCATACAGAATCACAGAATAGAATCGATGGGCTGAATGGCCTAATTCGGTTCCTATATCTGATGGTGCCATTTTCAAATTGATTATTCATTCCATTTACATTGTTACCCAAACCATGAATGCACGTGACAAACAACGGAGCACAGATCCCTGCAGCCCACCACTGGTCACAGGTCCCCAATCTGACGGGGAAGTGACGATACAAATGGCCCACAGATGTGGGAGAGCAGACATTCCAGAGCGTCATGGCGTTGGAAGGCGGTTATGCAATGTGAGGCTACATAAGGACTTATATTTATCACAGCCCCTCTTTATTTAATATTCCTCTGTAAATTCACCCCTACCTTCCTGAGCTCAAGAACAAACAGTCCCACTCTATTCTAGTCTCCTCTTGTAACTTCAGTCCTCCAGTAACATCCTTGTGAATGTTTTCTGCACCAGCTGCAGCTGAATCACATTGTCCCTGTAGCTCAGTGACCAGAACTGCACACAATATCGAAGTGCAATCCCACTAACATCTTGAACAGTTGTAACACAACATCCCCACTCCTGTACTCATTGCCCTAACCAATGATGGCAAGTGTGCCAGTTGCTGTCTTTGCCACCTTGTCCACCTACATCTGCACTTTTAGGAATTGCACTCACTGTTCTTTCTGTTCTGCAGTGCTTTCCAGGACACTGCCCATCACTCTGTAATCTTCTGTCCTCGTTTAACCTACCAAAAGGTTACACTTTGGATTTGTTTGAATTAAATTCCAGCTGTTATTTCCATGCCTATTTGCACAACTGATGTTTATTCTCTTGTAGTTTAGAGAACCTTTGTCATTGTCCACCATACCATCAATGAAGGTGTCATCTGCAAACTTATTAATCATGCACCTATAATCTCATCCAGATCATCAATATACCAGATACGACAACCAAAAGGAGAGCCAGCACAGATCCCTGCAACACACCACTGAGCACAGGCTATCAATCTGAAAACAGTAATGTAAGGATATGAAAAGGGCCAGAGAGATAGACCGGAAGAGATGATGTGTGAGTTTGCCAGCATGGAAGAGGGAGTGATGGGATGAGGACCAAGGAGTATATACTAAGCCTGAGGATGAGAATGGGAAACCTGCGGCAGGAAATGTTTTAGAGTATAATGCTTCAAGATTCAAGATAAGCTATAATTCCCCTGTGAGAACTTGGAAATGTTTAAGAAAGAAATCATCTGATTTTTCAATGTATTTTGAGAATGTTGTTTGGATTTAAGCGATTATGACTGTAAATGAAAAAAAACTGTGCTTAAATACTTTAAACTACATAACTAAATGCAGCTTCCACCATCTCCAAAGGGATCCTACCACCAAACATAACTTTACCTCCTACCCCTCCACATTCTGCAGGGATCGCTACCTCTGTGATCTCTTGTCCATTCGTCCCAAATCCCCACCCCCACTAATCACCCTCTGGGATTTTATCCCTGGAAGTGGCCAAAGTGCTATATCTGTCCATCCACCTCTTCCCTTACCTCCATTCAGGACTTCAATGAGTTCCTCCGGGTGTGGCAACACTTCACCTGTGAATCTACTGGGGTTGTCTGTTGTATCCAGTGCTCTGAATGCAGCCTCCCCAACTTTGGTGGCACCCATCATAAATTGGGGTGCTGCTTGTTGAGCACCTCAGCTCTATCTGACAAAAGTGAAATGAACTAGTGTCCCAAAATTCCACTTATGTTTTCCATTCCCAATCCGACATGTTGGTTCCATGGCCTTCTCTTGTGCCAAAATGATGCCACCCTCAGGGTGAAGGAGCAACACCTTATATTCTGTCTGAGTACGCTCTATGGCATGAATTCCAATTTCCCTTTCTGGTGAAAAAAATACCCTCCATTTCTCCTCTTCTTCTATTCCCCACTCTGGGTTCTTATCTCTTCTCACCTGCCTATCATCTCCCTCTGGTGCCCCTCCTCCTTCCCTTTTTCTTATGGTGCACTCTCCTTTCTTCAGTGGTTGGAAAAGTGTTGGAGTCTATTATTACCGATGAGGTTTCAGGGTACTTGAAGACGAATGATAAAATAAGTTAAAGTTAATGAATGCGCGGGGATCTCATTGAAACCTACCGAATGTTGAAAAGCCTCGACAGGGCAGATGCAGAGAGGATTTTTCCTATGGTGAGGCTATTCAGAACATGAGTGCATAGCCTCAAAACTGAGGGTAACCTTTTAGAATAGAGGTAAAGCGGATTTTTTTTTATATACCAGAGAGTAGAGAATCTGTGGAATACTCTGCCACAGACTGTGATGGAGACCATAAGGCAGAAGTTGTCGGTTTCCTGATTTGTCAGGGTATCAAAGTATATGGTGAGACGGCAAGTGTATGGGGTTGAGAAGGATCTAGGATCAGATGGAGCAGACTCGTGTGCTGAATGGCCTAATTCTGCTCCTATGTCTTATGGTCTTATCAGATTGTTTCATCTCCAGCCCTTGACTATTCCTACCCACCTGGCTATGCTTCTTCCCCTCCTCCCACCTTTTTTATTTTGACCCCTTTCCCCTTCCTTTCCAGTCCTGAAGAAGGGTCTCAGCCTGAAAATCGACTGTTTGTTCTTTTCCATGGATGTTGCCTGACCTGTGTAGTTCTTCCAGCATTTTGTGTATATTGCTTTGGATTTCCAGCATCCGCAGAATTTCTTGTGTTTATTATTTTAATCTACTTTGTTAGCTGGAAGTATCTTCACCTTGATAGGAAGAGGGGACCCACCACTCAAATAGTGGAGATTCGGAGCTAAATACACCATGGAGAACAAACAGTCTTTGAAGATTGGGTCATTACAGTATTATCTCCCTTTAGTGAGAGTATTCATGGCTATTAATATGCAATAGATCTGAAAGTCTTCAGTTGAAGTTCATGGTCAGAAAACTCAATACCATCACATAACTCAGATCTTCAATTCCCACCATCACTCTTCTAAATCTGCTTTGCACTTCTTTAAAATTAATTACACTGTGGTTTTAATAAGGGTGACTAAAGCTGCACACAATATTTTGGGTGTGGATTCATCAATGTCTGACACAAAAAGAACACCACATTCCAGCTCCTGTGCTAATCATTTTTACTGATGGAGGCTAGTGTATCAAATAATTTAATCCCCATCCTGTCCGTCTGTGATGCCTGTTTTGTGGAAGTTTCAGGAAGCAAAGGTTTAAAATTGCAGGTGACCAGGCTTCAATTCCTGCTGTTGCCAGTGAGGAGTTTATACATTCTCTGGTGCTCCAGTTTCCTCCCACAGTCTAAAGACCTACTGGTTGGGAGGTTAATGGGATAATTTGCAATGACCAATGATTAGGCTGCGATTAAATTGGTGGATTGCTGGCCAGCATGGCTCAAGGGGCTGTAGGGACCTTTTCCAAACATTGTGTCCTGACAGAACAGAGTGCAGACACTGTACAGTCACAAGCTGAACCAAACCTTTGAGATCTCCCTTCTTTCTACAGTCTTTTCTGAGTGTGTATGTTCAGTAAGGCAACCGTTCCTCAGCTGACTTACACAGTTGACCAAGATTCCCTTGTAATTTTTGATACCTTCTCCATTCTCTGCTAGCTTGACAGAGTGATGGGAAGGATACAGTAGGTCAGCTCCACAGGTTAGGGCTGTAAACTGGGCAGGGTAATGTTGAGTGATTAGTTACTAGCCAAGGTTGATTTGGAGAGTTTGTAAGAAAGAAAGTGAATGAATGGCAATTGGGACAGCAAGTGTCTGGGAACAAAATGTTGCTGTTAGGGTGAAGGGTAATCTGGCAGATTTAGGGAACCTTGGGAAATGTGAGATAATGAGGTTCCGGTTTGAAAAAAAACATATACTTGATTCAGGAGGTTGGCATCAATCTAATCACTTTCTAGCTACTAAAAGATTCAGAATACTCTGAGGAAGGAAACCAGGAGGGCAAAGAGAGGGGGTATGAGATGAATCTGGCAGGTAAGGTTCAGGAATTTCCAAAGAGGTTCTCCCGTTGTCTTAAGAGTAAAAGGGTAGATAGGGAGAGATTCGGTCCCCTTGGAGATCAGCAGGGCTACCGAGATCTTGAGACCCAGGAGGTGGGTGAGACCACGTTTCTCCGAACTCGAGTGTAAAGCACCGCACACACAGCACATAACTTATGAAAGTAATGATGAAATCTACAGATGGGTTACACATAAATTAACAAACTAAAGTGCATAAATTAAATATTGTAAGATACAGAGCAGATAACCAGTGATATTTGAATGCTTTGCTGCTCTGTGAATCCGATCACGTCGCCACGTTTCGCCGTCCCTCTTGTGAAAAATAAAAAAAATTTCCCTGTCACGGGATGGCCCAGTTCCCCAGCTCAGTCCTGAAGTGGGAATAACCGCATTTGCTTAGTTAGTTTCAATATTGCAGTCGGAAAACAACGAACATGCCTGCGGCCGCGGGAGAGAACGACGTTAGTGCAGCAGTTAAACTGATTTATATGAAAACCCTTGCCTCTAATTCGGACTAAACTTGCTTTAAAGCAAAGAATCTGGCCTCGGACACAAACAGAGGGCTGTCTGGGTGATAGGGGTGCCCGATTTTAATTGGAATGGGGGTGTTTTTGAGGAAAAAAGAAACACAGAGAGACAGTGGCCGGGAGCTGACTACAGGGTTACTCCGCCCCGTCCGCTCGCTGCCTTTAAATTGTGCTGCATCACCGCTTCTCGCTTCTTTTCTCTCTCAGTTCAGAGTTTGTGCAGAGTCGACGACATGACCGACACCGCGGCTGCTGAAGTCGCTCCTCCACCGGCGCCTGCCGCTGCAACCAAGGGTCTCAAAAAGGCGGCGGCCGCCCGGACCAAGCCAGCCGGTCCCAAACTGGGCGAACAGATCGACAAGATCGTGGCGGGTTGCCGCAGTCACCGAGGGGTGTCCATAGTCGCGATAAAGAAGGGGTTGGCCGCCAACGGCATCGATGTGGAAAAGCTCAAAAGTCAGATCAAGATGGTCATTAAAAGGAAATTGGAAAGCGGCTCCCTGATTCACACCAAGGGCGCAGGTGCCTCCGGCTCCTTGAAGGCCGCTAAAAAGGACAGTAGCGCGAAAATCGTGAAAAAAACGAAGAAACCAGCGGCGAAGACATCTCAGACCAAGAAGCCAGCAATCAAGAAAACTGCGGCCAAGAAAGCAGCTAAGAAATCTTCCGCCAAGAAACAAAGTGTTAAGAAACCGACGGCTAAAAAAGCGGCTGCTAAGAAACCAGCGGCCAAGAAGGCTGCGCAGAAGACCAAGAGCCCTAAGAAGGTCGCGGCCCCGAAGGCGAAGGCGCCCAAGAAGTCGGCGAAACCCAAACCGAAGGCAAAATCCGTGAAAGCCAAGAAGACGGCTGCCAAAAAGTAAATAAAAATTCATCTTTTAAACACCTGAAACCAACGGCTCTTTTAAGAGCCACTCAGATTTTCCACGAAAGAGCTAGAAAACTTACGGTTGTAGAAAAGTCGGGAGACAACTGGAATATAGAGGTCTCTCTCTGCGTTATTACTCTGACGCCGTTTCCTCTGCTTCCCTGCGTCCCGTGGGCAGGTCAAAACGGTGTGTGTAAAAGGAGACCGCGGCATTCGGATTGCCATTGAGCAGCGACTTAGAGACCGAACAGATAACAAATTTAATTATTGGGTTGTACTAAATGATTTTGTAGATCTATCGAGCAGCATTTCATTCAGTGTTGATTCCTGCCGTCCTTTTGAAAATCTTTTGCGGCTGTTTTCCCGAAAAGCCATTTAGTAAATAAATGCATTGAAATCGATTTAATTATTTTACTCCGAGAAGCTATTCAGTAAAAATGCAAGCATTCAACTAACCGAATGAGACTGAAATTTGATAATTCATGATTCTATTACAGTATAAGAAAACCGGTTGCTGTTGAAACAAGATTTTCTTTTGTTTGTTCTTGGAATTGGCGGGCGATTTGAAATTTATTTGGCTGCAGTCATATTGGCTAAATTCTGACCCTCAGTCACCAGTTTCCATATTTGGTCACAGATTAAATTCCCCACCATCTCCTCCCCAACCCACCCCTCCCCCACCACCAGCACTAGCCAGTTTCGAACTGGTGATAGAAAAGCAGCCATTCGGAACGCTGAGATTCTGTAATGGACATCTCCCTTGCAACCAATCACTGAGTGGGGCGGTCCTTCATCAACTCTTTAAAAACCGGTTCCTGAGTCTATGCCGACACTGTAATCCCGGTATTTGAAGTTGCTTTTGGACTGCTGAAGGAGCTTTGCCCGAACCAAGCAAACAGCGCGGAAGTCGACAGGTGGGAAAGCTTCCCGCAAACAGCTGGCCACCAAAGCGGCGCGGAAGAGCGCTCCAGCCACGGGCGGAGTGAAGAAGCCTCATCGCTATCGGCCTGGCACCGTGGCTCTGAGGGAGATCCGGCGCTACCAGAAATCCACCGAGCTGCTCATCCGCAAACTGCCCTTCCAGCGCCTGGTGCGAGAAATCGCTCAGGACTTCAAGACTGGCTTGCGCTTCCAGAGCTCGGCCGTCATGGCTCTGCAAGAAGCCAGTGAAGCTTATCTCGTGGGGCTCTTTCAGGACACCAACCTGTGCGCCATCCACGCCAAGCGAGTCACCATCATGCCCAAAGATATCCAGTTGGCACGCCGCATCCGTGGAGAGCGCGCCTGAATCCGGCCTCGGCACCAAGCATAAGAAAAGGCTCTTTTAAGAGCCACCAATCCGACAGTGGAAAGGGCTGTCGTTTGTACACCAACACAGCATTCCTCTGTGATACAAACTCTCTCACTGTCAGCGCGTGTTCCTGTCCCACATATCTATCGTGTACTAATGTTTTCTTGTGGCAAGATTTCCAGGGATTTGCGGTTACTACTGCTATCGAGAATGGGCTTTGGTAAGTGCAGTCTTAACTTTTAATACCCACTCCTATTTTTAGTAGATTTCAGGATAGGTTCACGGGGACACAGTGGTCTGTAGATGCTGTCATTCCGGTTCTTTCACACGACCAATTTTTTTCACGCGTTGCTAACTCCTTTGCCCGCAGTTTGATAAGATAAGTTCGTTGTGTGTATTTAAAGATGCTGCTAAAAGGTTCTTGATTGGACACGGCCTGAAAGCTTACGGGGAGAAGAGGAGGAGAAAAAAGGATGGGGCATGAATGAATGGCGGACAAGAGTCAATGGGCCAAATGGCCTGCCGACTAATCTTCAGTGAATGATCCGGAGTAAAAATAAATTTGATTCCATCCATTGCTCTTCGCAATAGGCGCACGTTTTGCAGACTCCCTCAGGAAACTCGTTGTGTAGAAAAAAGATCAATAACATTTCAAAATTATAACAGCCATTTGCTTAAAAGGAAATTCCACAAAAAAATTTTCGCAGTGACAGCGAAACGCAGGCCCTTTCCCCCCATACTCAGGGTATCCGCAAAGCAGCCCTTTCACAGACACTGTGAGCGGCTCTGAAAAGAGCCTTTGGGTTACTGTGTTCAGATTCTGTCTCTTCACTTGCTGGCTCCGCCGGTTTTCTTGGGCAACAATACGGCCTGAATATTGGGCAGCATCCCGCCCTGAGCGATGGTCACCCCTCCCAGCAGCTTGTTGAGCTCCTCGTCGTTGCGGACCGCCAGCTGCAGATGTCTGGGGATGATGCGGGTCTTTTTGTTGTCCCGGGTCGCGTTGCCGGCCAGCTCAAGGATTTCAGCCGTCAGGTACTCGAACACAGCAGCCAAATAGACCGGAGCTCCGCCACCCATCCGCTCAGCATAGTTACCCTTTCTCAGGAGCCTGTGAACACGGCCCACCGGCAACTGAAGTCCGGCCCGGGATGAGCGAGACTTGGCCTTGGACCTTGCTTTGCCACCGGTTTTTCCTCGTCCGCTCATCTTCACAATCTCAGCAAATGTCTCACAGAGAATGAGGAATTGCTTCCGGCCCTCGTTCGTCTTGGACTTGAGGGAATGCACTGTGACATTTCTGATTAGTACAACAAACGTTACTGTCATTGGATAACGCAAATAAACCAATCCGACAACAGACTTATTACCAATCAAAATCAAATGCAAAGGCACGGAAAAAAAATTTTGTTACTGCCCGCCAAATATCCTTTGTTCAAACCCAATCTAAAATCAAGTCATAGCAGGTCTGCTTGTCGACTTGTTCTCCGCATTCACCCATTACTGAAGTCCGCTACTACTAATCGTTAAGTGTAGCTAATATTGTGGAAGAGCCTGGGGGATCGAATTCAACAATTTCCTGGCTCAGAACCAAAATCGATTCTCAGCTTCAATCCCGGTTAGTTCTGGTGATTGAATTGTATCAAGTTATGAATGAACTACGACTGCAGTTTAAAAAATAATTATTGGCGAAAGAACGGCTGGCATTGAAATGGGATTTAGAAGTTACCAAAATGGGATAGAAACAAATAAAACATACCCTAAAACAATTAAACGAGAAGGAGCAGGAAATGTCCGATTCACTGATACAATTTGTGATTCCCGAGACGAAGTGATAAGGAAGGGTCATGTTTCCATGTGTAGAGTAGTTAAACTGGATGAGACATTGAGATTATACCGACCATTGGTCAGCATATTCCGATTAACATGGATAGAATTTGAATTAGCTCAAGAAGCAGCTCTGTTAATGAAATAGTGAGTGGCTCTTAAAAGAGCCTTTGGGCTTTCGGTTGGTTTTGGCAGCACTCTTCACTTGGAGCTGGTGTACTTAGTCACTGCTTTGTCCCTTCCGACACGGCGTGCTTGGCCAGCTCCCCGGCAGCAGTAGGCGCACTGCGCCTGGATCTCCCGGGAGCGGATGGTCGACCGCTTGTTGTAATGGGCTAGACGGGAAGACTCGCTCGCGATGCACTCGAAAATATCGTTTACGAACGAGTTCGTGATTCTCACGGCCTTGGAGGAGATACCGGTATCGGGGTGAACCTGCTTCACTTTTTAGATATAGATGGAGTAATTCTCCTTCCTCAGCCTCCTGCGCTTCTTGCCAGACTTGCCTGATGGTTTAGGCAGCGCTTTCTTAGCGTCCTCCTTGGGAAGAAGTTTCTGGTCGGGCATTTCTTTTGTTCTAGTTGAGACACGGTAATAAACAGAATAATCTTCGGAGCGCGGATTAAATAGGCAGAGCCGACAGCCGTATGGTAATCACTCGTGGAGAATCGGAGCATTTTCATTAGCTCTGCAGATGCTGGAATTTCAGGCAACACACATAAAAGTTGCTGGTAAACGTAGCAGGGCAGGCAACATCTTTAGGAAGAGGTACAATCGACGTTTCGGGTCCTGACGAAGGGTATTGCTTGATTTTCATTAGGTGCTTGGAGAGACGAATCACCCGTCGAATTTATTTCGACGAATCGGTTAATTGGATAGCAGAAGGAATAAATCACAATAGCTTGTTCCACCAATCAGAAGCCGGTACCATTTGGTTCGGGTAGCAGTGCGGACTGGGAACCTTGCCAACCAGAGAGGATTGGGGTAGAAATTACATAAATGAAAACGTAAAATATAGATGCAGATGGAATAAAAACACATTCTGTTGAAAAGTTTAAAGGAAATTTATTACCAAAGTCCATATATGTTACCATCAGCAACCATGATTCATTTTCTTCCGGGCATATTCACAAATTCTACAACTGATTTCTAACCATCATAGAATAAATAGGCGACAGTGTTAAATTGGGCATTCAACTTGTGTGCAAGAGACACAAAATGTACAAGTAAAAGGTAACAATATTAAACAAATCAGCAATATACCTTGAGAACATGACGTGAATTTATCTCCTTTGGTTCAAGAGCCTGATGGAACAGTGATAGTAACCATTACTGAAACTGATGGTGTGAGGCCTGAGGCTGTTTTACTTTCTTCCTGACAGCAGCAGTGACAAGAGAGCATCTGCTAGGTGGTGGTACTGGGTGGTCCCTGAAGATGGATACTGTTTTTTTTTAATGGAAAGGATATATTTGCCATAACAGCTGTACTTACCACCACACATCTATAGAAGTTAATAGCATATGAAATATTTTAATACTGAAAATAAAACATAGAACATGGAAGAATACAGCACAGGAACAGACCATTTGGCAAACAATGTTGTACCAAACCAGCTGCAAAGCAAGTCAAAAAACACCCAATCCCTCCTACCTATACCATGCCCATGTCTCTGCATCTTCCATACAACAATCACATGAATTCCTCCATAATCTCTTAATAACCTCTTTCAGCACCCTGTGTTGCACCTTGCCTCCCTTCAGAGCTTTCAGATTCCCAACAATCTTCTCCCACGGAATGGCAATTTCATGCTCAAAAGTCCAGCGTACTGTTAGTGCCTTCCACAGTGAAGATGCAAGCAAAATACATATTCAGTTCATCCACCATTTCCTTGTCCCCCATTACTACCTGTCCGGCATGATTTTATAGCAGTCTGATAACTTCTCTTTATATTTTTTATTTTTACACATCGTACCCCATCTGTTACTTATTTTTATACATTGTACCCCATCTGTTACTTATTTTTTTATACATTCCGCTAATGCCCCACCTCCCCCTCGTGCCCCATCTGTTACTTATTTTTATACACACATTCTTTCTCTCACTCTACTTTTTTCTCCCTCTGTCCCTCTGAATATACCTCTTGCCCATCCTCTGGGTTCCCCCCCCCCTTGTCTTTCTTCCCGGACCTCCTGTCCCATGATCCTCTCGTATCCCTTTTGCCTATCACCTGTCCAGCTCTTGGCTCCATCCCTCCCCCTCCTGTCTTCTCCTATCATTTTGGATCTCCCCCTCCCCCTCCAACTTTCAAATCCCTTACTCACTCTTCCTTCAATTAGTCCTGACGAAGGGTCTCGGGCTGAAACGTCAACTGCACCTCTTCCTAGAGATGCTGCCTGGCCTGCTGCGTTCACCAGCAACTTTTATGTGTGTTGCTTGAATTTCCAGCATCTGCAGAATTCCTGTTGTTTAACTTCTCTCAACTCTCTTTTGCACTTTATGTAACTGAATAGACTTTTGGCATCCTCTTTAATATTATTGGCTAGCTTACCTGCATATTCCATCTTTCCCTGTTTTATGACTTTTTAATTGCCTTGTGTTGGGTTTTAAAAACTTCCCAATACTCTAACCCCATTAACTTTTGCTCAATTAGATGCCTTCCCTTTGTCTCTTATGTCAGCTTTCACTTCTCTTGTCAGCCACAGATGTGTCATTCTGCCTTTGGAATACTTCCTCCTCTTCAGGATGTTTATATCTTGTGCCTTCCAGATTTCTCCTAGAAATTCCAACTATTGCTGCTCAGGCTGTTTTCCCTGCCAGTGTTCTTTTCCTATCAATTTTGTCCTGTTCCTCTTTCATGCCTCTGTAATCTCCTTCACTCCATTGTAATACTAATATATCTGACTTTAGCTTCTCCTCAAATCTCAGGGTGAATTCCATCATATTATGATCACTAACGCCACCTTAAACTCTCTAAACACATCCAGTTCATTGCACTGTGCATAAATCCAGCAATGTTCATCCCTTAGTGGGCTCAACCACGAGCTTCACTAAAAAATACACCTTATAGGTATTTTAGAAATTCCCCCACTTCCAATCATTGGATCTAGCACCAAACTGATTTTCCCAATCTACCTGTATATTGAACTCACTCATGACTATTGTAACATTGCCTTTTTTATATGTACTTTTTATCTGTTGTTGTAATTTACAGACCTTATCTGTTTGGGGTTGTATCCTCATACCTTATAAACTCTACCCTCAATGCTTCAACACCTTCCAGCCCAATACCACCTCTGTCTAATGATTTGATTACATTTTATTTTACTGACAGAGCCACAACACTCCCTCTGCCTACCTGTCTCTCTTTTCAATACAATGAGTAACCTTAAATATTAAGCTATTAGCTATAATCTACTTTTAGCCATAATTCTCTGATGTCAACATTATATATGCCAATATGTAACTGTGCTATAAGTTCATTTACCTTATTCCATGTATTGCACACATTCAAATAAAATACCTTCAGTCCTGTATTTTCAGTCCAATTTTGTCCACATTTTACATTGCAACTCATCCTGTTGACTGCAATTTTGCCCTCTCATCAGTCCCTCCAGCTAGTAGTTTCTCTACACACAGCCCCTATTTGTAAACCCACTACCTCATCCTCAGCACGATGACTCCAGTTCCTATCCCACTGACAAATTAGTTTAAACCCTCTGACCAGCTCTTGTAAGCCTATCAGCAGTATTAATGGTTCCCCTCAGATTCAGGTGTAACCCATCCCTTTTATAAAGGTAGTACCTTCTCCTGAAGAGATTCCAGTGATTGATAAATGTAAACACCTGCACCAGTTCCTCAGCCATGAGTTCACCTACTAAATCATCCTATTATCCTTAACAATGTAACAGAAACACTTACAATTAATATACTCAATGTTAACAGGACTGTGTGAGTCAGCAGTCAGTCAAGCTAGTTTTATTTTCTCTGTCAATCAGCTCCCAAATATTGCTGTTCAGTAATCCGTTGTCACCCCCCCCCCCCATCATCATTACCCCTACCGCTGTCTGGAGCCCCAAGCTCAGCACTTGTGCTGAGACAGCCCTGGTTTGTGACTCTGTTTCACTGAATTGGTCCCCCATTCTGCTTTCAGACTTTTGTGGATCGTGGAGTATTCTATCAACCCAGCTGTGTGAGACTCAGTGGAAGCAGTGGAATGGTCCCATAACAATGAAAAGAGCTGGGAAGGAAGAAGTCAGCCACCAATATCAGTCTTACTCAGCCAAGAAATCTGAGGGATGAAGAACATGTGGGACAAAACTGCAGTCAGCTCGTTGTCATTTTCAGTCTGCAGAAATTCATATAGGAAATACAAGGGAAACCTCTGTTAGTGATCCATCACCACAGGGAGAGTGGGGGGCGGTGAACAGCAGGGGTGGATTAACAAGGACTGTTGGGGAACAGAAACACTGTCAGGGAGCGGATGGGCTGAGTTGAGTCCCTTCTGTACATTGGGTGTGTTGTAGATTCACTAGGTATCTGAGACAGAGTTTAAAGTAGAACTGATATATTGGTCACAGATTCAGAATTTGAAACTCCAGTCCCATTAAACATTGACAGAAGAAATTCTTCCCATGCCCAGTGACTAAGTGTAGAACTAGGAGTGGAGCAATAATTGCAGAGTTCAACACCAACAGTCAATTTTGAACTTGCCGCTGGATTCAACTACTGTAATGGTTAAATATCTAGCATGCAGCCTATTTAAACCTTTCCCTCAGTGTGAACTCAGTAATGTGTCAGTGTGTCCTGAAGCGGGATGAGTGATTGAACCCTTTCCCACATTCAGAGCAGTTAAACGGTTTCTTCCCAGTGTGAACTTGCCGATGTAGCTTCAGTTCAAATTACTGACTGATTCCCTTCTCACAATCTGGGGTGACTGGTTTCTCCCAGTGTGAACTGACTGCTGTGTACGTAAATCCCTTCAAACAATAAGACCAGGTGAACGGTGTCTCCCCCGGGTGAACTGACTGGTGTGCCAGTCATTGAGATGACTGAGTAAATCCTTTTCCTCAGAGAGTAGGTGAACAGCTTCTCCTCAGTGTGAACTGACTGGTGTCTCTGTAGACTGGATGATGGAGTGAATCCCTTTGCCCATATAGAACAGGTGAGTGGTCTCTTCCCAATGTGAACTCGCTGGTGTCTCTGTATTCTGCATAATTGTGTGGATCCCTTCTCACAGTCTGATCAGGTCAAACTCTCCTCTCCAATGTGAATTTGATGATGTATCTTCAGTTGAGATGACTGAGTGAATCCCTTCCCACAGTCTGAACGGGTGAATGACCTCTCCTCATTGTGAACTGATCAACTATGTGCGAATAGCTGAGATGACGGAATCCTTTCCCACATTCAGAACAGGTGAATGGCCTTTCTCCAGTGTGAACTCGCTGGTGTGCCAAGAGGTCTGATGTTTGAGGGAATCCATTCTTACTGTGTGAGCAGGTGAATGCTCTCTTCCCAGTGTAAACTGCTGGTGTCTCTGTAGGTTGGATGACTGAGTGAATCCTGAGCAGGTTAACAGACACTCCCCAGTGTGAACTCACTGGTGTCTCTGTCAGTCAGATTATTGAATGAATCCCTTCCCACAATTTGAGCAGGTTAATGGCCTCCCCCCAGTGTGAACTCGCTGGCAGGATGAGTGAGTGAATCCCTTCCCACAATTCTCTATTAATTCTCTGGCAATGCATCATGTCAGATGTCATAGTGAATCCCTTGCACAATAAAACCAGTTCAAAGACTGATCACTTGTGAACAAATGCTGGTGTGTTCTCAGTACCTAGTTCCAGATGATTTCACTGAGTTACAATAGAAAACTTTCATTTCACAGACAAAGAACATTCCCAGCTAGGGTGGTTTGTCGTCTCCAAGGATCAATACCAGATATATTGACGTTACTGAAGAAATATTTGGTCACTCATTAAATATTTGGACAGAGACAGCAAAACTAACATTTTGTTATGTTTGAGATTCCCCTGCACAAATTATTTGCCATTGCTAACCTGTAAAATGAATTACAAAAAAACATTGATGTGTGAAGGATGACATCTCAGATGAAATAATTTTAGTCTCTATGTTACAGCAGGTAATCCTAAGAATTTCTAATTAATCTGATTCCCTTTCCCTCCACCCCCCACCCCCACACACAGGTGATTGACAGTGTTAAATTAATCAGTGGCAATGCCAATGAATATGAAGAGGAGGGCAGCAGGATTTCTCATTGGAGTGTGGCACTTCTGTGATGTGAAAGCTGCAGGTCATTTGTTACCCAGGACAAAGGTGTTTGATACCATTATGTCCCCTATGTACCAGGAGATGGGCAAAATTTGTTCTCACAGGTAGAAAGGTCCAGAAGAAGAGCTCGAACAAAGGTGATTTTCTCAAAAATTAAAGCCGATGGAAAGATTGTATTCTTTTTTCCATGCAGCAGAATCATTTCCATTAACGGGACGATTCTCTATATTTTGTCACGAGTTACTCATTCTTGGATTTGGATAGGTGCAGTACGACATTGTCTGGCAGAACCACCCGCTTCCATTCCACCGTCCGTGCTTCCAAACACGCACTGCAGACTGGTGGGGAAATCGGTGAAAGTGTCACCCATGGCTGCCTCTCTACCCAGAAAGCACCACAAAGGAGAGGCCGATCTATCTGTCACAGTGCCCCAGCAATACGCATGCGAAATGGTGCGAGTACCTTCGCTCATCCGCAAAAGCTTCCCGGAGCCTGGGTACGGATCGTGGCACTGAAAAAGATGGAAACAACTGAGATTATTCCGGACTTCTGGGCCACGGCATGTCCGGGCTCACAGCGATTGTCCCAGGGTCATGGTGCAGACGCCGGTGCTCATAATCCCCCACCCAGAGCCCTGTTACGTCCTGCTACCGATTCTCCCAGGACTTGTGTCCACTGAGCGCAGGGGTGATATTGAGAACGAACTATGACCGTCACGCCTTCGCATTAGCCCCAAGGTATAAGGAAAGATTGAATAGTTTAGAACTTTATTTATTGGAACGTGGACGATTGAAGGGAGATTTGTGAGAGCTAGAAAATTGTGAGGAGCTAGATAAGGTAAATGAGAGCAGTTTTTTTTCTCTGGGGTTGAGTGGGACGACAACTAGAGGTGAAGGGTGAAAGGTGAAATATTTAAGGGGAACGTGAGCGGAAGCTACTTCTGTCTAAGTTGGAAATTGGACAGGAGTTTGGATGATAATAGCTCCAGAAATTTGTTTTTCTCCCTTCAGGAATTGCAGGAAGCTGTTCAATCAGGTTCAAACACTTCTCCTGGTAGGGATGGACTGTGTTATGCATTGCTTAAGCATTTAGATGACTCTGTATTAATAGGAATTCTAGCATTGTTTAATTCAGTGTGGAAAGAAGGAAAATTACCAGTAGAATGGAAGCATGCGGTGGTAATTCCAGTTTTAAAGTCAGATAAGGACGCCTCAAGTCCTAGTTCGTATTGGCCTATAGCTTTAACGTCAGTGCTTTGTAAAACTATGGAACGAATGGTCACGAACAGACTTGTTTATTTTTTGGAAAATAAGGGACATTTTGCTGCCTATCAAAATGGCTTTAGAACTGGAAGTTCAAAAATGGAATCTGTTGCCCTTTTAGATCATGATATTAAAAAAGCGTTTCAAAATAGAGAAGTAATGTTAAGTGTATTTCTAAATATTGAAAGAGCATATGACTCACTATGGAAGGATGAGTTATTAATTAAACTCTATGATGCGGGAATTAGAGGTAGAATGTTTAATTGGATCAAAGATTTCCTTAAGGAAAGGACGGTTCAAGTAAGAATAGGTGGAACAAGCTCCAAGTCAGTTAAAATTGGTAATGGTACCTCTCAAGGAAGTGTCATTAGTCCAGTTCTTCTTAATGTCATGATAAATGATATCTTTGATCAGGTTGAGACAGGATTTCGCAAATCATTGTTTGCAGATGATGGTGCAATCTGGAAAAGAGGAAGAAATATCAAGTATATATTAATGCAGGTAAAAAAGGCTTTAAGATCAGTTGAAAACTGAGCTAATAAATGGGGTTTCAGGATTTCTGCTTCTAAGTCCAAATACATGATTTTTGGCTTTAGAAGAAAAATTCCTGATTGTGAATTGTGTCTATATGATTCTCCACTGGAAAGAGCAAGGTATTCAAGTTCTTACGTGTTTGGTTTGATGAAAGACTTTCTTGGAGGGTTCATATAGATAAAGCAATTGGAAAGTGTGAGAAAGTTTTAAATGTTATGAGAAGTATTGCTGGATGCGACTGGGGAGCAGGGCAGGAGACTATGTACTTAATATACCTAGCTATGATTAGACCAGTTATAGATTATGGTTGTATTGTTTATGGTTCCGCTGCTACGACAGTGCTGGGAAAACTAGGCACTGTGCAGTCCAAAGCAGTTAGACTCTGTTGTGGATCTTTTAGAACAGTCCCGGCATGATGTGTGGAGATGGGAGAAGTGCCTCTGCATTTAAGATGAATTCAGTTGGGCTTGCAGTATTGGGTAAAACTGAATGGATTCAATCACAGCTGTCCATCAAAGTGTCTTTTTTGCAGGGGAAGTCGGAGCACCAAAGTAAAATTAAAAGATACACATTTTTAGATTTGGTTAATAACTGGGCTGTGAAATTGAAACTGACCGAGGAAGACATAATGGACCAAATTTGCTTACCACCCGTCCCTTTTTGGCTCTTTCCAGAACCAGAAGTAGACCTATTCCTCCTTTTTCAGCTGAAAGGAAGCAGTGCAATTTCATCAGCATTGATCACAAATGAATATTTAAATAATAAATGGGAATCTTATCTGAAGATTTTTACTGATGGCTCAGTGGACCCAGAGAGCAGTAGGGCAGAATTTGAGATGTATGTGTCTCAACTTAGTCACCGGGTTACAGATGGTGTTTCTGTCTTTGCAACAGAATTATTAGCAAGCCTCTGGGCCTTATGATGGATAGAAGACTCTCGACCATGTAGGGTTATCATCTGTTTGGATTCTGCTGCTGCCTTAGAGTCTATAAAAGGGAGTAAATCAAAAGCTCGTCCTGACATAGTTATTGAGATTCTCTTAGTGTTCTTTAGAGTAGGGAAGTTGGGTTGTGCAGTTAGATTTTCATGGCTACCTGGGCATGATGGGGTGGAGGGAAATGAAATTGTGGATGTCATTGCAAAGTCTTCCTTACAAAGCAGGCAAGTAGAAATTAAAGTTCCCTTAGGCAGAGCAGAATTGAGAAGTAGGATTAAAAAAGGTATAGAGAAGAAGTAGCAGGAGGTTTGGAAAAATGAATTAAGGGGCAGGCATTATTTTTCTAGTCACCCACTAGTTAAAAAGGTCTCAGACTGTTACCTTTTAAGTCGTAGAGATGTGGTGAAATTTACAAGACTTAGGTTGGGGCTTTGTGGGCTCAACTATTATTTAAAGATAATAGGAAAACATGCTACTGGATTATGTGACTGTGGTAGTCCAGAGACAGTCCAGCATGTTTTGCTGAGCTGTAATCCATACAAAGTTGAAAGAAGCATGTTGTTCAAGAGGCAATCTGGCTTAAATTTATTTTGGTTTTCTATTAAATATTTGTTTGGCCATCAAGAGAATCAACATTTGATTGAAGAGTCTGTTATTCAGTTTATACGTGAGACTAGGTTGTATTCGAGAATTTGAGTTTCTTGAAGTTCTATAATTAATTATACATCTTGTAGAGGGCTGTAATATGCCTAGTTTCGTCTAAACAGCCTGAAATAGAAGAAGAAGAACTACTTCTCTCAGCAATGGACCTTTAAGTTGGGTTGCCAACCACCATTAAAAGTTAGAAGAAAAACTTCTTCGCTAGTGTCGGTGTTGGCTTGGCCTTGCCACTGTTATGGCTCAGCAGCGCGATTGGTGGCGCTGGCTGTGACTCTGTGGGGATGTTGGGAAATAGTGTAGGTTCAGGTAGGGGGAGGATCTGGGTAAAGAACCGCAAATGATGGGTTCGGGTGAGTGTGGGTTGGCGGGAGGAGGTTAAAATGAAATACTATCCAGATCTGGAAAACGGAAAAAAGAAACATAATATTGGAATGATTTCAAGTGATGGAGAGGAAGGGCGGAGTCTTTTGGTGGGAAAAAGGAAACACTGTATTGTTTCAATTTGACTCGGAACATCCTTCTATATCCTATGAAATTAACTACAAGGTTGAAATCTGCTATATGTACTTTAGGAAGAGGCAATCTGTTAATCGTTTGTAAGGATAAGAAAACAGTTTGAGAAGGCATTATGATTGAAGACTTTACTTTGCAAAAAGCTAGTATCTATGTTGCCTAATGAAAACAAAGGCATTAGGGCTGTTATAATGGGTATTCTGGTGGAGATTTTATTAGCAAAGGTTAATTTTCATTTGTTGGGAGGCAAAGTTGAGGAGGTAAAAGAGATTGCAAGTAGTCAGAAATGTGAACAGGGTGGATAGATTATCTGTACTGATGTATTTTAATGTGGTGAAACTCCCTGATAAAGTTTGTTTGGGGTATGTTAGTTATAATCTTCGAGTTTATCTTCCACCTCTGCTGAGATCTTACAAATTTCAGAGGTTTGGGCATGGAGTGGCAGTATGCCATGGGAAACTAAGATGTAGCAAGTGTTGAGGGGAACATAAGTATGAAGATTGTGAAGACATGAAGTTTAATTTTTGTAATTGTGTAGGAGAGCATAGTGCAGCTTATAAAGAATGTGAAATGCTTATGAAGGCAGCTGAAGTTCAAAACGTTAAAGTACAGTTAAGTGTGTCTTATTCAGAGGCCTTGCAAAAGTTAAAACAAATTTGATCAACTACCAGTCAGAGAACAGAATCTGAAGTCAGAGGCTATATGTTGGCATCATAGTTCTCTTACTAAAAATATTTTGTTAGTTAATAAAATAAAGTTTGTGATGTTTATAACAGATGCGGTGAATTGTATTGCTCAAACATCTAGTCGTACTGAGAAAATCAAAATTGTAAAATTAAACTTTGTATAACTGGTGTTATGTGGGAAACTGTAAATAAAGCTCTAATGGGTGGTGTATCTGTATTTCAGTCTCCTTGTGAAGGTACATAATGGGATTAAGAATATTGCAGTGGAACGCGAGAATCCTGATTTCTAATGGTCAAGAGTTTAAGAAGTTTATTTCTGATTTATCAAATCCACCTGATGTTATTTGAACTCAGAAATCCTGGCTGTTAGCACATTTAAGTTTTTCTTTGCAACATTATATTGTAATTGGGTGTAATGGGTTAATTGGTAGAGGGGCTGGTATTGCAAGTTTTATAAGGAAAGGGAAAGGATATAGAGTTGTTGAGGTGAATGAAGTGCGTGAAGCACTTACAACAGAAATATTTGATTCAGCAGGTAGGGATATTAAGTAACACACATCGAAGTTGCTGGTGAATGCAGCAGGCCAGGCAGCATCTCTAGGAAGAGGTACAGTGGACGTTGCAGGTCGAGACCCTTCCTCAGGACTCATCAGATGCTGCCTGGCCTGCTGCGTTCACCAGCAACTTTGATGTGTGTTGCTTGAATTTCCAGCATCTGCGGAATTCCTGTTGTTTAGGGATATTAAGTGGTAAGTTTTTACAACCCTTGTGGAAAACCTTTGATTTGCTGAAAAGTATATGTACCTTTTGCGCACTAAGGGTTGTATGATGTGGGGATTGTTCACAGAATGCTGGTAATGGTTTGCAGAAGAATTTTTAGATATTTCCCATCGTGTGTGCCTTATTGATGGGAGGGCTATGAGATTTAATGCTCATAATAAGTCTGAAACTGCTATAGGTTTAACTATAGTTTTGAATATTCTAGCTGAAGTGAGTGAGTGAGATGTCATGGGAGATGAAACATTGAGGAATGATCATTCTTCTATATTTATAAGCTTAGGTTTGGATTTATAGGGGACAGGAAGCCACTTTTAAGAGGTGAAAATTTGGTAAAGCAAATTGGGAAAGGTTTAAGGATTTATGTGACGAACGTCTGTCAGGGCTGAATGTTGAGGATGATGTCGATTTTTGTAATAAAAGGTTATGTTACGCTATTCATCATACTGCAGTGGAAGAGATTCCTATTAAAAAGAGCATGAATAGGTCCCAACACAGACCCTTGTGGAACAGCATCAGCCACTTGCCTCTCTTTTACTCTTTATATTTCTGAAGAAACTTTTCCTCTGTAGTATTATTGGTTAGCTTACATTCCGATTCCATCGACATGCCTTTAGTTTTCTTTTCCAATCCTCTAACCCCACTATTGTTTGCTCCAGTATATGCCCATTTATGTATTTACCATTTGACTTTGACTTCATTTGTTCCCCTTTTCATTGCAAAACCTGCAGGCTAAACTCCAGTCGCAGTTTGAAAAAAAAACTCATTTATAACTGATGCGGTTCATGCATTGACAGCGAACGGAACTTGCCAATCGATTTTTGTTCTGAACGTTTATTCGTTGAAAGAAATCGGCGAATTGAATCGCTAGATATTGTTACAATAATTGCTATACTTAAATTCAATGTGGCGGACTTCAGTAATGGGTGAATGGAAGGACCAAGTCGACAAAGGGAGCTGTATGAGTTGATTTTAGATTAGGTTTAAACAAAGGATTTTGGCGGGCTGTTTCAGATTTCAGTTTATTTTAGGAGAGTAGCGGTTATTTTCCGCGCTTCTGCTGTTGTTTCTTGATTGGTGAATAAGGCAGCTCTCCGATTGGATCTCTTGTTCTTTCTAATGAGACGAAAAGTTGTTTAACCAATTATAAACGTTCCGCTGCATTCTCCCAAAATATATAAGAACGGCGAGAGCTGGAAGCATTGCTTCATTCTCTGTGAGAGTTTTGCTGAGATTGTGAAAATGAGTGGACGAGGAAAAACCGGCGGCAAAGCTCGGTCCAAGGCCAAGTCTCGCTCCTCCCGAGCAGGACTGCAGTTTCCCGTGGGCCGTGTTCACAGGCTCCTGAGAAAGGGTAACTATGCTGAGCGGGTGGGTGCCGGAGCCCCGGTCTATCTGGCTGCTGTGCTCGAGTATCTGACCGCTGAAATCCTTGAGCTGGCTGGCAACGCAGCCCGGGACAACAAAAAGATCTGCATCATCCCCAGGCATCTGCAGCCGGAGGTCCGCAATGACGAGGAGCTCAACAAGCTGTTGGGAGGGGTGACCATCGCTCAGGGCGGGGTGCTGCCCAACATCCAGGCCGTGTTGTTACCCAAGAAAACCGGCAGTGCCAGCAAGTGAAGAGACAGAATCTGAACCAGTGACCCAACGGCTCTTTTCAGAGCCGCTCACAGAGTCTGTGAAAGGGCTGCTCTGCGGATATCATGAGCTGGGGGATAGGGCTCAGATTCGGATTAAATTTTTGTACTAATTATTTGGCATTGAAATTCTCTGCTGGTGTGAAACTCGCAGTTTTAGTGGTGGGTGTACAATCTGAAATATCGGAGCTGGGTCCTCCACCGACTGTTGGATTTGATCCGCACCGGCTGCACCTATTGTAAGGCTCCACTGGTGCTATCGACGTAATCGATTTCAAACAGCCGCCTTTTCCAGAGCAATTACGAGCGAGCGAGGTGAGCGTCATCTGTGTCCAGCTACCGATGTGTATGATTGGCACTTTCTCAAAGGCCTTCTGAAAATCCAAGTGCACAACAACAGACTCTCCTTTGTCAGTCCTGATTGTTATTTCTTCAAAGAATTCCAACAGATTTGTTAGGCAATATTTTCCTTTGATGAAAACTAGCCTTATTTTATCATGTGCCTGATCCTTAATAATCAACTCTAACATCTTCCCAATCACTGAGCTCAGACTAACTGGTCTCTAGTTTCCTTTAGAAACATAGAAAACCTATGGCACAATACAGGCCCTTCAGCCCATAAAGCTGTGCCAAACTTGTCCTTACTTTAGAACTACCTAGGCTTACCCATAGCCCTCTATTTTTCTAAGCTCCATGTATCCATCCAGGAGTCTCTTAAAAGACACTATCGCTTCCACCTCCACCGCTGCCGTAAAAAAAACTTACCCCTGACATCTCCTCTGTACCTACTTTCAGGCACCTTAAAAATATGCCCTCTCATGCTAGTCATTTCAGCTCTGGGGAAAAAGCCTCTGACCATCAACACGATCAATGCCTCTCATCATCTTGTACACCTCTATCAGGTCACTTCCAATCCTCTGTTGCTCCAAGGAGAAAAGGCCGAGTTCACTCAACCTATTATCATAAGGCATGCTCCTCAATCCAGGCAACATCCTTGTAAATCTCCTCTGCACCCCTTCTATGGTTTCCACGTCCTTCTTGTAGTGAGGCAATGAGAACTGAGCACAGTACTCTAAGTGGGGTCTGACCAGGGTCCTATATAGCTGCAACATTACCTCTCAGCTCTTAAACTCAATCCCATGATTGATGAAGGCCAATGCACTGTATGCCTTCTTAACCACACAGTCAACCTGGTAGCAGCTTTGAGTGTCCTATGGACTTGGGCCCCAAGATCCCTCTGATCCTCCACACTGCCAAGAATCCTGCCATTAATGCTATATGCTGCCATCATATTTCACCTACGAAAATGAACCTTCTCACACTTATCTGGGTTGAACTCCATCTGCCACTTCTCAGGGCAGTTTTGCACTCTATCAATGTCCCACTTTAACTTCTGACAGCCCTCCACACTATCCACAACACCCTCAACCTTTGTGTCATCAGCAAATTTACTAACCCATACCTCCATTTCTTCATCCAAGTCATTTAGAAAAATCACAGAGAGTAGGGGATCCCAGAAATGTTCCCAGAGGCACACCAGTCATCACCAGCCTCCATGCAGAATATGACCCATCTACAACCACTCTTTGCCTTCTGTGGGTAAGCCAGCTCTGGACCCATAAAGCAATGTCCACTTGGATCCCATGCCTCCTTACTTTCTCAATAAGCCTTGCATGGAGTACCTTATCAAATGCCTTGCTGAAATCCATATACACTACATCTATGGCTCTACCTTCATCAATGTGCTTAGTCACATCCTCAAAAAATTCAATTGGGCTCATAAGGCACGACTTGCCTTTGACAAAGCCATGCTGACTATTCTTAACCATATTATGCTAACTATATTATGCCTCTCCAAATGTTCATAAATCCTGCCTCTCAGGATCTTCTCCATCAGCTTACCAACCACTGAAGTAAGACTCACTGTTCTATAATATCCTGCGCTATCCCTACACCCTTTCTTGAATAAAGGAACAAAATCCACAACCCTCCAATCCTCCAGAACCTCTCCTGTCCTCATTGATGATGCAAAGATCATTGCCAGGCACTCAGCAATCTCCTCGCTCACTTCCCACTGTAGCCTGGGGTACATCCCATCTGGTCCTGGTGACCTATCCAACTTGATGCTTTCCAAAACCTCCAGCACATCCTCTTCCTTAATATCTACATGCTCAAGCTTTTCAATCTGCTGCAAGTCATCCCCACAACCGCCAAGATCCTTTTCTATAGTGAATACTGAAGCAAAGTATTCATTAAGTACCTCTGCTATATCCTCCGGTTCCATACACACTTTTCCACTGTCATACTTGATGGGTCCTATTCTCTCACATCTTATCCTCTTGCTCTTCACGCACTTGTAGAATGCCTTGGGCTTTTCCTTAATCCTATCCACCAAGGCCTTCTCATGTCCCCTTCTGGCTCTCCTAATTTCTTCTGCCTTTTGACCCTATGTCACTTCTTTCTAATGATTTGATTTCATTTTTTACTGAAAGGGCATTACCACCCCTTATGCCTTCCTGCCTGTCCTTCTGGTATAATATGTATCTTTGGACATGAAGTTCCCAGCTATAATCTTTCATAAATGATTCAGTGATACCTGCAGCATATCTGCCTATCTGAAATTGTGCTACAAGTTCATCTATGTTATTCCATATACTGCGTGCATTCAGTCCTGTACTCACTCTTTTCAATTTTGTCTGCCTTTTATGTTGCACCTCATCCTGTTGACTGCAATTTTGCCCCATCAGCAGCCTCTTCTCACTATACATTGCCTCTGTTTGTAAACTAGCTACCTGATCTTCAGCACTATTAACCACCTTCCCTATGATACCTCTTGCAGTGAAATATATGCAGATCAGGACACCAGTTGCACCATGCTTAATCTTTTAATTTCTAACTTACTTCAAACCTCCATAACTTATCCACTTACAACCGTGTAGCATTACCAAACGTTCCCGCTAGGATATTCATTCCCCTCCAGTTCAGTGCAAACTAGGCCATTAGAACCAGTCCCAGCTTCCCTGGAAAAGAGTCTAATGATCATAAATCTTATGCCATCCCTCCTACACCAACTCCTTAGCCACATATTAAATCAGATAACCTTCCTACTTCTAGCCTCATTAGCATGTGGCATGGGTTGCAGCCCTGAGATTACAACTCTGGAGGTCCTGCCCTTTAACATACCACTTAATTCCTAGACCCAGCTATACAGAACTTTGTCACTCATCCTGCCCATGTCATTGGTAATTACGTGGAGCACAACTTCTGGCTGTTTACCCTCCCACTTGCTGAGGACTCAATATACGCTACCTCGGATCCTGGCACCCAGCATGCAGCATACGATCTGGGAAGCTCATTCTCGCTCACTGCTCGTTCCCCTAAATAATTAGTCCCTTATTGCCACAGTGTGCCTCTACTCCTCCCTTCCCATCTAAGTTACAGAGCCAGGAACCTGTGGCCTCTAGTTCTAGTCTCACCCAACCTCAGTGGAAAAAGCCGTATGATTGCATTTATCCTATCTGTATCTAACATTCATTGAGCATTCCCTTAATCTTAGCTTCCACTGATAATTTCTGACTTGTCTTTTCCCTTCTAATTTCTTCTTCCAAACTCTCCACACACTCTCTATACTGTTGAAGGGCCTCCCCAGTCTACAGTGCTTTGTCCCCGACTGAGGCGGTGTGATAGAACATAGAACAGTACAGCACAGGAAAAGGCTTTTTGGCCAACAATGTTGTGCTGACCCAGCTAAAAAGCAAATCAAAAACACCCAAACACTGACTCCTCCTACCTGCACAATATCATATCCCTCCATCTTCCTCATATTCATGTGCCTCTCCAAATCTAAATGTCTCTTAAAAACCTCTAATGTATTTGTCTCTACCACCATACCATGCAGCACATTCCAGGAATCCACCATTCTAAGTAAAAAAACTTACCCTACAACCCCTTTGAAACTACCCCTTCTCTTGAATGCGTGCCCTCTGGTAATAGACATTTCAACCCTACTGTCATTGGCATTGAAACCTACCGAATGTTGAAAGGACTAGATACGGTGGATGCGGAGATGATGTTTCCTGTGTTGGGGTCTCCAGAACTAGAAGGCATAGCCTCAAAATTGAGGGTGATCCTCTAGAACAGAGGTAAGCAGGATTTTTTTTTTTTTTAGCCAGAGAGTATTAAGTTGGTAGCATGTTCTGCCACAGACTGTGGTGGAGGCCAAGTATGTGGGTATGTTTAAGGCGGAAGTTGATTGTTCCCTCATTGGTCAGGGCATCAAAGGATCTGGCCAGAATGCAGATGTATGGGCTTGAGGGATCAAAGATTAGCTATGATAGAATGGTGGAGCAGACTTAGTGGGCTGAATAGCCTAATTCTTCTCCAATGTTTTATGGTCTTATAAGTGTCCAGGGTCTGGTGAGATATATTCCAGGCTGCTGTGAGAGACAACAGAGGAGAGTCTGGGGCACTGATGGAGCATTCACTGGCCACAACTGAGATACCAGGTGGCTAGAAGACAGCATATGTGTGATAATTATTCAAGAACAATAATAGCGAAAAGCCGGAGAATTCTAAGCCAGTTTTTTTTTAAATCTATGATATGGAGATTAGTCGGATGATATTCTGAGGGACATGAATATTTTGCACTTTGAAAAGCAGGGATTGATCAGGGGCAGTATGTAGGAATTGGTCAGTAGGACTGTGATGGGGTTCTGAATTACCCCTATGAACTGTGCTTTGGAAAAGAGAGAGAGAGAGTTATTTAACACCGACATGTGTTTTGATAGAGAGAGAGAGAGACGAAGACTGCTCACAGGTTGCTTATACTTTCTTCAAGAATATTCGCCTGCCGGCACTTCTTACACAGAGAGAGGAAGGAGGAGTTATTTGAATGACAGCTGGTATCCAGTACGGTGAGATAAATAGGTCAGATGATATAGACCTCAAACACATGTTTTGGGAACTGAATGAGCTTTGTTGTGCCCATAGAAAAAGTGGTTTTTGGAGGATCGATCAGGCAGATCGATCAGTGGCTCTTGCAGTGAGAAGAAAAGGCAGTGACTGGTGGGGAGTTGTCCATGTGTCCACCCTTGCCTGGGTGATAGCTCCACCACAGAAAACCGGTCCCCTTCTCGTGGTCACAGTCAGTGACTTTTAATGGATTTTCAAGGACAACAAGAAGATCGATGGTGTCAGCTCAACTGAAGACTCAAATCTCTCCTTTTCTCTCTCTCCATCACTACTCAACTCAATACCATGAACTGAACTTTTCTCATCATCGTAAGACTGGATCTTTCTACCCCTCGACATGAAGAAGCTTGGTTTTTCATATATATATATATATATATATATATATCCACACATTGATATACTTATATATAATCATTGCTAACCTGTTTGATTTATCTACATTTTTATTACTGTATTGTGTAGTTACTAATAAATATTATTAGCTAATAGCAATACTGGACTCCAAAAGTGTTTTCTATTTCTGCTCGTTCTTTATTCCCGTCACAGGGTACATGAGAAAATACTGTTTGGCAAATTGTGACCTTTTATAAGAGATAACCAAATACACTGAAGAGAGCAGTGAGGATAATGATCTACCATGAGATCTTAACTCTTGTACTCGGTGCCGTAGCCAAAGAAGGCAAATGTGCTAAATGCCTTCTACACTGTCATCAACCTGTGTCACCACTATCAGGGAACTGTGTACTTGTATCCTAGCTCTCTCTGCTCTACAATACTACCCAGGGCCCTGCCATTCACTTTGCTAAGCTTGTCCTAGTTTAGTCATAGTCATAATCATACTTTATTGATCCTGGGGGAAATTGGTTTTCATTACAGTTGCACCATAAATAATAAATAGTATTAAAACCATAAATAGTTAAATAGTAATATGTAAATTATGCCAGGAAATGTCCAGGACCAGCCTATTGGCTCAGGGTGTCTGACCCTCCAAGGGAGGAGTTGTTAAGTCTGATGGCCACAGTCAGGAATGACTTCCTATGACGCCCTGTGTTGCATCTTGGTGGAATGAGTCTCTGGCTGAATGTACTCCTGTGCCCAACCAATACATTATGAAGTGGATGGGAGACATTGTCCAAGATGGCATGCAACTTGGACAGCATCCTCTTTTCAGACACCACCGTGAGAGAGTCCAGTTCCATCCCCACAACATCACTGGCCTTACGAATGAGTTTGTTGATTCTGTTGGTGTCTGCTGCCCCAGCACACAACAGCAAACATGATAGCACTGGCCATCACAGACTCGTAGAACATCCTCAGCATCGTCCGGCAGATGTTAAAGGACTTCAGTCTCCTCAGGAAATAGAGACGGCTCTGACCCTTCTTGTAGACAGCCTCAGTGTTCCTTGACCAGTCCAGTTTTTTGTCAATTTGTATCCCCAGGTATTTATAATCCTCCACCATGTCCACACTGACCCCCTGGATGGAAACAGGGGTCTCC